>NW_027361743.1:49015000-49615000 GCF_039654945.1 Dendrobates tinctorius
GACACCATCATAAGCATGAGCATCCCACTTATGCGTATGCTCATGCAAACTTTGACGCACATTAAGGAGCAGGCGTCTGCAGCCGAGGAGGATGAGGAAGAGGAGGAGGGAAGCCTTGATGACAGTCAGCCATTGTCTGCTACGGGACCTCTCCTGGATGAGGTGTAGGAAGAAGAGGAAGAGGAGTAGGAGGATGATGATGAGAATGATTATTTAGGGGAGGAGGATGCTTCTCGTGGGGCAAGAGAAAATGTTGGCGTGGCAAGGTCTGGTACAGGGTTTGTGTGTGACTGGAGGGTTGTGGATTTGCCAGAAAGTGCTCCTCCACCCAGCACTCGCAGTGCATCATTGACACCTGGAACATTGGCCCACATGTGTGATTATGCCTTGCAGATCCTAAAAAGGGACCCCCGCATTGCCAAAATGATGAACGATGACGACTACTGGTTGGCCAGCATCCTGGATCCACACTATAAAGGCAAATTCCAAAACATTATGCCACAGGAGAACCTTGACCTAATATTGGCTAACAAACAAGCAACTCTGGTAAACCGTTTGTTTGAGGCATTCCCAGCACACAGCAGCGGTGATGGTTCTCCAACGAGCCATAGGGGGCAATATGGAAGAGGTGTTCGTGGTGCACACATCCGAAGTGGCGTTGGAGACAGGGGTTTCATGACCATGTTGTGGACTGATTTTTCAACTGCATCGATCGAAAGTGACAGGAGACAGCAGTTGTCAACTATGGTAACAAACTACTTCTCCTCCCATATCAATGTTCTCCCTCAACGTTCATTCTCCTTTGACTATTGGGCCAATAAACTTGACACCTGGCCTGATTTGGCACAATATGCCTTACAGGAGCTCGCTTGCCCTGCTGCTAGTGTGTTATCTGAAAGAGTCTTCAGTGCTGCTGGCTCAATCCTGACAGAAAAAAGGACCCGTCTGTCGACCCAAACTGTTGATGATCTAACCTTCATTAAAATGAACCATGCATGGGTTTCAAAGGATTTTGTCCCACCCTCCTCTGCTGCCACGTAGGTTGCCAGAAAAATGGCTCGCTTTTGTTCTCCTCTTACGCGGACTTCGCCAATTACTCCATTTGCAGCTGCGGAATGTCCAACATCAACATATGCCATTTTTTCCACCTCCCTAACTGGGCTGCCTCCCCCCACAAGGTCGGGGTCACCACCTGGCGCACGCACCCGTGCGAGTGCCGTTGCCCTAGACAGGTGGGTGGGCCCACTCGTGGGCAACGGCACTGGCACAGGGTCCCTCATAGTGCAATCAAGTGTCTCTTACGGTGGGGGTGCACACCCGCCGTCAGACACACCAGCGTACTATAAGGGGCCCTGTGCCAGTACCGCCGGCCACGAGTGGGCCCCCCCCTGATTGCTCAGGTAACCAGCACTTGCAATACTTACCTCTCCCTGCGCCACCACTGTGTAGTCTGGCCTGTTAAATACTTTGCTGGGACTGCCAGTGCCATCGCCAACGAGTGTGCCCCCCCTGCTTGATCAGGATCACAGCACTTGCAAAGTTGAAATGCTTACCTCTCCCTGCTCCACTGTCGTGACGTCTTCAGCGTTTCCTGACAGTGACATTCTGGTCAGAGAGCGCGATGACATCACGTCTGTACGCCCTCTGCCTAAACAGTCCAAGTGCAGTGAGATGGAAGATGGGGACGATGAGGAGTCCAGACTAGTACAGGGTTTCCCTAGCGAGGAGACTTATTTAATTGTTTTCAATGTTGGGACAGCTATTTTTGGGGAGCATTATACTCTGGAGAATGATATATGAGGCCCACCATACACTGGAGCATTCCAAAGGAGGACATCAGACACTGGAGCAGCATTTACAGGACCCATTATACACTGGAGCATTAGAAATGGGGCCCATTATATATGGAGCATTATTTGGGCCCATAACACAGTGGGGACCAACATATACTGTAGCATTATGTGGAGCTCATCATATACTGTTTCAAACATTATATGGGACCAATGATTCTGTATGGAGAAATATATGGGCCTCATTACTCTGTATAGCGCACTATGCGGTGGCCATAATACTGTATGGAGTAATATACTGTCCGTTTTTGGCGCTATTGGAGAATTTAAAATGGATATCAGTCATGAGATGTAAGAAGTGAAGCATTTTTCATTGTACTATACCGCTATTTCTCTGCCGTATCAGAGGATCATGAATTGTGGCATGTGTTAAAGGAGCCCATTGACACTCTTTGGCCCTGGGCCCACGAAAATATGGAGCCAGCACTACCCCCCTCAACTTTAGCCAAATAACCCCCAGTTTTCAATGCCTAACTATTATTATAAAGTAAATTAAGGTTGACAAGCTTAAGCAATAAGAATAGATGTTTTTGGCATTGAAATGGGCACTGTAGGTGTGTTCCTGTCCTCCACTCTCTACCGACCTTGCTTCCCCATTAGAAAGAACACCGTGAGCACAACTTGAGATGGTGCTAAAGTTAGGTTCCCAAACCGTTAAAGCAACAAATATAAACCTAGCACTCAACTTAAAGGTATTCGCAAGGCGGTTTATTGTAGTACACGAAAAAAGACATTTCGGTCAATGTGACCTTCTTCAGTTACTACAAGGGTAAATATAATTACAAAACAGAACAAAATGTCATATACAACAGAAAAGATAACAAAGGAAAAAAAACAAAACAAAGGAAAACAGAAGTATATACATACAATAGACAAAATGGTCATACAAAAATAGGACGAATTGATCGCAGATAACTAGAGTTGAGCGATACCGTCCGATACTTCAAAGTATCGTATCGGATGGTATCGGCTGATCTTTAAAAAAAGTATCGGTATCGCCGATTCCGATACCGGAAGTCCCATTCAAGTCTATGGGACTTCCGGTATCGGAATAAGAAAAACCCTTTCCTGCCCTTGTACAGCCTCTCTGGGGTCTGTACGGGCCTTTCGGGGGGCTGTGCCGGCCTGCCAGGGGGTCTGTGCAGGCTCCGGTGGTCTGTGCCGGCCTGCCGGTGGTCTGTGCAGGCTCCGGGGGGCTGTGCCGGCCTGCCGGGGGGCTGTGCAGGCTCCGGGGGGCTGTGCCGGCCTGCCGGGGGGCTGTGCCGGCCTGCCGGGGGGCTGTGCCGGCCTGCCGGGGGGCTGTGCAGGCTCCGGGGGGCTGTGCCGGCCTGCCGGGGGGCTGTGCCGGCCTGCCGGTGGTCTGTGCAGGCTCCGGGGGTCTGTGCAGGCATCGTCCGATGGGACTACAAGTCCCATCGGGCGATGCCTGCTACCATGACAGTGATTGACACATTAGCCAATGATGGGACAGTAGTAGTCCCATCATCCGGCTAATGTGTTAAATGTAAAAAAAAAAAAAAAATTACATGCTACATACATACAACATGCATACTACATACATGCTACATTCATACTACATACTACATACATGCTACATTCATACTACATAAATACTACATGCAACATACATACTACATATATACTACATGCATGCTACATACATACTACATGCTACATACTACATGCATGCTACATACATACTACATGCTACATACTACATATATACTACATGCATGCTACATACATACTACATGCTACATACATACTACATATATACTACATGCATGCTACATACATACTACATGCTACATACTACATGCATGCTACATACATACTACATGCTACATACTACATATATACTACATGCATGCTACATACATACTACATGCTACATACATACTACATATATACTACATGCATGCTACATACTACATGCTACATACATACTACATACTACATATATACTACATACATACTACATACATACTACATGCATGCTACATACATACTACATGCATGCTACATACATACTACATACATACTACATGCATACCACATATATACTACATACATACAATACATTCATACAATACATACATAGACATACAGTACATATAACATAGAGTAACATACTTACCAATACTTGTCACATTGTTCCCCGAAGCCATTGTCTTTTCCGGGATAAATATTAACATAACAAACCACAAAAATACTCACCCACGATCCGAAGCAGCATCATCTGATGCTGCCGTTCTCTACCCAAGATCGTCGTGGGACACACTCGTGGACTGCTTCGGATCGTGGGTGAGTATTTTTGTGGTTTGTTATGTTAATATTTATCCCGGAAAAGACAATGGCTTCGGGGAACAATGTGACAAGTATTGGTAAGTATGTTACTCTATGTTATATGTACTGTATGTCTATGTATGTATTGTATGAATGTATTGTATGTATGTAGTATATATGTGGTATGCATGTAGTATGTATGTAGTATGTATGTAGCATGCATGTAGTATGTATGTAGAATCATGTAGCAGTAGAAAAAAAAAAAAAAAGGTACTTACTGAGGAGACTAAAATTGAAAATTCTTGGAGAACAGGAGAAGTCCCAGAAGACTGGAGAAGAGCAAATGTTGTTCCTATCTTCAAAAAGGAGAAGAAGGTGGACCCAGGCAACTATAGGCTGGTGAGTCTGACTTCTACACCAGGAAAGATCTTTGAACAAATTATTAAACAACATGTATGTCAATACCTGGATAAGAATGAAGTGATTAAACAGAGTCAGCATGGGTTTGTAACTAATAAGTCATGTCAGACTAACTTAATTTCCTTCTATGACGGAATCACTGATTGAGCGGATCAAGGAAATGCTGTAGATATAGTATATCTTGACTTCAGCAAAGCATTTGACAAAGTCTCTCATACAATCCTTATTGAAAAAATGACTAAGTATGGAATGGACAAGGCAACTGTTAGGTGGATTCAAAACTGGCTTAGTGATCGGACCCAAAGAGTGGTCGTAAATTGCTGCACATCCAGTTGGAAGAATGTCTCAAGTCGGGTACCACAGGGCTCTGTCCTGGGCCCTGTATTGTTCAACATCTTTATCAACGATTTAGATGAAGGAATTGAGGGTAAACTGATTAAATTTGCTGATGACACAAAGCTAAGAGGGATAGCTAATACTAGAGAAGAGAGAGAGAGGATTCAAAAAGATATAAATAAACTGGAGAAGTGGGCAGCAACTAACAGAATGGTTTTTAACAGGGAAAAATGCAAAGTACTACATCTGGGCAATAAAAATGAAAAAAGCCTATACAGAATGGGAGGAACAGGGCTAAGCAACAGCACATGTGAAAAAGACTTGGGTATACTAATAGATCACAGACTGAATATGAGTCAGCAGTGTGATGCAGCAGCAAAAAAGGCAAATGCAATTCTAGGATGTATTAACAGAAGCATACAGTCTAGATCACGTGAAGTCATTATTTCCCTCTACTCCTCTTTGGTCAGACCTCATCTGGAATATTGTGTCCAGTTTTGGGCACCACATTTTAAAAAGACATCAACAAACTTGAGCAAGTTCAGAAAAGAGCAACCAGAATGGTGACCGGTCTGCAAACCCTGTCTTATGAGGAAAGGTTGCAGGATTTGGGATTGTTTAGTTTGCAAAAGAGAAGACTGAGAGGAGACTTAATAGCTGTCTACAAATATCTAAAGGGCTGTCACATTGTAGAAGGATCAACTTTATTCTCATTTGCACAAGGAAAGACTAGAAGCAATGGGATGAAACTGAATGGGAGGAGACACAGATTAGATATTAGAAAAAACTTTTTGACAGTTAGAGTGATCAATGAGTGGAACAAGCTGCCACGAGAAGTGGTTAGTTCTGCTTCAATGGAAGTCTTCAAACAGAGGCTGGACAGACATCTGACTGGGATGATTTAGCGAATCCTGCTTTGAGCAGAGGGTTGGACCAGATGGCCCAGGAGGTCCCTTCCAACTCTACGATTGTATGATTCTAAGGTAATGAGCTGTGGAGGATATAGCGAGAGGGAGCATTATTACAATGTGTGCATAAATAGTATCACCTCCCCTGTGAAAAGGTACAAATCAGCGCTAAGGATTTACCTTGTCAGTATATAGGAGAGGGGCAAATGTGCCTCCAGATGCGGTGTCCACCGGCCATCTGATCCTGCATGCAGACATGCAGGTTTAAAAAGGGGAGGGGGAGGGATACTTAGTGGTGGGCAGCCAATGGGAGCTGTGAGCTCCAGTAAACAGGAAGTGACTAACAGAAAGAATATGGCCGTGCGTTCCACAGTATACAGAGCTTGCTTTCCACCAGAATAAAGACATAATACCAGCTCAAAATGTGGAGAAACACATGCTAATGATAGTGGTTATGTGTGGGGATGCTATACATTGTTGCTATACATTGTTGGTAGGGAGATTGGAGAGCAGAATTCAAGAGATAGAAATTAACATATAAATGACTATAGCCTGGTCAATAGAATTACATTGATCAGGCTGGGTGTCGGGATTATGTTATTTGAGACACAGTGTAGAGGTCTGGTGATATGCTAAATATCTTTATTGTGATAATTCATACAAAGACAATATATTCAAGGTGAACTATATAGAGAGAGCCAAAAGAAGCTGAGATCGATAGTATTTGTGCTGTGCAGAATTGTGGGAGAGAAATAACACTATATATTCCCAAATAGATAGGAATAGGCTTGTAGCAGTGGCGTCCAATTCCAACACATTAATATAATCGGCTCTGTGAGAAAGAGAGGAATACGTTAGTATATTGTGGCATCAAGAAGGCTCCTAGAAAAACGAATATACACATTAAAGTAGCATAATAAACAGGTCGGACCAAACAACAAGTAAAGGAACCATTACATACACTGAGTGTTGGCTCTTATTTTATAAGGGGCTTATGTGAGATGTAGTTGGGTCGCCCTCCCAAGGCCGTGGGGTACTCGGTACCGGGCCGGTATCAGTGGGATGTGTCACAGCAGCAGTGACCCGGTCCGTGGCCCTGGGCGCCCAAATCGATGGCGGTTGCGGTTTGTAGTGTAATAGTTCGTGACGCCACCCATGGTATTCGGCAAGTGGGATGTTAGGCCGACGCTGCATGCAGATCCTCTGGGACTGGTGGTGTGTTGCAGCATAGATGGTGTAGCTCCCCACAGGTGAAGCTGTAGCCCCAGGGCAGTGTAGATGTAATGGATGAGGAGAGGAACAGGCAGTGTAGGAGCTGGTACCCAGATGTAGTGGTACTGAGGGTGTAGGCGCGATAATGAATGGAGGACACCAGGGTCTGTAGTTCCAACGCTTTACTCACAGTCTGTAGGGCACACAGGTGCCTGCCTCCGTGCAGTGTCCTCCAGGTCAGGGACTCAATCAACCCCCAGGCAAGATGGAAGGCTCCTCTCCAACACTCCGCCAACATGTACCTTTCTGAACGTCTCCTCTATAGCGACTTTAAGTGTGAAGATCTCCTAGCACTAAGTTACGCTGGAGTTCCTCCTTACAGATGTTCCTGTGTTCTCTACTTGTATGGCAGACAGCTGTAGCCTGCTTCGGGGACTCCCTTCTCCTGAGTCCCGGCTCTCTATACAGTTACTGTTGTTCCCCAAGTCTTAGATGGGAGTAATGCATTTACAGCCAACTACTCCACCGGTGTCTGCTGCAGAACCATAAGTGTCCATACAGCCTCAGGGACCGGGCCCCGGCCTTGCGCTGAGGCAGGGTTCCTCTTCCAACCCACTTCTCCTCTCTGTTCTCTACTCCTTCGTTCCGTGCTTGACTCTCTTTCTTATGGAAATTTAGGTTACAGTTTTACGTCCTTCTCCTTTCTCTCCTTTCCCGTGCCAGCTGGCTCAGGTCACTAAGGCAGCTGCAGCACTCCTTCCTCCATCCCTTCTTTCAGAGATCCCCACTCCTCTCCGAGTGGCTTCCTTCTCCTACTTTCCTAGGGGACTGCTCTCGCAGACTACCCCCGCAGACTGACCTGTAATTCTAAACCTTCCCAGTCTTTTATGTATTCTAACTCCACCCACCTCCCAGCACATCCAGTGCTCCAAGCAGGGAACCACCAAAGGTGCTCTGCTACTCTCCAAGTACAGAGCCGCTTGTGGCTGTGCAGAACTACCCTGTGTGTGTGGGGTGCGGGTGTTGGAGCGTGGAAAGGAGTTCCCACCTTACCTGGATGGTGGGGCACTACACCTTAGGAGAAGGTGTAGTACCTCTGTGGCGACCGAGCCTCAGGGGCGCCACATAGCTTTTTACAAAAATGCTGATATTTCGTAATCCCTATTTAACCCTCTCGGGCTCATAGTTTCAAGGGTATGGATCCAAAATGCCTCTCGTTTTTTGAGGTGAAGGATCCTGTTACCACCCCGCCGTGGGAGTGGCACCTGTTCAATTACCTGAAAACGAAGTTGTGAGATGTTATGACCCTGGGTAATGAAGTGGTGGGGAATGGGAAGAAGAAGATTTTTGCACCTAATTGTTGATTTGTGCTTTGATATTCGATCTCGTATAGGTTGTGAAGTTTCCCCTACATATAAGAGACCACAGGGACATTTAATGAGATATATCACATAGGCAGAATCACATGTAAAGAAATTGGAGATTTTAAATTCTTTGCCAGAATGGGGGTGTACAAATTTATCTCCCTTGAGAACATTGTTACATTAGACACAATGTAAGCATGGGAAAGTTCCCATTTTAGGTTTATGTAGAAAACGTTGTTTGTTAATAGTGGATTTAGGGCCAAAGTCTGCTTTGACCAGGGAGTCCTTCAGATTGGGTGCTCGTTTAAAGCACGGTTAAAGCTCGGTTTTTGAAATTCTCGAACATCAGGATGAGCTGTGGAAAGTAAATGCCAATTTTTACGGATGGACTTGTGGATAATATAGGCAAAGGGGTGGAACTTAAGTTGAGTGCTAGGTTTATATTTGTTGATTGGTTCCCCATTGACTTGCATTGGGTTTCGTGTTTCAGTCGGCCTTCAACTTTTCACGATAATCGGCCGATTTTGTTCGACCCGACTTTTGAGAAAGTCGGGTTTCATGAAACCCAACTCGACCCGAAAAAAGGCAAAGTCACTCATCTCTAGTCAGAGGTAGAACTGACCGGAAGAAGTACATCTGCCCAACTGACGGACCTGACGTCTCGTGACACGACAGATGGTGGGCTGGGAGATGAGGTGACTGGAGTTGACACACGGTCAGAGGGTAACTGGAGGGTTGACTCGGATGATTGGCGTGACTCAGACTCTAGGGGTGACTGTGGCTCTGAGAGAGAAAGGGAGCACAGACTAGTTGACCTAGAGAAAGAAGTCTTCGAGATCAAAGGTCACCTAGCATCGTGGCAAGGTCTTAATAAGTCCCTCAGAGAAGAGGTAGGAGTACTACCAGAAACTGTAAGAGGTCTTCTGTGGGAGAAGAAGTGGGACGAAGACTTACAGTGGCCAGGCCTGAATGAGGAACAGTGTGAAGACAAAAAGAAACTGAAAAGTATGGAAGCAGAGGTGATTCGTTTGCAGATGGAGCTTGCTGCTGCAGAGTGTGCTAAAAGACAAGCACAGCAGGAAAGAGATGAACTGGCTGATGTGATTGCCAACAACAGAGGTGAAGGTGATCTGACTTTGGAAGAAAAGAGGCGGTTAGAGTCTCGCATTGTTCAGCTTGAAGAAGAAGTGGAGGAAGAACACGGCAACGTTGAATTAGCCAATGACAGGCTGAGAAAGGCCACACTTCAGGTTGACCAGATGGATGCTGATCTGAAGGCAGAATGTAGTAATGCTCAGAAGAATGAGAGTGCCGATCAGCAATTAGTTCGCCAGAATAAGGACTTAGAAGCAAAGGTTGCACTACTGGAGGAACAGGTTGATGCAGAAATTAAAGTGCGACAATCTGCTAGCAAACAAGTACGTCGTACGAAGAAAAAACTGAAGGTTGTACTAAGGCAAATGGATGATGAAAGGCGTAATTCTGAGCAGTACAAAGGCCTGGTGGAGGAAAATGATGTGCGTCTGAAACAGTTGAAACGCCAGGTGGAAGAAGCAGAGAAAGAGGCTCAACGTGCCAATACGTTGCACCATAGGTTACAGTATGAACTGGAGGTTGCTATAGAGACAGCAGATGCAAAGAACTGTGAGGTTAATGCACTGAAAAGTAAACTTAGATGTGGTGGGGTACCATTTCTTACAAGACGCTTAGATAGAGAAAAGATGGTGACTAACCAGTGTCTGACGACACAGACTGACCGTGACTGGAGGGTCAAAGCCAATGACCGATATTCTGACCACTGGAGGCGGGGGAGTTCTAACGTAGGAACGAGGCCTTATGACAGATGGACACGGTTCTCTCGACCTGTGGGGCAAGGTGTAGTGAGTGCCCGGTCGCGAGACCCTGGTGTAATGTTGTGTGCTCAACCCCACAAGTTTGAACAGAGAGGGAGGTATGTGGTGTAGTAACCACTGTGTCCACTAGGGGGCGCTGTGTGGATGTCCCAGGAGAAAGGATGAATGGCAGAATACTGAATGGCCATTATGTATCTCAAAGTGGGTGGCTTTGAGATGGAGACTTATGTGTTGATCAGCAGTGATACTGCTGAGGTGCTGCTTTAATGTGACAGGGAGAAGTCTCCAGGGAAGGCGGGCGGGCCAGTTACCTACAAAACCACCCAGGGGGTGTGTTTAAGAGTGTCATAATAAAGTATATGTGTATGAATGCTTGAAGGACCTGTGATGAGGTCATAGTCATGTGACCCGGTGGGCGTGGCCATGGACCATATAATGTAACCAGAGTAGGTCACATGAGAGAGAGCGCATGGATCGGATTGAGCCATGTGGAAGGTCTCGGCATGCCTAGGTGGAAGAAGGTGTGCTACCTTCCTGAAGACCATGTGCTGAGGCTGCTGACCCGGGGAGGCCTATGCATATTGGCTGTATGTGAGGACGGATAAGCCTCCTGTGTTTGCTGAGGCTCCAGGACTGAGTCCGAAATAATGGACATTTATGCTTGCTTTCGCCTGACCAGAAGGCTATTCCTTGTGTTATGTGCTGCTTTATGGGTTATGAATAGAGTTGAGCGATACCGTCCGATACTTCAAAATATCGGATCGGAATGGATCGGCCGATCTTTAAAAAAGTATCGGTATCGCCGATGCCGATACCGGAAGTCCCATTCAAGTCTATGAGACTTCCGGTATCGGAATTGGAAAAACCCTTTCCTGCCCTTGTACAGCCTCTCGGGGGTCTGTACGGGCCTTCCGGGGGTCTCTGCCGGCCTGCCGGGGGGGCTGTGCCGGCCTGCCGGTGGGCTGTGCGGACTGCCTGGGGTCTGTACCGGCCTGCCGGGGGGCTGTGCCGGCCTGCCGGGGGGCTGTGCACCCTGTGGGGGTCTGTACCGGCCTGCCGGGGGGCTGTGCCGGCCTGCCGGGGGGGCTGTGCTGATGTCCGGGGGTCTGTGCAGGCATCGTCCGATGGGACTACAAGTCCCATCTGGCGATGCCTGCTACCATGACAGTGATTGACACATTAGCCAATGATGGGACAGTAGTAGACCCATCATCCGGCTAATGTGTTAAATGTTAAAAAAAAACAAAAAAAAACAAAACTACATACATACTACATGCTACATACATACCACATATATACTACATGCATGCTACATGCTACATACATACTACATATATACTACATGCATGCTACATACATACTACATGCTACATACATACTACATACATACTACATGCTACATACATACTACATACATACTACATATATACTACATACATACTACATGCTACATACATACTACATATATACTACATGCATGCTACATACATACTACATGCTACATACATACTACATATATACTACATGCATGCTACATACATACTACATGCTACATACATACCACATATATACTACATGCATGCTACATACATACTACATGCTACATACATACCATATATATACTACATGCATGCTACATGCTACATACATACCACATATATACTACATGCATGCTACATACATACTACATACATACTACATATATACTACATGCATGCTACATACATACTACATGCTACATGAATGCTACATACATACTACATGCTACATACATACTACATACATACTACATATATACTACATGCATGCTACATACATACTACATGCTACATACATACTACATATATACTACATGCATGCTACATACATACTACATGCTACATACATACCACATATATACTACATGTATGCTACATACATACTACATGCTACATACATACCATATATATACTACATGCATGCTACATGCTACATACATACCACATATATACTACATGCATGCTACATACATACTACATACATACTACATATATACTACATGCATGCTACATACATACTACATGCTACATACATACTACATACATACTACATGCATGCTACATACAATACATTCATACAATACATACATAGACATACAGTACATATAACATAGAGTAACATACTTACCAATACTTGTCACATTGTTCCCCGAAGCCATTGTCTTTTACGGAATAAATATTAACATAACAAACCACAAAAATACTCACCCATGATCCGAAGCAGTCCACGAGTGTGTCCCACGACGATCTTGGGTAGAGAACTGCAGCATCAGCTGATGCTGCCGCTCTCTACGGGCTGCAGGAATCCAATGACGGAAGGTAGGTATCCTTCCGCACTGTATTCCTCCGCCACTTAAAAAAAAAAATAGTCCCTAGTCTCACTTTTGACATTGCTGTGTGAGAAAGTTCCCACGCAGCTTTTGCCATAAAGTGAGACTAGGGACTTTTTTTTTTAGGTAGTATTTTTTTTTTTTTCTCCTAACACATCACCCTCCCCCACCCATACTTTCTCCTCACACATTCCACCCTCCCTTCTGCCCATAAGCTCTCCAAACACATCCACAGTTTCCATGTTCATACTGTCTCCTCACACATTCCCAACCCCCACCCCGATGCACATACTGTCTCCTCACACATTCCCAACCCCCTGCCCATACTATCTTTTCACATATTCCACCCCCCTCCTTCCAATACTATCTCCTCACCCATTTCCACATATATTCTTATGTCACACATTACATAACACCTAAAAAATAGATACACAATTCAATTTTCAAAACTCAAAAGCCTTATGCATCTTATAAAAAAATGATGAAAATATTATGGGTGGCATCTAATATATAAATCTCAAGTGTGTGTATGTGTGTATGTATGTATGTGTGTGTGTGTATGTCCGGGATAGGCATCCGCACTGTCGCAGCTACAGCCACAAAATTTGGCACAGTCACACGTCTGGACCCCGAGAGTGTCCTAGGCTATGTTGTGAGGCAAAATTTTAACCCCGCGCGTTCCAATTCACCAAACAATTTTGCCCCTATCTACATAATGGGGAAAAAGTGTGTGTGTATCAAGCCCCGCCCCACAGTATGATGTCATAATGGTTGCCATGGCGACGCTGATGTCATCATAGGTTGCAAGCCCCGCCGCTCATTATGTCATAATGGTTGACTATGGGATGGAGGATGTGTGATGGGTATATGGGCACTGGACTATGGGATGGAGGATATGTATGATGGGTATATGGGCACGGGACTATGAGATGAAGGATGTGTGATGGGTATATGGGCACTCGACTATGGGATGGCAAATATGTATGATGGGTATATGGGCATGGATCTATGTGATGGAGGATATGTATAATGGGTATATGGGCATGGGACTATGGGATGGAGGATATGTTATGGGTATATGGACACTGGACTATGGGATGGAGGATGTATGATGGGTATATGGGCACTCGACTATGGGATGGAGGATATGTATGATGGGTATATGGGCATGGGCCTATGGGATCGTGGATAAGTATGATGGGTATATGGGCATGGGACTATGGGATGGAGGATAATTATAATTTGCTATAACTAACCACAGTTAGTTACTATGTCCGGGCAGCGCCGGGCTCTTCATCTAGTTAGAAATAAAAATGACTATCACCTTTATGATGAAGCTGAGATCAAGAAGTAACAGTGCACTTCAACAATCCCGACCATCTTCAATACAGTTATTACAAACATAATCCAGATCATGAGAGGCGCGCAATCACGTGATGTCTGATAACAAAATTCCAAGCAGCACTCTTGTTATCAGACATCACGTGATTGCGTGCCTCTCGTGATCTGGATTATCATCGCAGGTCCTGCCAGATTCACACCACGCTGACCACAGGTGTCTACAATCTATAGTGCGGCTGGTATGCTGACCACCGTTGGACTGTGTCTACTTTGGTGAGCGATAATTTATGCTCTTTTCCCTGCTCTCACGCCATTCATGCGGCATCTATCACTGATCGCTGACACTGTGCAGGGAGTTCTTTCATTGGGGGCTCGGGATGTTACATTAATTTCCCCGGAATCTCCGGTTAAATTACCCGATACCTTTTCTGGAGATAAAAATGACTTCAGAGTTTTCAAGGAGGGCTGTAAGCTTTTTTTTTCCTTACGACCACACTCTTCAGGGGATGAAAGTCAGAGAGTGGGGGTCATTATATCCCTGTTAAGGGGAGCCCCCCCAAGCTTGGGCTTTCTCCCTTCCTACCACGACCCCTGAACATATGACTGTAGATGCATTTTTTGAGGCTCTGGGGCATATTTATGATGAGCCTGATCGGATGCGTATGGCTGAGGACATGTTGATGAATGTTTGCCAGGGGAAGCACTCAGCCGAGTGGTTTTGCTCCGAGTTCAGACGCTGGACTGCTGAGGTCTGCTGGAATGATGCCGCCCTCCAGGGTTTGTTCCGTAGAGGCCTGTCTGAGCATCTGAAAGACGCATTGGCTCTCTACCCCCACCTGATTCCCTCGAGGAGGCTATGACACAGGCCGTCCGGATGGATCGCAGGTTACGGGCGAGGGGAGTGATACAAACCGAGACATCATTATTCTCCCAAGGAAGGGGAGCCAGTTCTACATTGAAAATCACGGAGATGGGAACCACCGATCTTAAGGAGGAAGAAAGGAGACAACGGCGCGTGAGAAAATGCTGTTTTCACAGTGGCGAGTCTGGACATTGGAAAAAGGATTGCCCCTCCCAGCCACTAACCAACAAGCGACTGAGCCCGGGTGATTATCATGGAGGTCACCCAGGCTCTCAGGTACCCTTTTCTGCCTTCTCTAAAATGTTGTTTCAAGTGGAACTTTGTTGTGGGAGTGTCTCCACATCCACTTCTGCCTTCGTAGATTGCGGTTCATCATTGAACTTTATTGACTCTGACTTGGTGGCAAGGTGTAAGTTAGGGACGGTTAGGTTGGAGATTCCGATTCACATTGTTGCTATTGACAAAACACCACTGGTTAAGAATGACATTATGTTTCGTACTGAAGAGTTTCTCCTTAAAGTGATGTCCTTGCACCAGGAACGTATTTCGTGTTTTGTAATGAACAACCTGCCTGCGGGACTGGTGTTGGGGTTCCCCTGGTTACATCTGCATAATCCTGTGATTAATTGGGAATCTCGGGACATTGTTAAATGGGGTCCCTATTGCTCTGAGAAATGTCTTGTTTCTGTGTCTGTGTCGTCCGTGGGTCTAGAAGGTATTCAGGAGTGCCTGATAGATTATACGGACGTTTTCTCCGAAAAAGAGGCTGAGGTTTTACCACCACACCGCCCATTTGATTGTGTCATTGACCTGGTTCCTGGTGCTAAATTGCCCAAAGCCCGCTTGTATAACCTCTCGGGTCCGGAACGGGCTGCGATGAAGGAATATATTTCCGAGAGTCTCCGTAAGGGACATATTCGTCCTTCTGTTTCTCCTGTGGCAGCGGGGTTCTTTTTTGTAAAGAAAAAAGACGGTGGTTTGCGCCCATGCCTCGATTTCCGTGAGTTAAATAAAATAACTGTGAGGAATACGTATCCCCTTCCACTTATTCCTGATTTATACAATCAGTTGTCCGGAGCTAAGTGGTTTTCGAAATTAGATCTACGGGGAGCGTATAACCTTATCCGAGTCCGGGACGGAGATGAGTGGAAAACCGCTTTTCTCACTACTGAAGGGTTGTTTGAAAATTTGGCCATGCCTTTCGGCCTGACCAATGCTCCAGCGGTCTTCCAAAATTTCATAAATCATGTTTTCTCTGATTTAACTGGACGTTTTATGGTGGTGTATTTGGATGACATTTTAATCTACTCTCCTGATAAACAGGCTCACATTGGTCATGTTTGGGCAGTTCTCCAAAGGTTCCGGGAGAACTGTCTTTTTGCTAAACTTGAAAAATGTTTATTTTTTGTTCAGGAACTGTCCTTTCTGGGGTTCATCGTGTCTGCTGAAGGGTATCGCATGGATCCTAATAAGGTGTAGGCCATTGTCGAGTGGGTTCAACCTTGTGATTTGAAGGCTCTGCAGCGTTTCCTAGGGTTCGCTAATTATTATTGTAAATTTATAAGGGGGTTCTCACAGGTGGTTAAACCCCTCACAGACATGACTCAAAAGGGGGCCGATATCAAGAATTGGTCAACCGCAGCGGTAGCGGCATTTCAGTTTTTGAAAAAATGTTTCATGTCTGCCCCAGTTCTTATTCAACCGGACCCGTCAGAACCATTTATTGTTGAGGTAGACGCCTCAGAGGTGGGGGCGGTATTGTCCCAGGGACCCGCCACTTTGACCAATTTAAGACCTTGCGCCTTTTTCTCAAAGAAGTTTTCCCCTGCGGAGAGAAACTATGATGTGGGGAATCGGGAACTTCTGGCCTTAAAATTGGCCTTTGAAGAATGGAGGCATTTTTTGGAGGGGGCTGTCCATCCTATAACGGTAATCACGGACCACAAAAACCTAGCTTACATTGAGTCAGCTAAAAGGTTGACTCCCAGACAGGCTAGATGGTCACTTTTTTTTTCCCGATTCAACTTCTCGATCACTTTTCGGCCAGGATCCAAGAATATCAGAGCGGATGCGTTGTCACGCAGACTAGATCCGGTGTCCCCACCGGAACCTCCATCCTCCATTCTTCAGCCTGGGGTGGTGGTGGCAGATGTTTCTAATGTGTTGGAGAGGGAGATTCGAGAAGCCCAGTCTCTTGCACCTCCAGCTAAGCCGGGGGATAATCTTTTTGTGCCAGCTCAGTTGCGTCTCAAGGTCCTCCAGGAGTTCCATGACTCACTTCTGGGTGGACATCCAGGGATCTCAGCCATCCGGAAGGCCATTGCTAGAATATTCTGGTGGTCTTCTTTAGCCTCTGATGTTGGGGAGTATGTGTCTGCGTGTGAGGTTTGTGTCCGTGCGAAAACTCCCCATAACCGGCCGGCCGGGGAATTAGTACCACTGCCAATTCCTGAGAGACCATGGACTCATCTGTCCATGGATTTCATCACCAACCTTCCCCCCTCCAAGGGTAATACCGTGGTCTGGGTTGTAGTGGACAGGTTTAGTAAGCAGGCACATTTTGTACCTTTGGCAGCTATACCTAATGCGGAAACATTGTCCAGATTGTTTGTGGAGCATGTGGTGTGGTTGCATGGGGTACCCTTGAATGTGGTGTCTGATAGGGGAGTGCAATTTGTGTCCAGATTTTGGAGAGCTTTTTGTAGGAGGTTGGGTATTGGTCTGTCCTTTTCATCCGCCTACCATCCAGAGACTAATGGGCAGACTGAGAGGACCAATCAGTCTCTGGAGCAAATTCTGCGTTGTTTGACCTCAGCCCGACAGGATGATTGGTGTTCTGTGTTACCATTGGCTGTTTGCATTTAACAACCGTATTAACCAGTCTACAGGTACATCTCCATTTTTTTGCAATTATGGGTTTCATCCTCATTTTGGAGAATTTTCCCGTTTGAATTCTGGGTGTCCTGGGGCGGATGAGACGATCCAGCGGCTAGGGGAGGGATGGCGGCAGGTCCAGAATAACATTACGAAGGCCCAGGACAAATTTAAATTTTTTGCGGACAAAAAACGATCCGTAGGTCCAGTGTTTCAGGTCGGGGATAAGGTATAGTTATCCACCAAAAATATAAGGCTCAAGGTCCCCTCTGCGAAGCTTGGACCCAAGTTTATAAGTCCCTATGAAATTACTGAAGCAGTTAACCCGGTGGATTTTCGGTTGAGTCTCCCGCCATCTCTACGGATCCCTAATGTTTTCCATAAGGCCCTTTTGAAACCTGTAAGGTCCGGTGGGGAGGGATCATCATCTTCCCCGCCACTGGTTTTGGTAGACGGGCAGGCTGAGTATGAGGTGGAACGAATTGTCGACTCCAGGTTGGTCCGTCGTGCCCTTCAGTATCTGATACATTGGAAGGGCTACGGTCCTGAAGAACGCTCGTGGGTCCCTGCTCGATCAGTTCATGCGGATCGGTTGATCCGAGCCTTTCACGCCAAGTACCCTGAGAGACCTGGGGGTCCGGTGGCCCCCCCATTGAGAGGAGGGTACTGTCATGATCCAGGACGGGATTTCGCTTTGACCCGTCCTGGTTAGACTATGGGTTAATTGTGCTGCCTCTCTCTGGCAGAAGGAGACTATTTAGTGCTCACTGGACCTGGGTCCGGTGTCAATTATACTCCTGCCCTCGGCTGAGTTAAGTGACCTCTTGTATACGTGTGCCTTGTGCCTGATAACTTGTTGCCTGCTTGGTTGTGATCTGGTTCTGTCCCTGTTACGAGTTCTGCCTGCCCCTCTTGTACTGCGCTACCTCTCGTGTATGACTCTCTGCTTGTGACCCGACTTCTCTCTGCTTGTCCCCTTGGTACCACGCTGCCCTCTTGTGTATGACCTTTGGGCTTTGTCTGACTACCCGTCTGTTTGTCCCTCCTGTACCTCGTTTGCCCGTACTGTTGTGACCTCCGTTTTGCCTGACTCTGAGTTGTTGTATGGTGTCCTGTCATATCTGAAAGCAGGATGCTAAGCCCCGCCCCCTTGCAGTCACATGACCATAGGTCCTGTGCCAGCTTGCTCATTTTCAGTGTCCGCAGGTCCTGTGCCTATTTACTTTCCAGCGCTGACTGGACCCTGACACTAATAGTTTGAAGCACGCCTGGTCACCTCTGCTGCCCTGCTCCCCAGGTAACTCTTAGCACTGCTTCTGTACTCAGGACACGCGCACTGGCTCTATGAGCAAGTGTAGTGCGGTGTCTCTGACACCATGTAGGAAATACGAACTCAATAAAAACCAGTGGATAATGATGCAACTATGGTGTGACTAAACGGGCATCATTGAATTGTCCAATCAGGGAACAGAAATAAACGTTATAAGAAATGTATATGAATATCCCATAGTTCCACTGATATGGGCAGAAAAAGTTACCACAGTTACGGGCAGTATGTCCTCCGAGAAAGCGGTACAGCGAAACGTACGTAGGGGCCTCGGCGTGATCTACAGGCACCGCATTATGGATATGAATTTGTTTAATTTTTAGCAACTTACCATACTCTTCTATGACTAGTTTTAGGAATCTGGTTTCTGACACGTCTATACAGAAACCCAGATTCTCACATGCTGCAGTCTCTTGCCCATCTGCTGCAGCAGAAGGGATTGCTGAGGAGATTGTCTCACAACAACTGTCTCCAGAGGCTAAGTCCTTTATTCCATCTATTGGGCATGCTCACAGGACGAGCTCCTATTGGACTTCGGGAGTCAGGTGCTCAGGTCCCGCTCTGGATCCTATTGGCTCTTCCTCGACTCCTGGAGATTTCCGGAAGGTCCCGTGCACTATAAAAAGTGCGCATGGCCGTTCCGCCATGCGCTAGTGTAGCATATTATGCTGTGTGTGTATGGTGATGGATGGATGGACTGGTGACTGACTTATTATGAAACCCCTTCCCTTGGTTATTACGAATGGTGACAGTGTGTCGGTCTTAGGCTGGTTTCACATTTGCGTTTTTTAGCGCTGGAAAAAAACGCATATGTGCGCATGCGTTTTTTCCCCTATATTTAACATGGGTGTGCATACCTGCGCGCTTGTAAGCGCATGTATGCGATTTTCATGCGCTGCGTTTTTTTGGGGTGTGCGTTTGTATTTTCCAGACGCAGCATGTTGCATTTTTTGGCCCTGCAAAAAAGCGCATGCGCACATATGCGCAAGTTTTGCGCTAAAAATGGCCATTATAGCCTATGGATGCGCATATGTGCGCACTGGCATGCTCATGTATGCGTTTTTTTGCATATGCGTTTTTTTTTTTTAACCATGGAATTTAGGGGTTTGGGTTAGAGTTAGGGTTAGTTAAGGGGGTTTAGGGTTAGGGTTAGGGTCAGGGTTAGGGTTGGGGTTTGGGTCAGGGTTAGGGTTAAGTATGGTTTGGTTAAGGGTTAGGGTCAGGGTTAGGGTCAGGATTAGGGTTAAGTATGGTTTGGTTAAGGGTTAGGGTCAGGGTTAGGGTTAGGGTTAGGGTCAGGGTTAGGGTTAGGGTCAGGGTTAGGGTTAAGTATGGTTTTGTTAAGGGTTAGGGTCAGGGTTAGGGTCAGGATTAGGGTTAAGTATGGTTTGGTTAAAGGTTAGGGTCAGGGTTAGGGTTAGGGTCAGGGTTAGGGTTAGGGTCAGGGTTAGGGTTAGGGTCAGGGTTAGGGTCAGGGTTAGGGTTAGGGTTAGGGTTAGTTAGGGTTTAGGGTTTGGGTTAGGGTTAAGTATGATTTGGTTAAGGGTTAGGGTCAGGGTTAGGGTTAGGGTTAGGGTCAGGGTTAGGGTTAGGGTCAGGGTTAGGGTTAGTAAAGTCATGGTTTGGGTTAGTGTGAGGGGCCACCTAATGTTGGAAAAAAACGCAAACGCGGTAAAAACGCACTAAAAACGCATACAAACGCATAAAAACGCTGCGTTTTTTTCATGCATGCTCATAAAAATGCTTGAAAAAAACGCAGCAGTTGTATGCTTTTGTATGCGTTTTTTCAATGCGTTTTTTTGCGGGAAAAACGCGCTGCAAAAAAAAGCAAGTGTGAAACTAGCCTTAGTCAGTTACAGCGCCAGCGTGCCATTTGCATCCCTGCCTCAGCAGCCTAGCGTTCATATTGCGCTTGCCTGATAGCAGCGTTTTCTTTGCGGTTGCGTTCCTGCCGCGCTGCTGTAGCAGCACAGTGTACGTTCGCAGTTGCAACGTCTCTGTCACAGACATATACGGTAGGTCTAGACGGAGTTGGTGCCATCAGCTCACGCCTCTCCTGTGACCAGTTACAGCGTCTGTGTAGCTGAGCCTCTGTGAGTTAGACAAACTCAGCACTTTTGAATTTCTGTTTATCCTTGACAGCTCTGTGAGCTAAACTGAGCTTGCCTAGTGCACCAGGGTGACGTTAACCCCGTGCACTCTACCGCCTTATATTCTGCCATCTCCTAGCAGCGGTCTTACCATCTGCCGCACGGTGGACCCCGGGTGGCGAAGGCACTTTATTCATAATTTTTATTTAGTGCCTTCCGCCACTCCTAACATTACACTAGCGCCAGGGTCTGGCTAGGGATGGCAGATCAGCAGCAATCGTTGCAATGCGTTAAGCAGCTCGGCGACCAGGTGGCCGCTCTTGAGAAGTCTCTCTTAGCTGCACAAGCTACAGATGCTGCCGTACAGGCGTTAACGGATGCAGTAGCGCGTTTGTCCATGTCCACCCTTGCGCCGACAGTAACCCGCCTCCCGTTGCCCGATAAGTTTTCCGGGGATGGCGCCTCCTGTAGGGGTTTGTCAACCAGTGCTCGATCCATCTGGAGCTGCTGGCTGCGCAATTCCCTACGGAACGGGCCAAGGTGGCATTCATTATATCCCTACTGTCGGGCAAGGCGCTGGAATGAGCTACGCCGTTATGGGAGCGTGGTGATCCCGATATACGAACCGCAGCGCACCTGCTGATGGCAGGTTTTCCTCGGCCCACGGGTCACGCACGACACCTCCCTGCAGCTACTTGCACTCTCTCAGGGATCCCTCTCGGTGAGCCAGTATGCTGTACATTTTCGGACACTGGCGTCCGAGTTGGAGTGGGCTGATAGGGCCCTTATCCCTGTCTTTTGGAAAGGGTTAGCGGAGCATGTTAAAGACGCTCTTTCTACCAGAGATATTCCTACGACCTTGGAAGAGTTGATTTCCATCTCCTCGCGCATTGACCTCCGTTTTTCGGAACGCGGCCTAGAGCGTGCTCACTCAAAACGGAAGGGTACTCCGCTTCCCAAATTTTTCGAGCCGCTGGAGCCACCTGAGCCAGAGGTCCTACCTCCTGAGCCCATGGAGGTGTCTCGTACTGATCTTAACACAGACTCAGACCAGGAATCTGTTTGCGGTTGTCACCACGTATGTGCGGTTTCTCCGGAAGCCAGCTCCCCGCAATGGTCTGAGTCTGAACCGGTTATCGAGACCTTTGTCCCTCCTCATCTTAGGGTTCAGGTACTCGCTTGGGCGCATGCATCCAATGCGTCTCACCACCGAGGCTACATGCAGGTCTCAAAGCTCTTAGCCGGAGCATATTGGTGGCCTCATAGGGCTTGGGATGTTAAGAGGTTCATTCAGGCATGTACCTCTTCTGCTCGGCATAGCCTCTCTAGGCGGAGTGGGGCGACGACCGTCGATACACGGCGGCATGCCACGGCCACTCCCGCTCCTGCCATTTCCCAGATTTCCCTCCTGAAACCGGGCGATCTTGCCTCCGCTGGTACCTTCCATGTGTCCCGGGTTACCATGTCACCTACCAGGACACCAAGTTCGTCTATAGGCGAGTTTGAGCCCTGTGCCACCGCTAGGCACAGGGTGATGGGTCGGAAGGTTCAGGGAGGGGGGGGCCCTAGGAGGGGGGGTAATGTTAGGAATCTGGTTTCTGACACGTCTATACAGAAATCCAGATTCTCACATGCTGCAGTCTCTTGCCCATCTGCTGCAGCAGAAGGGATTGCTGAGGAGATTGTCTCACAACAACTGTCTCCAGAGGCTAAGTCCTTTATTCCATCTATTGGGCATGCTCACGGGACGAGCTCCTATTGGCTCTTCCTCGACTCCTGGAGATTTCCGGAAGGTCCCGTGCGCTATAAAAGGTGCGCATGGCCGTTCCGCCATGCGCTAGTGAAGCATATTATGCTGTGTGTGTATGGTGATGGATGCATGGACTGGTGACTGACTTATTATGAAACCCCTTCCCTTGGTTATTACGAATGGTGACAGTGTGTCGGTCTTAGTCAGTTACAGCGCCAGCGCGCCATTTGCATCCCTGCCTCAGCAGCCTAGCGTCCACATTGCGCTTGCGCTTGCCTGATAGCAGAGTTTTCTTAGCGGTTGCGTTCCTGCCGCGCTGCTGTAGCAGCACAGTGTACGTTCGCAGTTGCAACGTCTCTGTCACAGACGTATACGGTAGGTCTAGACGGAGTTGGTGCCGTCAGCTCACGCCTCTCCTGTGACCAGTTACCGCGTCATAGAATCATAGAATCATAGAATCGTAGAGTTGGAAGGGACCTCCTGGGCCATCTGGTCCAACCCCCTGCTCAAAGCAGGATTCGCTAAATCATCCCAGTCAGATGTCTGTCCAGCCTCTGTTTGAAGACTTCCATTGAAGGAGAACTCACCACTTCTCGTGGCAGCCTGTTCCACTCATTGATCACTCTAACTGTCAAAAAGTTTTTTCTAATATCTAATCTGTGTCTCCTCCCATTCAGTTTCATCCCATTGCTTCTAGTCTTTCCTTGTGCAAATGAGAATAAAGTTGATCCTTCTACAATGTGACAGCCCTTTAGATATTTGTAGACAGCAATTAAGTCTCCTCTCAGTCTTCTCTTTTGCAAACTAAACATTCCCAAATCCTGCAACCTTTCCTCATAAGACAGGGTTTGCAGACCGGTCACCATTCTGGTCGCTCTTTTCTGAACTTGCTCCAGTTTGTTGATGTCTTTTTTAAAATGTGGTGCCCAAAACTGGACACAATATTCCAGATGAGGTCTGACCAAAGAGGAGTAGAGGGAAATAATGACTTCACGTGATCTAGACTGTATGCTTCTGTTAATACATCCTAGAACTGCATTTGCCTTTTTTGCTGCTGCATCACACTGTTGACTCATATTCAGTCTGTGATCTATTAGTATACCCAAGTCTTTTTCACATGTGCTGTCACTTAGCCCTATTCCTCCCATTCTATATATGCTTTTTTCATTTTTATTGCCCAGATGTAGTACTTTGCATTTCTCCCTGTTAAAAACCATTCTGTTAGTTACTGCCCACTTCTCCAGTTTATTTAAATCTTTTTGAATCCTCTCTCTCTCTTCTCTAGTATTAGCTATCCCTCCTAGCTTTGTGTCATCAGCAAATTTAATCAGTTTACCCTCAATTCCTTCATCTAAATCGTTGATAAAGATGTTGAACAATACAGGGCCCAGGACAGAGCCCTGTGGTACCCCACTTGAGACATTCTTCCAACTGGATGTGCAGCCATTTACGACCACTCTTTGGGTCCGATCACTAAGCCAGCTATGAATCCACCTAACAGTTGCCTTGTCCATTCCATACTTAGTCATTTTTTCAATAAGGATTGTATGAGAGACTTTGTCAAATGCTTTGCTGAAGTCAAGATATACTATATCTACAGCATTTCCTTGATCCACCCAATCAGTGATACCGTCATAGAAGGAAATTAAGTTAGTCTGACATGACTTATTAGTTACAAACCCATGCTGACTCTGTTTGATCACTTCATTCTTATCCAGGTATTGACTTACATGTTGTTTAATAATTTGTTCAAAGATCTTTCCTGGTATAGAAGTCAGACTCACCGGCCTATAGTTGCCTGGGTCCACCTTCTTCCCCTTTTTGAAGATAGGAACAACATTTGCTCTTCTCCAGTCTTCTGGCACTTCTCCTGTTCTCCAAGAATTTTCAAAGATTATGGAGAGTGGTTCAGAAATTTATTCTGCTATCTCCTTCAGTACTCTGGGGTGTAATTCATCTGGACCTGGAGACTTGAATTCATTTAGGTTAGCTAAGTGTTTCCTCACTATCTTTCTGTTTATAGATATCCTGGATTCTTCTATTCCCTTAATAGGACAGTGAATAACAGTTGGTGTTACATTTCCTTTCTGAGAGAAAACAGATGCAAAATAGGAATTTAAAAGTTCAGCCTTCTCAACATCCTGTCTTACCATTTCATCATTTTCATCCTGTAAAAATCCTATAGCATCTTTGACTTTTCTTTTACTTTTGACATATCCCCAAAATCCTTTATTATTGCTTTTGACATCTCTTGCAAGCCTCAATTCATTTTCAGCTTTAGCTAATCTGATTTGTGCCCTGCAGATTCTGCAGACAGCATTATATTCTTCTTTAGATATGCCTCCCTCTTTCCATTTTATAAACATTTTTTTCTTCCTTTTTAGCATGTGCTTAAGTTCTGTGTTCACCCATCCTGGTTTCCTTAAATGCTTCCTATTCTTCCCTCTTTTCGGAATTGTTAACAACTGTGCTTTGATAATTTCATTTTTCAAGATTTCCCATCCTTCCTGGACATTTTTGTCTTTAAGGATATCCAGCCATTGGATCCCTCCAATTATCTTTCTGAATCCCTTAAAATCTGCCTTTCTGAAATCTAACCTTGACGTCTGAGTCTTCACAGGTCTTCCGCCTCTAGTTATCCAAAATTCTAAAATAGCATGGTCGCTACCTCCTAGGGTTCCAGCCACTTTTACCTCCTCAACCATTTCCTCCCTGTTTATAAGGATTAGATCCAAGGTAGCAGTTCCCCTTGTTTTCTCCCCTACCTTTTGGAAGATAAAGTTGTCAGCAAGAGAGGATAAGAATTTCCTTGACCTGTTAGTTTTGCCTGAGAGAGATTCCCAACAAATGTCTGGATAGTTGAAATCTCCCATGACAACTATGTCATATTTTTTGGAGAACTTGGCCATTTGATGCATAAAGAGTTCATCCATATCTTCAGCTTGCACAGGCGGCCTGTAGTAAATGCCTACAATGGTGTCCTTTCCATTGTTCTGTCCTTGTATTCTTACCCAAACAGTTTCCACAGAACTCCCAGTCTCTGAAGCTTCAATCTCTGTGCAGATATACGCGTTTCTAACATACAATGCAACACCTCCTCCTCGTTTATCAAGTCTGTTTCTTGCAAATAAGTTGTATCCTTCTAGTCTTGTATTCCAATCATGTGTATTGTCCCACCAAGTTTCAGTGATTCCAATGACATCATATTTCTTTTCCTGTGTTAGTAGTTCCAATTCTCCTTGTTTGTTGCCCATGCTTTGTGCATTAGTATAGAAACATTTTAGTTTGTGATTGGTTTCTCTTTCTCCAATATTTTTATTAATTAGATTCTTTCGTCTTTGTTCTTCCTTTCCACTTCTATTAGCAGAGTTCTCAATAGCATTTGTCAGGTGTATGGCTTTTTCTGGTCTTTTGCTTCCCTTCCCATGTTGTTCTAGTTTAAAGCTCTCCTTACAAGTGTAGCAAGGCGACTTCCAAATACATGCTTTCCAGTCTTCGTAAGGTGCACCCCATCTCTAGCAAGTAGTCCATCGTATAAGTAGTTCACTCCGTGATCCAGAAATCCAAATCGTTGCTGACGGCACCATCGACGTAGCCGATGTGTAGCTGATCCTCTGTGAGTTAGACAGACTCAGCACTTTTGCATTTGTTTATCCTTGGCAGCTCTGTGAGCTAAACTGAGCTTGCCTAGTGCACCAGGGTGACGTTAACCCCGTGTACTCTACCGCCTTATATTCTGCCATCTCCTAGCAGCGGTCTTACCATCTGCCGCACGGTGGACCCCGGGTGGCGAAGGCACTTTATTCATAATTTTTATTTAGTGCCTTCCGCCACTCCTAACAACTAGTGAGAGGTCTGGCTTGTCGGGGATTTTGGGATTTTTTTTAAGTGATCCACACTATTGTGGTTGAGTTTGTCCATCCCATCTCTTTGAGGGGATCTTTTCACTTCAGTAATTTTCCCTCCCTTCTTACATTTGGGTATATACGCTTGTCCTCTTCTGTCCTATTGTGGTAACTTTTTCAGCCCATATCAGTGGAACTATGGGTTGTTCATATACATTTCTTGTAACGTTTATTTCTGTTCCCTGATTTGGCAATTCAATGATGCCTGTTTAGTCACACCATAGTTGCATCATTATCCACTGTTTTTTAATGATTTCGTATTTCCTTCATGGTATTTACTGTAAGCACTTTTTCTGCCCTGTTTGCATTTAATAAAGTTATTGGCACTTTTTGCATAAACTTGGCATTAGTTGACTTTTTCTTATTCTCTGCCATGTTATTGTGCTCAACTTTTGGAGATGTAAGCTATCTTTAGTTTTCTGATGATAATTCATGATTTATAGAGAGTATCTCATTGTTCTAATATGTCATCTATGCTGGTCTTGAATCCTGGCTATGTTCTCATCACTTAAGATATCACTGAATGAAATATTCCAGTTGCAAATCTTTATTCATTACATACTGGAATACGTTAAGTACAATAAAACATGAAAATGATCAACGTAAATCAAAATTGATATCCCATACAGGTCTGGATTTGGAATGATACTCAAAATCAAACTGCAAAATCAAATTACAGGCTGATCCATCTTCAGTGTGAATGCCTCAAGACAAAAAAATGATGCTCAGTAGTATGTGTGTGGCCTCCACGTGCCTGAAAGGTGTCCCTACAACATCTCGGCATGCTCCTGATGAGGCGGTGGATGTTCTTCTAAGGGCTCTCTTCCCAGACCTGAATTAAAGCATCAGTCACCTCCTGGATAGTCTGTGGAGCAATGTGGTGTTGGTGGATGGAAAGAAACATGATCTCCCAGATGTTCTCGATTGGATTCAGGTCTGTGGAAAAAGTAGGTCAGTCCATACCATCAATACCTTCATCATGCAGAAACTGCTGACACATTTCAGCCACATGAGGCCTAGCATTGTCATGCATCAGAAGGAAAAAAAGGGCCCACTGCACCTGCATATGGTCTCACAATGGTTCTGAGGATCTCATCCCAGTACCTATTGACAGTCAGGGTACCTCTGGCTAGCACATGGAAGGCTGTGTGGCCCTCCGAAGAAATGCCTCCCAATACCATTACTGACCCACTGCCAAACCGGTCATGCTGGAGGATGTTGCAGGCAGCATAACGTTCTCCACGGCGTCTCCAGACTCTGTCACGTGCTCATCTGAGACTGCTAGATCAGCTGCAGAGTTGTGACTGGCAGCATCTGGGAGGAAGGTTGTGAAAATACAGGCCCCAGGGAAGACTCTGAAGACACGTCCAGTTGTTCTGTAAGCAGAGATTTCACATTATGCTCTACAAAGGCAATAAGTTTTTTTGTTTATCTGAAAACTATGATGCCAAGATTATATACACTTGACTCATCTCTGTATTTATTTACTATGTTCTCACCATCTCTAGATAGCTGAAGTGTCTGAAAATATCATATTATGTATATCCCATACCTTCTGCATATCATCATTATTTATTAACTGTTTTATTCGTCTCTTGATAAAAAAAAAACGCATCAGCTGCAGGAAAGATATTCCAGAAACTTACACTTGAAATTCACTTACTTCAGTGTATTGCCCTCACTAAACATGGCCGCCAGATGACTCATACACAGTGACGTCACGTGACGGCCTGACTAGAATCCAATGGACACGTAATAACATGTCAGGACCCTCTGAGGGGTGTCCTAGCCTGCCTATACAGGGTGCATAATAAATATCCTTTTTCTATGTTTAAATATTTGGAAGCTTTTGTCAGTGGAGCGACTTCTGAAAATACCGAAGAGATGTGTGGTGACTGCTTTGCCGTCTGCGCTCATTTGTGCAGCATATTTGCACAGGCATCATTGCAGACAGCCGTGGAAGAGAGTGACGTAGACGTCGGTGCGGCTGCTGCGGTGTTGGGCAGAGTGGTTGATACTTTGGGGGGCGCTGATCTTCCTACAACATGTGAGTATAATGGCGGCGCCTTGTGTCCTGCAGGCAGCAGTGATATTCCATAGCCGTGCCTTACACCGGGCTCTGGACAGTGGCACAGCTGGCATGTCAGCAGAGTCCTGGGACTGCAGTGTTACATATCTGCAGGCTGGGGTCATATTTCTATGGGCACTGCCCCAAGTCCAGCAAAGCAGTCAGTGCCTGGTAGGGGGGATGCCACATTCCATGGCGGAGTACAAGAGCTGCAGATCCGCACATTGCACAGCAGGGAGATTTCTGCTGGAGTTTTCTTTACTGTGAATTTTCGCCTGGAATTTTACAGCACAAATCCACAGGAAAAAATGTGATGTGGATCTTACCCCTCACATTAAGGGAAGTCTGTGCCCCAAAACTGTATTCATACCCCGCAAACAGGTCTTTGCCCCCATAAACGTCATCACATAATTCTGCCCCTAAAGCCACCGACCGTGCTATGTACTTCCCTTTAGCTTTACTCTCAGTGCTCAAGTGCTCATATGGCCAGAGCAAGCAGTGCCTGACATGAATTCCCAGCTCTGTGCGTCAGCAATGATACTGCAGGAGCATAGTGAGCGCCCCCTGCAGTGTCGGTGCAGGTGTCCCCCCCCCCCCCGCAGTGTCGGTGCAGGTGTCATCCCCCCCCCCGCAGTGTCGGTGCAGGTGTCATCCCCCCCCGCAGTGTCGGTGCAGGTGTCATCCCCCCCCCCGCAGTGTCGGTGCAGGTGTCATCCCCCCCCCCCGCAGTGTCGGTGCAGGTGTCATCCCCCCCCCGCAGTGTCGGTGCAGGTGTCATCCCCCCCCCCTCAGTGTCGGTGCAGGTGTCATCCCCCCCCCTCAGTGTCGGTGCAGGTGTCATCCCCCCCCCTCAGTGTCGGTGCAGGTGTCATCCCCCCCCGCAGTGTCGGTGCAGGTGTCCCCCCCCGCAGTGTCGGTGCAGCAGGTGTCATCCCCCCCCCGCAGTGTCGGTGCAGCAGGTGTCATCCCCCCCCGCAGTGTCGGTGCAGGTGTCATCCCCCCCCTCAGTGTCGGTGCAGGTGTCATCCCCCCCCCGCAGTGTCGGTGCAGGTGTCATCCCCCCCCCCGCAGTGTCGGTGCAGCAGGTGTCATCCCCCCCCCGCAGTGTCGGTGCAGCAGGTGTCATCCCCCCCCCCCTCAGTGTTGGTGCAGGTGTCATCCCCCCCGCAGTGTCGGTGCAGGTGTCATCCCCCCCGCAGTGTCGGTGCAGGTGTCGTCCCCCCCCCGCAGTGTCGGTGCAGCAGGTGTCATCCCCCCCCGCAGTGTCGGTGCAGCAGGTGTCATCCCCCCCCGCAGTGTCGGTGCAGCAGGTGTCATCCCCCCCGCAGTGTCGGTGCAGCAGGTGTCATCCCCCCCCGCAGTGTCGGTGCAGCAGGTGTCATCCCCCCCCGCAGTGTCGGTGCAGGTGTCATTCTCCCCCCACCGCAGTGTCGGTGCAGGTGTCATCCCCCCCCCGCAGTGTCGGTGCAGCAGGTGTCATCCCCCCCCGCAGTGTCGGTGCAGGTGTCATCCCCTCCCCGCAGTGTCGGTGCAGGTGTCATCCCCCCCACAGTGTCAGTGCAGCAGGTGTCATCCCCCCCCCCCCCGCAGTGTCGGTGCAGCAGGTGTCATCCCCCCGCAGTGTCGGTGCAGCAGGTGTCATCCCCCCGCAGTGTCGGTGCAGCAGGTGTCATCCCCCCCGCAGTGTTGGTGCAGCAGGTGTCATCCCCCCCCGCAGTGTCGGTGCAGGTGTCATCCCCCCCCGCAGTGTCGGTGCAGCAGGTGTCATCCCCCCCCGCAGTGTCGGTGCAGCAGGTGTCATCCCCCCCCGCAGTGTCGGTGCAGCAGGTGTCATCCCCCCCGCAGTGTCGGTGCAGCAGGTGTCATCCCCCCCGCAGTGTCGGTGCAGCAGGTGTCATCCCCCCCGCAGTGTCGGTGCAGCAGGTGTCATCCCCCCCCCGCAGTGTCGGTGCAGCAGGTGTCATCCCCCCCCCGCAGTGTCGGTGCAGCAGGTGTCATCCCCCCCCGCAGTGTCGGTGCAGGTGTCATCCCCCCCCCGCAGTGTCGGTGCAGCAGGTGTCATCCCCCCCCGCAGTGTCGGTGCAGCAGGTGTCATCCCCCCCGCAGTGTCGGTGCAGCAGGTGTCATCCCCCCCGCAGTGTCGGTGCAGCAGGTGTCATCCCCCCCGCAGTGTCGGTGCAGGTGTCCCCCCCCCCCGCAGTGTCGGTGCAGCAGGTGTCATCCCCCCCGCAGTGTCGGTGCAGCAGGTGTCATCCCCCCCGCAGTGTCGGTGCAGCAGGTGTCATCCCCCCCCCGCAGTGTCGGTGCAGGTGTCATCCCCTCCCCGCAGTGTCGGTGCAGGTGTCATCCCCCCCCCGCAGTGTCGGTGCAGCAGGTGTCATCCCCCCCCCGCAGTGTCGGTGCAGCAGGTGTCATCCCCCCCGCAGTGTCGGTGCAGCAGGTGTCATCCCCCCCGCAGTGTCGGTGCAGCAGGTGTCATCCCCCCCGCAGTGTCGGTGCAGCAGGTGTCATCCCCCCCGCAGTGTCGGTGCAGCAGGTGTCATCCCCCCCGCAGTGTTGGTGCAGCAGGTGTCATCCCCCCCCCGCAGTGTCGGTGCAGGTGTCCCCCCCCCGCAGTGTCGGTGCAGCAGGTGTCATCCCCCCCCGCAGTGTCGGTGCAGCAGGTGTCATCCCCCCCCGCAGTGTCGGTGCAGCAGGTGTCATCCCCCCCGCAGTGTCGGTGCAGCAGGTGTCATCCCCCCCCCCCGCAGTGTCGGTGCAGCAGGTGTCATCCCCCCCCCCCGCAGTGTCGGTGCAGCAGGTGTCATCCCCCCCCCGCAGTGTCGGTGCAGCAGGTGTCATCCCCCCCCGCAGTGTCGGGGTGCAGCAGGTGTCATCCCCCCCCGCAGTGTCGGTGCAGCAGGTGTCATCCCCCCTCAGTGTCGGTGCAGGTGTCATCCCCCCCCCCTCAGTGTCGGTGCAGGTGTCATCCCCCCCGCAGTGTCGGTGCAGGTGTCCCCCCCCCGCAGTGTCGGTGCAGCAGGTGTCATCCCCCCCCCGCAGTGTCGGTGCAGCAGGTGTCATTCCCCCCCGCAGTGTCGGTGCAGGTGTCATCCCCCCCCCTCAGTGTCGGTGCAGGTGTCATCCCCCCCCGCAGTGTCGGTGCAGCAGGTGTCATCCCCCCCCCGCAGTGTCGGTGCAGGTGTCATCCCCCCCCCCCTCAGTGTCGGTGCAGGTGTCATCCCCCCCCCCCCTCAGTGTCGGTGCAGGTGTCATCCCCCCCCCCCTCAGTGTCGGTGCAGGTGTCATCCCCCCCCCGTGTCGGTGCAGCAGGTGTCATCCCCCCCACAGTGTCGGTGCAGCAGGTGTCATCCCCCCCGCAGTGTCGGTGCAGCAGGTGTCATCCCCCCCCGCAGTGTCGGTGCAGCAGGTGTCATCCCCCCCCGCAGTGTCGGTGCAGCAGGTGTCATCCCCCCGCAGTGTCGGTGCAGGTGTCATTCCCCCCCCACCGCAGTGTCGGTGCAGGTGTCATCCCCCCCCCCCGCAGTGTCGGTGCAGCAGGTGTCATCCCCCCCCGCAGTGTCGGTGCAGGTGTCATCCCCTCCCCGCAGTGTCGGTGCAGGTGTCATCCCCCCCCCCACAGTGTCGGTGCAGCAGGTGTCATCCCCCCCCGCAGTGTCGGTGCAGCAGGTGTCATCCCCCCCGCAGTGTCGGTGCAGCAGGTGTCATCCCCCCGCAGTGTTGGTGCAGCAGGTGTCATCCCCCCCCGCAGTGTCGGTGCAGGTGTCCCCCCCCCCCCCCGCAGTGTCGGTGCAGCAGGTGTCATCCCCCCCGCAGTGTCGGTGCAGCAGGTGTCATCCCCCCCCGCAGTGTCGGTGCAGCAGGTGTCATCCCCCCCGCAGTGTTGGTGCAGCAGGTGTCATCCCCCCCCGCAGTGTCGGTGCAGGTGTCCCCCCCCCCCCGCAGTGTCGGTGCAGCAGGTGTCATCCCCCCCCGCAGTGTCGGTGCAGCAGGTGTCATCCCCCCCCGCAGTGTCGGTGCAGTAGGTGTCATCCCCCCCGCAGTGTCGGTGCAGCAGGTGTCATCCCCCCCCGCAGTGTCGGTGCAGCAGGTGTCATCCCCCCCCGCAGTGTCGGTGCAGCAGGTGTCATCCCCCCCCCCCCGCAGTGTCGGTGCAGCAGGTGTCATCCCCCCCCGCAGTGTCGGTGCAGGTGTCATCCCCTCCCCGCAGTGTCGGTGCAGGTGTCATCCCCCCCACAGTGTCGGTGCAGCAGGTGTCATCCCCCCCCGCAGTGTCGGTGCAGCAGGTGTCATCCCCCCCGCAGTGTCGGTGCAGCAGGTGTCATCCCCCCCGCAGTGTCGGTGCAGCAGGTGTCATCCCCCCCCCGCAGTGTCGGTGCAGCAGGTGTCATCCCCCCCCCCGCAGTGTCGGTGCAGCAGGTGTCATCCCCCCCGCAGTGTCGGTGCAGCAGGTGTCATCCCCCCCCCGCAGTGTCGGTGCAGCAGGTGTCATCCCCCCCCGCAGTGTCGGTGCAGCAGGTGTCATCCCCCCGCAGTGTCGGTGCAGCAGGTGTCATCCCCCCGCAGTGTCGGTGCAGCAGGTGTCATCCCCCCGCAGTGTCGGTGCAGCAGGTGTCATCCCCCCGCAGTGTCGGTGCAGCAGGTGTCATCCCCCCCGCAGTGTCGGTGCAGCAGGTGTCATCCCCCCCGCAGTGTCGGTGCAGCAGGTGTCATCCCCCCCGCAGTGTCGGTGCAGCAGGTGTCATCCCCCCCGCAGTGTCGGTGCAGCAGGTGTCCCCCCCGCAGTGTCGGTGCAGGTGTCCCCCCCGCAGTGTCGGTGCGGGTGTCCCCCCCCCGCAGTGTCGGTGCGGGTGTCATCCCCCCCCACAGTGTCGGTGCGGGTGTCCCCCCCCACAGTGTCGGTGCGGGTGTCCCCCCCCCGCAGTGTCGGTGCGGGTGTCCCCCCCCCGCAGTGTCGGTGCGGGTGTCATCCCCCCCCGCAGTGTCGGTGCGGGTGTCATCCCCCCCCCGCAGTGTCGGTGCGGGTGTCCCCCCCCCCGCAGTGTCGGTGCGGGTGTCCCCCCCCCCGCAGTGTCGGTGCAGGTGTGTCCCCCCCCCCGCAGTGTCGGTGCAGGTGTGTCCCCCCCCCCGCAGTGTCGGTGCAGGTGTGTCCCCCCCCCGCAGTGTCGGTGCAGGTGTGTCCCCCCCCCCCGCAGTGTCGGTGCAGGTGTGTCCCCCCCCCCGCAGTGTCGGTGCAGGTGTGTCCCCCCCCGCAGTGTCGGTGCAGGTGTGTCCCCCCCCCGCAGTGTCGGTGCAGGTGTGTCCCCCCCCCGCAGTGTCGGTGCAGGTGTGTCCCCCCCGCAGTGTCGGTGCAGGTGTGTCCCCCCCGCAGTGTCGGTGCAGGTTCCCCCCCCGCAGTGTCGGGGGAGGTGTGTCCCCCCCCCGCAGTGTCGGTGCAGGTGTGTCCCCCCCCCGCAGTGTCGGTGCAGGTGTGTCCCCCCCCCCGCAGTGTCGGTGCAGGTGTGTCCCCCCCCCGCAGTGTCGGTGCAGGTGTGTCCCCCCCCCCGCAGTGTCGGTGCAGGTGTGTCCCCCCCCCCGCAGTGTCGGTGCAGGTGTGTCCCCCCCCCCGCAGTGTCGGTGCAGGTGTGTCCCCCCCCCGCAGTGTCGGTGCAGGTGTGTCCCCCCCCCGCAGTGTCGGTGCAGGTGTGTCCCCCCCCCGCAGTGTCGGTGCAGGTGTGTCCCCCCCGCAGTGTCGGTGCAGGTGTGTCCCCCCCGCAGTGTCGGTGCAGGTTCCCCCCCCGCAGTGTCGGGGGAGGTGTCCCCCCCCCTGCAGTGTCGGTGCAGGTGCCCCCTCCCCCCCGCAGTGTCGGTGCAGGTGCCCCCTCCCCCCCGCAGTGTCGGTGCAGGTGTCCCCCCCCCGCAGTGTCGGTGCAGGTGCCCCCTCCCCCCCGCAGTGTCGGCGCAGGTGCCCCCTCCCCCCCGCAGTGTCGGCGCAGGTGCCCCCTCCCCCCCGCAGTGTCGGCGCAGGTGCCCCCTCCCCCCCGCAGTGTCGGCGCAGGTGCCCCCTCCCCCCCGCAGTGTCGGCGCAGGTGTCCCCCCCCGCAGTGTCGGTGCAGGTGTCCCCCCCCCCGCAGTGTCGGTGCAGATGTCCCCCCCCCGCAGTGTCGGTGCAGGTGTCATCCCCCCCCGCAGTGTCGGTGCAGGTGTCATCCCCCCCCGCAGTGTCGGTGCGGGTGTCATCCCCCCCCCCCCGCAGTGTCGGTGCGGGTCTCGTCCCCCCCCGCAGTTTCGGTGCGGGTGTCATCCCCCCCCCCCGCAGTGTCGGTGCGGGTGTCATCCCCCCCCGCAGTGTCGGTGCAGGTGTCATCCCCCCCCGCAGTGTCGGTGCGGGTGTCATCCCCCCCCGCAGTGTCGGTGCGGGTGTCATCCCCCCCCGCAGTGTCGGTGCGGGTGTCATCCCCCCCGCAGTGTCGGTGCGGGTGTCATCCCCCCCGCAGTGTCGGTGCGGGTGTCATCCCCCCCCCCCGCAGTGTCGGTGCGGGTGTCATCCCCCCCCGCAGTGTCGGTGCAGGTGTCATCCCCCCCCCCGCAGTGTCGGTGCGGGTGTCATCCCCCCCCCCGCAGTGTCGGTGCGGGTGTCATCCCCCCCCCCCGCAGTGTCGGTGCGGGTGTCATCCCCCCCCCCCCGCAGTGTCGGTGCGGGTGTCATCCCCCCCCGCAGTGTCGGTGCGGGTGTCATCCCCCCCCGCAGTGTCGGTGCGGGTGTCATCCCCCCCCCCGCAGTGTCGGTGCGGGTGTCATCCCCCCCCCCGCAGTGTCGGTGCGGGTGTCATCCCCCCCCCGCAGTGTCGGTGCGGGTGCCCCCCCGCAGTGTCGGTGCAGGTGTCCCCCCCCCCCCCCCCCCCGCAGTGTCGGTGCAGGTGTCCCCCCCCCCCCGCAGTGTCGGTGCAGGTGTCCCCCCCCCCCGCAGTGTCGGTGCAGGTGTCCCCCCCCCCCCCCGCAGTGTCGGTGCGGGTGCCCCCCCCCCCGCAGTGTCGGTGCAGGTGGTCCCCCCCCCGCAGTGTCCGTGCAGGAGTCCCCCCCCCCGCAGTGTCGGTGCAGGCGCCCCACCCCACATTATCGGTGCAGGCCCCCCCTCGCAGTGTAGGTTGCAGGCGACCCCCCCCCTCCGTAGTGTCGGTCCAGCAGGTTTTTCCCCCCATGGCGTTGGTGTAGGCACGCACTCCTCCCTCTCTCCTGTCTTCAGGGTCTTTTCATTGCACTCAGGATCACAAAGCGGCGAGTGTCCGATACAGACAGGAGATTGGGAGGAGAGCCCGTCTGCACTGACACTGTGCTTGCACTAGGCTCCTACAGTGTCAGAGCAGAGGTGCATCGCCAGGGAGTCCATTCAGGCAGCGATTGCTCCAGGCAAGCAAGCAGTGTCAATCAAGCTAAGGAGAAGTGTTTAGCCTGGTGGTTAAGGGGACCAAACCGCGCACTGAATCCTCGGCCACAAAGGTGCATCGAGGAGCCAACATTTGTTAATTAAATAAGACAATTTTTCTGAAAAACTAAAGAAGTGAAATCTATCCTGCACGAATGATTTATTTTTTAATAGGGTCTAAGTCCCCTATAGGACTTCGTAAGTGGTGTACGTTGAGTATTAGGAGTGACAGTCTTACTTTAAAAGGTGCGAAATCCACAGTATAAATCTGCAACAGATATGGACACACTGAGGTATTTATGAAAAAAAAGGTTCCACAGGTCAGATGATGTGAGGAATTATTCCACAACGGGTGGGTGAGCTGTGTTCACATCTCAAGGCTGGCACTCTAATCCGCTGGGAATTTTCCAAATCCCCATATAAAATCCACAGCATTAATATTCCTGTGTGGACTGTCCAGGAGTCTGTAGAGGGACCCACACTATTCTGTTCAGTGGCTCCTCTGACCTGGAGTAGATTTTCATAGGGTTAGCTGCGGATGGATTCCCAGGTGGCATTACACGGAGCTTGGTGAATTTACTTTATGACCAATATCCCTTGTCTGATCTCCAGCTTCTGAGTACAGGTTATGAGAGTGTCGAGTTCTGGTGAGGAGACCTGCGGCCAGCTCGGACACTCGTATGTGTGACACATACTAATACATTACGGCTGCACAGTGGTGCATGCCACTATGACACAACTAGAAGGGCCTCTCGCTTCAAGATGCAGAAGTGAGGCGTCTGGTAACCCTTTACAGAGGACCGATCACTTCCGGCTAAAAACACAAAAATGTGACAGTACATTCATTTGTAAATCAGGATCATGGGCATTACAAAATCTCAGAGACACCAACTGTGAGGAGTAGAGGATTCCATACAGGACTCGGCAGAGCTTTGTGCTCAGATCTGGCAGGATTTCTTATGGACTTATTAATGTAGACTCACAGGTAGAGTGTATGGCCTTGGTCCGGCATCCACTTCGTTACTCGGTGGTAGCTAGACCAGTGCACTTCCCAGAAAGCACTACCGGTATCCTATGCGCCCCATCCAATTACTAGACCCCTGTAACATCATGATAATGTATGTTTCACTGCAGCAATGTGACGTTATGGGGGCCTTGTAATTAGAAGAGGCACCCGGGATGCCAATGTTCATGTGCCGACAGGGCAAGCTCGCACTGCCCAGGTCCGGCTGCCACGGAGTACCAAAGTGGACACCTGACCAGGGTCCTGCAAATCATTTTGTTCATCTCTACTTGCTGCTGTATAGAATAAAATGAGAACAAATTTGCTTATCCAAAGGCAAAGTAGAAGCTTGGCAAATGTTTCCCAGTGGTCCGCAAATCGCAAAAATCTTTAGAATGGGTCATCTATCTAAGATCCGTGATGCTCCGGTACCTCCACCAATCTGCAGTGATTACCTCAGTTGGACGGCAGTAAACCGTGTATGAATGGAACACCATAGCTCCAGCGGAGCTGACCTGCAGTAACCGGCAGCAACCACTAAACTGTGTATGGCGCTCTGTACAGCGGCCATCAGAGGTGTTATCCAATGGTTTAAGTATAATAAATGCCAGGATTGCAGTCACATTCAGGCCCTGAAGTCCATGGGGACCAAAAAGGCCCTTTCGTTCCATATATTATAGAGCATCTATCAGTAGGATCAACCTTCCTAAGCTGTCTATACGGATATGCAGGTCATAGGAAGCTGAATAAAATACCTGTGAAGGATGACACCAGAGAGATCACGCAAAATCCCACCGCTACTACCACACATGACGAACCCACACCCCACCTGACTGAGAGAGCGGGACGACCAGTGGAGAGCGGGGCTGAGGAGGGAGAGAGTGGGACGGCCAGAGGAGACGAGCTGCTGAGGGAGAATGCAGGGCGGCGATTGGAGAGTGGGGCTGTGGAAGGAGAGAGTGTGACGGTGGATGGAGAGCTGGATGGCCAGTGGAGACAGGAGCTGCAGAAGGAGGGAGCGGGACGGTGGATGGAGAACTGGGCTGCTGAGAGAGAATGTGAGACGGCAGGTGGAGAGCTGGGCTTCGGAGGGAGGGAGTGGGACCGCGAGAGGAGAGCGGGATAGTATATATCCCCTGTGGCTTATACTATTATACTATATATCCCCTGTGGCTTATACTATTATACTATATATCCTCTGTGGCTGACACTACTATACTATATATCCCCTGTGGATGATACTACTATACTGTATATCCCCTGTGGATGATACTACTATACTGTATATCCCCTGTGGCTGATACTAAAAGGAGAAGGGTGAGGTGCAGGAGGAGGCTGTGTAAAAAGCAGAAACATGAGGTGTAGCAATACTTGGGTAATCATTTAGTTCATTTGTGTTGGAAATCTGTAGTGTTGTATATACAGTTGTGGCCAAAAGTATTGACACCCCTGCAATTCTGTCAGATAATACTCAGTTTCTTCCTGAAAATGATTGCAAACACAAATTCTTTGGTATTATTATCTTCATTTAATTTGTCTTAAATAAAAAACACAAAAGAGAATGAAGCAAAAACCAAAACATTGATCATTTCACACAAAACTCCAAAAATGGGCCAGACAAAAGTATTGGCACCCTCAGCCTAATACTTGGTTGCACAACCTTTAGCCAAAATAACTGCGACCAACCGCTTCCGGTAACCATCAATGAGTTTCTTACAATGCTCTGCTGGAATTTTAGACCATTCTTCTTTGGCAAATTGCTCCAGGTCCCTGATATTTGAAGGGTGCCTTCTCCAAACTGCCATTTTTAGATCTCTCCACAGGTGTTCTGTGGGATTCAGGTCTGGACTCATTGCTGGCCACCTTAGAAGTCTCCAGTGCTTTCTCTCAAACCATTTTCTAGTGCTTTTTGAAGTGTGTTTTGGGTCATTGTCCTGCTGGAAGACCCATGACCTCTGAGGGAGACCCAGCTTTCTCACACTGGGCCCTACATTAAGCTGCAAAATTTGTTGGTAGTCTTCAGACTTCATAATGCCCATGCACACGATCAAGCAGTCCAGTGTCAGAGGCAGCAAAGCAACCCCAAAACATCAGGGAACCTCCGCCATGTTTTTCTCCTGTAAACTCTATGTTGATGCCTTTGCCCAAAAAGCTCTACTTTTGTCTCATCTGACCAGAGAACATTCTTCCAAAACGTTTTAGGCTTTTTCAGGTAAGTTTTGGCAAACTCCAGCCTGGCTTTTTTATGTCTCGGGGTAAGAAGTGGGGTCTTCCTGGGTCTCCTACCATACAGTCCCTTTTCATTCAGACGCCGACGGATAGTACGGGTTGACACTGTTGTACCCTCGGACTGCAGGGCAGCTTGAACTTGTTTGGATGTTAGTCGAGGTTCTTTATCCAGCATCCGCACATTCTTGCGTTGAAATCTCTTGTCAATTTTTCTTTTCCGTCCACATCTAGGGAGGTTAGCCACAGTGCCATGGGCTTTAGACTTCTTGATGACACTGCGCACGGTAGACACAGGAACATTCAGGTCTGTGGAGATGGACTTGTAGCCTTGAGATTGCTCATGCTTCCTCACAATTTGGTTTCTCAAGTCCTCAGACAGTTCTTTGGTCTTCTTTCTTTTCTCCATGCTCAATGTGGTACACACAAGGACACAGGACAGAGGTTGAGTCAACTTTAATCCATGTCAACTGGCTGCAAGTCTGATTTAGTCATTGCCAACAGCTGCTAGGTCCCACAGGTAAGTTACAGCTGCTGTTAATTACACAAATTGGAGAAGCATCACATGATTTTTCGAACAGTGCCAATACTTTTGTCCACCCTCTTTTTTATGTTTGGTGTGGAATTATATCCAATTTGGCTTTAGGACAATTCTTTTTGAAATGAAGATAATAATACAAAGAATTTGTTTGCAATAATTTTCAGGAAGAAACTGAGTATTATCTGACAAAATTGCAGGGGTGTCAATACTTTTGGCCATAACTGTATGATGTGAAATGTATTTATGTGCAATATATTCATCAGGGCTGTGGAGTCGGAGTCGTGGAGTCGGAGTCGGTGCTCATTTTGGTGGAGTCGGAGTTGGAGTCGGTATAAAATGGACCGACTCCGACTCCTAAAATATATAATAAATTGGGTACAGTAGTTCAATGCAGAATGTGCTGAATATTTTTTCATAGGAGTTTGGGAAAGTTATGAAATGTCCTATAAATGACTGTTCTATTCCTGATCTAAGGCTACATTCACACACAGCGTTTTTCCTGTGTTTTTTGAGGATACGTTTTTCAGCTGCAAAAGCAGATCATCTTTTTAAAAAACTGCATCACCTGAAAGGTTTTTGAGCTAATAGATAATGTTTTCAATAGCAAAAGCAGATTAGAAATCTGCTCTATCTATCCATTTATCCATATCTGTCTATCCATATCGTATCTGTACCAAAAAGAATGAAAACGGGGTAGTACACCAATATATATTCTGTTCTATCTAAATACCTTGATTATTGGATCATAAAAATGATTAAATGTCTGAGGTTCACATTGTACTACAATAAATTTTTCACTTAAATATAAGCAATATGTGTGGGAGTCGGAGTCGTGGAGTCGGAGTTGGAGTCGGAGTCGGTGTAAGGGAAATTGAGGAGTCGGAGTCGCAGGTTTGGCTTACCGACTCCACAGACCTGATATTCATTATAATTTGTTATAACTAACCCCAGTTAGTTACTATTCCCGGGCAGCGCCGGGCTCTTCAGCTAGTGTATTATGTTAGATAAATCAGTATAATGTTATGTGATGGCCAATGACTGCACGTGAAATGTCAGCTGCTTTCAGTGTTGGTAGATTAAAGGAAATGTCAGCGCGGTAAGTACTGTAATGTTGTTTTGTTATTTCAGGTCAAAAGTAACGTTTAAAATTACGCTTACAGCGGACCCCCGACTTCCCTACAAAGTGTAAGTACAATCCCGTCCTATGTGCTGTCATACTGTAACCCCTTCCTGCCTGCCCTGACTTAACCGTCTTCTTGCCAGTAGACTGCTATCATACGTTCCCTGTTTAATGGCATTACTTTCTCCGGTGGGGTTGGTATAGTGAAGCAGTAGGAATCAGAGAGCGGCTCCTGCATTCTAATTATGAATGTTGTACTCTAATTTGCTGTAGCACTTCAGAAAAAAACATAGTCCAGCCAGGGACTAATCACAGAGGTATTATAGTTGAGCTGACTTATCCCTGTCTGATCAACTATAGGAAGAGACCTGTTGTTCTAGCTGAGCGAGAGGAGAGACGCAGGAACACACCACAACATTTTAGAGCAAAACATACATTTTTATTAAGCCAACCTGTGTGAATAAAGCAACCAATTTCCTCTAAAGGGAATCTATCAGTAGGATGAATCTTCCTAACTGTCTATATGACATGTAGGTCATAGGAAGCTGAATAATATACCTAGATATCAAAGACATCTACGTTGTTCTTAATATGTAAATGAGCTGTTAAGATCTATGGGGCGGACATACACTCCCTGACAGAAGTTATGTCGCTTTCCATGTTATGTAAATAAAAGCTTATAACCTGATGTTAAATTCATCCATTGGTTGTATAAATTATTCTTTTGAAAGCTGAAACCCTCCGAAATGTGGTTTAGGTTAAGAAAATAAATTGGCATCAATGTAGAAATATTGATCATTTAATGGACACAGAATGGTCAGATTTTGGCAAGCCAAAAGTTTTGTCTCCTGGTCATATATTGCACCCAATCCTAGTTTACATCCTCACCTGTGCTCAGTAAATGATCGGTTAATTAGTGGGTGTGTATAAAAAGAAACCCAGCACCCAAGACCTTCACTTGAGCTGCAACTTGAGCTCTGACAACATGCCAACAATCTATCCTGCGACCAAAGCCTGGATTATCAAGAGACTGAAGACCAGATCCACTGCAGAGGTGGCTGGCACCTTGTGTCTGTGTCATGTACAAAGAATTAAAAAAAGATTCAAAGAGACTGGAGATGTGTTTGACAAGCCCAGGTCCAGCAGACCCCACAAGACAACTGCTCAGGAGGAACGATTGTTGGTTAGAAAATCCAAAGCAAGCCCCTCTTCCACTGCAGCAGAGCTCCAACAGGCCTGGTCACCTCAAGTCCCTGTGTCAACTAGAACAGTTTGTAGTATTCTGTCTCGAAATGGCCTCAATGGTCGAATCAGTGCCCAGAAGCCAGCACTAAACGAAAGGCAAATAAAAAAATCGTGTGGTATTTGCAAAGTTCCACAGCCTCCTAAACAGATGGACGCAGGAAAAGTTGCAGAAGGTGGATTTCGCTGATGAATCTTCAGTAGAATTACACCACAGCCGCCGCAAATACTGCAGGAGACCTACTGGAGCCCGTATGGATCCAAAATACACCCAGAAAACAGTTAAATTTGGTGGTGGAAAGATCATGGTCTGGGGTTATGTGGCGCCCCTGAGGCTCAGTAGCCACAGAGGTACTGCACCTCCTCCTGAGGTGTGGTATCCCACCATCCAGGTAAGGTGGAGATTCCTGACCACACTCCAACACCTGCACCCCACACCACAAAGTAGTGTAGCAAAGCACCTTCGGCAGCTCCCTGCTTGGAGTATAGCAAAGCACCCATTGGTGGCTCCCTGCTTGGAACACGAAACGTGCTGGGAGGTGGGTGGAGTTAGATTACATTACAAGGAGCTGGAAGAGTTTAGGATGAGAGGTCAGTTGATTAGAGAGTTGGAGAGACGATCCCTGGAGAGAGGGATAGATGGATGGAAGTGCTGCAGCAGATCCCAGTGACCTGGGTCTGCTGGCACGGGAAAGGAAGAGGAAGAGCAACATAGACTGAAAGCCTGATTCTCCATAGAAAGAAAGATTAGTACGGAACATGATGAATAAAAGGGAACAGAGGACGTGGGTTAGAAGAGAACCCTTCCTAGAAGTTCCAAGCGCAAGGCCGGGGCCCAGTCCCCGAGGTTGTATGGATACTAATGGTCCTGCAGCAGACACCGGAGGAATAGAAGTAGTGACCACTTTATTCCCACACAAGACTGGGGGGCACAACAGCAACTGGATAGTGAGCCGGGACTTAGTAGCAAGAAGTCCCCGAAGCAGGCTACAGCTGTCTGCCGTACAAGTAGAGTTCATAATAACATCGGACAGGAGGAACTCCAGTGTAACTCAGTACTAGGAGTACTTCATTTAAAGGCGCTATAAGAGGAGACGTTCAGAAAGGCACATGTTGGCGGAGTGTTGGAAAGGAGTATGCCATCTGGCCTGGAGTCCCTGACCCGGAGGACACGGTAGTTACATTTAGTATGGGGGTGTGCGAAACATTTGCAAGGTGGAAGGCAATATCAATAGCCTAAAATATCAAGAAGTATTAGCTACCTCTTATATTCCAAATCATAAAAGGGGTCAAATTCTGCAGCAGGATGGTGCTCCATCTCATACATCCATCTCTACAGCAAAGTTCCTCCAGGCAAAAAAGATCAAGGTGCTCAAGGACTGGCCAGCCCAGCCACCAGACATGAACATCATTGAGCATGTTTGGGGTAGGATGAAAGAAGAAGCTTGGAAGACAAAACCAAAGAATCTAGATGAACTCTGGGAGGCATGTAAGACTGCATTCTTTGCTATTCCTGATGACTTCATTAATAAATTGTATGAATCATAGAATCATAGAATCATAGAATCGTAGAGTTGGAAGGGACCTCCTGGGCCATCTGGTCCAACCCCCTGCTCAAAGCAGGATTCGCTAAATCATCCCAGTCAGATGTCTGTCCAGCCTCTGTTTGAAGACTTCCATTGAAGGAGAACTCACCACTTCTCGTGGCAGCCTGTTCCACTCATTGATCACTCTAACTGTCAAAAAGTTTTTTCTAATATCTAATCTGTGTCTCCTCCCATTCAGTTTCATCCCATTGCTTCTAGTCTTTCCTTGTGCAAATGAGAATAAAGTTGATCCTTCTACAATGTGACAGCCCTTTAGATATTTGTAGACAGCTATTAAGTCTCCTCTCAGTCTTCTCTTTTGCAAACTAAACATTCCCAAATCCTGCAACCTTTCCTCATAAGACAGGGTTTGCAGACCGGTCACCATTCTGGTCGCTCTTTTCTGAACTTGCTCCAGTTTGTTGATGTCTTTTTTAAAATGTGGTGCCCAAAACTGGACACAATATTCCATATGAGGTCTGACCAAAGAGGAGTAGAGGGAAATAATGACTTCACGTGATCTAGACTGTATGCTTCTGTTAATACATCCTAGAATTGCATTTGCCTTTTTTGCTGCTGCATCACACTGTTGACTCATATTCAGTCTGTGATCTATTAGTATACCCAAATCTTTTTCACATGTGCTGTCACTTAGCCCTATTCCTCCCATTCTATATATGCTTTTTACATTTTTATTGCCCAGATGTAGTACTTTGCATTTCTCCCTGTTAAAAACCATTCTGTTAGTTGCTGCCCACTTCTCCAGTTTATTTAAATCTTTTTGAATCCTCTCTCTCTCTTCTCTAGTATTAGCTATCCCTCCTAGCTTTGTGTCATCAGCAAATTTAATCAGTTTACCCTCAATTCCTTCATCTAAATCGTTGATAAAGATGTTGAACAATACAGGGCCCAGGACAGAGCCCTGTGGAACCCCACTTGAGACATTCTTCCAACTGGACGTGCAGCCATTTACGACCACTCTTTGGGTCCGATCACTAAGCCAGTTATGAATCCACCTAACAGTTGCCTTGTCCATTCCATACTTAATCATTTTTTCAATAAGGATTGTATGAGAGACTTTGTCAAATGCTTTGCTGAAGTCAATATATACTATATCTACAGCATTTCCTTGATCCACCCAATCAGTGATACCGTCATAGAAGGAAATTAAGTTAGTCTGACATGACTTATTAGTTACAAACCCATGCTGACTCTGTTTAATCACTTCATTCTTATCCAGGTATTGACATACATGTTGTTTAATAATTTGTTCAAAGATCTTTCCTGGTATAGAAGTCAGACTCACCGGCCTATAGTTACCTGGGTCCACCTTCTTCCCCTTTTTGAAGATAGGAACAACATTTGCTCTTCTCCAGTCTTCTGGCACTTCTCCTGTTCTCCAAGAATTTTCAAAGATTATAGAGAGGGGTTCAAAAATTTCTTCTGCTATCTCCTTCAGTACTCTGGGGTGTAATTCATCTGGACCTGGAGACTTGAATTCATTTAGGCTAGCTAAGTGTTTCCTCACTATCTTTCTGTTTATAGATATCCTGGATTCTTCTATTCCCTTAATAGGACAGTGAATAACAGTTGATGTTACATTTCCTTTCTGAGAGAAAACAGATGCAAAATAGGAATTTAAAAGTTCAGCCTTCTCAACATCCTGTCTTACCATTTCATCATTTTCATCCTGTAAAAATCCTATAGCATCTTTGACTTTTCTTTTACTTTTGACATATCCCCAAAATCCTTTATTATTGCTTTTGACATCTCTTGCAAGCCTCAATTCATTTTCAGCTTTAGCTAATCTGATTTGTGCCCTGCAGGTTCTGCAGACAGCATTATATTCTTCTTTAGATATGCCTCCCTCTTTCCATTTTATAAACATTTTTTTCTTCCTTTTTAGCATGTGCTTAAGTTCTGTGTTCATCCATCCTGGTTTCCTTAACTGCTTCCTATTCTTCCCTCTTTTCGGAATTGTTAACAACTGTGCTTTGAGAATTTCATTTTTCAAGATTTCCCATCCTTCCTGGACATTTTTGTCTTTAAGGATATCCAGCCATTGGATCCCTCCAATTCTCTTTCTGAATCCCTTAAAATCTGCCTTTCTGAAATCTAACCTTGACGTCTGAGTCTTCACAGGTCTTCCGCCTCTAGTTATCCAAAATTCTAAAATAGCATGGTCGCTACCTCCTAGGGTCCCAGCCACTTTTACCTCCTCAACCATTTCCTCCCTGTTTATAAGGATTAGATCCAAGGTAGCAGTTCCTCTTGTTTTCTCCCTTACCTTTTGGAAGATAAAGTTGTCAGCAAGAGAGGATAAGAATTTCCTTGACCTGTTAGTTTTGCCTGAGAGAGATTCCCAACAAATGTCTGGATAGTTGAAATCTCCCATGACAACTATGTCATATTTTTTGGAGAACTTGGCCATTTGATGCATAAAGAGTTCATCCATAGCTTCAGCTTGCACAGGCGGCCTGTAGTAAATGCCTACAATGGTGTCCTTTCCATTGTTCTGTCCTTGTATTCTTACCCAAACAGTTTCCACAGAACTCCCAGTCTCTGAAGCTTCAATCGCTGTGCAGATATACGCGTTTCTAACATACAATGCGACACCCCCTCCTCGTTTATCAAGTCTGTTTCTTGCAAATAAGTTGTATCCTTCTAGTCTTGTATTCCAATCATGTGTATTGTCCCACCAAGTTTCAGTGATTCCAATGACATCATATTTCTTTTCCTGTGTTAGTAGTTCCAATTCTCCTTGTTTGTTGCCCATGCTTTGTGCATTAGTATAGAAACATTTCAGTTTGTGATTGGTTTCTCTTTCTCCAATATTTTTATTAATTAGATTCTTTCGTCTTTGTTCTTCCTTTCCACTTCTAATAGCAGAGTTCTCAATAGCATTTGTCAGGTGTATGGCTTTTTCTGGTCTTTTGCTTCCCTTCCCATGTTGTTCTAGTTTAAAGCTCTCCTTACAAGTGTAGCAAGGCGACTTCCAAATACATGCTTACCAGTCTTCGTAAGGTGCACCCCATCTCTAGCAAGTAGTCCATCGTATAAGTAGTTCACTCCGTGATCCAGAAATCCAAATCGTTGCTGACGGCACCATCGACGTAGCCAGTTGTTCACCTGCAGAATCTTATTCCACCTCCTTGTTCCATGGCCATCCACTGGGAGGATGGAAGAGAAGACCACCTGCGCTCCCAGTTCTTTCACTTTCTTGCCTAAGTCTTCAAAGTCTCTGCAGATGGTTTCCAGGTCGTTTCTTGCAGTGTCATTTGTCCCCACATGTAGTAGCAGGAATGGGTAGTCATCTGTAGGTCTGAAGAGTCCTGATATCCTGTCAGACACATCTTTAATTTTTGCACCTGGAAGACAACACATTTCTCTTGAAGTTATATCCGGTCTGCAGATAGCGGCCTCAGTTCCTCTCAACAGGGAATCCCCCATGACCACCACTCTCCGTTTCTTCTTCACAACATTTTTCTTTCTCCATCCAGGAGGACTCTGAAGGCGTACAAGGTTGCTGCTTGTTGGCAAAGTCTTATCCTGATGTATTTCTTCATTGTTTTCCTGCGTGAGAGCCTGGTACTGGTTTCTGAGCAGTATGGGTGCTGACTGCCTCCTGATCCTCCTGCTTCTCTGGGTCACATGTCTCCATTCCTCTGTTTCTTCAGGTGCACTTCGAATTTCTTCTCTTTCTGTAACATGAAGAGATAATTCTGCTCTGTCCAAGAACTCTTCACCTTCCTTAATGATCTTCAACGTAGCTAACCTCTCTTCGAGATTTTGCAACTTTTCCTCCAACAGGGACACAAGCTTGCATTTGTGGCATGTGAAGTTTGGCTTTTCCACTGGTAAGTCTGTGAACATGTAGCAAGAAATGCAGCTCACCAAATGGCTCCTGGCCTCTTCCATCTTGAGATTTCTTAAAAACGATGAAAGATGAGCCCAAATTCGGTTTTTCCGATTTCCTCTTTTCAGCTGCAACGGCCAAAACCCAGTGATTGTTGAGCTCGCGGAGACTCTTCACTTATCCCAGAAGGCACTGGGAATATGCAAATGATCTCCTCAAGACTCTTCCCCTGGTTTTCTTCCCCTGGTTCATTGTAGAACTGCATGGATGCAGTCCTTCAAGCTCATGGAAGTCACACAAAATATTAAATATGACTCTAATAACACCACAACTTCATTCACCAATGTTATGCAACATAAATTTGTATTTTAAGTTAATTATTTGTTTGAATATCACATTACTTTCTGTGGCCGACAAACCTTTTGTCTTGCCAAAATCTGACCATTCTGTGTCCATTAAATGATCAATATTTCTGCATTGATGCCAATATATTTTCTTAATCTAAACCACATTTCGGAGGGTTTCAGCTTTCAAAAGAATAATTTATACAACCAATGGATGAATTTAACGTCAGGCTATAAGCTTTTATTTACATAACATGGATAAGCGACACAACTTCTGTCGGGGAGTATAGATCTTCCTGAGAATCTGCCTCCAGAGCTTATTGTAAATGAAAGGGGGAGTTACCATTGTTAGACATGTTGATCAGTAGAGCAGCCTGTTAGTCATTACATGTCTCACACTGGTAATTCCTTCTTTTATTAAAAAAGAGGTCTGGAGGCAGATTCTCAGGGAGATCTATGTTCGACCCATAGGTCTTAACAGCTCATTTACATACTAATAAAAACCTGAATTTCTGTGGAACTAGTTGGCCCATGCGAAATTTTCGCACATTGGTCGTTGTGGGCCCAGACAATTTCAGAAAAAGCAAGCTGGTCAAATGTAAATGTGTTTCATGAGCTGATGAACACAGACAGGTATTTATATATGTAGATTGGTAATGCAATAAATTGTTTCGATAAGTACAGGCCAAAAAGTTTCTTCCGGTTGAGGTGCCACCTGCAGGTCATTGTGTCTTTCTGCAGGTTTATGAAAATGAATGTTTAAACTGTATTTAGTGATAAAATCGTGGATGTGTGGTTTGTTTGGCTCTTTTCTTGTTGAATGGAGCAAGTTTACCTTTCAAATGGTGTTTCGTGTGTGTGGGGCGAAGTAATGAGCGAAAAAGCAGTGCATGTATAGAAATGTGTATGCATATGTGACTCGCCGTTTGTGTGTGGGGCGAAGTAATCAGTGAAGAAGCAGTGCATGTATACAAATGTGTTTGCATATGTGACTCACCTGCAGTGAAGTGTGCAATCCTCCAATGTGCCTGAAATAGGCTGGGCAAGCACTTGAGTAAGCTAAGCTGGAAAGACCCAAAGGCAAATGTTTGGATTTGTTTGTGATGTCTGTAAGCAGCTTTTTGTTAGTGTGCACTGGGGTACTGTGGTGCCACCTGCAGGTCATTTTTCCTTGCTGCAGGTTTATGAAAATGTTTAAACTGTATTTTGTGATCAAATCATGGATATGTGGCTTGTTTGGCTCGTTTCATGCTGAAGGGGGCAAGTTTACCTTTCAAATGGTGTATCATTTGTGTGTGTGGGTGCAGTATGAATGGAGATACAAAGGAATCACCGGAAACATTGTTTAGAAATAAAAGGATAATCGATCAGATCGCAGATATCAAGATATCATTTTATTCAGCTTCCTATGACTAGCATGCCCATATAGACGGCTTAGGAGGGTTCATCCGACAGATTCCCTTTAATTTGTAAAAATGTCCTTAGGTTATATACACAGCACATTTGTCCTTTAGACCTTCCTAAATATTTAGTAAAATCTTATCCCTGAACTGCGGATAAAAATATCTGCACCAAAATCTGATTGACGTTGAATATTTGCCGTTCTCAGTCTTTCAGTTTATTACTGTAGATTTTTACCATTGCCTTATGTGATGCGACATTGAAATCAGAAGGAAATAGCAGCATTTTCCCAGCAAAGTTTTCTACTATTTGGTTCTAATCTTGGCACTGTGGGTTTTTTTGGCTGCTGCAGAGGAAGCGTCCTGCGTGCGTGGACCTTAAATGTAAATGCAGGAGTAATCGGAGCTGCTATGAAGTCTGATGTCTGAAGCTGGCTAGTGTATACGCTTTACATAATCACATACTTCAAAAATAAACTACCCATTTGTTTTTTGAAGAAAAAGGAGTGAGACATATTTAATATAAAAATAAAAATCTAAATCTTTATTAATCCATCCATTTAAATATTAAAATAAGAAAGGTTTAGGAACAGAAAGGGACAATGGGTCTAAGATAATTTATGCCACCTGGTAAGTGCCATGTTCAAAAAATGGTTCTATGAGTTCTGATTCATATGCACAGTAACCATGGAGCAAATTTAAAGCAAAGCGACACATTCACCATTTAAAGATCTATATCAGATTAACATTAGTTAGGTATCCCAATGCCTTAAAATATGTTATACAAAGAAAAAATTTTTTGGAATAATTTTCATTGCACCATCGCACATTATTAGATGCCTGTTTTACTGTGCATTAAAATCCATGTAAAGTATCATTATATTATTCAGACTCATATGAAACCAATATATCTCCCTTGTGAACAAACACATAGACGCTCCCATGACGATGAAGCTGGGCGAAACGTGCGCGTCGGGGCAGAGGGACTGGGTTTTCCTTCACAGTCATTTAGCCACCAGGATCCAGGTAATGTGTCCGTGATCATTAATCCCCCTATGTTTTGGGAGCGTCTATGTGTTTGTTCACAAGGGAGATATATTGGTTTCATATGAGTCTGAATAATATAATGATAATTATATTATTCAGACTCATATGAAACCAATATATCTCCCTTGTGAACAAACACATAGACGCTCCCAAAACATAGGGGGATTAATGATCACGGACACATTACCTGGATCCTGGTGGCTAAATGACTGTGAAGGAAAACCCAGTCCCTCTGCCCCGACGCGCACGTTTCGCCCAGCTTCATCGTCATGGGAGCGTCTATGTGTTTGTTCACAAGGGAGATATATTGGTTTCATATGAGTCTGAATAATATAATGATACTTTACATGGATTTTAATGCACAGTAAAACGGGCATCTAATAATGTGCGATGGTGCAATGAAAATTATTCAAAAAATTTTTTTCTTTGTATAACATATTTTAAGGCATTGGGATACCTAACTAATGTTAATCTGATATAGATCTTTAAATGGTGAATGTGTCGCTTTGCTTTAAATTTGCTCCATGGTTATGTGCATATGAATCAGAACTCATAGAACCATTTTTTGAACATGGCACTTACCAGGTGGCATAAATTATCTTAGACCCATTGTCCCTCTCTTTCTGTTCCTAAACCTTTCTTATTTTAATATTTAAATGGATGGATTAATAAAGATTTAGATTTTTATTTTTATATTAAATATGTCTCACTCCTTTTTCTTCAAAAAACAAATGGGTAGTTTATTTTTGAAGTATGTGATTATGTAATATAAGTTGCTCAGAGTGGACTAACTTACTTGGGGTTGTCAAGGACCTTTTTGTGTAGTAATAACTAGTGTATACGCTGCAGATTTTCCTGTCCGAAAATTAAATATTATTGTAGCGACATTTTGGCTGTAACACAATGCGACTCACATGCTGTGGAAAATGCCTGCAGTGTAAATTGACTGATGATGCCGTTGTCAATTTATACTGCTTATTTCACCATATATTTTGTGGGGGCAAATCTGCAGCACTTCCTTAGGAAATCCGTGGTGGATCAGACATCTCGGTACATAGCCAAAGGTTTAAGCGAGAAAAGTTCCCTTAATAGGGCAATTCGGCTTTGCTCAACTAAATATAGTCACGTCTGTAGTTGACTGCCATCAGGGTGTGGCAGATATCTGCAAACAAAAACCTCAGTTGCATGCTATATGCAGGGCAGTACCACACAATGGTGGTCTGGCCGCAATAAAGATCCACACCAACTCCAAGAAAGTGGAGAAGCATAGGAGAATAAGGAGTACACCGGTGAATAAAATAAAAAAGTTTCAATTTTTCTTAAAGTAGTTCATAACAATTAGAAGATAACATGACACCTTTCAGGAAACAACAAGACCCATGGAGAGACTACTCACAAATCCATCAATATTGCACAAATCCCATGCATCCTGGGATGTGATCATCATCCCCTTTAGAAAGCGGCGTCATACGCATGCGAAACGCGTGTTGGGGCTTTACCACCTGGCCAGGGGCTCTACTCATCTTGTCTGGGTAAGAACCTGCCTAGTTTGGGCTTTCTATTTACCTTTCTACTGAATGTCACTATGTGGTTCTTTACCTTAACTCATCTATTGGCACGCTTGCACTTTTTAGCATCACAGGATGTGCAATATTGATGGATTTGTGAGTAGTCCCTCCATGGGTTTTGTTGTTTTCCTGAAAGGTGTCATGTTATATTCTAATTGTTATGAACTACTTTAATTAAAATTGAAACTTTTTTTTTTTATTATATTGTACTCCTTATTCTCCTATGTTTCTCCCCGTGGCAGATATCTGTAGATGTGACATCGCCAGACCTGCTCACCTCCCGATACGGAAGTGAGTGAAGCAGATTACTCCTGTGTTGAGCCAGGCAGCTGTCAAGGCGAAAGTGCGTCGAAGTATGCCTGGATGAATTATTGGATTGGCATTGCTAAGGCCACGTTCACACGCTCAGTATTTGGTCAGTATTTTACATCAGTATTTGTAAGCAAAAACCAGGAGAGGAACAATCAGAGGAAAAGTATAATAGAAACACGTCACCACTTCTGGATTTTTCATCCACTCCTGATTTTGGCTTACAGATACTGATGTAAAATACTGATAGAAACTGAACATGTGAACATGGCCTAAGTGTGAGAGTAGGAGTGTGCCTGTACCATCTACCACTGCACTAAAGTGTGAGAGTAGGAGTGTGCCTGCGCCATCTACCACTGCACTAAAGTGTGAGTAGGAGTGTGCCTGTACCATCTACCACTGCACTAAAGTGTGAGAGTAGGAGTGTGCCTGCGCCATCTACCACTGCGCTAAAGTGTGAGAGTAGGAGTGTGCCTGTACCATCTACCACTGCACTAAAGTGTGAGAGTAGGAGTGTGCCTGTACCATCTACCACTGCACTAAAGTGTGAGAGTAGGAGTGTGCCTGTACCATCTACCACTGCACTAAAGTGTGAGAGTAGGAGTGTGCCTGTACCATCTACCACTGCACTAAAGTGTGAGTAGGAGTGTGCCTGTACCATCTACCACTGCACTAAAGTGAGAGTAGGAGTGTGCCTGCGCCATCTACCACTGCACTAAAGTGTGAGAGTAGGAGTGTGCCTGTACCATCTACCACTGCACTAAAGTGTGAGAGTAGGAGTGTGCCTGTACCATCTACCACTGCACTAAAGTGTGAGAGTAGGAGTGTGCCTGTACCATCTACCACTGCACTAAAGTGTGAGTAGGAGTGTGCCTGTACCATCTACCACTGCACTAAAGTGTGAGAGTAGGAGTGTGCCTGTACCATCTACCACTGCACTAAAGTGTGAGAGTAGGAGTGTGCCTGTACCATCTACCACTGCACTAAAGGGAAACAAATCTTGTTTAATTTCATCGCTTGTCTGTTTCAGCATGTCACATATACGTCTGCACTCATCCATTTCTACATAGCTTTACAACCTATATCCTAAGCTATAGAAGTATTGCAGAAATTCCGCCTTGTCAGGTTTTTTCCTACATGATTGCATACAGTCAGTCCTGATAACACAATGTTTCTGCGTGGAGGGAGATGAAGGAGACTGGTAGCAGCCAATTCCTATTTCATACCGTTCCAGGAGGAATATTGGAGGAACAACCCAGTTCAGAGGTCTAGGTGCACCTAGATATTTGTTACGACAGCGAGTTTCCAAACATGGTGCACAATGACTGCCTGTCCTGGAAATTCAGGGGGGCAGTCACAGCAATAAATTTCCATTAGCGGGAAACTGTCATCTGATAAATGTCGCCCAAACCGCAGGCAGTATGATTCGGAGCCTGGCTGAATTAATGCAGGCTGGTATTTTTTTTTTTTGCTGTGAAATAATGACATTTGAGAGAAAATAAAGATGTACTGTAAAGATGCCCGGGGAATATAGTAGCATAGATGAGACTAGTTCAGCTGCCCCTCTGGCCGGCTCTTTCCAGCGCCGCTGCAGGTGCGTTTTTGAGAATAATAATAAAATGTACCTGACTGCATTCATGCTGCCTGCGGTTTGGGACTTAAGATGACAGGTTCCCTTTAAAGAGGACCTATCACTGCTCCGGTCATTTCTGCTCAGTTTAATTACTTGTCCCCATAAAATAGCAGTTCTGGAGCATCCTTTCTTGCTCTGTTCCACTGTTATTTCTCCTTGAAATGTTTTAATTACTTAAGAACTGAGTGTTGGCATTCTCTTTGTCAAAGAGGTGTGTTCCAATAAGGTCTCATTGGACAGTGTCACAGTCTACAGAGATACCCCCCAACAGGTAACGCCCAAATGTCAATTTATTCATAACTTTCTATAAGAATGACCAAGCAACAGCGCAACCTGTAGGTGTAAGAAAAGATACCTTCGAATTGTTATGTAATGAAGAGTACAAGTACTTACTAAAACAAATGTCACAAGAGCCAAGTCAAAAGAATTTATCCATGCTTAAACATGTTTTTTTTTCCAGAAACAGCACCACTTCTGACCATAGGTGGTGTCTAGAATTGCCACTTGGGTGTATTGAAGTGAATAGAGTTGAACTGCAATACCATGTACAACCCATGGCCAGGGGTGGCACTCTCTTTTTTTTTTTTTTTTTTCAAACAAAGCATCTGTGTTTTTCTAATTCTTTTCAACCTATCCCATCATTTTGGCCCCCTGCTGTCCCCAGGGTTTTGTCTTTCGGCCTGTATTCCCTACATGGTATGGTAACACTAAACTACCCCTGCATTTCTCCAAGAAGGCGCTTTTATTGGGTTAACACTTAGTTTGCTTATCTGCTTCTTTTCATATGGGAGATGCTGGATCCCAAACCAGTCAAGCTTCAGAGTCGCTGTTCACACCCCCCTGTGGTTTCATTGATGGGCTGAACTGCTCATGACTCTCTGTATAAATGCTACACTTGCGCACTTTCTGCCGGCTCGCTTTACAGTTCAGGCTGGGAAACCTGTTAATAACTGCTGCTCTCTGAGCATGTGGAGCCTAGAATAATATGCCCAGCTTCACAGCACATGCATGGGGCAGACAGTGCACATTCATAGAATTTGTATTGAGGCTAGTATGTAGGCAATACAATACAGAATGAAGGTCGGGTTACAGGGTCAAAATGACGAAAGATTACGTGTGCTGTTAATATACAGATTTTATCAATTTTATTAGACTTTCTTACTTAAAGGGGACATTCATTCCTGGGACAACCCCTTGTCAATACCTATGTTTCTCCCAGTAAAATAATAACAATTGTACTCCCCTCTGATGCCGTTCTGGCAGTGTCGGCACTCCCTGTCTCAGAGATCACATTGTCACGTGATCCTTGCTGCCAATCAGTGCTGGCTACACTTTCACCTCTTAATGACAAATAAAACATCCGGAGGACGGGCAATTAGGAGAGCCAGTGCTCGAACCGCATCGGAGGTGATCATGTCTCAAGGGGGAAACATTGGCACTGAAAAAGTGTTGTCTGAGTAGTGGACAACTCTTCTAACTATGTCTCTCACTGCGATAAGCTGATGGTTCTGGGCCTCCCCTTCGTCAGTTTCTTCACTTGAGAAATGGCTTGGCATTATTTGTGGAACAGTGATAACCATCCTTGTAATGCAATGTGGAGTGGCAAACTTGCATCATATTAATCCGGATTTGCTGTACCCATGAGCGTTCCCTAAGGTTGTCACATTTCATCGGCAGGCTGTGTGTCCCGGAGAGTACGCCATTCACGGCGGTTCTGAAGTTTGCAGCAGAGGAGGTGAGTACAGAGCTAATCTTTTAATATAACGCCAGTTCTCGGTACTACATGTGCCAACCCAGCATACCGAGACCTCTGTGGTCGTCTATCGATCGTTTTGGTGGCACTGACATTCATTTCTTCTCCCTCCCTTAACTATTAAAGTGATGAAGTCGTTGTTTCATTGCATTTCCATCGCGCTTTCCAACTTGCGGATTATTTCTAGCTGCATTTGTGAATCTTCCGTAATGTGCTTATATGAGATGGGCAAAGTAAATGAGGGAAGTCGGCTGGAAAAGATTGTTTCCTGCTCCTTTTTACCAGCTGATTAAAATGTCAATGCCGGAGCAGGTTTCCATAGAAACCTTTATTGTGACGATGACATGAAGAATCTGACCGGCTTCCCCCTACCCGTCCCTGCCAGTAACTAGTCACCAGCTAGATGTTGGTATCTCACCTGGCTGCTAATCTGTATGTAGAGCGAAAGATCACCTGCTATTGTACTGTCTTCATAGGCAGGGCTGTGGAGTCGGTAAGCCAAACCTGCGACTCCGACTCCTCAATTTCCCTTACACCGACTCCAACTCCGACTCCACGACTCCGACTCCCACACATATTGCTTATATTTAAGTGAAAAATTTATTGTAGTACAATGTGAACCTCAGACATTTAATCATTTTTATGATCCAATAATCAAGATATTTAGATAGAACAGAATATATATTGGTGTACAACCTGGTTTTCATTCTTTTTGGTACAGATACGATATGGATAGACAGATATGGATAAATGGATGGATAGAGCAGATTTCTAATCTGCTTTTGCTATTGAGAACATTATCTATGAGCTCAAAAACCTTTCAGGTGATGCAGTTTTTTAAAAAGATGATCAACTTTTGCAGCTGAAAAACGTATCCTCAAAAAACACAGGAAAAACGCTGTGTGTGAATGTAGCCTTAGATCAGGAATATAACAGCCATTTATAGGACATTTCATAACTTTCCCAAACTCCTATGAATAAATATTCAGCACATCCTGCATTGAATTACTGTACCCAATTTATTATATATTTTAGGAGTCGGAGTCGGTCCATTTTATACCGACTCCGACTCCACCAAAATGAGCACAGACTCCGACTCCGACTCCACGACTCCGACTCCACAGCCCTGGTCATAGGGTCACTTTCTGGAGACCACCGTGACTGGCCTCGACTGCTGCCAATAATGGTTGTCACACAGCATTTGTTGGTTAATTTTTTTAGAAAACCTCTTTAGTCTGGTTTCCGCAGTGAAAGCCTAATTGTTCTACAATAAAACAAAATTCAGGTTTCTATCTTGCATCTTTTATCCATTCTTCATGGCTTTCAAGTTGCAATTTTTCCACGCAAGCGTTGCAGTGAGCCATGAGAACCACCTCTTACCTGCCAGCATCCACAGCTCTTTTGATTAGTTGGCCCCGGTACAACGACATCGTTTTGGCCGGTTAGTCAAAAAGAACCACGGACGTCGACAGGTAAGAGGCGGCTTTCCCTAACAAACAGGCAATTCCTTCATGTGTTGCGGTTGCCGAACAGCCGCGAGACATGGTGCCACGACAGCTTGGACATAGTCTTCAGCGTGCTTGAAGACTATCTATTAGGATACGCGCATGCTCAGATGACACCTTATCCGAGCACGCTCCCTCATCACTACTGGTAACGAGTCATGAACCTGTGTGTCCGCTATGTGACAGGACAATTTTTGGGTTCCCCTGTGGATTGCATAGACAGTAACAGGATGCGTACATTGAGTACAAGCAGTGGTGCTCTGTTTACTACATGCATTCTCTATAAAATAACAATGTTTTCTTAGAATTGTGTTATGCCGATCTTCTGATGTTCCCCTTGAAATGTATGAATGAAATGAAATTTTAAGTATTACTATTTCCTTTGACAATGGATTTAAAGGGAACCAGTCTGGTCTGATAGTGCTATTTACATGCAGATATAGGGCTAATCTGCAGGTTAGGCCGGTTTCACATTTGCGCTTTTGAGCGCAGCGACGGCCTGCGCACGGCCGTCGCTAAGCCCCGCCCCCTGCCGCGCCTCCGCAGGTAGCTCCGCCTACAGGCGCATGACTCTGCATGCGTCCTGCGTCCCCTATCTTTATCACTGGGAGTGCAGGTCGTGCGCAGCATGCGTTTGGCGGCGCATGCATCCTTTTGACGGTGCGCCGAGCGCAACCAAACTGCAGCAGGTTGCGTTTGGTGCTGGTCGGCGCACCGTCAAAAGGACGCATGCGCCGCCAAACGCATACTGCGCACGGCCTGCGCCCCCAGTGATAAAGATAGGGGACGCATGCAGCGTCATGCGCCGGTATGTGAAATGTGAAACCGGCCTAAGTAGTGTTAACTTAGAAAGGTGCTGGTCGCCAAACTAAAAGCACGGCTCCCTGAAGAAAAATGAACTTTATTCCTCCTGGTGCCACTGGCTTTCATTCATACAGGTACTGTGAGCGGCCACAGTCCACTCACTACTCACAGCACCGTGAGCACTGACTATAAGCGTACCCTGTTGTTTTGACTGACAGCCAGCTCTGCAGTGCACAGTGAGCTGTCGGTCAATGTGCTGGGGCGTGCTTACAGCTGCAGCTTATGGTGCTGTGAGCAGTGACTATAGCTGCAAATTAAAAGCCGGCAGCTCTAAGAGGAATAAAGTTAGTTTTCTCCCAGAAGCCGCCCTTTCAGTACAACAGCTGGGACATCTTCTTAACGCTATCAACCTGCAGATTAACCATCTTATTCGACCTGACCAGCTCCCTTTCTGGTCCATATACACTGCGAAAGCTCCTTCCCAATGATCTGCCTATCTACACAGGCTGCTGATAGCCCGATATGATTTCTAAGCATGTTTTATGATTCATCCTTCTCGGCAGCACATCATCCTGCTGATATACTAAGCACACAGAACAATTGTGTTAAAGAACATGGAAGTAGTCAGTCTGTCTTTAAACAACCCAACACCACCCCAACATGTTATATGTAGCCAATGGGAGGCTGTTAAGGGTGGAATGCACCTCATTTATGCCATTAAACCACTTCTCTCTCCAGTTTGAATGTGTAGGAGGCTCTCTATTGGGAAGGGACATGGCTACACCCAGTTGTCAGTTTATACATTCACATGAGGAGTAACCGGAACAATGCTGAACTTAGTTCTAAGAAAAGATGCTCGGGGATGTTGTTTTTTTGACTTTGAGAATAAGTACAGTGTTTCCTCCCACAGACATGTCACGGAATGAAGAGATCATCTATATAATAAGTAAAACATTTTATTTCCAAAACCTGAAATGCCCCTATAATTACAGCAAGCAATGAATGAAAACACAAACATTGTTTTATTTGCACATATTCATGAACGGCATGCAATTACCTACCTGTATTAAATCCCAATTAGGAAAGACAGAAGCAAAAGTATCTTGACTTTTACTGTGGAGCTTGGTCATAAATGGGGGTAAAATGCCCTGTTCTTTCTTTTCCTTTAGTTTAAGGTCCCTGCAGAAACCAGCGCCATCATAACCAATGGTAAGTGGGCTTAATATTTCCTTATTACAATATTGTGTATTGCCCGTCAGTTACTATCAAGCAAGTTCTAGGTAAGGGATTCATCCAGGATTGAAAAAAAGTTTCCTTTTTTCTTATTCATGGCTAATCCTTTTTTCTAAGGCCTCATTCAGATGTCAGTGATTTTCTCGTCCTCAAAAGACGACCCGCGATTCATCATTTTGATTTGATTGAGTGTCATGAGAGTTCGGTCAGTGTCAGTTTTTACCGTCAGTTTCATCAGTTTTTCTAATGCTGTTTGATTTTTTTTTTCACGGACTCATTGGCGAGTTTGATTCGGGACCCTGGTCAAAATTGGACAGATCTCCATGATGTTCTGCGGACCATTAAGTCATCAAAAATACTCGGATGTGTGAAAAGACTCATGGATTATAAAAGTTACAGGTTCTATTTGTGAAAAACACAGAACTCGTTAAAGAAAAACCGGTCGTCTGAATGAGCCCTAGTAAAGGACTCCGGTTTAAACGGGGTCATGTAGTCATAAAGTAGATGTTCTGATTGGTGGGAGTTTCGCTGATCTCACCCTAGCAGATCCCTAGAATGAGGAGTTCCACTGTGCCAGCGAAAAGTTATTATCCAGCGTTGCGGCCCCTTCCTTAAAATGAGTGGGGGGCTGGACTTTATCAAAGTAAAACGCCATCATTTTTGGGATAGGAAATCCTTCAATCGGATTATTGCTCTGAGACTTCATGAGTGCCCTGGCAAGATTCATTGGTTCAAGCTGTAAAAATTTGTATAATATATGAACTCAATATTTCATCTCCTTTTGTATTTTCTGGGTTTGGTGGTTGTATGATTCTTCATATCAGTCAGATTACTATTCATTTATTTCTAAATTCCTTTGTGTGATTTTGTTCTACAGATGGAGTAGGATTAAATCCAGCACAGACAGCTGGTAAGTGCCATTGGATAGAACTGGGCAGCTCTGGGTTCGAAATTTGTATCCACGTTTCGGAAATCCGTGCATAGAATATGATAAATTGTGTTTAGAAGTGAATATATTCTGCTTCAAATCTAATTCCTTTCCGGAAAGGGAACCTGTCAGCTGCCTTCAAAAATAGCCACCCTGCACCTCTCTGCTCGATTTACATAACTTGCAATCACCGTTGTTTTCTTTTCAGTGGCATACATGCGCCCGGTAGTCTGCCTTCCTCAAAGTGCACAATTAAGCAAGATGTACACTCACCAGCTTCAATGCGCACTGTGAGCGCTCAAGGAAACAAAATATCACCCCAGAGTTGCTAACAGCCTAATGTGACTTCACTCTTGAAAATGTGGTAAATTGTGCATGGAAACGTTTGCTTACAAGATGGGGCTTGGGACTAGTCCAGGGAAACCAATGCCCGGTTCACTATTCCTGAAACATTACCATAGCAAGAATGCAGAAGAAACTTGATTTTGAAAATATATAACGATTGTTAAAACTACTAGAAAGGGGTGCTCAGAATGCAGAAGTAGTGTGGAACAGAGACATGGTGGCACCTATTACCAAATGATTTAAAGGGAACCTATCAGTAGTTTTGGCCGATATAAGATACGGCCACCGCCTTTCAGGGCTTATTTACAGCATTCTATAATGCTGTAGATAAGCCCCCGATCCGACCTGAAAGATAAGAAAAATTTTATTAAACTCACCCGGGGAGGTGGTCCGGTCTAATGGGTGTCGCAGGTCTTTGTCCGGCACCTCCTATCTTCTTGCGATGCCGCCCTCCTGCTTACTTCAGCGCTCCCCAGCATCGCGCTCCTGCAGGCCAAAGTACTGCAGTGTGCAGGCACCGGGAAAAGTCAGAGAGACCCAGCACCTGCGCACTGCAGTACTTTACTCAGCCCTCAACAGGACAGAGAAGTACGCCTGCGCAGGAGCGCAATGCTGGGGAGCGATGAAGCAAGCAGGAGGGCTGCATCGCAAGAAGATGGGAGGCGCCAGACTCGGACCTGCAACACCGATCGGACCGGACTGCCCCCCCCCGAGTGAGTATAGTATAGTTTTTCTTATCTTGCAGGTCGGATCGGGGGCTTATCTACAGCATTATAGAATGCTGTAGATAAGTCCTGAAAGGCAGAGGCCATATCTTATATCTTAAACTGCTGACAGGTTCACTTTAAGGGGATCCTGTCCGCTCCGATAAAGCTATTAGCTTGCAGATGGAGGGTTAATCTGCAGGTTAATGACGTTATAGAGGTGCCTGGCCACTTCTGAAAGTGTGGCACCCAGGAGAAAATTAACCACCAGCTTTTAGTCATGCCCGGAGCAATTATAGTCACCGCTCACAGCTATGAGGGATGGCGGCTGTAAACATGCCCAGGCACTGACTGACAACCGGCTCTGCACTGTATTTCTGGCTGTCAGTCAGTGCTGAGGTGTGGTTACAGCTGCTGCTCTTACTGCTGTGACTGTAGTTGTGCCAGGCATGACTGAAAGCCAACAGCTCGCTGGAGGAATAAAGTTAATTTTCTTGGTGCTACACTTTCAGTACTGCAGCCGGGCACCTTCATAACACTATTAACCTGCAGATTAACCCTGTATCTGCAGGTTAATGGCGTTATCAAACCTAACACGTTTCCTTTAATGTTGATCATGTAATACTTCATTTCCTCTGTGGTGACTCTGCAAGGTAATTGGACACTTGCTGTGTGTCTCTCCCACCCACAAATTATAGCTGCTTTCTGGGGGTCCCAGCTGCAGGGCACAATGCGTTCAATTTATCATTGAGAGTCCTCCTAACATAAAGGGATTGAATAGAAATGCGAAGAACAAAGAGGCAAGCACCACCTCACGTTAAAATTTACCTTTATTGCAGTTCCATAAAACAGAATGTGGTGGCGACTAGGGATGAGCTTATAGCTTCGGGTAACTCCTTATCCGAATAGTTATAGCGCTTACCGAACAACTGCATCGGAAACCCGGATACGTGGAATGTTCCCGATAACCAGCTGTTCGACGCCACAGCTGCATGTGTCCCGGCTGTGTGACAGTCAGGCTCTCAATGCATGTGTTGTGATGTCACACAGCCATAACACATGCAGCTGCGGCGCCGATCAGTTGATTATCGGAAGAAATCCAGATATACGGGTTTCCGATGCAGCTATTCGGTAAGCGCTATAGCTATTCTGATAAGGAGTTATCCGAAGCTATTCGCTCATCCCTAGTGGCGACAATGGCTGACAGCCGTTTTGCATGTGAAGCCCGCTACATCTCAGCCCAGGGGTCAGAGGAAGCGTGGTTCACACTCGAAACGGCTATAAGTGATTGAATGGATGTGCACATGCGCGACCACCTCTCCTTTTAGATGGTGCTTTTCAGAACACCGATCAGTACATCCTAGTGGTTAGATCTCCAGCGATCAATAAGTTCTCCCCAAATTTTATGGAGAGGGATAACTTGGTACAACTTCTTTAAGTAATTAGCAATTAGTGAAAAATTAAACATTAGAGATAAATTTCTCCTATTGTTAAACATGTTACATACTTTTATTTCTATTTTTATTCTCATTTCCATATGGTATAATATTCCCTTTTCTATATCTACATGACGGATGCTTTAGCAGTTTCTTGTCTTTACATTTGCCACAAATTAGTGCGAACGCTTCAGACTGTGTTTTACCGTTTCCCTGAACAACAATAAACATGTCCTGTGATTCGCTTGTCGGAAGATACAGTAATTGACTTCAGCCGACACTCTCTCTGCGTTCACGCAAGTCTCGAAATTAATTTCAGACCTTTTGATCCCGAGTCATATAAAATTCATCCTGATGGGTTTTTTCCACATCGCCATTAAATATTTAGTCCCAGCAGCAACAGGGCGCATCGTAGCAACAGTGGGCAAAGAGCTTCACACATCATACGAAAATCAAGATGCAATTTCAACACGCGTGAACCAATTAATTGGGGTCCCTTACTGTGTAATTAATATACCTGTCATTTGCTTGTTTAATGACCCTCTCCAGCATTAAATGTTCTTGAACTGAGTGCTTTTCTGTTCTGTAAAGTACCAAAATAAGTTCATGCATCTTCAATATATAAAGAGTAGTAAGGCTTAAAGGGGTATTCCATTGTCCAAAAATTATCTCCTGTACATCGGATAAAGGTGCTACTTGTTAGATCTGTGTGGGTACCGTTTCTAGGACCCCTGCTGTTTCCAGAATGGGGGATCTTTGTTCTTCATTCTCCCCTAACTAGGGCAAGGAGAAGTCGAATGAAGTGGTCGGAAGCTCATGTACAATACCGCTGCAATTATTGTGCGGGAGATTAACTTTAACCAGTTCATGTCCGGGATGTTTTGGCTCCTTTTCAGACCAGTGCATTTTTATGTTTTATTGTGTGTTTAACAGCTAAAAAGATTTTCTTGTTCAGTTATTCAAATCATTTTTGTCCCCTTTTTTTCACGAAACAAGGGTCTTCATTTTTATGTAATTTCTATTTTTTTCTGATTGGAGGAAAATGTAAAGGAAAATACTTGGCCATTTTTCACATTTTTATTTTTTTACAAACACATGGAACTAGTGAAAACATTTTAAATTGCATTCCCCTCTCAATAGACATTATTTATTGGATTTTTTTTTCCAGTGGGGGCGGATCTAGAAAAAGTGATTCAGACTGGTAGTTTTTTTAGTGTTATTTATTCGATTTTCTTTTTTTTACTTCTTTTCTTTTTTTTTCATTTATTTTCCACAGTGTGCATCCATACGGTCTTAAAAGACCTTAAGAGAGGGTTGTATTTAAATATACTAAAGCATTTTTTTTTTTGCCTATTTCCCCTTTAACTGGGGCTGGTACATTAGCCCCAGTTACAGGGGAATTTCATCCTTTTGCATTCATAGCAAAGCTGACTGTGTCTTCTAGCACCCAGCAGCTAACTGGGGCTGGTACATTACCTTCAGTTACAGGGGCATTTCATTCTTTTGCCTACATAGCAAAGCACAAGCAAAAAGGAATCACAGCTTGCATAGCATGCAAACATGAAAAATTAATTGCATTACTGCATTAGAAATATGAAAAATTCATAAAGCTTAGCGCATAAAATGGCCAATTTATGTGTACCTGGAAGCCACGTTAAGGCCTTTCTCGTTTTCCAGGACCCTAACCTAATGCCCATCCTCACCTAGACTAAACTCTTCATCTGTATGGGAACCTATGTAAATCCTCTCCTTAGACTGAAATCTATATCTCTGTGTAGGGGTGATGGTACTGCTGTGATTAAAAACGCCTGCGGCTAAGAGGTGGAGTGCTCAGTCAGAAGGTTAATGAATACAAATTTCAAAAAACTGACTGTCACATCCAAGTATAAACTAAGTGTGAACAGGTGCTTAATCTAGAGTCACCAACTTGTATACCCTCAAGCCTAGCACTGGTACATTATCCCCAGTTACAGGAAAATTTCATCCTTCAGCCTACATAGCAGAGCTGACTGTCTCCTAGCACACAGCAGCCCCTGCTCCCTCTATACACCCAGTGATGACATGTTCTCTGGGTCCAGAGGAGGAAGCACAGTCAGTGCTAACGCTTCCTAATTTGTATACACAAGATCTGGTTTAGCTCTGTTATGTTCTCTCTGGGAAGCCTGCCTTTGTCTGACAGCCAACTTCCGTCCCACAGCTGCATGATCTTGGGCAAGCTGCTTAGGCTGTGTGCACACGCTGCGGATTTTGCTGCGGTTCCGCAGCGGTTTTGGCCGCTGCGGACCCGCAGCAGTTTCTGCTGCGGTGTACAGTACCATGATTCCCTATGGGAATCAAAAACCGCAGTGCAGACGGTGCGGAATTTTCCGCGCGGATTATCTGCGGTTTTCAATCGGCAGAAAGAATTGACATGTCAATTCTTTCTGCGGATTCTCCTGCGGTTTGCCATCTCCTCTATTGAGGAGATGATAAACCGCAGGGCAAAACCACAGAGCAATCCGCAGGTAAAACCGCAGGTCTTTTGACCTGCGGTTTCACCTGCGGATTTTACAAAATCCGCGCGGATGAATCCGCACCTAATCCGCAGCGTGTGCACACAGCCTAAGACTGCACTGACATTTTAGAACATCAATACAAAGTAATGTGGTGATGAAGTAGTTTAGCCAAGTGCCATAACAATGAATGTGACTATCATGGAAGCTTGAACAGCCACTCCACTGTTGCTTTCACTGATGAACCAGTGACATAAATTGTAGTGATTGGTGGGACCCTCACTTTTCTAACAATCATACCCCTTTGATAGGTGAAAATTTGGATTTTTTTTTTTCTAGCCATTTTTAAGATCTCATGCTCTCATTGTGTTGGAATCATTAATGTTTACATATAGGCAGCGTCGGACTGGAACACCTTGGGCCCACCAGAGAAAATCATTCTTGGGGCCCACTATGTAGCTGCATAGAGTTAAATACCAGACCACCAATTATGCGGTAAAACACACTTATATCCGGGTATAATATAAGGTTGTACATGTCTTAATTATGTAGCAGGAGTTGGGGTAGCCCCCTCACATAGTATAATGCAGCCATCTCATAGAATATAATACTGCCCCCCTCATAGGGTATAATGCTGCCCCCCTCATAAGGTATAATGCACCCCCTCATAGGGTATAATGCACCCCCTCATAGGGTATAATACTGCCCCCCTCATAGGGTATAATGCTGCCCCCCCTCATAGGGAATAATGCACCCCCTCATAGGGTATAATACTGCCCCCCTCATAGGGTATAATACTGCACCCCCTCATAGGGAATAATGCACCACCTCATAGGGAATAATGCTGCCCCCTCATAGGGTATAATGCTGCCCCCTCATAGGGTATAATACTGCCCCCCTCATAGGGAATAATGCTGCCCCCCTCATAGGGAATAATGCTGCCCCCCTCATAGGGAATAATGCTGCCCTCCTCATAGGGTATGATGCTGCCTCCTCATAGGGTATAATGCTGCCCCCTCAAAGGGAATAATGCACCCCCTCATAGGGTATAATGCTGCCCCCTCATAGGGTATAATGCTGCCCCCTCATAGGGTATAATGCTATATAGATATATAGATATAGAGTTAGATAGATATAGATAGAAAGATAGATGTAGAAATAGATAGATATAGAGATAGATAGTAGATAATGGATAGAAAGTAGATAATGGATAGATAGAGATAGATAGAGATAGATATAAAGATAGATATAGATAGATATAAAGATAGATATAGATAGATCGATAGGTAGATAGATATAGAGATAGATAGAAAATAGATAATGGATAGATAGATATAGAGATAGATAGCTATAGATAGAAAGATATAGAGATAGATAGATAGAGATAGATAATAGATAGAGATAGATAATAGATAGAGATATACAGATATAATAATAATATAGACATATATAGATAGATATAGAGATAAATATATATAGATAGATGGCTATAAATAAAAATAGATATAGAGATATATATAGAGATAGATAGATACAGAGATAGATATAGAGACAGATAGATATAGAAAGATAGATATAGAGATAGATATAGAGATAATAGCTAGATATAGAGATATGTATAGAGATAGGTATAGAGTTAGAAAGATAGATAGATATAGAGAGAGATATAGAGATAGATAGAGATAGCTAGATAGATGGATAGATAGATATAGATAATAGAGATAATAGATAGATATAATAGATAGATATAGAGATAGATATAGAGATAGATGGATAGATCAATAGATAGATAGAGATAGATAGATAATGAGATATAGAGATAGATATAGAGATATAGTGTTAGATAGAAAGATAGATATAGAGATAGATAGATATGGATATAGAGATAGATAGATAGATATAGAGATAATATATAGATATAGAGATAATATATAGATAGCTATAGAGAGAGAGATATAGAGATAGATATAGAGATAGATAGGTAGATAGATATAGAGATAATAGATATAGAGAGATATAGATAGAGATAGAGAGAGCGGTAGATAGAGAGAGAGATAGATATAGAGAGAGATAGATACAGAGATCGATAAATAGATAGAGAGATAGATATAGATAATAGATAGAGATAGATAGATAATAAATATAGAGATAACAGATAGATATAGAGATAGAGTAAGATAGAAAGATATAGAGATAGGTAGATATAGATAATAGAGATAGATAGATAGACATAATATATAGATATAGATAGATATAGAGATAGATAGAAAGATAGATATAGAGATAGATGTAGAGATAGAAAGATAGATATAGAGATAGAGCGATAGATATAGATAATAGATAGAGATAGATAGAGAAAGATAGATATAGAGATAGATATAGAGATAGAAAGATAGATAGATATACAGAGAGATAGATGTAGAGATAAATAGATAGATATAGAGAGAGATATAGAAAGAAATAGATATAGATATAGAGATAATAGATATAGAGATAGATATAGATATAGAGAGAGATAGATACAGAGAAAAGATATAGAGATAAATAGATAGAGAAAGATAGATATAGAGATAGAGCGATAGATAGATATACAGAGAGATGGATATAGAGATAGATAGATAGAGATCTATAGATAGATATAGAGAGAAATAGATATAGATATAGAGATATAGATATAAAGATAGATATAGAGATAGAGCGATAGATAGCGAGAGATATAGATATAGAGATAGATAGATACAGAGAAAAGATATAGAGATAGATAACGGATAGATAAATAGATAGGTATAGAGATAGATAGATATAGATATTAGATAGAGATATATATATATATAGATATAGATAGATAGATATAGATGGTAGCTAGATAGATAATAGATATAGAGATAGATAGATATAGATAGATATAGATAGACATAATAGATAGATATAGAGATATATAGAAAGATATAGAGATAGATAGATAGATATAGAGATAGATGTAGAGATATAAAGATAGATATAAAGATAGAGCGATAGAAATAGATAGATATAGATAATAGAGATAGAAAGATAGATATAAGAGAGAGAGAGAGATATATAGAGCTAGATAGATAGATAGAGAGAGACAAATAGAGAGAGATATAAACAAAAAAAACAAAACACAATACTCACCTCTCCTCCTCGCTCCCACGCTGATTCCGGCTTCAGTGTCAGGAGCTGCCCCCTCTGCCAGACACACAGCGGGTGCGCGATGTAGTGACGTCATCGCCCACTGGCTGTGAGCCAGGAGCAGAGAGGACTGAGGGCGGCGCCGGCCCTGATTTACAGCTGTAGTCTGCAGAGCAGCTTACTGGGCTGGGGGCGGGGCCTCTGGGGGTGGAGACCTGAAATGATATTCACTGCTTCGCAGTGAATATTCATTTCTCTTTAGCAGCGGGGACAGGGGCTCCTGCCTCCTGACACCCGCTGCTGCTCCGCTGGCAGGGGCCCCCATAGCAGCTGCATGGTGTGCGACACACCACTGGCTGGGGGCCCCTGGAGCAGCGGGGGCCCTAGGCAACTGCTGGCCCTGTATGCCAGCAGGTGCCAGGGCCCACCAGATGCCAGGGCCCACCGGAGAATCCACCGGTTCTCCGGTGGGCCAGTCCGACGCTGCATATAGGGGAGACAAATCTGAACTGGTCATGTAATAGACTCACTGATCGACGCCTCATTTCTAGAAACTGTTGTCAATAAAGGTTTATATTGAATGGGTGCAAACATTCTGCACTTATATCGATGCGAAAACCCCTTTAATGCAGAAATCTTGTCCAAAATTTGTGTTACTTTTTGCTCAATTATACGGTTCCTTTTAGTAGCATTTTTAATCTTGTTTTTTGTAGCCACTTACAATACACTTTCTAATGTCACCCTTGTTGCATGGAGGAAAATTGAGCTTCTTAAAAAGTACTTTGTGGTTTCTTTTATGAATTATTCATTATTAAAGGGCTAGAATTCTATAGTCATGAAGGATCTTTCAATTCTCATTTTTGTCCTTTATTTTTTCTTTCTAGGAAATGTATTCCTTAAACACGGATCAGAACTTAGACTCATTCCCAGAGACCGAGTGGGCAGCTGTTAATATTCGGACATCTTACTATACAAATTTATTTTGCAAACAAACAAAAAAGTATCTAATTTATTCCAGGCTTAAAGAAAAGATCAGACTCTGAATTTTAAGTCGGTTTTAAGATTTAATTCAGTATGGTCAATTTCCCTTTAAAATGAAAGTGACTTTGAAGAGTAAAGATTTGTAAGGTTTAATTATTGCCTGTCATGTCTATAAAACCATTCTGCTTTTGCAAATCTTATCAATATAGTCCGCCACTTTTGAAGAACGGAGTTCACAGTGTATATTTTATTATAATGTGTAGCACTATGTAAAAGAATTGCTGTTTTTTTTAACACTTATCTTGTACATGGAGTTAATTGTAAAGCAAATATATATAAGGGCTTGTCCACTACCATGATATTGATGTCTCCCACCAACCTGATACTGATGACCTATCTTCAGGAGAGGTTCAGATTGGTGGTACACCGACACCCCCGCCGATCTGCTCTTACCAGCACAGGCCAGATGTAAACTGTGTTTGGTATGAAAAGGCAAAGATCTGTCACAATGTTTAGTGGTCATTTCTGGTCAATAGTAGCGGTCACAAAACAATGTGATGGAGCTTTTCGGGTTCTTCTCCATATGCTGTGTAGATGTAGAAATGGTAACAGCTGGTTTTTGGGGGTGCCAAATGTTTGATCCCCACCGATCTGATATCTTATAGCTTACTCTTAAGTGTTGGTCGTCAATATCATAGTAGTAACTCACCCCTTTAACGATATGATTAATTCTCAGCGATTTTGGACCCCTTCATCGTGTTGCCTATGATACGTAACCCTCTGGACCTCCAGAAAGTCTCTCCTGGTGGGATTGCCAAATATAGGAAGTCTTACAGGTCAAAAGGTGCCTTCTGGGGGGTGAAAAAAGATATGTAAATTGGCCCCCGTATAAGAGGAAAACTGCTTGCTCTCTAGTTTCACCAATTGGAGGTAACCACCAGTCAATACCGACACTACGATGAATTTTGCCACATGTTCATGACCCTCGTTGCAGAATAGGCTACTGGTTGGCTGACAGAGGTCTGTGGGTGAAAGTTTCTCCATGTGCAAAGCTCCAAGCTGGTGTAGAGAATGTCATAGGTGGCACTAGAGAGCCAGATGTCTAATAATCCCTATGACTGTCCCTCCACACAGCATTGTATTACACAGAGAGAGTCTCGGCTATAGACAAGTCTGCAGGAAATGATCTCTAATACTGGGGGTTTTTATTGCCCTCTTATGAAATCAAAGCTTTGTGCAGCCCTATAGACTTCTGTACGTGCCCAATAACCGCTGCCTACAAAGAGATGCTACCGAACTGCAATAAAGCCCAAATATGATCAACTAAAATATGACCAAGGCTTCATTCAAGAATCCACCATACAGCAAGCAATTGCTTATTTTTTCTAAGAAATAAATGTTCTAAAAAATGTTCATGTTATAGATTAAATATTATTCAACTGCTTCTACGTGGTAGTTTAGTGTTTGTATAAGTTGTAGAAATTTCTTTTTTAATGTTTTCTTATCTTGTGATTTTTCTGCATATTAATAGGAGCGCTGGGTGATTCCCCTTTAAAAACAATACATATTTCAGCTCCCTGTAGGGACTATAGGACTGACATGCTCAATCACCGCTCTAGATCAAGTCTGCTGTGCAGTCAGGTGGCTTGATTTATCTTTCTAAGAGAAATATGACCATATAAACGCTATGGGGCTGGGGATAGTTTTCACAGATTCCCTGCAATATAAGATCCATGGGAGATGGTGGCAGGCATTGTAGCTGAAATCGATTGCTGTACCGTTGTTACAAATCCTGGCTCTGCCCTACAAAGGTCTTCCCCCTACTACATTACTGGTGGCCAGGGACCTATGTGCCCGATTAATTGCAAGCAGATCGATAGGGCTTATGACCTGAGACCCCCACCAGTCGCTCAAAAAAAAAAACCCAACAAAGTGGTACATATCTTAAGCAACAAGATCATACATATTAAATCCATACTCCGTCTGTGTATGCGGTCAGGCAGGAGTTGTGCTCTCCAGTTGCCTGAGCTGCGAAACTCTCCAGGGAGAAGTGGGGGGGGGGTTTGAGTGATTGATGGGGGATTTCGGGGACCACCAATTTGCTGGCAATTAAGGAAAAAAAGGGTGTGTGTGTATATATTTATATATATATATCTAGATATATATATATATATATATATATTATTTATTAAAGGTTTAGTCAATATTTAACTCCTTTATCACCCAAGCCTGTTTTCACCTTTTTGACCAGGCCAAATTTTACAGTTCTCAATTCTGAGTAGAGTTGAGTGAATTTGTTCGGGTTCCCTCTTATTCGCCAGCTATATCGCTTACCGAATAAGCTGCAGAGGGGACCCGGATACCTGGAGCACGCTGGCTGATCTGCTGATCAGTACCGGAGCTGCACGTGTCGTGGCTGAGTTACAGTCACAACACACAGGCTCTCCATGCATGTTTACATAACATTTTGGATCACAATTATCTGGAGGTCTATGTTGAGCACTTACATTGGGGTTTTCATCTAAAAAAGCAAACAAGGTTTTTCTATATTTTGAGAGCTGTACGTTTTCCATATTTCTGCTGAAAGAGTCACACAAGGGCTTGTTTTTTGCTGGAAGAGTTAACGTTTCTATTGGTACCATCTTCCAGGCCACAAAGTTTTTTAATTGCTTTCTATTTCAAATTTTAAGATGCAGAATGAAGAAAAAAGCAGCAATTTTTTATACCGTACCGTGTGTGGTAAAATTGACAAGGCAGCTTTAATCTTCGAGTCAGTATGATTAAAGCGATACTTCATTTATATCTTTTTTTATGTTTTGCCGCTTTTACACACTAATTATTATTTTGCTTCGCTTTATTCTGAGAGCTATAGCTTTTATTTTTACACTGATGGAGCTGTATGATCGCTTGTTTTTTGCGGGACAAAATGACTTTTTCCGCGACACCATTTTATTTACATTTGTCTTTTTGATCACATTTTATTCCACTTTTAATTCTGCAGTATGATGAAAAAGTATTTTTTGCTCTGGTTTTTAATTTTTACTACAGTGTTCACTGAAGGGATTAGCTGGTATTTATTCCAGATGCGTCAGTACCAATCGCGGAGGTGAGAGAATACTGGGTACGTCCAAGGGTGTGAAGGTGATAAAGGGTGCAGTCTGATGGCCAAAATAAATTAGGAAAAACTTTGTCTGAAATTTTCACTTTATCTTTTTGCTAGATTAGCGGACATCTGTAAAAATTCTGTAGTAATATGTGAACATAAAGATTTTTTTTATATTTGTGCCATTGTTTTTTAAGAAGTTTGTATAAGCTGCTACAATGAGTAATTTCAGCAATCATTGACTCGTCGCCATTATCCATCACATGCCTATTTATTTCAGTGATTGTCATGTAATATTAAACTTCTGCAGCAAAACTAATGTATAGCAGCTTAAAGGGATTGTCCCATAAATATATGTTAGCAATCAACAGGATGAAAAATGTAAGATCACTGTGTGTCTGGCTGCAGAGACCTTCATGGAATTTGAGGGAGCCGTAGTCTCCCGTGGGGATGAAGTATTGCCTTTTCAACTACCACCATTCTTATAGACCGTACATGCAGCAGTAGTCACAGATATTCACTTTTAATCCATTGACCCTTGTGTGCCCTGTTCCCGAGATTGTTAATTTTAATACTCAGACTCTTAAAGAGAATCTGTCACCCTTTTTTTGGACTATGAGCTGCCTGCACCGACATCAGGGGCTTATCTACAGCAATTTGTAATACTGTAGATAAGCCCCCAATGTAACTTGAAAGATAAGAAAAATGAGTTAGATTATACTCTCCCGGGGGGGTTCAGTCCGATGGGTGTCGCTGTCCGGTCCGGCGCCTCCCATCTTCTAACGGTGATGTCCTCTTCTTTGCTGCCTGTCGTGGTTCCGGCGCAGGCGCACTGCTCTGCCCTAGAGGGCAGAGTAGAGTCCTGCAGTGCACAGGCGTCGGGATAGATCTGGCGCCTGCGCACTGCAGTATTCTGCTCTGCCCTCATTAGGGCAGAGCAGTGCGCCTGGGCCGGAGCCACGACAGGAAGGGAAGAAGAGGACGTCACCGTTAGAAGATGGGAGGCGCCGGACTGCAACATCTATCGGACCAAGACCAGACCGCCCCCCGGTGAGTATAATATAACTCCTTTTTCTTCTCTTTCAGGTTACATGGGGGCTTATCTACAGCATTACAGAATGCTGTCGATAAGCCCCTGATGTCGGTGCCGGCAGCCCATAGTCGAAAGAAGGGGTGACAGATTCCCTTTTAAGAGAATTGTCTATTTGCCAACACAGGGTCTTTCTTCCATTCTGATTAAGTAAAGAATATATAATTGTGATAGAATGTTTTCTTTCCATTTTGCTGCATCCAAGTGATGGTTGATATGACGAAATGTTAAAGGTAGCCAAACTAACCATTTGTCTGGTTTAACCCCTTCCTGACATCCGACGTACTATCCCGTCCATGGGACCCGGGCCCCTATGCCCATGGACGGGATAGTACGTCTACCGCGATCAGCAGCGCCCACGTGGTGAGCGCCGCTGATCGCGACCGGGTGTCTGCTGATTATCACAGCTGACACCCGGCACAATGTGTCAGGGGCGGTCACGGACCGCCCCCGACACGTTAACCCCTTGCACACCGCGATCAAACATGATCGCGGTGTACCGGGGGTTAAAGGGAAGCATCGGCAGGGAGGGGGCTCCTTCCGTGCTTCCCTGAGCCCCCCATGGCAGCGCAATGTGCAGCGCTGCTGCGGGGGGCTCCTTTCCTGCTGGCCCCCGAATCCAAGATGGCGACGGGGGCCTGCAGGAAGCTGGCTTCCTCAGTGCCTGCAAAGCGCAGGCGTGAGGAAGCCTTCTGCACTGCCTGTGACAGATCGCTGATCTGTCACAGTGATCTGTGATGTGACAGATCAGCGATCTGTCACAGGACAGTGATGTCCCACCTGGGACTATTTAATAAAGTTAAAAAAAAAATAAAAAAAAGTTAAAATAATTTTAAAAAAATCACCAAATAGAAAAAAAAAAATATATATTCCCCCAAATAAATCCATTTTTTGGAAATAAAAAAAAAAAAAAAATAAAAGTACACATATTGGGTATCGCCGCGTCCGTAACGACCCGCCCTATAAAACTGTCCCATTAGTTAACCCCTTTAGCGAACCCCTTAAAAAATAAAAAACGAAGCAAAAAATAATGATTTATTATCATACCGCCAAACAAAAAGTGTAATAACGCGCGATCAAAGACGCATATAAATATCCATGGTACCGCTGAAAACGTCATCTTGTCCCGCAAAAAACGAGCCACCACACAGCATCATCAGCGAAAAAATAAAAAAGTTATAGCTCGGAGAATAAAGCGATGCAAAAATAATTATTTTTTATATAAAATAGTTTTCATTGCATAAAACCAACAAAACATAAAAAAAGACCTAAATGAGGTATCGCTGTAACCGTACTGACCCGAAGAATAAAACCGCTTTATCAATTTTACCGCACGCGGAACGGTGTAAACGCACCCCCCCAAAAGAAATTCATGAAACGCTGGTTTTTGTTCATTCTGCGTCCCAAAAATCGGAATAAAAAGCGATCAAAAAAGTCACGTGCCCGAAAATGGTACCAATAAAAACGTCAACTCGTCCCACAAAAAATAAGACCTCACATGACTCGGTGGGTCAAAATACGGAAAAATTATATCTCTCAATATGTGGTGATGCAAAAACTATTTTTACAATAAACAGCGTCTTTTAGCGTGCGACAGCTGCCTAATATAAAAACCGCCATAAATAGTAAATCAAACCCCCCGTTATCACCCCCTTAGGGAAAAATAATAAAATAAAAAAAATGTATTTCCATTTTTCCATTAGGGTTAGGGTTAGGGTTAGGGCTGAGATTAGGGTTAAGGGTGTGTTGGGGTTTGGGTTGGAGTTAGAATTGGGGGTTTCCACTGTTTGGGCACATCAGGGGCTCTCCAAATGCAACATGGCGTCTGATTTCAATTCCAGCCAATTCTGAGTTGAAAAAAATGGTGCTCCTTCCCTTCCAAGCTCTGCCTTGCGCCCAAACAGTGTTTCACCCCCAAGTATGGGGTATCAGCCTACTCAGGACAAATTGCAAAACAATTTTTGGGGTCCAATTTCTCCTGTTACCCTTAGGAAAATAAAAAATTGGGGGCAAAAATATCATTTGTGGAAAAAAATGATTTTTTTATTTTCACGTCCGAGCGTTATAAACTTCTGTGAAGCACTTGGGGGTTCCAAGTGCTCACCACACATCTACATAAGTTCCGTGGGGGGTCTAGTGTCCAAAATGGGGTCACTTGTGGGGAGTTTCAATAGTTTAGGTACATCAGGGACTCTCCAAACGCACATGACACCCGCAGACCATTCCATCAAAGTCTGCATTCCAAAACGTCACTGCTTCCCCTCCGAGCCCCGACGTGTGTCCATACAGTAGTTTTCTCCCACATATGCGGTGTCAGCGTACGCAGGACAAATTGGACAACAACTTTTGGGGTTCAATTTCTCCTGTTACCCTTGGGAAAATAAAAAAAATGGGGACTAATTGATCATGTTTGTGGAAAAAATACGTTTTTTTTATTTTCATGCCCTGGCATTATAAACTTCTGTGAAGCCCTTAGGGGTTCAAAGTGCTCACCTCACATCTAGATAAGTTCCTTAGGGGGTCTAGTTTTCAAAATGGGGTCATTTGTGGGGGGTTTCCACTGTTTAGGTACATTAGGTGCTCTCCAAAGGCAACATGACACCCACAGACCATTCCATCAAAGTCTGCATTCCAAAACGTCACGACTTCCCTTCCGAGCCCCGACGTGTGCCCATACAGTAGTTTTCTCCCTCATATGGGGTATCAGCATACTCAGGACAAATTGGACAACAACTTTTGGGGTCCAATTTCTCCTGGTACCCTTGGGAAAATAAAAAAATGGTGACTAAAAGATCATGTGGAAAAAATACGAATTTTTTATTTTCACGCCCGGGCGTTATAAACTTCTGTGAAGCACTGGGGGGTTTAAAGTGCTCACCACACATCTAGATAAGTTCCTTGGGGGGTCTAGTTTCCAAAATGGTGTCATTTGTGGGGGGTTTCCACTGTTTTGGTACATCAGGGGTTTTCCAATCGCGACATGGTGTCCGATCTCAATCCCAGCCAAAAACGTCAAATGGCGCTGCTTCCCTTCCGAGCTCTGCCATGCGCCCAAATAGTGGTTTACCCCCACATGTGGAGTATCAGCGTACTCAGAACAAATTGCACAATAACTTTTAGGGTCCTGTTATCCTTGGGAAAATAAAAATTGGGGTGAAAAGATCATTTTTGTGGAAAAAATATGATTTTTTAATTGTACCGCTGTACGTTATAAACTTCTGTAAAGCCCTTATGGGTTCAAAGTTCTCACCACATATCTAGATAAGTTCCTTGGGGGGTCTAGTTTCCAAAATGAGGTCACTTGTAGAGGGTTTCCACTGTTTAGGTACATCAGGGACTCTCCAAACGTGACATGGCGTCCGAACTGAATTCCAGCCAATTTTGCATTGAAAAAGTCAAACGGCGCTCCTTCCATTCTGAGCTCTGCCATGCGCCGAAACAGTCGTTCCCCCCCACATATCAGGTATCAGCGTACTCAGGACAAATTGCACAATAACTTTTGCAGTCCAATTTCTCCTGTTACCCTTGGGAAAATAAAAAAAATTGAACCTGAAGTTTTTTTTTTATGAAAAAAAGTTAGATGTTCATTTTTTTTTAAATATTCAAAAAAATTCCTGTGACGCACCTAAAGGGTTAATAAACTTCTTGAATGTGGTTTTGAGCACCTTAAGGGTGCAGTTTTTAGAATGGTGTCACTTTTGGGTATTTTCTATCATATAGACCCCTCAAAGTGGCTTCAAATGTTATGTGGTCCTAAAAATAAAATGGTGTAAAAATGAGAAATCGCTGGTCAACTTTTAACCCTTATAACTTCCTAACAAAAAAAAAAATTTTGGTTCCAAAATTGTGCTGATGTAAAGTAAACATGTGGGAAATGTTAGTTATCAAGTTTTTTGTGTGCCATATCTCTGTGATTTAAGGGCATAAAAATTCAAAGTTGGAAAATTGCGAAATTTTCAACATTTTCGCCAAATTTCCGTTTTTCTCACAAACGCAAGTTATTTGAATGAAATTTTACCACTAACATGAAGTACAATATGTCATGAGAAAACAATGTCAGAATCACCGGGATCCATGGAAGCGTTCCAGAGTTATGACCTCATAAAGGTACAGTGGTCAGAATTGTAAAAATTGGACCGGTCATGAACGTGCAAACCACCCTTGGAGGTGAAGGGGTTAATAACTCATTTCACTAGATCGTAAATTTTAGCCTGATCATCTGATAGCCTGCACTTCAGCACTGATACCGCTTGAAGCTATTTCATAAATATTGCCATTAGCCTCGTCACCATTTTTGCCAAGCCAGTGGGGTATAAAGTTCTATCCGTTTTGTTTCCCTGTCGTACTGAATCCTCAAACCACTACCCCTTTTCGCTGACTGATATCTGGTCACATACAGCTGATAGAATGGACCTACAAGCCACATACAAAGAGCTGCACGCTTATGATGAAAAATGCAAATGTGAAAAGTCAAATAAAATATCTCAAGGTAAAATCAAATCCGTTTTGAATATTGATCCAATACATCTTAATTTATCACATGGGGGTGGAATAATCCCATTTTATTGAATGAGCTCTCTGCCCATTGCTTCAAGGTAGTGGAAGGCGCCTTTGTAATAAATAGAAGCTCTGTAAATCATATTTTCTGCTAATACACAGGATTATGGTTTCCCAGTGCAGAATGCGCCCTGCATACATATCCAACAGCGGAGTCACTCATAAGCGGACAGCTATTTGTAACACCATTTCAGAGCAGAGAGAAGATAATGACGATATGCTGATGAGTAGATAATCGCGGATCGAACAGGCTGAAACTTACTGTACCGAGGGACATACGAGGAACATTGGGCTATAATAATACTCCAAAAATATGGGGAGTATAATAATTAAAAGATCATTGTGATATCTTCCCTGACTTCATATTATTGTGCACATTCACATTGGCTGACCACGCATGTTATTTACATTCAGGGATGGACATATCATTGGTGCAACCTGTGCGGTCGTACAGGGGCCCAAGAGGTAAGGGGGTCTCTTTCCACCTCCAAACCATGTTTAGTTGTGTATTTTGATGCACTATTCGGCTGTAAAGGGCCCATATTAAGTTCTTGCACAGGGGCCCACTTCTGTCTGCACCTGCTAGTGCCTCAATTTCAGATGCCTTATAAATATACAAGTAATAAATTCTTTTAGTAGGATCCACCAACAAATATCTACTGTGTATGACAAGCGTAAAGGCACAAGTATACAGATGGCATCACTTTCCAGAGGCAATCCATAGCAAACAATACATTGAAGCTGGGCATTATTATTGCTTTTCGATTTTTGTTAAGTCTACAAATAAGTGAATTGTTTTGAATTCTCTTAAAATTTTACCAAAAAATCAGATTTGGCATAACCTGATTTTTTTTTTTTAAATTTCATGCAAAATAACGGCCTAGTGGCCACTGCTTTAGTTTATTATTTTTATGACCAGCAATTAGTTTAAAAATAAAAAAAACATTATACTGATCTCGCCTGTCTTGGCACCGCAGATTCCTGCATGGGCCTCCTTTGGATTGTTTCTTCCCTGCAGTCTTCTCTTCCATCTCCACTCTTCAATGCTGAGTAGGGCCCAAATGACAGGAGGCATAATGAACGCCGGATCCCCCATAGAGGGAAGAGAAGACTGGTGTTGGAGAGAGGGAAGCTGGCCAGTGGTGGACCGGATGGGGGAGCTACAACATCAGGATAGGTGAAGGACAAGGTGAGTATAATATTTTTTAATCCTTCAGGTTATTATTTTCTCTGGGCCAGAGAGACATCTGAGCATAATAAACATTTTTTTAGCAATAATTTGATTCAAATTTTAATAAATGTGATGTAATTTGAATTTCCAGGTCAAATTTGGCTGATGTGCTCAAATCTAGTGGAGTCCCAAGCACTCAACTGAGAGATGCGACACTTGAGTTTCTAATGCCTCCAGTTCTCTATATTCCACCTATGTTCGGGCTAAGGGGCTTGAGTCGGCTCTTACATTGTTATGATCAGTGAAGACCCCAGATCAGATACCCCCACTAATGCTGTCTCTTAATATGTTAGTTATTTCTTTACCAGTGTGGTGGGGGTGATACTGGTGCACCAGACAATCAGTTTACCACCATCTTTTCCCTGTAATGGCGTGTCAGCCATCATCAAGCATACCTTGTTGCCCAAGCTGATGAAGACTAAAAAGCACTGCTAGGCCTTACTTGCCATTGTTTTCTGACACCTATATAAGTGGAGAGGAATCTTCATCCCAAAACAAAGCACAATGTCAATGACGCATTGCAATGGCTCTAACCATTAACGCACAATGTAATTTTCCAAAGACTCATCGAGCCATTTTGCTAATCATCATTGTTTCTCCTTCAACTTTTTTTTCTCCAAGTAAAATTGCAAAGTCTACCAGAAGAATGGAACCATTGTCACCCCTTGATTGTGAATCCGTCTTTTAACATTAACATCTGAATGACATCCATTCTATCTAGTCAATTGTTAGAGGAGGCGTCAGCTGTTCAATTGTTTTGCACTCTTACATGCATACACACTTTTTCTGTGTTGCATACAAGTTCCGTATTTGCATTTTATCAGATTTACCAAGTAAATGAAAAAAAGTGAGCTGTGAAAAATTGCTTTCTGGTCTTTTCCCTACTCCTGATTAATATGTCAACGAAGAAATGGATTCCCTTAGCAACTCCTATTCTAAAGATTACATGGAGGAAGATTCCCCGACAAACATCTCTGTTCTCATTCTTCCTGGCTTACAATTTATTACCAGATTGCATACAGTAGTCCTGTATGATACTGATATACCATAACTACATTATTTCATTATATGATTCATAAAAAAGCAGGTCTTGTAAACCGAGCTGACATGCCGTCTAAGCAATTACATCCTATCCGATTATCTAAGATTGCTATGTTCTCATCTATGTTACCTTCAAAAGAGTTATGAAATCTCTCTAACTTGCTATCTCTCCAAATTAACATCACGTCTTCAACGGTCTATTCTAATTAACATGTAATCAATATAGTAGAAGAAGACTTGCACATCACATTTACAAGCACGCGTGGATTTGAGCTCAGAGTTGGCAGCAATCATCTGGACACGGCTATACCCACTTAATGTTTGCAGAAGTTTGTCTAGAAGTGGTCTTTATGGAAAAATCAGGACTAGGGATGACCCATGGATGGTCAAGTTCGTCCGAACTCTAATTGAAAGTTCGGTATCCAAACTTGACCCCAAACCCAATAGAAGTCAATGGCAACCCAAACTTTGGTACTTTTAAAATGGCTGTAAAATCATAGAAAGGTCTAGGTGGCTGCAAAATGATGGTAAAAGCAGGACCATTGTCCTGTAAATTGTGGATAGGGAAACAACTTAAAATAGCAGTAAAAAAAGAAATAATCTTGAATCAGGAGGCGGAGATTCAAGTGGTGGAGGAGGAGGTGGCAGTGTGTAGGTGGAAAAGGCGTATGCGGTAACTAACAATGTTTTTGTGTTTTTTTTGTAAGGTACTCTGAAAACAGGGAGTGTAGTAATCTGCTGGCCGCTTTCTGTATACAGGCCGTCTAATACTCTACACTAGAGATGAGCGAGTATACTCGTTACTCAAGATTTCCAGTGCATGCTCAGGTGATCTCCAAGTATTTGGATGTGCTCGGAGAAATAGTTTCTATCACCGAAGCTGCATTATTTACGGCTGCTAGCCAGCCTGAATACATGTGGGGATTGCCTGTTTGTTAGGAAATCCCCACATGTATTCAGGTTGTCTAGCAGCTCCAAATCATGCAGCTACGGCGACAGAAACTAAATCTCCGAGCACATCCAAATACTCAGAGATCACCCTAGCATGCTCAGGAAATCTCGAGTAACGAGTATACTCGCTCACCACTATTCTGCAACTTTTTGGGTGAAAACAATGAGGAGAGCTTCAAATAGGAGCAGTTATGCTTGTGGTGTAGCTGCTGCAGAGACAGAGGCCGTTGTCAATATGTGCCTGCTATGCGCCCGAATGAAATACCTTCCTCTGGTGCACACTGGTAACAGGACGTTTTGTGCCATTTCTTAGGCCCGAGTAATATGTGGGAAAATTCACACACCATGCAAGAGCTGTGGATGGGAATCAACAGACATACAGTGCCTTGCGAAAGTATTCGTCCCCCTAGAACTTTTCAACCTTTTCCCACATATCATGCTTCAAACATAACGATACCAAATGTAAATATTTGGTGAAGAATCAACAACAAATGGGACACAATTGTGTATTTGAACGAAATTTATTGGTTATTTAAAATTTTTGTGGAAATTCAAAAACTGAAAAGTGGGGCGTGCAATATTATTCGGCCCCTTTACTTACAGTGCAGCAAACTCACTCCAGAAGTTCATTGTGGATCTCTGAATGATCCAATGTTGTCCTAAATGACTAATGATGATAAATATAGTCCACCTGTGTGTAATCAAGTCTCTGTATAAATGTACCTGCTCTGTGATAGTCTCAGGGTTCTGGTTGAAGCACAGAGAGCATCATGAAGACCAAGGAACACAACAGGCAGGTCCGTGATACTGTTGAGGAGAAGTTTAAAGCTGGATTTGGATACAAAATGATTTCCAAAACTTTAAACATCCCAAGGAGCACTGTGCAAGCAATCATATTGAAATGGAAGGAGTATCATACCACTGCAAATCTACCAAGACCTGGCCGTCCCTCTAAACTTTCATCTCAGACAAGGAGAAGACTGATCAGAGATGCAGCCAAGAGGCCCATGATCACTCTGGATGAACTGCAGAGATCTTCAGCTGAGGTGGGACAGTCTGTCCATAGGACAACAATCAGTCCTACACTGCACAAATCTGGCCTTTATGGAAGAGTGGCAAGAAGAAAGTCATTTCTCAAAGACATCCATAAAAAGTGTTGTTTAAAGTTTGCAACAAGCCACCTGGGAGAAGCACCAAACATGTGGAAGAAGGTGCTCTGGTCAGATGAAACCAAAATCAAACTTTTTGGCAACAATGCCAAACGATATGTTTGGTGTAAAGGCAACACAGCTCATCACCCTGAACACACCATCCCCACTGTCAAACATGGTGGTGGCAGCATCTTGGTTTGGGGCTGCTTTTCTTCAGCAGGGACAGAGAAGATGGTTAAAATTGATTGGAAGATGGATGGAGCCAAATACAGGACCATTCTTAAAACCTGTTGGAGTCTGCAAAAGACCTGAGACTGGGATGGAGATTTGTCTTCCAACAAGACAATGATCCCAAACAAAGCAAAATCTACAATGGAATGGTTCACAAATAAACGTATCCAGGTGTTAGAATGGCCAAGTCAAAGTCCAGACCTGAATCCAATCGAGAATCTGGAAAGAGCTGAAAACTGCTGTTCACAAACGATCTCCATCAAACCTCACCGAGCTCAAGCTGTTTGCCAAGGAAGAATGTGCAAGAATTTCAGTCTCTTGATGTACAAAACTGATAGAGACATACCGCAAGCGACTTGCAGCTGTAATCGCAGCAAAACGTGGCGCAACAAAGTATTAAGTTAAAGGGGCTGAATAATATTGCACGCCCCACTTTTCAGTTTTTGAATTTCCACAAAAGTTTAAAATAACCAATAAATTTCGTTCAACTTCACAATTATGTCCCACTTGTTGATTCTTCACCAATAATTTACATTTGGTATCTTTATGTTTGAAACATGATATGTGGGCAAAGGTTGAAAAGTTCCAGGGGGCCGAATACTTTTGCAAGGCACTGTATATGACTGGTGCCAGTTTAACTCAAGCACAGCCTGGGGGTGAGCGATAACCGGCAAAATGCCATATCAGCTCTGGGCTTAGTCAGTTTGACGCACATCCCTCCCGTGCCTGGCGCATTTGCTGAATTTGGTGGTGCAGTGCTTCCTTATAGAAGTTGTCTGCTACTTAGACAAATTAATAATAATAAATTTTATTTCTATAGCACCGACATATTCCGCTGCACTTTATATTTCAGAGGGGATTTGTACAGACAATAGACATTACAGCATAACAATAATCACATAGATTATAACAGATACCAAGAGGAATGAGGGCCCTGCTCGCAAGCTTACAGTCTATGAGGAAAAAGGGAGACATGAAAGGTGGGTGGTAACAATTGCCCTGATTGTTTGGACCAGCCATAATGTTAAGTGTGTAACAGTACAGACACTGAGGGCTAATGGATGCATAAAGCATGTCAGAACATGATGGGGGGAACCTGGTTATGGTAAAACTTTTGACTGTGCCACACAGGGATAGATTAGGTTAATGTGTTGAGGCGGTAGGCCAGTCTGAATAAATGCGTTTTCAGGGAATGCTTAAAATTGTGGGATTGGGGACTAATCGTATTGACCTGGGAAGTGCATTCCAAAGAATTGGCACAGCACGTGTAAAGTCTTGGAGACGGGAGTGGGAGGTTCTGATTATTGAGGATGATGACCTCAGGTCATCAGCAGAACGGAGGGCATGGGTAGGGTGGTAGGCTGAGACATGGGAGGAGATGTAGGGTGGTGCAGAGCCATGAAGGGCTTTATGGGTGAGGGTAATAAGTTTGTACTGTATTCTGGAGTGGATGGGTAGCCAGTGTAATGACTAGCACAAGGTAGAGGCATCGGTGTAACAAATTCTTGTCATACCCCTCTCTTTACCCCCATAAAATAATAAAGCCTATGCTCACCTGACGTGCTGGCGCCATTCCTGTGGTGTCGGCAGTCGCTCTCACCGGGGTTCTCGTCTGGTGTTGTGCCGAGACTCTAGCGCTCAATCGGCTCTGTCATCACTGTTTCTGCCTTCAGACAAAATCGAACATGAAGAGGAAGTTCAGAATCAGCTGCACACAGGTTTTTTTGGCACAATATTCCCACAGACACAGTTGCAATTTACAAAAATTTGTTTTTATGCACTGTACTCCCACAAACACGGGTGCGGAGTATAACTCTTTATTTAGGATGCGAAACAAAGACCACAACTCATACATACACAGTGGCAGAATAAAATTATTTTTTAGGCACACTACTTGTACAGACACAGCTACAGTGTACACAGAAACTTTTTGGCACAGTACAAACAGGTTTTTTGGTACAGTACAAAGTTTTTTTTGCTAACAAATGGGGAAAAGGGGACTGTATGCTAGCTTTTTTTTTTTTTTAGACACACTACTCACAAAAAGACGGTTGCACAGTAGAAAGATTTTTTATAAACACCACTCGTATAGACACAGCAGTAGAAATAAATAATTTTTTTGGCCCACAAATGGGAAAAAGACTTGCATAGTAGAAGTTTAAAAAAAAAACAAAAAACCCACTACTCACAAAAACATGGCTGCATTATAGAAAATTTTTTCACCAACACTACTCGTATGGACACAGTGGTAAAATAAAATATATTTTTCGTCCCATAAATGGGAAACAAATGACTGCATAGTAGAACATTTTTTTAGATACACTACTCAGATAGACCCAGCTGTAGAATAAGATATTTTCGGCCCACAAATAGGAAAGAGACGGCTGCATAGTAGAATGTTTTTTTTTTTTTTTAAGAAACACTACTCACAAAACACGGCTGCATAGTAGAAACATTTCTTTAGAAACACTGCTCATATTGACACAGTGGCAGAATTAAATAATTTTTACGGCCTACAAATCAGAAAGAGACAGCTGCATACTAGATTTTATTTTTGGACACACTACTCACAAAAAGATGGTTGCAGAGAACATTTTTGGGGCACACTACTAGTACAGACACTGCTGCAGAATACACAGGCATTTTGGAACTGCTCCCACAGGCAGGGTAGCAGAGTACACACATAGGCTTAAACGCACTGTACTCCCACAGATGGGTGCAGCGCACCCACAGATGCTTAACTGCAAAGTACTCCCACAGGCGGGGTTGCAGAGTACATACAAAGGCTTTAAAGCACAGTACTCCCGGAGCCGAGGTGCAGAGTACACACAGAGTCTTTAATTTATGGAACACCAACAGGCGTGGTTGCAGAGTACACAAGCTTTTTGGCACATTACTCCCTTCGGCTGGGTTGCAAAGTACTCCCACACGTGAAGGTGCACAGTACACAAAGAGGCTTTTTGCCACAGTACTCCCACAGATATTGGTTGCAGAGTACACACAGTGGCTTTTCTTTTTTTTTTTTACAAAGCGCAAAACCTAACACTCACTAAATCACAGCACAATTTTTGTTTTTCACAATTTCTCCTAAGCACGACAATCCCCGTTATGTAGAGAATAACTACTGTTTGGGCACACAGCAGGGTTTGGAAAGGAAGAAGCACAATTTGAATTTGGGAGCACAATTTTGGCTGAAATAGATTGCGGATACCATGCCCCATTTGTTGAGTCCCAGAGGTACCAAAGCAATAAAAAAAATAACACAACTGACAACCTTTTGGAAACCACCCCTCGAGGAAATCAGCAAGGTGTGCAGTGACTTCACAGGTGCTTCACAGAATTTTAAAAACATTCAGGTGTAAAAATGAAAAATTTCATATTTTTCACAAAAATGCTGCTTTAGTCCCAAAGTTTTCATTTTCACAGGATAAAATGGACAACACTATTTGTTGTGCAATTTCTCCTGAGTATGACGATACCCTATATGTCAGGGTTTCCCAACTCCAGTCCTCAAGGCACACCAACAGATCATGTTTTCAGGATTTCCTTAGTATTGCTCAGGTGATAATTGCTTCACCTGTGCAATACAAAGGAAATCCTGAAAACATGATCTGTTGGTGTGCCTTGAGGACTGGAGTTGGGAAACCCTGCTATATGTGGTCAGAAACAACTGTCTGGGTACACAGAGTGGCTCAGTAGGGAAAGAGCTCTATTTGAATTTTGAAGCCCCATTTTGGCAGGAATAAATTGTGGATGCCTTGGAGCATCTGATGTGCCAAAACAATAGAAATCTCACACAATTGACCCCATTTTGGAAATCATGCCCTTCAAGGAGTTCATGTATGAGTTTTGTGAGCATCTAGAGTCCACTTGTGCTTCACAGAACTTTATAAGATTGGGACGTGAAAATGAAAAATTACATTGTTTTCACAAAAATGTTGCTTTAGCACCATAATTTTTATTTTCAAAAGGGTAATAGCATAAAAAGGACCATGTAATGTATTGTGTAATTTCTTCTGAGTACATCAGTACCCAATATGTAGTGGAAAATTACTGTTTGGGAGCATGGCAGGGTTCAGAAGGGAAGGAGCATAATTTGAATTTTGTTGCGCAATTTTGGCTGAAACAGATTATAGACAACATGTTGCTCCTGACATGCCAAAACAATAGAAACCCCCACAATTGAGCCCATATTGTAAACTACAACCCACAAAGAACCACCTAGGGGTGCAGTGAGCATGGATTAATCATGCTTCGGGGTTGTGTTGCAGCCAATGGCACGGGAAACATTTCACGATAGACGGAAGAATATATTCAATGAAATTTCAACAAATTCTTGATGCAAACATAACACCATCTGTAAAAAAAAGCTTACGGTAAGTTGAAAAGAGGATGGCTTCTACAAATGGATACTGATTTTAAACACACGTCAAAATCCACAATAGACAACCTCAAAAGGCGCAAGCTGAAGGTTTTACAATGGCCCTCACACTCCCTGTTCTGAAAATCATTGAAAATCTGCAGCTAGACATCAAATTAGCAGCGCATGCTAGACGACCCAGGAATCTCTAAGAACTGGAATAATTTTCCAAGGAAGAATGCATGAAAATCCCTCAAGCAAGAATTGAGAGTCTTGGCTGACTACAAAAAAGCGTTTACAAACTGTGATACTTTCTCCCCGTGTTTGTGTGGGTTTCCTCCTACAATCCAAAAAACATACTGATAGGAAATCTAGATTGTGAGCCCCATCGGGAACAGTGATGATAATGTGTGCAAACTGTAAAGCACTGCGGAATATGTTAGCGCTATGTAAAAATAAAGATTATTATTATACTTGCAAAAGTGGGTGCTACTAGGTACTAACCATGCAGGGTGCCCAAACTTTTGCATCAGCCCATTTTCTTTTTTGTAATTTTTAAGATGTAAAAGATGAAAAAAAAAAAAAATATATATATATATATATACACTGTGTGTATATATATATATATATATATATATATATATATATATATATGCACGTATACACACACTAGATGTGTGCGCAGTAACATCACGACGGGGCAGCTTTGTGGCGCTGGGGGTGGTGGCCCACCCACTTCTGTGCAGTCACAACCAGCAGGAAAGATGGTGTTTTGCGGCCTGTGCTGGAGATGGTGTGCGGCGCCACCAAAGGGTGGCCGCACCCAATATCCAGCACAGACCTCAAGCCACGGTCTTTCCTGCCGGCTGTGACTGCACGGAGGTGGGTGGGCAGGCAGCGGCGGGATCTGGTGCGTGTAGTCAGGCGGTGGGCCCAGGCGGGGGTCCGGCGGCGGCATCCCTCTCATTGCTCCCTCCTCATTACACCCTCTCGTTACACCCCTCTCACAGCCGGCAGGAAAGATGTTGATTTGCGGCCTGTGCTGGAGATGGTGTGCGGCGCCACCAGAGGGTGGCCACACCCAATTTCCAGCACAGGCCTCAAGCCGCAGTCTTTCCTGCCGGCTGTGACTGCACGGAGGTGGGTGGGATCGCAGTGGTGGCCTGGATCCGAGCGGCAGCTGGGATCCCAGCGGCGGTCAGGATCACAGCGGCGTTCGGGATCGCAGAGGCGACCTGGATCAGAGCAGCCGCTGGCATCCCAGCGGCGATCGGGATCGCAGCGGCATTCGGGATCACAGCGACAACCTGGATCCGAGCGGCAGTGTTCCAAAATGGTTGGCGTACTTCCGTGTAGCGCAGTGGATTGTGGGATTCGGGGACATCCAGATGGAAGTGGATGACGGACAATTTAAGGCAATTATATATATATATTGTGAGGTAGCGCTGTCATTCAAGGTTGGGGACACTCGCTTGGCAGCAAATAAATCACATCCGGTACGGGCTTTCCATAAAACCATATCAGTCCGTGAGGTTTATTATTCAGCATAAACCAAAGGAAGCACCACAAAGTTCATATCAGCATAGCTTCCGTTATATAGGCTATTCAGCCTCATCATTATCTCACCCGTCAGGGTTCCTTATGCGGCTTCACCATCGCATACGTTAGTTCCCTCCAGGGAGCTCTCAGGCACACATTGCCATTGTTCACACAGCTGCTCCACAGGCTGTTAGTGAGGAGATCTTTCTCCTCACAGGACCTTCCAAACTGGACCAATCAGGTCCCAGCATTCACACCAGGTGACCTACCCTGGCCACCATATATGGTCTGTAGCCACGCCCACCGGGTCTCATGGCTATGACCTTTTACTGGCAGAGCCCCTGAGGTTCCAAAACAGAAATCCCTCATGATCCCATTTTGCAAACTACACCCATCAGTGAATTCACCTGGGACTGAATATATTGACACTTACATTTTTACTACTAAAATTATGTTTTAGCCCCAAATTTCCATTTTTCACAAGGGAAAAATATGTAAAAATGGTCCCATAATTTAATTCACAATTTCACCTGAACATGGCATACCCCATATGTGGCAGTGCAGTACTGTTTGATCACAACAGAGAATGGGAGAGAGCGTTAGTTGACGTTTCAAGCACAGATGTTCCTGCAATAATTTGCTGACTCCATTAGCAGACCTCGTAAGTGCCAAAACAGCAAAAACACTCCACAAGTGACCCGGTTTTGGAAATTACACCCCTCTAGGAATTCATATACAAATATAGAGACTTTTGCTTTTCGAAAACACCCATGGATGCCATTGTAGTGCTCATACATTGGTCCAAGCTTGTGCTTCTGGAGACATTGACTCTGCTAATTAAGTGAACTCTCCTCGCAATAGTAATGCCAAACATGTGTACGCTAGCTGTGGTTTAGGCACACTGTTGGGAGGGAGCATTTTGATTTGGAAGTGCAGGTTTGACTGGATTTCTTTTGGCAGGAACCAAATCATTTTCCCAAAGCCGTTGTGGTACCAGCAAAGTGGAAGCCCCCTATATTTCCATTAACAGGTGACAGACGTGAGTGGGGTCTTGTTTTTTGTGAGAGTTGAGTTGAAGCATTTATTGGTAGCATTTTGGGCTACAAAAAGTTTGGGATCAGTCCATATTTATCCTGTAACCTACGCTGAGCACTTATATCAGGGTTTCAATCTAAGTCTCTAAAATATGTGATTCAAATTAAACCCCGACAGATCTATTCACTATAAGGAGACATCAGAATTGCTTTGGACTCTGCCTGGCCTCTGTTCAGTGGTGTCCGTCTTTCCAAAGGTGCACAAAATTATGGTTGACTGTTCTTTTGTGCATGCCTAAAAAGACGCTTAAGAAGACGAACACCACCCTATCTCAAACCAGTCAAGAGTTCAAAGTGACTCTATCTGCCTCATTACAGTGAATTTACACTTGATCCCTGGCGTAATCACGCATGATAAACGTACTCTAATCCTTACTGCGATCTTTGGGAGGCAGAATGAACAAATCAGCAGCAGTTCAAGAATTAGTTTTAAATATTTTTTATGCTGTTCACCGTGCTAGATAAGTGATAAGACAGCTTTATTCCTTGGGTCTGTGCCATTACAACAATACCAGATTTATATTGATTTTTAGGTTTTGCTACCATCACACCCTAAAAAGGCTTATTTGCAAAATAAAGGTTTTTTGCATCATAATATTTTGAAGTCTATTTTTTTATGTTTATGAAGTCATGTTTGGGTTTGTTTCTTGCGGGATGAGTTTTTATTGGTACCATTTTTAGGCACATAATATTATTTCATCACTTTCTATACCACTATTTGGCAAAATTGACGGAAAAAAAAGCAATTCAGGAATTTTTTGTGTTTGTTTTTTTACATCATTCACCGTATTGTACAAGTGATAAGGCTAGTTCCACACTAGCGTTTATTTGCACTGCACCTCGTGCGCATACCAAACGCACGCAAAAAACGCATCATGCGTTTTGCATGCATTTGCTGTTTTTTTGCACATGCGATTTAACCAGTTTGTCACCATGTTAACTCAAAAACGCATGCGATTTTAAATGCACACGTGCGCATGTCCTAGCACACGCGTGCGTTCCCATAGACTGTAATGCTGTTTTTTTGCGCATTCCGTGCGCTAACATGTGCATGCGTTTTTTGAGACAGGTCGGATGGACCAAAAATGCAACAGGTTGCATCCGGGGCGCGCCTAGGCGCACACTACAAAAAACACATGTGCACGAAAACGCATATGAACGCGTGCATGCACTAGACCATGCGCACCCATGTTAAATATAGGGGAGCAATGTGCATGCGCACAATAGCGCACAAGGCGCAGCGCTAAAAAACGCAAGTGTGAAGCCAGCCTAAGACAGCTTTATTCTTTGGATCAGCATGGGGCTTTAACTTTTATTAGTCTGATCACTAAGGTAATGCTTTGCAATACACATTTACTGAAATTAATTACACCTATCAGTGTGAAATTGACAGAATGCCTTTTAGACCATGCTCCTGGTATGATCTAACAAGCCATCATGGAGGTCATTTTTTGACCTCGGGTTACCATAACAATTATTGGCAGCCCACAACACAAACAACACAGAAATAGGATTTATGCAGTACTGTGAATAGAATAAAGTTAAAATGTAAAAATTAGATTACTTCCCATGAAGTTATTTAAGTTTTTTAAAAATATCCCCAAATGGGGCCATTGATAAATACAACTCATCCCACGAAAAGCAAGCCCTAATACGGTTATGACAAAGGAAAAATAAAAATGTTATGGATCTTTGAATGTGATTGTAAAGAAGGGGTTGAGAAAAAACAAATACACATGTAATACCTGTAAGAGAACAGGAGGGGGTAAGGTTACTGAGATGGATGTATTTTAACAGGAATTTGGGTCCAGTTAAAATTCAAGGAAATAAGTTCATGGAGACAAGCTGTATGAAAAATAAAGTTCACATTGACAGCAGAGAGATATGACAACAGAGAGAAAAAGCAAGTCAATTGCAAACTGCTTATTTTCATGCTATCTAGATAAAGCAATTTAATAACATGAGAATACCCCTTTAAACAATGTAAAACAATTATAGAAAATTGTCATCACCATAATTATACTAACTTAGAAAATCTTGCAGCCAGGTCTTTTTTTACCACATAAAGAACACTGTAAAACCAAAATCTGTGGCAAAATAGCATTTTTTTCACAATTTCACTAAACTTGGAATTTTTTCCTGTCTTTCAGTACATACACAGAATTATTACTCTTGAAAGAAAGGAAGAAATAAAGAATATAGAAAAAAAATGTAAAAAGGGACTGTGGGAAATGATTTAAAGATGGGAGAAGAGCTGAATTTTTTTTCTTTTTGAATACGAGAAAAACAGATCTACATAGTTATTAAAAATGGACACATGGACAAACAATGGATGAAAATCGGATCTACAGTAGCACATAGGTGAAAAACAGTCTATTTTTTGTGTACAAAATGAATATCTGAATACGCACTAAAATACATGTGATATGTCCAAAATTTAGATCAGTTGTAAAATAAAAAAAAGTCTAACATTAGGTTAGCATTAAATGATTAACAAAAAAAAGTGAAATACAATTTAAAATTTAAAGGGATGGTGCGAAACTAACATTTATTATAATCCTAAATGTCTATTTAATATCATAATCTAATGTCTTTTCTAATATACTTTAATTAAAAGTCAATATTGTTCCTTCTTTGTGCTATCTTAACTGCTTTATTTTATTTTTACTTACTACCTATTTGAGGAAGCTTCATTTGAGAACCCCCAGTGGATGCGCCAGTTGTCAATTCCGACATACAGTGGGGAAAAAAAGTATTTAGTCAGTCAGCAATAGTGCAAGTTCCACCACTTAAAAGGATGAGAGGCGTCTGTAATTTACATCATAGGTAGACCTCAACTATGGGAGACAAACTGAGAAAAAAAAATCCAGAAAATCACATTGTCTGTTTTTTTTTCATTTTATTTGCATATTATGGTGGAAAATAAGTATTTGGTCAGAAACAAGCAATCAAGATTTCTGGCTCTCACAGACCTGTAACTTCTTCTTTAAGAGTCTCCTCTTTCCTCCACTCATTACCTGTAGTAATGGCACCTGTTTTAACTTGTTATCAGTATAAAAAGACACCTGTGCACACCCTCAAACAGTCTGACTCCAAACTCCACTATGGTGAAGACCAAAGAGCTGTCAAAGGACACCAGAAACAAAATTGTAGCCCTGCACCAGGCTGGGAAGACTGAATCTGCAATAGCCAACCAGCTTGGAGTGAAGAAATCAACTGTGGGAGCAATAATTAGAAAATGGAAGACATACAAGACCACTGATAATCTCCCTCGATCTGGTGCTCCACGCAAAATCCCACCCCGTGGGGTCAGAATGATCACAAGAACGGTGAGCAAAAATCCCAGAACCACGCGGGGGGACCTAGTGAATGAACTGCAGAGAGCTGGGACCAATGTAACAAGGCCTACCATAAGTAACACACTACGCCACCATGGACTCAGATCCTGCAGTGCCAGACGTGTCCCACTGCTTAAGCCTGTACATGTCCGGGCCCGTCTGAAGTTTGTTAGAGAGCATTTGGATGATCCAGAGGAGTTTTGGGAGAATGTCCTATGGTCTGATGAAACCAAACTGGAACTGTTTGGTAGAAACACAACTTGTCGTGTTTGGAGGAAAAAGAATACTGAGTTGCATCCATCAAACACCATACCTACTGTAAAGCATGGTGGTGGAAACATCATGCTTTGGGGCTGTTTCTCTGCAAAGGGGCCAGGATGACTGATCCGGGTACATGAAAGAATGAATGGGGCCATGTATCGTGAGATTTTGAGTGCAAACCTCCTTCCATCAGCAAGGGCATTGAAGATGAAACGTGGCTGGGTCTTTCAACATGACAATGATCCAAAGCACACCGCCAGGGCAACGAAGGAGTGGCTTCGTAAGAAGCATTTCAAGGTCCTGGAGTGGCCTAGCCAGTCTCCAGATCTCAACCCTATAGAAAACCTTTGGAGGGAGTTGAAAGTCCGTGTTGCCAAGCGAAAAGCCAAAACATCAGGAGATCTGCATGGAGGAATGGGCCAACATACCAACAACAGTGTGTGGCAACCTTGTGAAGACTTACAGAAAACGTTTGACCTCTGTCATTGCCAACAAAGGATATATCACAAAGTATTGAGATGAAATTTTGTTTCTGACCAAATACTTATTTTCCACCATAATATGCAAATAAAATGAAAAAAAAACCAGACAATGTGATTTTCTGGATTTTTTTTTCTCAGTTTGTCTCCCATAGTTGAGGTCTACCTATGATGTAAATTACAGACGCCTCTCATCTTTTTAAGTGGTGGAACTTGCACTATTGCTGACTGACTAAATACTTTTTTTCCCCACTGTATGCTCAGTAGAATATTGTCACTGTCCAATGTTCTTTTTAAAGCACAGTGACAGTGCGCTATCTCAAAGGATCTGCCGAGTCAGCAAAAGAACTCACTGTCAGTGAGCATTGTAAGGAGAAAATCTGACAAGCAGAGACCATCCCCAACCCCACAAGTGACAGCCATTTCTCCTTATAATGTGCACTGATGGTGCGTTCTTTTCAGCTAATTACTTCTCATCTGAGTCGGCGAGGAGGCGCATTGTCTCTGTGCACTGGGAAGAATATTGCACTGTGACAAAATCATACTGTGCATATATTGAAATTGACAATTGATGCGTGCTCAGTAGAGCAGGGACTAGCCCAGCCCCTGAAATAGAGGTCACTGATAACGCTTAGTTTCAGGGTGGGGACAGAGACTGCGACCGCAACCACTGCCCCTGATGACATTTCATTTGACATCCCATATACAATATCTTGCCTGCTCTTGCCGCTTACACGTAAAGAACATCTCTAGAATCCGCCCGTTTCTCACCATGGAAGCAACAAAAACCCTCACTGTAGCATTGATCCACTCCCGCCTGGATTACTACAACGCTCTATCAATTGGCCTCCCCGTTACTCGACTTTCCCCTCTCCAGTCCATACTTAATGCAGCGGCCAGGATCTGTACTAATCAGTACTCGGACACGTCCGCTCTTCGCCAGTCGTTACATTAGCAGCCCATTCATTATAGGATCCAATTCAGAGTACTTGTTTTCACCCACAAAGCTCTCCACAGTGCAGCACCCCCCTACATCTACTCCCTCATTTCTGTCTATCAGCCTAACCGACCGCTGCGCTCTGCAAACAACTTTCGACTAACCTCTGCACTAATCCGTACCTCCCTCTCTCAACTCCAAGACTTCTCCCGTGCTGCGCCAATCCTCTGGAATGCTCTACCCCAAGAAATTAGGACTATCCACAATTTGCATAGTTTCAGGCGCTCCCTCAAAACACATTTGTTCAGAGCGGCCTATCACGTTCACTAATCAACTAATTCACTAAAGGGGGTTTTACACATAGCGATATCGCTAAAACGTCAGTGATTTTGTGATGTTATAGCGATATTGCTAGCGATATCGCTATGTGTGATACTTACCTCTGACCGGCTCCCCCGCTGTCCGTCGCTGATCGCGCGAGATCGGGCGACTCCATTTCTCGTCGTCTGCTTCCTGCTGGGCTTCCTGCTGTGTGAGACGAGCGGCGCGTGGAGGCGGGCGGGAGGACGTCAGGATCGCTGTGTGTGAAAGGTGAGTATCGTGCGCTGCGTCGCTGATGCATCGCTGTGAGATCTTTCTGTGTGAAAGCGCACTAGCGATCATTTAGCGATGCACCAGCGATCCTGACCGGGTCGTATCGCTGGTCGGATCGCTGGTGCATCGCTAAATGTAAAAGGGCCTTTAGCGGGGCGCTTAGAAACCCGCTGTTTACCTTGGTTACAAGCTTCTGATCGCTGGTCTCCTGCCTGCCACACGCAGCGATGCGGGCTGGCCAGCGGGAGACCAGCGACCAAAAAAATGTCCTGGCCATTCCAGCATGACCGGGCGGGGGGGAGGCGGTCGCTGATACCTGTCACACACAGCGATCTTGCTGGTGAGATTGCTGTTGCGTCACAAAACTTGTGACTCAGCAGTGATCTCGCTAGCGAGATCGCTGTGTGTGATGGGGGCTTAAGTGAGATTACTTTAATTTTATTTTAAAATTTTTATTTCTTTCTTTGTCGTTAGAGTTGTGATTGGGCTTAGGCTTATTGCTAGGGTTGGGGTTATGTTTTCTTCAAAAGTTAAAAAAGACGACGATATGATGACTAGTGTTGATTACAAGTGCTCTCTACTCAAGTTTGCATCAGGGTGCTCGGGTATATACTGAGTATCGCGGGTGCTCAAGTACATGCTTGAGTCTCTGCTCTGCATGTTTTGAGGCTGTCAGACAGACAAAGAAAACATACTGGGATTGTCTGCCATGCAAAAGCAATCCCTGCATGTGTTTTTTAGGTGTCTGATAGCCACAAACCATGAGAGGCTAGGACTAAAGCCATATAATGTCCCCATTCCTGGTATAATGTTCCCCATCATGGTCCCCTTCCTAGTATAATGTCCCTCATCCTGTGCCCATTACAATATTAATGTCCTCCATCCTGGGTCCCTTCCTGGTATAATGTCCCCTGCCCTGGGCCACTTTCTGTAATAATGTACCCTATCCTTGCCCTTTCCTGTAACAATGTCCCACATTCTGGTGTAATTCCCCCCATCTTTAACCCCTTCCTGCCTTCCTAGTATACTGTCCCCCATCATGAGCACTTTTCTGGTGTTAACAGGTGCGGGAATGCAGCGACTCAGAGAATGCAGGCTCAGTGGTAAAATAAATCAAGTTGTTATTTATTAACCATTTACAGGTTTAGCAAGGCAAGGTTCAATATCAAGAAATGACAATTCATATTTTGATGACAAAACTAACAATACCGCGTGATCCCTGCACTCTCTCTTTTGTCCTAGTGGTTACCACCTGGTCTTGATTCTGACCCTTGTGCCATGAACACTGCTCTATGAAATAATAAACCCAGCACTACCGCACTGAGAAGTGCGAAACCAATAAACTAATCGTCGACTATATATCCCTAACTTTCTCTGGTTCAAGTAACCACTGTCTGAGATTCACTAAACCTTGTGTGACTCAATTACACCCTTGCTGAGCTAAAAACATATACTGGACACAACTATCACTATAACATCAATATTCACATAAAGCTCTGTTATAAGTTTATACTAGAAGCTCTGTTATAAGTTTATACTAGAATTCTATGGAGCCTGATGACGTGGGTCAGAAATTAAGACAGACACGGTCTATCACAGTTCAAGATGTATATATCTTATTGCAGAAATATGCACTTCAGCTGACAGATGTAAAGCAGACAATAAGACAGTCTCAGTAGTATGCACAAGTAATGGTACAGACCGAGGGTGCGAATACCAGTCCAGCAATGCGGAATCCAGGACCCAGAGCCCAGGCCTAATGGAGAGCAGACCGTAGCAGAGGTGGGTGCAGAGCAGGTATAGCAGCAGAGTCCTTCCGTGGTACGTAGATACGGGAACAAGTGGGGTATCCTGAAGAGTAGAAGGGGCAAACAGGTTGCTAGTCCTTCCAGCTTGGCAGCAAGTAAAGAACAAGATACACAAGCAAGGCATAGTGTGCAGTGTTCCCTTATGTATACAGCAAACAGGAAACAAGGAGTCTCAGACAGGAAACAAGATGGCCTCGTGAAGCCAGCAACTCCATCTTGGTTAAGGGCAGAATCCATCAGAAGTAAGGGCAAGAGCAGACAAAACATATACAATCCCAGTCCTTACATTACTCTCCTCTTTAAAGATGTCCTCTGGATGATCTTACATCTGGTTTATTGGGGTATCTGCTGTGGAACTGTCTGATCAGACGAGGAGCGTGAATATTCTCCATAGGTTCCCAGGAATTCTCTTCAGACGAGTATCCTTGCCATTTTACCAGATACTGGAGTCGTCCCCAACGGATCCGAGAATTAATGATCTTCTCCACGATGAATTCCTCCTGCCTGTCAATGAGAATTGGACCAGGAGGAGCAGAGGTGCGCCCAGAGGAAGGATTTGCCACTAACGGTTTAAGCAGAGAGACGTGAAAAACAGGATGTATGATTAAAGAGCTAGGCAACTTGAGTCGACAGACTACAGAACTCACTATGCTGCTGATATTGTATGGACCAACATATTTCTGCCCCAGTTCTAATATTGGAACCTTGAGTTTCAAGTTCTTCGTTGAAAGCCAAACCATGTCTCCTACATTGTATGTGGGTACTGGTTTACGGAATCTGTCTGCTGCCAGTGTCTGCTTCGGAACTTCCAGATTCTCCTGGAGAGATGAAGTGCGGTCGGCTACCGCAGGCACAGACATGTTTATCAGAAGTCGAGGAAGAGATTGCAATAGTCCAGTAGATAAGGAGCGAGGAACTTTTGATCTGGCACATACCTCACATGATAACACATACAGTCGAACGTCTTTCCGGAAAGTCGGCCACCAAAAGAAGCGAGACACAAATTCTTGAGTTTTCTGAATTCCTCTATCACCGGCGATCTTAGAGTTATGCATTAGTTTCAATACCCTTAATTTTATTGTTTCCGGGACATACAGACGTTGTCTCTGAAACCAAAGGCCGTTTTTTAAGGTTAAATTTACCTGAGTAAATGGTTGAATCAGAAGTGAATCTGTGGCGTAGGCCTCTTTAATATCTTTTAATAGGTCTTGATTGTGCAGCACACTTACGGGGTTTCGCTCTGACAGTAGGGTCCTTGGAGGCGAAGCCGAGGTCACGTCATGCGAATGAATTAAGGACAGAGCGTCGGTCTTCCCATTGTGAGAGCCTGGTCTGATTGAAGTTAATTCTCGGGATCATGTCTGTGTACTTGGAAACTGCAATTCTTTTGCCCTCCAATCGATAGTGGGGTTCTGCCGCTGTAACCATGAAAACCCTAGAAGTATAGGAAATTTAGGGGAGGAAATTAGCAAGAACGACAGTTTTTCATAATGACCTGCTCCCATACGAATCTTCAGAGGGGTAGTTTGAGAGTCTACCGGCCCGGATACCAATGGGGACCCATCTATAGTCTTCGTCAACACTGGTGAATGTTTCTTCTGCGAGTGTATACCGTGTTTTTTAACAAATGCAATGTCCATGCAATTGCCGCTAGCCCCAGAATCAATCATGGCTGTACTAGTAATCCAACGGGATTGCACCCAGATTTCAATGGGAATAGTACAAAGTGTATCCTTTCCGGCTTCGCCTGAGACCGTCATAGTGGTACTTATTGAGAGAACCTCCTCACCCACAGATGACGATGCTTCTGAACTCGAGTCAGGGAAGTCTGTGGTTTCGCCTGCCACACCCTCCTACAAGTATTTAACTGAGAACCAACAGAAGATATATCAGAAAAGTCACATTCGATTACTGCAGCTGCGGATTTGAGATTTTTTCCAGGACAGACCGAAATGTAGTGACCCGATTTTCCGCAGTATAAGCATAAATTTTCTCGGAAACGATGTTCCTTGCGTGTGTCGATGGTACTCCTCCGAACCACATTAATCTGCATAGGTTCATCCTCTGACGAAGAAGACGACTTATTTTGAGTTTCCCTGGAGGAAGATGGGAGGAATATGGGGTTATTACGATTGGCCTCAGCGCACTTCTTCTGCCGGCGTTCCATGAGACGAATATCTATCCGGATACAATGATTTATAAAGTCAGTCAGGTTAGTAGGTGATTCACCCCGAGCCAGTTCATCTTTAATAGTAGCAGACAAACCCCTCCTGAACAGTGCATATTTTGCTGAGTCACACCATGTAGTGTCCAGCACCCACCTCCGAAATTCTATAGCATATTCCACAACAGGACGCTTTCCTTGGCAAAGTACTAATAATACAGTTTCTGCCGTGACATTTCCGTTAGGATCATCGAACATCTGACACATAGCAGCAATAAAGTCATTCAGAGAATTCAAACATGCATCATTGGTTTCAATTAGAGGATTTGTCCAGGCTAAAGCTTTGTTTGTCAGCAGCATTATCATGGTTAATACTTTATGACGATCAGTTGTGAACTGAGCCGCATGTGCAGAAAAATACAGCTGACATTGATTCAGAAAGCCACGAAATTTCTCTCTTTCTCCACCAAACCTGAATGGTGGGAATTTGGGGAAAACCGGATCTGGAGTTGGAGCTGGGACTGGAACCGCAGCTGCAGCTGTAGTCTCCACATTTGAGAGGCGAGAGGTTATAGCCTGGATGGAATTATCAGCTACATTTGCATTATGATTAGTTTGAGCCTCTAATGCCCCCAGCTTAGTCTTAATTGCTTGCAGCTCCCCATGCATTCCTGTGACATATGAGCACAGCTTTTCCATTCGTGTCTCCACCGTATCTGACCCAGTGAGCTCCATCTTTTGTGGCTTGTGTATTCTGTTTGAAGCTTATACTAGAATTCTATGGAGCCTGATGACGTGGGTCAGAAATTAAGACAGACACGGTATATCACAGTTCAAGATGTATATATATCTTATTGCAGAAATATGCACTTCAGCTGACAGATGCAAAGCAGACAATAAGACAGTCTCAGTAGTATGTACAAGTAATAGTACAGACTGAGGGTGCGAATACCAGTCCAGCAATGCGGAATTCAGGACCCAGAGCCCGGACCTAATGGAGAGCAGACCATAGCAGAGGTGGGTGCAGAGCAGGTATAGCAGCAAAGTCCTTCTGTGGTACGTAGATACGGGAGCAAGCGGGGTATCCCGAAGAGTAGAAGGGGCAAACAGGTTGCTAGTCCTTCCAGCTTGGCAGCAAGTAAAGAACAAGATACACAAGCAATGCATAGTGTTCAGAGTTCCCTTATGTATACAGCAAACAGGAAACAAGGAGTCTCAGACAGGAAACAAGATGGCCCCGTGAAGCCAGCAACTCCATCTTGGTTAAGGGCAGAATCCATCAGAAGTAAGGGCAAGAGCAGACAAAACATATACAATCCCAGTCCTTACAAGCACATGCTGCATATATTGATATATAAATATTTGTATAAATGTACACTAAACCATCATATCAAGGATACTCTGGACTGTCAGCCATCATTACCTGAGTAGAATCCGTAAGGGTCTCTTCCAGCCTGCTTCATCTTCTAATGGCAGTCACCACTCAATGCCCTAACTGAAGCATCACTACACACTCCTGCTAGACCGGAAGTCCCTCACTTTAGTCCGCAGACAGTTCCTTCTGTGACTGACCTACTTTTGTTGCCTTCAATCCTGAGAGACGACTCATGCTCTCCTCTGGTCACATGATCGAGGTTCTGTTCCTCAAACTGTGCATTCGCTCACACGATCGAGGTTGTGTTCCTCAAACTGGGCCTCTGTTCACATGATCAAGGTTCCATTCCTCAATACAGCCTCTGCTGTCTGTTATCTTAGCCATAAAAAGCAGGATCTCCTATCCTCCATAAAGGCTCTTCACTCCTTTCTTCATCCACTTCTGATGATGACCTTGTATTTTCAAACGCGCTTCTATAGGGTTTAGAAGTAACCCAGTGCAGGTCTCTCTTCCACAGGTGAATTATTACAAGTCTGGGCGACAACTGACTCCTGCCCAGGCCCCTGTGGTCTTTTACATTTTTCTGCTGCCTCACAGCAGGTCACATGTCACTGATCCATCCAGCTTCTGTCTTCTTCCTGTACATGTGCCCTTTCTTTTGGTGCTTATGTCTATTGCCTCTGACTGCTAGATAGCAGCATCTGCCCACAAATGCTTTGGCGTATATTCTGAGTACTTGAGTCATTTCACTCCTGTTTACCTACTTGGTATAATGACCCTCATTCTGGAATAATTACTTAGATCCTTGGCCCCTTCCTTGTGTAATGTCCCCTATCATGTGCCCCTTTCTGGTATAATGTCCATCCTGCAGTTTTTTTCAACACAAAATAAATGATTCTTCTTACCTTCCTCCACTCCCATGATATGGGCCTATAGCCTGCTGCTGACATTGGCTAGCCATGGGCAGCGCATAATGTCAATGCTATGTTCCGCATTTATCCAACTGTTGGAAGCCGGCTGGTCTCTGCCATGTATTACATTTCAGCTGAATGTGCATCCTCGAACACACATTTAATTGAAAATAGGCGCTGACATTGGCAAGCCCCTATCCCACACGGTCCTGGTTGCGGTCACTCCTTTCTGCGTCTGCGATGGTTACGCTACTACTTACTGTTACATTTATGGCATAATTCCAAACCACTGCCCTTTCGCACTACTCCAATCACTTACAGTGCAAAATGTGAAAAAACGTCATATGATCACAACCAAAGACGAAAATAAATTATTTAAATTTCTCTTCAATTTATTGGTTAATTTGAACTTATTGTAATTGATTTTATGCAACTGGAAAAATTCCATCAATGTAGAGATAGATTCCATTTTCAAATATGAATCCATTGACCTGAGAAAGCAAGAGTACATATGGATCGGCCTGAAGGAAATAAACAATTTTCATACAGAAAAGTTGTGTTCTTTTTATTCTTAAAACAATGGAACTGCTATCACCAAGGGATGTTTATTCATATTCGATGAAAGGGCTACTGTCACTTGTAATGATGTTTTTGATCCTTTATATTTGCATTGATATTCTGCAAAGAGCATTAATGAAAAATCATATCCCCAAGCTCACAATGCAAATTACAGCTATTTCAAGATGTTTGTATCAGCCAAAATTTAATATAAGCACAGTCAAAAAGTTGCCTGAAAGTATTCCAATGCACAGGGTGCGTATTCTTCTGAATATTAAACGTTGCTTTAGAACAACAACTATTCAAAATATTAAGTACATGACTGTGCTGAGAATCCAGCATTATAATCCCATTTATGGGTCATTTTTTTGACTGTGGTGAAACAAAATAAATCTCTACACACTGCTTATAAAAATTATAAAGATGAAAGTTAAAAATCTTTACTGATAGAAAATGCACAATTCGCTGAGAACAAAGTGACGTACAAATGGAAACCAAAATCATCGACCAACTGATGGCTGGATTGCAAATCACCCCAAAAATTAAAGTAAAAAAATTGAAATCACACGCAATGATGGAACATGCCCCTGTATACAATATACACTCTTGAATACTGTTTCTAACATAATACTTTTGTTTAATCTATTTGCATCTCTGTCAGTGATCACCTGGTAGCTGTAGAAACAGCACAAGTCACTTCCCCTGGCCTTGCCCCTTTCATGCCTGTGCAAGGATCTAGACTTACACAGGGGCCCATGGGTTGGAGCCACAGAGTCAGCTGCTGGCACATGGTGCTGGCTGGCAGGAGTGGTCATGTATCAGGATGACAGTCAATGTAAAAAATCAAAAGTTTAAAGAATGGTCAGGGAATGGGCCATAGTCAGAGAACAGGAATACCAATAAGCTAAATATGAAATGAAACCGCAAGACAGAACCAGAGCAGATGGACTTTTAACTGGCAGTGGAAGTCAGAGGTCCTGGATTTTAAATAGAACATATTAATTAAGTCCTTAACTTCCTGAACATTGAACTGTCTGCAGCATTATGTTACAGTGTGGATTTTTTTACTACATTGTTCCTCTATAGGTTTGGAGAAATTTTAACTCTAAAATAAAAAAAACGTGTTTTTTTGTAGTTGATGTGTTTTTTTTCCATTTCATTTGTAAAATATAAAATAAATGTCCAACTTTGGATACCATTTTAAGTTTTTTGGTGCTACTAGGTTCGCCATTCTACATGTTAAGGGGTTGTGGTTGTTCTTTGAATAAATATTATTATTTATTTTTAGAGCAACATTGATTCAATGGTGCTCTACCATGGAGGGGTTACATACAAAATTCAAATATAAATTACAATGATCAAACTAACAATGTCAGACTGGTAGGACCCTGCCCTCATGGGCTTACAGTGTACATGGAAGCAAACAGTAGATTGGGGGTTGCAGCAGTTCCAGTGCTGGTGAGGTGGAAGCGGGATTAATTCAGGCTGTAAACTTTCTTGAAGAAATCGTTTTTTCAGATTCCATATGAAGATTCTGAATGTGGCTGGTAATTGGATGTGTTGAAGCACAGAATTCAAGAGGATGGGGGACACTCAGGAGAAGTTTTGCAGGTGATTGGGTGAGGAACATATAAGTGTGGAAAAGAGGAGGCATTCAAAGAAGCAGAGAGTTTGTGTGAGTAGGTATTGAAAGATTATTTTGGAGATGTATGAAGGTAATAGATTATGGATGGCCTTGTAGGTCAATGTTAGTAGTTTGAGCTGGATTTGTTATGGATCTGGAAGCCAATGAAGGTATTTGTAAAGGGGAAAAGCAGAGAAGTAGCGAGAAGAGAGGTGCATTAACAGATGGATAAATTAAATTTGACATTCCTCTGTTGAACCTGACAGTACATAATAACAATTTGTAAATATATTAAATTAATTTGTTAATCATTTAGGCAAATTGACCATGTTTTGAAATACTGCTGTGGCATATTTATTGTGGTGCTCCCTGTTCTTTTTGCTCCCTCTCAGAATGTCCATCTAATGAATCCAGTAATGGTGAGGACTCGGAGAAGCTACTTCTAGCGGATCGAATCTCAGGGGCAGGTCTAAACAGTAGCAGGAATCCACTGATTATCCAAGTACAAGAGGATCTACAGATTGGACTGGGCTAGTCAGCTTGTGTCACCACCATCACAGAACACATTATGTGCATTTACGGAATGAAAATCAAAAGAATATGAGAGAGCACCAAAACATGCATGTTAGATCAATATCTAGGCTTTTTTTGTTTTAAAAAAATTAAAAAGTACACCAAATGAAAATTCGCTTTATTTAGAATGTTCAGTATTAAAAATTCTCATCTCACACAAAATCTGATTTTACAAATGTATAAACTTAAAATGCTTTACAGGTCTAATGTTCTATAACTTGACGTTAACTCTTTTTGAGTGAGTGGTTCCTTTTTTATAGCTCTATAGGTGCTGAAACTTCCTTTTCCTCAATTCCCTGCATGCAATGTTTCTGCCATTTTCTGATGGCTTCTCTGCCCCAAACTGAATGCCCACCTTTCTACACATTATCACACTATCTAACAAACTAGATCAAGATGTCAGAAAGTACATCGACCAATAAAAGGGTCACTGGGTTTTTGCCACCTAATCTGTGAGTAGCACACTGTAGCAAAGAGACCTGGATTTCAGGGATATATAATTTACTGGTCTGCTTGCTGTAGCTTTGATAAAATCACTATTTTATAAGCAAGAAATTATCATTAGAGGACTAATAAACCTGCTGCCAGGTAATCCTTCATTTTCAGAAGCTCTGTGTAACTACGCCCCCACCTCTGATTGGTAGATTTCTGACTATGCACAGTGTACACTGTAAGCTGTCAATCAGTGATGTGGGCAGGGTTATACAGAGTTTATCAATTAGAGAACTTGTAGATCTGCAGCAGATAAAACAGTGATTTTATCAAAACTTTAGCAAGCAGCCCAGGGCTGCCACCAGGAATTTCAGGGCCACATACTGGCAACATTTTTGGGACCCACTTGAGACTCCGCCCAGGCTCCACCCCAGCTCTGCTTCCACCCCTCGAACTTTCCACAGCCCCACCGCTCTCTCTTGGAAAAACTCCACTTCTCACCAATCACACATTAACAGTTCCTATCACCAGATCACACATATAGCCAGCAGCTTTTGTTTTTGCCAAAATATTTTTTAAGCCGCCACCATAACACTGTAGACACTTTTGGCCAGGCTCTACTCTACTGTAACCTATTAAACATTTATTAAAATAAGCAATACAATTTAGGTATATTTTTATCTATTTTTCAATTTTTAAAATGGCCAATAATATCACATACAAGGAACAAATACCGCCACACCATGTCCAGACCACATATTACCACCACAGTGACCAAATAATACCACATACAAGCAACAAATACCACAACACCATGACCAGAACACATATTACCACCACAGTGACCAAATAATATCACATACAAGGAGCAAATACCACAACACCATGACCAGAACACATATTACCACCACAGTGACCAAATAATATCACATACAAGGAACAAATGCCACCGCACCATGACCATACCACATATTACCACCACAAAATGACCAAATAATAGCACATACAAGGGACAAATACCGCCACACCATGTCCAGACCACATATTACCACCACATAGTGACTGAATACTACAATACTGTTCAGTAATAAAAAAAACAATACTATCACCATAAGTGCCATTATACACAGGAGATCTGTACTTAGTATGCAGTGTCTGTGCACAGGTAATACAGTGATCACCAGTGACATTATACTCAGGAGTAGAGATGAGCGACTTTTCCTTTTTTCGGGTCGAGTCGGGTTTCACGAAACCCGACTTTCTTAAAAGTCGGGTCGAACGAAATCGGCCGACTATAGGGAAAAATTGGGGTCCAACTGAAACACGAAACCCAATGCAAGTCAATGGGGAAGCAAGGTCTGTAGGGAGTGGAGGACAGTAAACACAGCTACAGTGCCCATTTCAATGCCAAAAACATCAATTTGTATTACTTAAGCTTGGCAACCTTAATTTACTTTATAATAATAGTTACGCATTGAAAACTGGGGGCTATTTGGCTCAAGTTGTGGGGGGTAGGGCTGGCGGCAGGTTTTCATGTGCCCTGGGCCAAAGAGTGTCAGTGCGCCCTTTTAACACATACCACAATTCATAATGCTCCGATACGGCACAGAAATATAGGTATAGTACAATGCAAAATACTTCACTGCTTACATGACATGACTGATATCTATTTTAAATTCTACAATAGCTCAAAAAACGGACAGTATATTACTCCATACAGTATTATGGCCACCACCTAGTGCGCCATACAGAATAATGAGCCCCATATATTTCTCCATACAGAATAATTGGTCCCATATAATGTTCCATAGAGTATATGATTAGCTCCACATAATGCTCCAGTATATGTTGGTCCCCAAAGATGATGCTCCACTGTCTTATAGGCCCAAATAATGCTCCATATATAATGGGCCCCATTTTTAATGCTCCAGTGTATAACGGCCCCCTAAATGCTGCTCCAGTGTCTGATGTCCCCCATTTGGAATGCTCCAGTATATGTTGGTCCCCATGGACGATGCTCTAATGTGCTATGGGCACAAATTATGCTCCATATATAATGGGCCCCATTTCTAATGCTCCAGTGTATAATGGGCCTTGTAAATGCTGCTCCAGTGTCTGATGTCCCCCCTTTGGAATGCACCAGTATATGTTGGTCCCCATGGACGATGCTCCAGTGTGTTATGGGCCCAAATTATGCTCCATATATAATGGGCCCCATTTCTAATGCTCCAGTGTATAATGGGCCCCATAAATGCTGCTCCAGTGTCTGAGGTCCCCCATTTGGAATGCTCCAGTATATGTTGGTCCCCATGGATGATGCTCCAGTGTGTTATGGGCTCAAATTATGCTCCATATATAATGGACCCCATTTCTAATGCTCCAGTGTATAATGAGCCCCGTAAATGCTGCCCCAGTGTCTGATGTCCCCCATTTGGAATGCTCCAGTATATGTTGGTCCCCATGGACGATGATCCAGTGTGTTATTGGCCCAAATTATGCTCCATATATAATGAGCCCCATTTCTAATGTTCCAGTGTATAATGGGCCCCATAAATGGTGCTCCAGTGTCTGATGTTCCCCATTTGGAATGCTCCAGTATATGATGGGCCAAATGGATGATGCTCCAGTGTATGATGGGCCCCATATATCATTCTCCAATGTATATTGCTCCCCAAAAAATGCTCCCAACATTTAAAAAAATTAAATACCTCTCCTTGCTGGGCACTGCTCTACTCTGGACTCCTCAGCATTGCCATTTTCAAGCTCTCTGCACTTGTATTGTTTCAGTAGAGGGCATACAGATGTGATGTCATCATGCTCTGTAACCTGAATGTCACTTTCAGGAAAGGCGGAAGACGTCACGGCAGTGGAGCAGGGAGAGGTAAGTATTGCAAGTGCTGTGTCCCAGAGCAAGCAGGGGGGACCCACTCATGGGCACCAGTACTGGCACAGAGCCCCTCATAGTACGCCAGTGTGTCTGATGGCGAGTGGGCCCCCCCACCGTCAGAGACACTTTAATGTACTATGAGAGGCCCTGTGCCAGTGCCGTCGCCCAAGGGTGGGCCCACACACCTCTTCAGGGCAACAGCACTTGCCCGGGTGCGGCAGGTGTTTCTCCCAGGCCTGGGGGGGCAGCCCATTTAGGGTAGTTTAAAAAATGGCATATGTTGATGCGTAGGCTGGACTTTCAGCTGCTGCAAATGGAGGAATTGGAGAAGTCAGAGGAGGAGGAAGACAAAACAACCCTTTTTTCTGGCAACCTATGTTATCAGGGGAGGGTGGGACAAAATCTTTGGAAACCCATGCAAGTGTTATTGTTTGAATCATAATCTATCAGTTTACCATGAATATGATAGGACCACTTGGTCCCTCCTTTTGTTCCCCATCCCCCTCCCCTCCCCTCCCTTTCCCTCTCCCAATCTCCCTACCCTTCCCCATCATTGTTAAAACCCTTCAATAAAATTATTTGAAAAAGGAAACCCATGCATGGTTCATTTTAATGAAGGTTAGATCATCAACATTTTGGGTCGACAGACGGGTCCTTTTTTCTGTCAGGATTGATCCAGTAGCACTGAAGACTCTTTCAGATAGCACACTACCAGCAGGCCAAGCGAGCTCCTGTAAGGCATATTGTGTCAATTCAGGCCAGGTGTCCAGTTTTAATCAAAGGGGAATGACCGGTAAGGGAGAACCTCGATATGGGAGGAAAATTAGTTTGTAACCATAGTTGACAACTGCTGTCTCCTGTCACTTGCAATCGATTCTGTATTAGCTGTCGTGTGCGTGGGACTTGAGAAATCAGACCACAACATGGTCAGGAAACCGCTGTCTCCAACGCCAGTTTGGCTGTGTGCACCACGAACACCTCTTTCATTTTGCCCACTACGGCTCGTGAGAGAACCAGCTCCGCTGATGTGAGCTGGCCAACCAGTAGTCATCATCCCTCATCATTTTGGCAATGCGGGGGTCCCTTTTTAGGATCCGCAAGGCATAGTCACACATGTGGGCCAATGTTCCAGGTGTCAATGCTGCACTATCAGTGGTGGGTGGAGGAGCACTTTCTGGCAAATCCACATCCCTCCAGTCATGCACAAATCCTGTACCTGACCTTGGCACACCCACATGTTCTCTTGCCCCATGAGAAGCATCCTCCTCCCCAAAATAATCATCCCTCTCATCCTCCTCCTCATCTTCCTCTTCTTCCTCCACCTCGTCCACGCCAGTTTCCTGACCAGACAATGGCTGACTGTCATCAAGGCTTCCCTCCTCCTCCTGTTGCTCCTCAGCTGCCGATGCCTGTTCCTTAATGTGCGTCAAAGTTTGCATGAGCAGACGCATAAGTGGTATGCTCATGCTTATGAAGGCGTCGTCTGTGCTTACCAGCTGTGTGCATTCCTCAAAACACTGAAGGACTTTACAGAGGTCTTTCAGCTTTGACCAATGCGCACCCGACAATTCCATGTCTGCCCTCAAACTGCCTGCCCGTGTATCCTCCCACAAATGCATTACAGCCTGCCTCTGTTCGCACAGCCTCTCAACCATGTGCATAGGGGAGTTCCATCTTGTAGCAACGTCTATGATTAGGTGATGCTTGGGGAGGTTGAGTGATCGCAGCTTCTGCATACGACTGGAGTGGACGTTTGAGCGACGGATGTGCGAGCACAGTCTTCACACCTTATGGAACAGGGCTGTTAACTCCGGATAATTATTTAGGAAGCATTGCACCACTAGGTTCAAGGTGTGAGCCAGGCAAGGTATGTGTGTGAGTTTTGAAAGGGCTATGGCTGCCACAAAATTCCACCCATTATCACTGACTACCTTGCCTGGCTCAAGATGTAGACTGCCCAGCCATGACTCAGTTTGTTGATGCAAGTAATCTACTGTCGCCCAAAGACATCATTTTTAAAACAGCCTGCTACCGCTTAGCACTAGCTGTTCGATAGTGGGACACCTTGTGTTCAACACTGACAGATGTGGATGGAGTGCTCGTGCGACTGTGCTCTGTGGACGAGCTTTCTCTTCTGGAGGAGGGTCAAACGCCTACAGCCAACTATTTCCTATACCGTGGGCTAGGCAGCACTGTTCCACCGCCGCTGTCCCCTGTGGAGCCTGCATCCACCACATTAACTCAGTGCGCAGTGATGGACACGTAATGGCCCTGGCCATGCCTACTGGTCCATGCATCTGTTGTGAGGTTCACTTTTCCACTCACTGACTGTTTTAGTGCATGGACAATGCGGTCTTTCACATGCCGGTGGAGGGCAGGGATGGCTTTTCGAGAAAAGAAGTGCCGACTGGGTAGGTCATAGCGTGCGACAGCGTAGGCCATGAGCTCTCGGAAAGCTTCGCTTTCTACCAAACGGAAGGGCATCATCTCTAATGAGATCAGTTTGGCAATGTAGGCGTTCAAAGCCAGTGTACGCGGATGAGAGAATGAGTACTTTCTTGTCCTACTCAGAGTGTCTGGTAGGGTGAGCTGGAATTGAGAGGTGCATATGGGGGAACTAGCATTGGACATGACGGACTGAGAAGGGGTTGGTGATGGTGAGGGTGTTGATGGCCTAGATTCAGTGTTTCCTCACGAAAATATTGTGATTGCCTGACTGCTTTGGCCTAGCGCCGACACCTCAACATTTCTTGAAGGTGGTGTGCTTAGCGGTGGCCTTACAGTGGGGGAAGTGATGGAGCATTGCCGGCTAACTTCAGTCGGAGCAGGTGCACATGTGCTACCTGAGGTTTTGTAGTCCGTCCACGCTTGCAAGTGGATGTTGGTTAAATGTCTAAGCATGCAACTGGTTTTCAAATTTCTTAGATTTTTACCTCTGATAAATGTCCTTTGGCACTTCTTACAGATAACCTTTGCGTCATCATTAGGATTTTGTTCAAAAAAGTGCCACACTGCACTCTTCCAACTATGGTACAAATTTTCAGGGCTTGCATGCTGTGCTAATTTGACCGTCTGGCCAAGCTGTCCTGCAACTCTTTTAGTTTTCTTGCCAAGTTTTTTGACAGCTACGGGCCTGCCGGATAACCGCTGCTGTGATGTTGATTCCTGCTGCAGATCCTTCTCCTGTTATGACCTATTGTCACCAGCACCCTCTTTCCCCAATGGATGCCAATCCGGGTCAACAACTGGGTCATCCATGACCTCGTCTTCAATGTAATCTGCACCTTCCTCTGTACCTTCCTCTGTGTCACCGTGTAAGGTGGTATAGTATGCAGGAAGGGGCACCTGAGTTTCATCTGGGTCTGATTTGGGCTCAGTAGACTGCGAGGGCAATATAGTGATGTGGGTGAATGTACCAGCAGATTCATCTAGCACTGTGCATCAGTGCACTCCATGTCAGATTAATCTTGGACTGGGGAATTCAGGATTTGACTTGATAACCCAGGAATGGTATGTGAAAAGAGCTCCATGGAGTAATCTGAAGTGTGTGCTGCAGCATCCTTCACTTTTGGTGTGGGTGAAGGACACAAGGAAAGGTGTTGTTCCTGACCAGAGGCCTGCACTGACGACTCTGTGCTTGCAGTTTTTGTAACTTCAGAAGAGGAGGCAATAGAGCTGGAGGCTGTTTCGGCAATGTAAGCCAAAACCTGTTCCTGATGCTCTGGCTTTAAAAGTGGTTTACCTACTCCCAGAAAAGGGAACTTTAAAGGCCTTCTTGTGCCAGATGATGACACAGGCTCAACACCTCCTGCCTTAGCTGCTATTGTGCTTTTGCCAGAACCAGCCGATGCACCACCACAACCATCAGTACCAGCTGCGCTCCCCCGCCCACATCTGCGGCCTCTTCCACCAGACTTCCTCATGTTTGGGAAAATGTACCAAAAATAACAGCAGAGAAATGGTACTGTATGAGTAGCGTACAGCTGTGTAAGGTGTATGTAAGAAGTGAAATCTCCGTATATATTTTGTGAGTCACAGACGCTCACCCAGTATGTATTTCACCGTAATCCAACAAGCAGATATACAGTACTGTATCAGAGGTGTACAGCTGCATACGTTGTTGGTGAAACTGTCAATCTCCGTATCTGTATTTACAGAATATCACACACACACGCTGACTCAGTGTAGATGTGGCCTTAATTAGGCCAGTTTCACATTTGCGCTAAAGGCCGCAGCGTCGGTCTGCGCACGGCCGCCGCTAAGCCCCGCCCCCTGCCGCGCCTCCACCGGTAGCTCCACCTCCGGGCGCATAACGCTGCATGCGTCATGCATCCCCTATCTTTATCACTGAGGATGCAGGCCATGCGCAGTATGCGTTTTGGCAGCGCCTGCGTCCTTTTGACGGTGCAACCTGTTGCAATTTGGTTGTGCTCGGCGCACCGTCAAAAGGATGCAGGCGCCGCCAAACGCATACTGCACATGGCCTACGTCCTCAGTGATAAAGATGCAGCGTCAGGCGCCTGGAGGCGGAGCTACCGGCGGAGGCATGGCAGGGGGTGGGGCTTAGCGGTGGCCGCGCACAGGCCGACGCTGCGGCCTTTAATGCAAATGTGAAACCGGCCTAAGAACACCAGATATCCGATACTGTTTTAGAATAGGACTGCTCAATACGATGTATAAAGAAATGGAAATGTCCGTATATGTATTTATGGAGTGTCACACACACGCTGACTCTGTGTAGATGTGACCGTAATAAGAACACCAGATATCAGATACTGTTTGATAATTGGACAGCTCAATACGGTGTATAGAGAAATGGAAATGTCCGTATATGTATTTATGGAGTGTCACACACACGCTGACTCTGTGTAGATGTGACCGTAATAAGAACACTAGATATCAGATACTGTTTGATAATCGGACAGCTCAATACGGTGTATAGAGAAATGGAAATGTCCGTATATGTATTTATGGAGTGTCACACACGCGCTGACTCTGCGTAGATGTGACCGTAATAAGAACACCAGATATCCGATACTGTTTGAGAATCGGACACCTCTATACGGTGTATGTATGGAAAAATGTTAATCTCCGTGTATTTTTTTACGGAGTCACACACATATAGCATGTATTTGTCCATGATACCAGCCGGTACACGGTAGTGTGTGAGGAGCGTACACCTCTATACGGTGTGTGAAAAAATTTACACTCACTATCTATTGTGCAGAAAAAAAAGAATACAAGGATTTTTGCTTTTAAAAAAGCAGTCTGTACAGCAGTGTGCAAACAGCAATGCAGCTATCAGGGAGCCTTATAAGGCAACCTAATAACCAACAGAGCTGCTGCACAAAAAAGTGTGAAAAAATGAAGGATTGGTGACTGCAGAGAAAGGGAATAAAAATATTTTTGCTTTTAAACTAGCACTCTGCACAGCAGTGTGCAAACAGCAATGCAGCTATAAGGGAGCCTTATAAGGCAGCCTTATATCCAACAGAGCTGCTGCACACAAATATATCCTCCCCTGTCACTGCACACTATACTGATGTGTTGTACAGTGACATTCGCTATCAGCACAAGCAATTTTTTTTTCTGCCCTGCTTAAACACTCTCTCTATTGAGAACGAGCAGCAGCATCCTCTCCCTATGCTAAGATCGGCAGAAGTAAGATGGCGGTCGGCGGTCACGGCCTTTTATAGGAACTGTGACGCCAAACAAAGCCAGCCAATCACTTGAATGCCCTTCTCTAACATGGTGGTGGACGCTGCCAATGTCATCGCGTTGCCCACAATGTGCGTTCTTGATGATTGGAGGAGAAAAGGCGCTGGAAGCATTGTGGGTAACGCGACTTTGGCGCTCAAGTCAGTGACCTCATGGTCGACCTCACGCTATGGTCGGGTTTCGATTGGCGAAACCCGACTTTAGCAAAAGTCGGCGGATTCTGAATTTAGCTGACCCGTTTCCCTCAACTCTATTCAGGAGCTCTGTATATAGTATACAGTGTATAGTCTCACTGTATAGGTAACACACTGACTCACCAGTGACATCTCTAGGTGAAGTTCATCTTTGCTTTTCATCTTTCAACCAGCACAGATCGCCATCACTTCTCCCAGCCAGGACTCGTCTCTGCAGGAAATAACACAGTTATCTAGAACTCCGCTTGCAGAACACATTACTTATTTTTTTCACAACTTCTACACTACACCAGATGAAGAAATAAAGGCAACATAGTATCATTCTACAAAGTAACAAGACCGCCCCCCCATTTAAAACATTATACTCAAAAAATAAAATAAATTCATCACTGCAGTAATAATATCCCTTAATTAGCCCCTTTGGTAATAATATCCCCCATCCTGGCCCCCCCGTGTGAATCATTCCTGGATTCAGCCATATGTTCTCCCATCCCACCCTCATCATGAGTATCCATTCTGCCCCATATGATCTCCCCATCCTGCCCCATCTGTCTCCATAGTATACTTCCTGCCTCAGGATCCTGTACGATCTGTCTGCAACCCTGCCCCATCTGTCTCCAACCCTGCCCACAGTGTCTCCAACCCTGTCCTCAGTGTCTGCAATCCTGCCCCAGTGTCTGCAATCCTGCCCCAGTGTCTGCAATCGTGCCCCCAGTGTCTGCAATCGTGCCCCCAGTGTCTGCAATCGTGCCCCCAGTGTCTGCAATTGTGCCCCCAGTGTCTGCAATCGTGCCCCCAGTGTCTGCAATCGTGCCCCCAGTGTCTGCAATCGTGCCCCCAGTGTCTGCAATCGTGCCCCCAGTGTCTGCAATCGTGCCCCGTGTCTCCATTCTGCCCCCTGTGTCTCCAATCCTACCCCATCTATCTCAAATCCTGCTCCCTGTGCATCCTGGACGTCCTGGACGCAGGTGCAGTTACTTGATCGGCAGCATCCTGCCGCTGGGGACAGGGCAGTGGGGCCCGATTGGTAGAGGTGATGGGGCCCGATGCAAGCCCTCTCTGCTGATCGGGCCCTATACGCCAGTTAGGGCAGTAATGCCTTGATGGCAGCCCTGAAGCAGCTCAGGAAGTGACTTATCACTGGAATCGGGGTCTCTGTCCCTACATCATGCTGCTCTTACATGTCAAAGTAAAATCTGGTGATAGGTTTCCTTTCATCATGGGATACCTCCAATCACCATTTCCAGGTCACTGTGTACAATTTATATGCAATTATTATTTTACACTATATATCTTTGGAAGATATTTGGAGCTCTGTAAATATACTTCTGGAGACTTTGTTATATGCACCAAAGAACCAAAATTCTTCATACTTTATAACTCTCTAATTATGTATACAGGTAGATTTACTACATATGCTCAGAAGAAATCTTTGTAGTAATGCTCTATTCCACATTATCCCTAGAGTCAAAGGAATCGGTATAGTACAAGGTATAGTACAAAAATGTCACAAGTTATAGAGGACACAGAAACAATATGTCCCAACTGCAGGGTCATTTCATGTTTTCTCATTGATTGTTTTATGTATTTTTTCATAAATAGACTAATATGCTAATCCTGGTTTCTGTTTTACCAGACAAAAGTAGTATTACTAATTATTCATTTTTGGCTGATCTCATCTTTTACTTGTAATATCTTTTATATCTCAATAGTACCACGTTAAACATATATTTAGAGAATTGCCGTTGTGCTAGTTATAAAGATCAGTACAATTTTTTTTATTTGAAAAGTAATGATCTTTTCAAAATGAATCATCTGGGTACAAGAATAACCAAGACTATGTGAACACATTGCTTTTATGTTGCACTTTTCTTATTTTTGTTGCATTTTTCTTGTGTATTTGTCACATTTTTGGCCCCTTTCACATGTCAATGTCTCCGATATGTGTGGTGACAGTTTTCTCACGTACCGGAGATACTGATACACGTAGACTATGCACATGTCAGCGTGTTTTCACGGACCATGTGTCCATGTGCAAAACACGCAGACATGTCTGTTTTCACCGGGACACATGTGCCACACACGTGCACATGGAGAACAGTGCACACGGAGAACAGTGCACGCTGGACAGCCGCTGGGGAAGTAGCACTACTGTAAGACGCTGTTCCCCGGTGGCAGATGCAGAACGTGGCTGTCATCCATTCTCCCCTGCTCTGCCGGCGAGCAGAGGAGAAGGAAGGAATGAAAAATTGACCTGCTGTGACCTTCGGATCATGGAAGAATGCAAGTGATGAGGTCACGGCAGTTCAAGCTCTAAGGCTAGTTTCACACTTGCTTTTTTTTGCAGCGCGTTTTTCCCGCAAAAAAACGCATTGAAAAAACGCATACAAAAGCATACAACTGCTGCGTTTTTTTCAAGCATTTTTATGAGCATGCATGAAAAAAACGCAGCGTTTTTATGCGTTTGTATGCGTTTTTAGTGCGTTTTTACCGCGTTTGCGTTTTTTTCCAACATTAGTTGACCCCTCACACTAACCCAAACCATGACTTTACTAACCCTAACCCTAACCCTGACCCTAACCCTGACCCTAACCAAACCATACTTAACCCTAACCCAAACCCTAAACCCTAACTAACCCTAACCCTAACCCTGACCCTAACCCTTAACCAAACCATACTTAACCCTAACCCTGAAACTAACCCTAACCCTAACCCTAACCCTGACCCTAACCCTTAACCAAACCATACTTAACCCTAACCCTGACCCTAACCCCAACCCTAACCCTGACCCTGACCCTTAACCAAACCATACTTAACCCTAACCCTGACCCTAACCCCAACCCTAACCCTGACCCTGACCCTAACCCTAACCCTAAACCCCTAAATTCCATGGTTAAAAAAAAAAAACGCATGTGCAAAAAAACGCATACATGAGCATGCCAGTGCGCATGTATGCGCATCCATAGGCTATAATGGCCATTTTTAGCGCAAAACGTGCGCATATGTGCGCATGCGCTTTTTTGCAGGGCCAAAAAATGCAACATGCTGCGTCTGGAAAATCCAAACGCACACCCCAAAAAAACGCAGCGCATGAAAATCGCATACATGCGCTTACCAGCGCGCAGGTATGCGCACCCATGTTAAATATAGGGGAAAAAACGCATGCGCAGGTATGCGTTTTTTTCCAGCGCTAAAAAACGCAAATGTGAAACCAGCCTAACACAGTGACCTCATCACTTGCGTTCTCTCTCATGGTCCTTCGGTCACACCAAGTCAGTTTTTCATTCATTCATTCATTCATTCTCCTCTGCTCTCAGGGGAGAATGGATGACTGCTGGCTTCAGCACCAGCCGCCAGGGGACAGCTGCTTACAGTAACGCTACTTCCCTGGCGGCGGTCCATGTGGTCCTAATGCCACATGTGTGCCGCACGTAGTACACACACGTAGTACACACACGGACACTGATATCTCCAGTACCGTTTTTTACAGTACCAGAAATATGAGAATGTGTGAACCCGGCCTTTATTGTGTTTTTTGTGCGCAATTTTGATGGGTTTTCTGATTCCAGACAAAGTGAATGAGAATCCTGAAGTCTCGTGTGCACATTACTCATTTCTGACATACAGATTTGGTGCAGATTTAAATTTTTAGGATGTAAATTCTTTCAGCACAAAAATGTAAAAAATGCATCAAAAATGTATTTTATGTCGCATTGCCAAGAGTTTCAGAAATGGTGCAGAAATTTCTGCGCCAAAAACTTGAAGTGTGCACGTACCCTGTAGTAATCTGAACTACAAAACTCAACATTGGTCAGTTAAAATTATTCATTGGTATTAGTTTATTATTGTCCAACTTTATACATATTTTTCTTAGGGCTTTTACATATTGGAGAACCATGAGTACAAAGCATTTATGACTGTAAGCAGTGGCATATTGCATATGGTTCTCTGTACAACACTACACTGTGGAGGTTGGCTGAGTAAGTAGGTCCATGTTACATTTGACATCACAGTAGACTGCTATGGCTGCTATGTTATATTTATAACTGTTTTCAACTTGAAGATTGTTTGGAGCTGCTATTTGCATGAGCTGTTACAATGATTTGTGCTTATATGTGTGATGTTTTTTATTACCGCTATGTTTATTGCTATTATTATTGTCATGTTATGTCAGTCATACTGATGCTATAGTTGCTAACTTATTGGGTTGTTTCAGTGCATTTTGACACTTCAGTAGGTTTAATGTCACAATAAATGTCATAACTGCATGCAGCTTTATACTCCCATACAGCGCTACTTATTCATACAAGAAAATAATGGCAATTTCCCACGGTGAATGGCGGAAAGCTATAATAGATGAAACCCTGCCTGTCGTGGGATAGGGAAGCAAGGTGCAGATTAGTTGTTACACTGCATTTATCAATGCTAAAAGCACACCTTTAATAAATACTGTACATTGCACACTGCAAAGAAAAAGAATACAAGTGCACCACATTTCTGTATATTTATAGACTATGGCCGGGGTCACACTTACAACTGCAATGCGAGAAAATCACGCATCAATACCCGGCACTGCCACCAGTGATTCGGACGGGAACGCTCAGCTGCATTTACAGCTCTGGCAAAAATTAAGAGACCACTACAAAATTTTCAGTTTGTCTGATTTTCCTCTTTATAGGTATATTTTTTGAGTAAAATGTAAATTGCTCTTTTATTCTATAAACTACTGACTACATGTCTTTGAATTTCCAAGCACTAAATTTTGTATTTATTTTTAAAAAATGAGAAATGGTCAAAATAACAAAAAAATACAGTGCTTGCAGACCTCAAATAACGCTACGAAAAAAAGGTCATAATCATTTAGAAACAACAATACTAATGTTTTAACTCAGGAAGAGTTCAGAAATCAATATTTTGTGGAGGTAACCATGATTTTTAATCACAGCTTTCATGCGTCTTGGCATGCTTTCCACCAGTCTTTCACACTGCTTTTGGGCGACCTTATGCCACTTCTGGTGCAAAAATGTAAGCAGTTCTTCTTTGTTTGATGGCTTGTGACTATCCAGCTTCCTCTTCATTACATTCCAGAGGTTTTCAATGGGGTTCAGGTCTGGAGATTGGGCAGGCCATGACAGGGATTTGATGTGGTGGTCCTTCATCCACACATTCATTGACCTAGCTGTGTGGCATGGTGCATTGTCCTGCTGGGAAAAAAATAGTCCTCAGAGTTGGGGAACATTGCCTGAGCAGAAGGAATCAACTGTTTTTCCAGGATAATTTTGTATGCGGCTTGATTCATATGTCCTTCGCAAAGATTAATCTGCCCAATTCCAGCCTTGCTGAAGCATCCCCAGATCATCACCGCTCCTCCACCAAATTTCACAGTGGGTGCAAGACACTGTAGCTTGTACGCCTCTCCAGGTCTCCGTCTAACCATTAGATTACCAAGTGTTGGGCAAAGCTGAAAATTAGACTCATCAGAGAAGATTACCTTACTCCAGTCCTCTATGGTCCGATCCGTATAGCCTTTGGCAAACTTCAGCCTGGCTCTCCTTTGCTTCTCGTTGATGAAAGGCTTTTTTCTAGCTTTACATGACTTGAGCCCTGCCTCTAGGAGCCTGTTACGAACGGTCCTTGCCATGCACTTCACCTCAGCCGCCATTTGCCATTCCTTTTGTAGGTCACTTGATGTCATCCTGTGATTGCTGAGTGACATTTGAATAAGATGACGGTCATCCCGGTCAGTGGAGAGTCATATTTGCCCTCTGCCGGTCTGTGTATTTGTCCACAATATCTGCTGCTTGACCTTGTTGTAATGGACTGCCGTCTTAGAAATTTTAAGGATGGAGGCAACATGATGCTCACTGCATCCCTCTGCTAGTAAAGCCAGAATTGAGCCCCTCTTTTCCTTACTCAAAACATTTCTTTCAACTCCTTTGGCATGGTTAAAAGTTATTATTTCATTCCTATTACTTTTGGGATATTACTAGCACTTGTTTTGCCATCCAGCTCGTCCTATTGCAAGAGGATTGTGAACACCACAGCAGGGTTTTTTATACTTTCCTTCATTAAATAAGATTTGGTTCAGGTGATCACCTAATCAGAAGCACATTAAGTAGAATGAGGTGTACTCTGGTTGGAATTCAACTGACACTGGAATGGAATGGCTGTCAGACATGTAGAGAAGCTGATTTTTATAAAACTGTGAAGTGGTCTCTTAATTTTTGCCAGAGCTGTACATTCATTTGCACACTCCAGTCCTGAGTGCCGCTGGCAGCAGTGCCGAGTATTGAGGCAAGAGACTTGCGCGAGTTTCTCGCATTGCAGTTGCAAGTATGACCCCGGCCTATAGCTGAGATTGCATGCATAGCACTGATATTAACCACAACCACATTTGGCAGTTTCTCAAAATCAGGAACTAGACTTTCCCACTCTCAGTGTCAGCCATCAGGCTCATTCAGACGTCAAGTTTTTTTTATCAGTGTGTTGGATGCCATTTTCATAAATTTTTGTTCATTTTTACCTTTAGACCTGGGTCACACTTGCGAGTGTGATGCAAGAAACTTGCACGAGTCTCTTGCATCAATACCCGGCACTACCGCTGGCACTCGGGACCAGAGTATGCAACTGCATAGAAATACATGCAGCCGCACGCTCCAGTCCCGAGTGCCGGCGGCGGTGCCGAGTATTGATGTGAGAGACTTGCGAAAGTTTCTCGCATCACACTCGCAAGTGTGACCCCGGCCTTAGTATGCCTTCAGTTTTTCATCTAGTATGTGAAAAGAAAAAAAATCAACCTTTTCTTGCCCAACAAATAGTAAAAAACAGACAGCGCATGAGGTGTGCTGTTCTGTTTTTTTCACAGACCTTGGGCTTTTTCAGTCATCAGTTTTTCATGTACGAGTCTTGTGTTTTTCATTGACAGCACTCATATTTATGATAGTATATGGGGCTGTTCACATGTATGTGATTTTTTTTTTGCAGACCGAGTGGTCTGTGTAGGCATGGCCGAAGCTAATCATCCAAGTGTTGGATCAAACTAGGCAATGAAAAAAAAAAATCGGACAGCACTCGGATGCCATCTACGTGCTATCCGTTTTTCACGGACTGATACTTTGAAGGTGGAAAAACTTTTTTTTTTCTTATCAGCAAAAAAAATTGTGATTATCAGACCAAACTTTGATGAAATGCTGTTGACACGCCAAAGAAAATCTAATGAAATTCTGATCAGAAACACTGATGAAACCAGGACGGATTTTCTCAAATGGAAAAATCACTGACATGCTCACATGCATAAGACATCATTCATTTGAATGAGCCGTTTTGCCCAATGCCTTTTCACACATGCTGCATGCTCAGTGCTAATAGCATCAGGTATGGAAGCACAGGCTTCTTCATAAGGCCCTGTAACAATTCGATCACATGATGCAACACAGTCAATTGGGGGCTATCATAGGCAGTATAAAATATAAGGGCTAGCCAAGGAATGCCATCTTTACACCTGTACTGTCTAGGGATTGGAGCTCAGAGCACACAGCATAGGGATAGAAAAATGCCTAATGCAATTGTGGTGTACGGCCGGGGTCACACTGGCGAGGAATACGGTCGAGTGATAGGCGTTAAAAGCACGCATTACACACGGACAAATGATTCTCTATGGGGCAGCTCCCAACAGCCGTATATTTCTCATCTGTATTTTACGGTCAGTGCCAATCGCAGCATGCTGTGATTGTCAGCGTACTACGCCCGTAGTACGCCAATGCAAGTCTATGGGTGCGCAAAAAATACGCATTACACACGGATCAGATGTGTGACTTGCGAGAAATACGCACCCAGTGTCCTTTAGAAAAGCCGGCAATTCAGTGCGAGATACAGTAAAATCACACTGACAGGTTTTATAACACAAACAAAAGAATAGATATAGACACATAGAAAACATACATATATATATATATATATATATATATATATATATATATATATACAAATGTCATTGAGAAACATATATATATATATATATATATATATATGTTTATATTTCACAGAGTTCTTCATAGCAGAATAGCCGCTAATTCAATTGCCGGCTTTTGTCAAATCATTCCCCAACCCGACATGAAATGACACATGGTTTACATACAGTAAACCATTTCATTTCATGTTTTGTTTTGTATGTCTTTCATTAGTAATTAGATGAGGGTTGATGTGTAAAATTTGGGAGGTGTAGGTGTTAATTTAAGGGGTTAATTCGTTGTAATTCGTTAATTCATTGACAAATTACCACAGGAGCCCACACATTTTTTTACAACGAATTAACCCCTTAAATTAACACCTACACCTCCCAAATTTTACACATCAACCCTCATCTAATTACTAATGAAAGACATACAAAACAAAACATGAAATGAAATGGTTTACTGTATGTAAACCATGTGTCATTTCATGTCGGGTTGGGGAATGATTTGACAAAAGCCGGCAATTGAATTAGCGGCTATTCTGTTATGAAGAACTCTGTGAAATATAAATATATAAATATATATGTGTCTCAATGACATATATATATATATATATGTATTCTATGTGTCTATATCTATTCTTTCTTTTGTGTTATAAAACCTGTCATAGGGCTCCATTATATGTCCACTTTGCAAGCCGGCGAGAAAATCTCAGCATACGGATGGCATACGGATGCTTACATGCGCAGAATACGCAACCACACCTTGCTTACGGATGACATACGGAGCACTATTTAGGGGACGTTTCTCCGTATTACACCTGTAATCTACGGACCGTATTTGCATCGGTTAGTGTGACCCCGGCCTACTACTTCAATGCTTATATACAATATTGAGAATGGGAGTGATAGTTTCAGCCTGGGAATAAAAATCCAAGATTAAGGTGACACACTGTGAACTCTTGTAGCCGTCTCATCAGCACCAAATTTTGCAACTGAACTTAATTTCTGAAATTCTGTTTGTAAATGAATATGTGATCCCTGTGTTTTGAGAAACTCCATTTAAAAAAATAAATATAAATATCCATAATACTGAAGCTTTAACACAAGTGTTTGCCTACTGAAGTGTGCACGATGTTCTAAATAATTTTTGAGCCCTCTTCACTGCTCTAAAAGTCTAATATTAGACACGTACACATGCTACAGTTTCAGCTTCAGTTCCAGTTTCAGGTACTAGCGGGATGCGATTCTGCCTACAATTGCTGGTAATCTAATTTTTGTAGACATACGAGGCCTTTTTTTTTCTTCACCTTTAATATAAAAGGTCCCTTTTTACTTTTGGAATACCTGTCTTAATTTTCTACTTTAGATACCATACACCCCACAACCATACTGCCATTGTTGCTGCTTGTTCGTTACCGGTCGTGAAGCTGCAAGTAGTTTCATTAAATTAGTTTTCATTTTGGTTGATCTTCGTTATTTAAAAATAATTAAAAAAAAGAAAAAAACAAACAAAAAACAACTGTTAGAGGTTAAAGTTATGCAACTGTTTGAGAAGTTGCATTTAATAATCGCAGATGCCATAACAATACTGTTGGCTCTTGCCACAAATTACTTTCCATGCATGTACCTACATAGCGATCTCTTTATTTTGTGTTGAGCTTTTTTTGACAAGTAGAGGAGACCTCTGATTAAGTTTGTTGAAAAGGTTTATAAGCAAATCAAATGTTATACTTTTGTCCAAAATGTATGATAAACCAAAACTTGGCACCACTTGGATGTGGAAGTGCTATAGAAAAAACCTGGCATTATAGCTAAGAATGTGGTTGCCACCAAAAGTAGCATTAGCACCACCGGTAGTGTCGGCAGCAACCATCCCAGCAGTAGTAGTGCCAAACGCAAGTCACATTTGGTTTCCTTTTGCCTCTAGCAACGGTATTAGCGAGGAGAAAGTAGATCATTATCTCAATCACAAATCACTGACTGTGGTGGAAAAATAATAAAACTTAACTTTTAATAGTATTGTTAATAAATCATCCATCGTGCTTATCTGCAATCTGTCCACCAGACCCTTATTCTTGGGACTTTACTGAGGACAATGATATAGGTAAAATTAGGACACTATATAATCAGATTCATGGACACACTCCAACATGAACCTTTCCCTCTAATCATCTCCTACACCACTGTATCTCTAATAATGAGGGAAAGTAACACTAGGTATCCTTTATTACGAGATGTGCTTAACAGTTATTGCACCGTACCCATATCTTGAGGATATATTAATATATCATTCATGTGCATATATCATTCATATGATTTATGCAGGGGGCATTTATGCACACTTTATCCAAGTACAGTTTATCAAAGTACTGGCAGTTATAACATGGATGAATGTGACACGCATCTCTATTCTCTTCATACAGGTAACCAGCTTTTCCAATCTCTGCTCTGAATCCACTCCTGTGTCTCCATTCAATGTCAGCAACAGTTAATCCTGAATGCTATCTCTGTGTTTTCAACTCTGCAAGCTTCTATATGGTAACCAGCTTTTCCAATCTCTGCTCTGAATCCACTCCTGTGTCTCCATTCAATTTCAGCAAGCAGTTAAATCTGAATGCTATCTCTGTGTTTTCAACTCTGCAAGCTTCTATATGGTAACCAGCTTTTCCAATCTCTGCTCTGAATCCACTCCTGTGTCTCCATTCAATGTCAGCAAGCAGTTAATCCTGAATGCTATCTCTGTGTTTTCAACTCTGCAAGCTTCTATATGGTAACCAGCTTTTCCAATCTCTGCTCTGAATCCACTCCTGTGTCTCCATTCAATGTCAGCAAGCAGTTAATCCTGAATGCTATCTCTGTGTTTTCAACTCTGCAAGCTTCTATATGGTATATAGTTTTTTTCAACTTACTCTGCTTGTCCCCTTATGTTGTGAGGTCAAGAAACTTTTCAAAGTGCTTTATGATCCATGTAGTGCTGGACATGTGTTTATTTGACCACAACATTTTATTGGGTCCTGGTGTCTCAATTTAGTGTGATTGATTAACGAGAAGAGAGAGAGCCCAAAAAAAAAAAAAGTTCTAAGTCTTATCCTCCTATATATTCAGACATAGCTTTGGGATAGCATTTATGCAGGGGGCATTTATGCACACTTTATCCAAGTACAGTTTATCAAAGTACTGGCAGTTATAACATGGCAGTTGGGCAGGAGACAGGTAAGACATTTATATACATCTACTCCCTGTACATTTGGAGTACAACAAATATATACCATATGCATTTGTGTAATTTTAATCCTGGCCGCTGCATTCACACACATCCACAGCCCTGGCATTAACTCTCTACACTCCATCCACATTGGCCCCTCGCTTCTTTCCTCTCCTATGTATAGCACTCATGCTCTTTTCACATTGTTAAACTGCACAGATCCAGTCAGTCCCACCATTCAACATCAGAGACGCTCTCACAAATCACTTAACCATCTGCTCACTCTTTCTATCCTCCTTCTCCTAGTCGCAGGAGACATTGCTCCCAACCCTGGTCCCCCATGTTATAGAAAGTCAAACCTCCCGACTGCTACACTCAGAAACCCCTCTAATCTTATTAATATTCCCTGCATGCCATCTGTCTCTCTTAATTGTGCACTTTGGAATTCTCGCTCAGTGTGTAACAAACTCTCCTTCATTCATGACTTTTTCCTTTCTAATTCTCTTAACCTCCTGGCTCTTACTGAAACCTGGATCCAGCAGTCAGACACTACCGCTGCTGCTGCTCTTTCGTACGGGGGCTTCACTTCTCTCATACCCCAAGATCAGACAATAGAGCTGGTGGAGGCGTTGGTCTGCTCCTATCACCAAAATGTACCTTTCAGGTTATCCCTCAAGTACCCTCACTTGTCTTCCCTTCTTTTGAGGTCCATGCCGTCAGACTCTACACCCCCTTCTCCATGCGAGTGGCGGTGCTGTATCGTCCTACCGGCCCCTCCCATCAGTTCCTGGATCATTTTGCCACTTGGCTTCCACATTTTCTCTCCTGTGACATCCCTACCCTCATCATGGGTGATTTCAACATCCCCATTGCTCTTCCCCTCTCACCATCTGCTACTCACCTTTTATCTCTAACCTCCTCATTTGGCCTTTCGCAGCTTACTAATTCTCCAACGCATGAAGACGGAAACTCCCTCGACTTGGTCTTCTCTCGGCTTTGTGCAGTGGATGATTTTGCAAACTCCCCTCTCCCGCTCTCTGACCACAATCTTCTTTCATTCTCTATCAAGAACTGCCATGCTGCTCAGGTCACCCCCACTGTCCATACTTATAGAAACATACAGGCCGTTAACACCCAGAAATTTATGAAGAACTTGCAGTCTTCATTGGCCCCTATCTCCTCCCTCTCCTGTCCTGATTCTGCATTGAAGCATTACAATGAAACACTTCAAAGTGCCCTGGATGAATTTGCACCCCCTATAAATAGAACACCACAACGCAGACGGCGACAACCCTGGCACACGGTGCAAACACGTTTCCTGCAGCGGTGCTCCAGGTGCGCCGAACGTCTGTGGAGAAAATCCAGTCTACCCGAAGATTTCATCCATTTTAAGTTTATGCTTAGAACATACAACACTGCCCTTCACCTCTCCAAACAAACCTATTTCAGCACCCTCATCACCTCACTGTCCAATAACCCGAAACGTCTCTTTGACACTTTTCATTCTCTACTCAATCCAAGAGTACAGGCCCCAACCACGGAGCTCCGAGCTGACGATCTGGCCAATTACTTCAAAGAAAAAATTGACCAGATCCGACAGGAAATTATCTCCCAATCACCTCATACCATGCACTGTCCTCCCTCCCCCACTGCATCGAACTCACTCTCTGATTTTGAACCAGTCACAGAAGAAGAAGTAAGCAGGCTCCTTGCATCTTCTCGCCCAACTACTTGCACCAGTGACTCGTTTCCGTCACAGCTCCTTCAGTCCCTTTCCCCTGCTGTCACCCCTCACCTAACTAAAATATTTAACCTCTCTCTTCTGGTATTTTTCCCTTCTCATTTAAGCATGCCATCATACATCCACTACTTAAAAAACCATCCCTCGACCAAAACTGTGCCGCTAACTATAGACCTGTCTCTAATCTTCCCTTCATCTCTAAACTCCTGGAACGCCTGGTCCACTCCCGTCTTATCCGCTATCTCTCAGAAAACTCTCTTCTCGACCCTCTCCAATCCGGTTTCCGCTCTTTACACTCCACTGAAACTGCCCTCACTAAAGTCTCTAATGATCTGCTAACAGCTAAATCAAATGGTCACTACTCCATGCTAATTCTCTTGGATCTCTCTGCAGCATTCGACACTGTGGATCATCAGCTCCTCCTCACTATGCTCCGTTCCATTGGCCTCAAGGATACCGTTCTCTCCTGGTTCTCCTCCTATCTCTCCGACCGCTCCTTTACTGTATCTTTTGCCAGTTCCTCCTCCTCTCATCTTCCCCTTACTGTTGGGGTCCCCCAAGGATCGGTTCTAGGTCCCCTCCTCTTCTCCTTGTACACTGCCCCTATTGGTCAAACAATCAGTAGATTTGATTTCCAGTACCATCTCTATGCTGATGACACCCAATTATACGCTTCTTCTCCTGACATCACGCCAGCCTTTCTAGAAAACACCGGCGATTGTCTAAACGCTGTGTCTAATATCATGTCCTCACTATATCTGAAACTGAACCTGTCAAAGACTGAACTGGTGTTTCCTCCCTCTACTAATGTACCTATACCCGACATTGCCATTTCTGTGTGTGGTTCCACTATTACTCCCCAGCAACAGGCCCGCTGTCTTGGGGTCATACTTGATTCCGAGCTTTCCTTTGCCCCCCACATTCGATCACTGGCTCGATCTTGTCATCTGCACCTCAAAAACATTTATGAATTCGACCTTTTCTTACCTTTGACTCTGCAAAAACTCTTACTGTTTCTCTTATTCATTCTCGTCTCGACTATTGTAACTCTCTTCTAATCGGTCTCCCTCTTACCAAACTCTCCCCCCTCCAATCTGTCTTGAATGCTGCAGCCAGGATCATATTCCTCACCAATCGTTACACCGATGCCTCTACCTTGTGCCAGTCATTACACTGGCTACCCATCCACTCCAGAATTCAGTATAAACTTATTACCCTCACTCACAAAGCCCTCCATGGCTCAGCACCACCCTACATCTCCTCCCTTGTTTCAGTATACCACCCTACCCGCGCCCTCCGTTCTGATGACCTGAGATTAGCATCCTCAATAGTCAGAACTTCCCACTCCCGTCTCCAAGACTTTACACGTGCCGCGCCAATTCTTTGGAATGCACTTCCCAGGTCAATACGATTAGTCCCCAATCCCCACAATTTTAAGCGTGTCCTGAAAACGCATTTATTCAGACTGGCCTACCACCCCAACACATTAACCTAATCTATCCCTGTGTGGCAGAGCCAAAAGTTTTACCATAACCAGGTTCCCCGCATCATGTTCCCACATGCTTTATGCCTCCATTAGCCCTCTGTGTCTGTACTGTTACACACTTAACATTATGACTGGTCCATACAATCAGGGTAACTGTTACCACCCACCTTTCGTGTCTACCTCTTTCCTCATAGACTGTAAGCTTGCGAGCAGGGCCCTCTTTCCTCTTGGTATTTGTTATAATCTACTGTATGTGATTATTGTTATGCTGTAATGTCTATTGTCTGTACAAATCCCCTCTGAAATGTAAAGTGCTGCGGAATATGTCGGCGCTATAAAAATAAAATTTATTATTATTATTATTATTATTATCATTCATAATTATTGACTGCCAATTCATAAAAAGACAATCAATAGGCTAAAGTGCTTATATTATTGCACATTCTCACCGTTGGACATATTAATGTGGTTCTTATAATCCAGCCAATGTCATCATTCTATTTCTTACACATCATTAAATGTGTCAATCTCATTAGAAAATCAGTGACACATTTATAGCACCACCTAGTGTTCTGATATAGTGTCACTAGATTGAAAGACTACAACTAAAAACTCCTTAAGGCTATGTGCCCACGCAGCGATTCTGAAGCAGAATAAACCTGAGCAGAATCGCACACCCTGCTCCCGGGAAAACACATGCGCTTTTTGAGGCGCTTTTGTAAGCGTTTGTCAAGCGTTTTTGCATGCGTTTTCTTAAGCGTTTTTGCCCATATAATTGATGGTATGCGGAATCGCATGCGATTCTGCCAAATTAATGAACATGCTGCGTTTTTAATCGCTAAGCGTTTCCGCACCGGTAAAAAACGCACCATTGGCACAACATGTGCGTTTTTCATTAAAAATCAATTGTATGCTTTTCTTAAGCATTTCTGCAGCAGAAATGCTTGTCTAAAAGCGCTGCAGAAACGCTTAAAAAACGCTATGTGGGCACACAGCCTTAAGGTAAGAGAATGACATCCATTTACTGAATAGCTCATCTCACACTCATTCGGCCCCTAGAAGCCACCCCTCCTAGACACATATTATCCCTGTAATTCAATATGGGACTAATGTGTTCACAGTCTAACAAAGGTGCAGATCCTTGATAATCGGCCCTGTCACACCTTGGTATTATCACCTCAACACGTTTCGCCCTACACTTTTATATTAGGGTACATCAGGAGGCAACCTAAGGTGAACTCCCAATGCTCTACACATATTCTTCAGGCAATTACAGGCTTTTCAAGTATGTGTTTCATGCAAATTTATTCACTGTGTATCAATTTTGGGGGGAAAATTAGTTGAAACCTGCAAACTTGAATTTCAAATGATACATTCATCTCTACTCAAATATTTTTGTCTACTTTTTTGCAGATACTAGGACAGCAAACAACATGGACATGTGAGCACCCTCATATACACTGCTCAAAAAAATAAAGGGAACACTTAATCAACACAGTGTAAGGGTCCCGTTTCACTTCGCGACGCACCTGCGATCCCGACAATGATACGACCTGTAGGGATCGCTGGTGCGTCGCTAAATGATCGCTAGTAAGCTGCCAAACAGGCAGATCTCTTCAGCGACGTAGCAACGATCCAGCAATCAAACACAGCGATGCATGCTGGCCAGAGGGACGCCGACGATGAAAAAATGGCCCAGGACATTCCTGCACGATCAGCGATATCCAGCAGGGGGCCAGTCGCTGCTGAGTGTCACATGTAGCCAGATCGCAGGCAAGATCACAAAATCGGTGACGCATTAGCAATCTCGTTAGCGATCTCGCTATGTGAGACGGGGCCTTAACTCCAAGTCAATCACATTTCTGTGAAATCACATTGTCCACTTAGGAAGCAACACTGATTGACAACCAATTTCACATGCTGTTGTGCAAATGGAATAGACAACAGATGAAAATTTTTGGCAATTATCAAGACACCCTCAATAAAGGAGTGGTTCTGCAGGTGGGGACCACAGACCACATCTCAGTACCAATGCTTTCTGGCTGATGTTTTGGTCACTTTTGAATGTTGGTTGTGCTTTCACACTCGTGGTAGCAGGAAAACTCTACAACCCACACAAGTGGCTCAGGTAGTGCAGTTCATCCAGGATGGCACGTCAATGTGAGCTGTGGCAAGAAGGTTTGCTGTGTCTGTCAGCGTAGTGTCCAGAGGCTGGAGGCGCTACCAAGAGACAAGCCAGTACACCAGGAGACGTGGAGGGGTCCGTAGGAGGGCCACAACCCAGCAGCAGGACCGCTACCTCCGCCTTTGTGCAAGGAGGAACAGAAGGAGTGCTGCCAGAGTCCTGCAAAATGACCTCCAGCAGGCCACAAATGTGCATGTGTCTGCACAAATGGTTAGAAACCAACTCCATGAGGATGGTCTGAGTGCCCGTCATCCACAGATGGGGGTTGTGCTCACACACCAACACCATGCAGGATGCTTGGCATTTGCCACAGTACACCAGGATTGGCAAATTCGCCACTGGCGCCCTGTGCTCTTCACAGATGAAAGCAGGTTCATGCTGAGCACATGTGACAGACGTGACAGTCTGGAGACACTTTGGAGAGCGATCTGCTGCCTGCAGCATCCTTCAGCATGACTGGTTTGGCAGTGGGTCAGTAATGGTGTGGTGTGGCATTTCTTTGGAGCACCGCACAGCCCTCCATGTGCTTGCAAGAGGTAGCCTGACTGCCATTAGGTACCGAGATGAGATCCTCAGACTCCTTGTGAGACCATATGCTGGTGTGGTTGGCCCTGGGTTCCTCCTAATCCAAGACAATGCCAGACCTCATGTGGCTGGAGTGTGTCAGCAGTTCCTGCAAGATGAAGGCATTGAAGCTATGGACTGGCCCGCCCGTTACCCTGACCTGAATCCGATTGAGTACATCTGAGACATCATGTCTCGCTCCATCCACCAACGTCACATTGCACCACAGACTGGTTGGCGGATGCTTTAGTCCAGGTCTGGGAGGAGATCCCTCAGGAGACCATCCGCAACCTCATCAGCAGCATGCCCAGGCGATGTAAAGTAGGGAGGTCATACAGGCACGTGGAGGCCACACACACTACTGAGCCTCATTTAGTCTTGTTTTAAGGACTTTACATTTCACTTTAATTTTGCGTGTGACTCCAATTTCAGGCCTCCATTGGTTAATAAATTTGATTTCCATTGATGATTTTAGTGTGATTTTGTTGTCAGCACATTCAACTTTGTACAGAACAAAGTACTCAGTGAGAATATTTCATTCATTCAGATCTAGGATGTGTTATTTGAGTGTTCCCTTTATTTTGTTGAGCAGTGTAGATATAAACACATCTGATTGAGGCCTCAAAGCACCACCTCAGCAGTTGGAACAAGATTATTTTAACAGACAATCTTCTGTATAAATCGATTGGCTGAAGCAGTAAAGTGAAGATAAAAAAACAGTCAGTACCTGCTTTGCCTGTAAAATGTTTTTTAGACATCTTTATTTTAAAGGCCTTTAACCCCTCAATACCACAGATTTTGCTGTATTTTTTATAAAACTTTATTTTACTTTTTTTTCTGAATCTTTAGCGTTTCTAAAGATACTGCCCTAAGTAATTGCTGTTGCAATGTTTGTATGTAAGAACAATTTTTTTTCTATTACTTTTTATATCAATAAACGTGAAACCTCCAATTTTAAATAATGTTTGCTATTCATACATCTTATTATTATCATGGTTTTGGACATTAAAAGTAGACATTTCATAGTTCTGTGGATGGGAAGAGGTGAGCCCTCAGACTTATTTCTTCTAGTTTCAAGAAAACCCAGTCTGATATTGGCTGCATGGTTTGTATGTATAGCAAGTATATCATTAAAATATTCACAATACATAGAGTACAGAACATGACATTTAACCTATCACTTAAATGTGACTGAGTGGAATCTCAGAACTGCATGAAGAAATCAGACAGTAAAACAAGTATTCTTGACATTGTTTGACATTGTTCAGTGAAATGTGAGCTGTATCCCCATGGATGAACAATTGGATGAGGCCAGACCTCATTACCGATGTATTCAAGGAGCAGGTGGTAAAGGTGGCATTGTAGCCAAAGTTAATAAGCAGAGAACAAGAAATTGAGTAGAAGGCACAGGCAGTATCAGAGAAGATTTCAGATCATCTGCCGGAGATAATCAATGCCATGCTCATCTGTGGAATAAGGTAGGAAAAGCTAAGGCAATAGCAACTATATGTTAAATCACAGGAATGCATGAGTCAGTCACAATTAATTATTTGTTAATTTCTTTGTGATGTGGCTGTTTTGATCAAAAACCAAAACCCAAATAAAGGGAGAAATAGACCAATGATGACAAAATATTTATTATACAACTCTTATGTAAGAGTAAACGTCATAGAAATATATCAGCTCTTATTTCAGCTCCCATGGGCAGACTACACAAGAAGGTCAGAATAATCAAACAAATGAATGATTATGTCATTCCAAAGTCAGCAACAGGTATCAAACCACTAGGTCAGGTAGCGGAGTTCAACAGAAGACACAAACCAGTGCAAGTATACACTTATAACTTAGATCTCCCAGCAGATAGCTAGTAGCTTAATTAAAGGGAAGGTGCCATCAAAAAATTTTTTTTTCAGCAATTGAAAACATTTTAAAGAATTAATGTTTAAATTTTCTTAAAAAAATATTATCATTTGTTTATAATTTAGCAAAATATGAAAAATAATTTTAAAAAGTTTGGCATTTCCACTTGTTAACACTAGGGGGAGCAGCTACTGAAAGTTGACACAAGAACCTAGTGTACAACTAGCTCACATTACTGCCTTGCAGTAATTATGGGCGGAGTCTGCTGACATGGGTGTGATGTCACTCCTCTCCCCCCTTCTGGGTGTTTGCTAAGGGAGAAGAGAGGATGACATCTAGGAACACAGTGATTAGACATTTTGAAGGTGACTGAACAGTTATACTGACAAGTAGACAGTCATCGAGGATGGCAGGCAGAAAGGATTCTGAGAGCAGGGTGACAGCAGCACAGAGTATTTCAGGAGAGCAGTGCGCTGGTCTATGGGGGGCACAGAGGGAGATATATGGGGGATGGAGCAGGGTGACAGCAGCACAGAGTATTTCAGGAGAGCAGTATCACACAGGATAGGATTAGATACACACCTCAGCAGTCAGTATCACACAGGATGGGATTAGATACACAGCTCAGCAGTCAGTATCACACAGGAGAGGATTAGATACACAGCTCAGCAGTCCGTATCACACAGGATAGGATTAGATACACAGCTCAGCAGACAGTATCACACAGGATAGGATTAGATACACAGCTCAGCAGTCAGTATCACACAGGATATGATTAGATACACAGCTCAGCAGTCAGTATCACACAGGGGAGGATTAGATACACGGCTCCATAGTCAGCATCACACAGGAGAGGATTAGATACACAGCTCAGCAGTCAGTATCACACAGGGGAGGATTAGATACATGGCTCAGCAGTCAGTATCACACAGGGGAGGATTAGATACACGGCTCAGCAGTCAGCATCACACAGGAGAGGATTAGATACACAGCTCAGCAGTCAGTATCACACAGGAGAGGATTAGATACACAGCTCAGCAGTCAGTATCACACAGGATAGTATTAGATACACAGCTCAGCAGACAGTATCACACAGGAGAGGATTAGATACACAGCTCAGCAGTCAGTATCACACAGGGGAGGATTAGATACACGGCTCAGCAGTCAGCATCACACAGGAGAGGATTAGATACACAGCTCAGCAGTCAGTATCACACAGGGGAGGATTAGATACACGGCTCAGCAGACAGTATCACACAGGATAGGATTAGATACACAGTTCAGCAGTCAGTATCACACAGGAGAGGATTAGATACACGCTCAGCTGTCAGTATCACAGAGGAGAGGATTAGATACACGGCTCAGCAGACTGTATCACACAGGACAGTATTACAGATATGCCCACACTGGTGTAACTGCCCCCCCATACACTAGACTATGGGCTGTATATGTCACTGCCCTCCTCAGACAGCCATAAAAGCTCTCATAAAAGGGAAGGTGTCAGATTACCGGAGATCACTGGGGCTGTGTGTGAGGAGGCGGAGACAGAGCAGGAGGACAGTGGAGCAGGAAGCACAGTGCAGAAAGTGGAGCTCAGCAGATAGCACTGGGCTACAGTAAAATGGCGCCCAGCCACACCTACAGCAGTGAATGGTGCAGCCCACAGGGGCGTGCCCAGTTCACTGCTAATGAGGCTGCAATGTTAGAGATTGGGTCGGGAACCGACCACAGTCTCCTATGTCCAGGGACGGCCATATTTGCAGACTGTATGAGTCCTCCACAGATCTGCAAATCAAGATGGCAGCACCCAGTGGCTACATTAAAACATTATTACAAACAAACCATAAATCCTAGTTAGTACATTTGCTGAAACAACATGTTTTGTTACTTACTCTTTTTTTGCAAATTATATAAAATTGCGGCACCTTCCCTTTAAGGTGTAGTTCTGCACATACGTCACCGAAGGGAGCTAATTACACCAGCTGACTAGCCTGCAGAAGCACACACATTCCTTGGCTGGCACCACAACTCCCTGACTCACCAATACACTTGACTGGATGGTGGCTTCATCGCTCAGTGACATTAGAATTTTAGCCCTCTCCATTGTCCTCACTATCCAGAGAGTAAGAGCAGCCAGTTCAAAGGTCAGATACCCCTGCATTTCAAAGTCATTTAGAATTATTTTATTCATATGAACACAAGTAATACAAAAAAAATTAAAATCCAGTGATCCTATGTGTTTTGATTAGGGATGAGTAAACGTGCTCTGTAATACTCGGTTATCACTCAAGTATCACGGTTCTTTTTGTGCTTGTTACTCGATGAGTAATGGGTGGTGCTCTATGTAAAACTCAAAGTCATTATAATACCGTAGCTATCCTGGTTGTGACATTACTGTGATTTGCTGGCTGTCTGACATCAGCAGAGATTATTACAGGACAGGCGCCACCTGGCTCGGCGCCCTGACGTCATTGCAGAGCTATGTGACACTTCGTATTGGAGAGTGAGAGTTCTTGTCTAGACCTGTCTGCACAGTATAACAAATCAGAGTCCTGTAGCATAGATACTGGTGCTGAAGCTGAGTCATCATACTAACAGCCCTTCTAAGGGCTAATTGTTTGCATTACATACAATCTGTATTTAGCTTAGGGAGTCAGAGAGAGTCACAGGAGCAGGAAGAGTGACAGAATCCAGTCTATAGACAGGAAATAGGCATGTGTAGTACATTGACAAATTTATAGCTGCAGTTTTTGTGGTGGCTGAAAAAATTTAATATATTTTGATCCACCAAGTATTATGTGTTTTGAGGTCCTTTTTTTGTGTTATATAACACACCCAAAAGTCATTGAAATATTTTCCTGGGCTACATTTCTCAGCCATACAATATTCTGTAGTGAGGAGTAAATTTCTGTGAGCTCTAAAACTGCTAAAAAGCTTTAAAGATTTTGTAGGCTTCCATTTCCCAAACATACTGCTTTACGTGGTCTGTGAACATTTATGTGATCTGTAAAACTGCTGAAAAGCTTGTAAAAATTTTGCAGGCTTCCATTTCTCAGACATAAAGTGTTACTTGGTCTGTGAATATTTCTGTGATCTCTAAAAGTGAACATAAGCTTTTAAAATTTTTTAAAAGAAAGACGAACGAAGGTATCACTTATGCTCTGCTGAGATGGAATATCCTTAGAATAAAAACATTTATTAGAACAGGTAAAAAGTCAACGCATTTCGAGGTCACACAGAACCTTGTTATGATTGAGTCATAGTAGGAGGCAAAAACAGAAATGCTAGCTAAGTCCAGAAAACCAGAGAAGTTGGCAACTATCAGATTGCAGACCCCTGAACCTATAAACACAACTAGCAGTAGCCGTGGGGGGTTCCTACGATGACCTAGACCCCTTGATCACAGCTGGAGAGATACATAGGCCTAAAGAAGGAAAGGGGAAATCTAACTGCCCCAGAGCAGACCCCAAAGCAATAGGCAGCCCCCCACATATAATGACGGTGAAGCAAGATGAAAACACTTACACAGAAAGAAAGACAGACTGAGCAAAGACGGGGCCCAAAAACTACCTAGATAGGAACGGATAGGAAGGCTGCTGTCTGCAATCTGCCAAAACCCTATCAGAGACAAAAGCCAACAAGCTGATATAAAAATGGCCCTGAAGCAACTAAGCTTCAAAAACTAAATCAGCACTCAGGTACTTTCAGGAGACAGAGCTAACGGAACACTGCACACTCCAGCAGGGAGTGGCAGAATCCAAAAAGCAAGAAAAACAAAAACAAAACTTAAATGCAAAAAGGCAAAACAGAAAACTTAGCTTTAGGAGAGCAGGAATCAGATTGGTGTCCAAGAGTCCACAGAGAAATCACCCGCAGGGCAGAAAGGGCGTAGGCTGCCTTAAATCCAGTCAGTGACTCCACTCAGCCAATCGTCTTCATTAGTACCAGGTGCCTGATAATCAGGCTCACTACCTTCCTTCACTAGAATAGGGAGTTCACCAGGCCTCAGTGACGGAGGGGAAAATGAACTCACAACAATACCCCCCCTTGAGGAGGGGTCACCGAACCCTCAACAACGCTACCAGGGCGATCAGGGTGAGCCCGATGAAAGGCACGCACCAATCTTTTGGCATGAATAGCAGAGGCAGAGACCCAGGAATTATCCTCCTGACCATAACCCTTCCACTTAACCAAATACTGGAGTCTCCGTCTAGCCAGACGGGAATCCAGAATTTTCTCTACCTCATATTCCAAGTTACCTTCAACCAATACAGGGTCCGGAGGTGCCACCTCAGGCACAACTGGCTCAACAAACCTCTTCAACAAGGACTTATGGAACACATTATGGATCTTAAATGTGACAGGAAGAGCCAAACGAAAAGAGACCGGATTAATAATCTCCACAATCTTGTAAGGTCCAATAAATCTAGGCTTAAACTTAGGAGAAGCCACCTTCATAGCAATATTTTTTGATGATAACCACACCATATCACCAATCTTAAACTGGGGACCAATGGTCCTATGTCGATTGGAAAACCGCTGGGCCTTTTCCTGGGAGAGAGATAACTTATCCACCACTTGGTCCCAGATCTGGTGCATTCTCTCCACCACAGTGTCAACACCTGGGCAGGCAGAAGGCTCCACCTGCCCTGAAGAAAATCGAGGATGAAACCCAAAGTTACAAAAAAAAGGTGACATCAAAGTGGCAGAACTAGCTCTATTATTTAAAGCAAATTCGGCCAAGGGCAAAAATGAAACCCAATCATCCTGATCAGCGGAAAAAAAACATCTCAAATACGACTCCAAGGTCTGGTTTGTTCTCTCTGTCTGCCCATTGGTCTGAGGGTGAAAAGCAGAGGAGAAGGACAACTGAATTCCCAACTTGGAACAGAACGTCCTCCAAAATTTAGACACAAATTGAACTCCTCTGTCAGATACAATGTTCTCAGGAATCCCGTGCAAGCGAACCACCTGTTGCAAAAACAGGGGCACCAACTCAGAGGAAGATGGCAACTTAGGGAGTGGTACAAGATGAACCATCTTAGAGAACCTATCACAAATCACCCAAATCACAGTCATTCTTTGAGAGACCGGCATATCAGAGATGAAATCCATTGAAATATGGGTCCATGGCCTCCTGGGGACCGGCAAAGGCATCAACAACCCACTAGAGCGAGAACAAGATTTAGACCGGGAGCAAGTCCCACAGGACTGCACAAAATTCCTGACATCATGAGACAAGGTGGGCCACCAAAAAGAGCGACTCACCAGATCTCTAGTACCAAAAATACCTGGAAGACCAGTCAATGCAGAGCAATGAACTTCAGACATCACTCTCTTCTTCCACTGGTCAGGAACATACAACTTTCCACTGGGGCAACGCTCAGGTTTGTCCTCCTGGAACTCTTGCAGAGCAAGTCTCAAATCGGGCGAGATGGCAGAAAGAACTACCCCTTCGCCTAAGATGGTGGCAGGCTTGGTCACCACAGGAGAATCAGCAAAGAAACTCCTAGAGAGGGCGTCTGCCTTGACATTCTTAGTTCCAGGAAGGAAAGAGACCACAAAATCAAAACGTGTAAAAAACAAGGCCCACCTAGCCTGTCTAGGGTTCAAGCGTTTAGCCGACTCTAGGTAAATCAAATTTTTGTGGTCAGTGAGGACCACAACTTGATGTTTGGCTCCCTCCATCCAATGTCTCCACTCCTCAAATGCCCATTTCATGGCCAACAGTTCCCGATTCCCCACATCATAGTTACGTTCAGATGAAGAGAACTTTCGGGAAAAGAAAGCACAGGGATTCATTTTAGATGTTACCGGATCCTTTTGGGACAACACCGCTCCTGCACCAATCTCAGAAGCATCCACCTCTACCTGAAACGGGAGTGAGACATCAGGTTGCCGCAGAACCGGGGCGGAGGTAAATCTACGCTTCAGCTCCTGAAAGGAAGCAACCGCCTCCGGAGACCAATTCAACACATCCGCACCCTTCCTGGTCAGGTCAGTCAATGGTTTGGCAATACTAGAAAATTTTGCTATAAATTTCCGATAAAAATTAGCAAAACCCAAAAACTTCTGGAGGGCCTTCAAAGAAGTGGGCTGAACCCAATCATAAATGGCCTGTACATTGGCCGGGTCCATTTCAATAGTTGACGGAGACAAAATAAATCCCAAAAAAGAAATCCTCTGCACTCCAAAAAGGCATTTTGATCCTTTGACATACAGAGAATTCTCTCTCAAGATCCGGAACACAGTCCGAATATGTTCCACATGAGCATCCCAATCCTTGGAGAAGATCAAAATATCATCCAGATAGATAATCAAAAATTATCGACAAAGTCTCGGAAAATATCGTTCATGAAGCACTGGAAGACAGAAGGGGCATTAGTGAGCCCAAAAGGCATCACCAGGTACTCAAAATGTCCCTCCGGAGTATTAAACGCCGTCTTCCATTCATCCCCCTGCTTAATGCGGATAAGATTATACGCCCCCCTGAGGTCAAGCTTGGTAAACCAGCAAGCACCTCTGACTCTAGAGAATAGATCCGAAATCAGGGGTAACGGATACTGATATTTAATAGTAATTTTATTGAGGGCACGATAATCAATACAAGGCCTTAAAGAACCATCCTTCTTGGCCACAAAAAAAACCCGGCACCTAAGGGTGAAGAGGATGGTCTAATATGTCCCTTCTCCAACGCCTCCTTAATATAGGACCGCATAGCCTCGTGCTCGGGTACAGATAAATTGAAGAGCCGACCCTTAGGAAATTTACACCCCGGGCTTAGTTCAATTGCACAGTCATAACTCCTATGAGGAGGCAAGGACGCAGACTCATTCTCACTAAATACATCATAGAAGTCCGCCAAATAGTCAGGAACCTCATGCGACTGAGGAGAGGTGGAAAAAACCGGAGCCTCACTAAAGGTACACCGGCAACCCCAACTCACCACAGACACAGACTTCCAATCCAAAACTGGATTATGAATCTGCAACCAGGGAAACCCCAGAACAACGGCATCATGCAGACCATGCAACACCAAAAATCTGCAATTTTCTTGGTGGTCTGGGGCGACCCGCATGACCAACTGGGTCCAAAACTGAGGTTTATTTTTAGCCAGAGGGGTAGCATCAATCCCCCTCAAAGGGATAGGCGTCTGCAGAGGTGTCAACGGAAATCCACAACGTTTAGCAAAATCCAAGTCCATTAGGTTTAGCGCTGCTCCCGAATCCACAAAAGCCTTGGCGGAAAATGTGGACAGGGAACAGATCAGAGTAATCGTCAAAAAAAACTTAGGCTGAACCCCACCAACAGAAAACGTGTGTGCAAAGCGTTTCTCTCGTTTAGGACAAACAGAAATAATATGTGAGGCATCTCCACAGAAAAAACACAGCTTATTAAGCCTTCTGAATTCCTGACGTTGCGCCTTAGACAAAACTCTATCACATTACATGGGTTCAGACGTCTGTTCAACCGGTGGCAACACCTCTCGTGTAATCCTGCGTTCACGTAAACGCCGATCAACCTGAATGGCTAAAGACATAGAATCGTCAAGACCAGAGGGAACAGGAAATCCCACCATAGTATCTTTTACGGCTTCTGACAAACCCTTCCGAAAGAGAGCAGCCAAGGCACTATCATTCCAGGTAGTAAGGACCGCCCACTTTCGGAACTTTTGACAGTACAACTCTGCAGATTCTCGACCCTGGTTCAATGCTAACAGGGTCTTTTCAGCCTGATCAATAGCATTAGGTTCGTCATACAACAACCCCAAGGCTTGAAAAAATGAGTTCACATTAGTCAGAATAGGGTCATCTGGTTTCAAAGAAAACGCCCAATCCTGGGGATGGCCGTGCAGCAAAGAGATGACAATTTTAACCTGCTGCGCGGGGCTCCCTGAAGAGTTAGGCTTCAAAGCAAAAAATAATTTACAATTATTTTTGAAACTCAAAAATTTAGATCGATCCCCAAAAAATACATCAGGTGTGGGGACCTTTGGTTCAACAGCATGTGAACGAGCAAGATAGGCGGAAATTCCTGGCACTTCAGCAGCGAGCTGCTCCACACGATCAGACACTTGCTTTATCTCCATTGAGAGAAAAAAAAATTCCCCCTACGGCCTCAGAGATATAGAGGAAAGAATATACACACTCCTTTTTTTTTTTTAAACACAATTCTTTCCTGCTATTGAGTACCCAAGGATCTGCGGTTAGGCGGGTGATTCTGTTATGATTGAGTCACCGTAGGAGGCAAAAACAGAAATGCTAGCTAAGTCCAGAAAACCAGAGAAGTTGGCAACTATCAGATTGCAGACCCCTGAACCTATAAACACAACTAGCAGTAGCCGTGGGGGGTTCCTATGATGACCTAGACCCCTCGATCACAGCCGGAGAGATACATAGGCCTAAAGAATGAAAGGGGAAATCTAACTGCCCCAGAGTAGACCCCAAAGCAATAGGCAGCCCCCCACATATAATGACGGTGAAGCAAGATGAAAACACTTACACAGAAAGAAAGACAGACTGAGCAAAGACGGGGCCCAAAAACTACCTAGATAGGAACGGATAGGAAGGCTGCTGTCTGCAATCTTCCAAAACCCTATCAGAGACAAAAGCCAACAAGCTGATATAAAAATGGCCCTGAAGCAACTAAGCTTCAAAAACTAAATCAGCACTCAGATACTTTCAGGAGACAGAGCTAACGGAACACTGCACACTCCAGCAGGGAGTGGCAGAATCCAAAAAGCAAGAAAAACAAAAACAAAACTTAAATGCAAAAAGGCAAAACAGAAAACTTAGCTTTAGGAGAGCAGGAATCAGACTGGTATCCAAGAGTCCACAGAGAAATCACCCGCAGGGCAGAAAGGGCGTAGGCTGCCTTAAATCCAGTCAGTGACTCCACTCAGCCAATCGTCTTCATTAGTACCAGGTGCCTGATAATCAGGCTCACTACCTTCCTTCACTAGAATAGGGAGTTCACCAGGCCTCAGTGACGGAGAGGGAAAATTAACTCACAACAGAACCTCTTCATCAGGACAAAATTTTTTTACTCTAATTATTCCATCTCAGCAGCGCATAAGTGATACCTCCATTCGTCTTTCTTTTATACTTGTGGTCGTCCTTTCGATCGGTATCTGTCCAGCAGCTGTTACATGCCGTTTGTGATTTGCTATCTAGCAACTCAGCAAAGTGAGTGTATATCCCCCTTTTCCTGACACCCCATTGTCATTGGATAAGACCCTATTGCACTTTCTCTTTTCCCAATTTCTATTCATATTTAAAAATTTTTTGTAGCTTTCCATTTCTCAGACATACAGTGTTATGTGATTTTTGTGAACATTTGTGTGATCTCTAAAAGTGAACAAAAGCTTTTAAAAATTTTGTAGGCTTCTATTTCTCACACATACAGTATTACGCGGACTGTGAACATGTCTGTCATCGCTGAAAGTGAAAAACCTTTAAAATGTTGTAGGCTTCCATTTCTCAGATATATAGTGTTATGTGGTCTGTTAACATTTCTGTGATCTCTAAAACTGAAAAAAGCAGAGAAACTAGAGTTGAGCGAAACGGGTCGAAAAATTTCAAAGTCGCCGACTTTTGGCAAAGTCGGGTTTCATGAAACGAAACCCGACCCTAGGATGAGGTCGGCCACGAGGTCGGCGACTTACGCGCCAAAGTCGCGTTTCAAAAGTTTGTTTTGCGCTCTTTTTCAGCCAATCAGGATCCACGGACACTGTGGGCAACGTGATGACATAGGCAGGGGTCACCACCATCTTTCAGAAGGGCATGCAAGTGATTGGCTTGCTTTGGTGGGCGTCACAGGGGGTCTAAAAGGGCGTGCACGCCGACCGCCATCTTACTTCTGCCGATCTCAGTATAGGGAGAGGTTGCTGCTGATTCTGTAGGGAGAGCGTTAGGCAGGGAAGAAGACAAAAAAACTGCTTCTGCTGCTAGCGATTTGGCCTGCACAACACACCAGTCACTATGTGTGCAGTGCAAGGGGAGGCTATATAGTGGTGTATCAGTGGTGTTGGTTGTTGGGCTGCCTTCTAAGGCTTCCTGACATTCCTGCATTGCTGTTTACCCACTGCTCTGCAAACTGCTTTTTTAAAAGCAATCCCAATTTTTTTTTTTTGTCCTGCTGAGAAGAAAAAAAAACTGCTTCTGCTGCTAGCAATTTGGCCTGCACAACACACCAGTCACTGTGTGTGCAGTGCAAGGGGAGGCTATATTGTGGTGTATCAGTGGTGTTGGTTGTTGGGCTGCCTTTTAAGGCTTCCTGACAGGCTGACATTGCTGTTTACCCACTGCTCTGCAAACTGCTTTTTTAAAAGCAATCCAATCTCCCTTATCCTCTAGTCACTTTGGTCACAGGTGTGCCATCGAGCCTGTCACATAGCGCTCAGATATTCATTGGGCCTCACACAATCCAAAAGTGTCCAGTGTCCACAAGTGTCTGCAGAAATTCAAAATCTCCCTTATCCTCTAGTCACTTTGGTCACAGCTGTGCCATCGAGCCTGTCACATAGCGCTCAGATATTCATTGGGCCTCACACAATCCAAAAGTGTCCAGTGTCCAAAAGTGTGTGCAGAGATTCAAAATCTCCCTTATCCTCTAGTCACTTTGGTCACAGCTGTGCCATCGAGCCTGTCACATAGCGCTCAGATATTCATTGGGCCTCACACAATCCAAAAGTGTCCAGTGTCCAAAAGTGTGTGCAGAGATTCAAAATCTCCCTTATCCTCTAGTCACTTTGGTCACAGCTGTGCCATCGAGCCTTTCACATAGCGCTCAGATATTCATTGGGCCTCACACAATCCAAAAGTGTCCAGTGTCCAAAAGTGTGTGCAGAGATTCAAAATCTCCCTTATCCTCTAGTCACTTTGGTCACAGCTGTGCCATCGAGCCTTTCACATAGCGCTCAGATATTCATTGGGCCTCACACAATCCAAAAGTGTCCAGTGTCCAAAAGTGTGTGCAGAGATTCAAAATCTCCCTTATCCTCTAGTCACTTTGGTCACAGCTGTGCCATCGAGCCTGTCACATAGCGCTCAGATATTCATTGGGCCTCACACAATCCAAAAGTGTCCAGTGTCCAAAAGTGTGTGCAGAGATTCAAAATCTCCCTTATCCTCTAGTCACTTTGGTCACAGCTGTGCCATCGAGCCTGTCACATAGCGCTCAGATATTCATTGGGCCTCACACAATCCAAAAGTGTCCAGTGTCCAAAAGTGTGTGCAGAGATTCAAAATCTCCCTTATCCTCTAGTCACTTTGGTCACAGCTGTGCCATGAAGCCTGTCACATAGCGCTCAGATATTCATTGGGCCTCACACAATCCAAAAGTGTCCAGTGTCCAAAAGTGTGTGCAGAGATTCAAAATCTCCCTTATCCTCTAGTCACTTTGGTCACAGCTGTGCCATCGAGCCTGTCACATAGCGCTCAGATATTCATTGGGCCTCACACAATCCAAAAGTGTCCAGTGTCCAAAAGTGTGTGCAGAGATTCAAAATCTCCCTTATCCTCTAGTCACTTTGGTCACAGCTGTGCCATCGAGCCTGTCACATAGCGCTCAGATATTCATTGGGCCTCACACAATCCAAAAGTGTCCAGTGTCCACAAGTGTCTGCAGAAATTCAAAATCTCCCCTGTCCTATAGACACCTTGTACCTTGTTTTACATTACTATATAGTTTGTTGGATTTTGTCTACATTTCTACCAAAAATGAGGAAGGCTGGTGGAAGAGGCCGTGGAATTGGGCGGGGGTTGGCAGCTGGTAATGATGGTGTTGGTGGTGGATCTGATGGTAGTGGCAAGAGCAAAATAGGACCGAATGCAGGAGGTGCTGAGCCTGCGTCATCGTCTGGCTACATAAGGCCTCGAACGCTTAGTTTTCTAGGAGTTGGCAAACCGCTTTTAAAGCCAGAGCATCAGGAAAAAGTTTTGTCTTACATTGCTGACTCAGCCTCCAGCTCTATCGCCTCCTCTTCTTCAGTTGTAAAACGTAAAAGCACTGAGTCGTCATTGGAGGCTCATGTTCATGAACCACACCTTTCCTTGTGTCCTTCACCCCAACCAAGATTGAAGGATGACGCAGGCCATACTACTGATTACTCCATGGAGCTGTTTTCACATACCATGCCTGGATTATCAAGTGAAATGGTGAATTACCCAGGCCAAGATGAATCTGACATGGAGTGCACTGATGCACAGCCGCTGATGGATGATTCTGCTGGTACATTCACTCAGAGCACTACATTGTCCTCGCAGTGTACAGAGCCAGATTCTGACCCTGATGAGACTCAGGTGCCCCTTCCCGCACACTATACCACCATACACGGTGACACAGAGGAAGGTGCACATGACATAGAAGAGGAGGTGATGGATGACCCAGTTGTTGACCCAGATTGGCATCCATTGGGGGAAGAGGGTGCTGCTTCCAATAGCTCAGATGAGGAGCATCCACAGCAGACATCGACATCGCAACAGCTGTTATCTGGCAGGCCCGGAGCACTCCAAAGACAGGTTCCAAACATCAAAAGAGTTGCTGGACAGCTTGTCCAGAGGGTCAAAAGATCACAGCGTGCTAGGCCGCAAAATGTCTGCCAAAGTAGGAAGAGTGCAGTGTGGCACTTTTTTGAACAAAATCCTCATGATCAGGCCAAGGTTATCTGTAAGAAGTGCGCAAAGACCTTTAGCCGAGGGAAAAATCTGAAAAATTTGAATACCAGTTGCATGCTTAGACATTTAACCAGCATGCACTTACAAGCGTGGACACAACACCAAACCTCAAGTGCCACATGTGCAACTGATCACAACGAAGGTAGTCAGCAACGCTGCATTGTTTCCCCCACTGTAAGCCCACTGGTTAGCACAGCAGCAAATGTTGAGGTGTCGTTGCAAGGCCACAGCAGTCAGGGAATCCCACTGTTATATCAACGAAAGACTGATTCTAGGCCATCAGAAAGAACACCAACTCCATCACCATCATCAACCCTCTCTCAGTCCGCCCTGTCCACCGCTACTTCCACCATATGCAGCTCTCAAGTCCAGCTCACCCTCCCAGACACTATGAGTAGGTCAAGAAAGTACTCAGTCTCTCATCCGCGTACACTGGGTTTGAACGCCCACATTGCCAAACTAATCTCGTTTGAGATGATGCCCTTTCGGTTGGTGGAAAGCACAGCTTTCCGCGAACTCATGGCCTATGCAGTACCACGCTATGACCTACCCAGTCGCCACTTCTTCTCTCGCAAAGCCATCCCAGCCCTCCACCATCATGTGAAAGACCGCATTGTCCATGCACTCAAGCAGTCAGTGAGCGGAAAGGTGCACCTCACAACTGATGCATGGTCCAGTCGGCATGGCCAGGGCCGTTACGTGTCCATCACTGCGCACTGGGTTAATGTGGTGGATGCAGGGTCCACAGGGGACAGCGGTGGTGGGACAGTGCTGCCTAGCCCACGGTTTAGGAAACAGTTGGCTGTAGGCATTCGACCCTCCTCCTCCTCCTCCTCCAGAAGCGAAAGCTCGTCCACAGAGCGCAGTCGTACGAGCACTCCATCTGCAGCTGCCACTGTTGCACACGATGTGTCCCCCTATCGAGCAGCTAGTGGAAAGCGTCAGCAGGCTGTGTTGCAGATGATGTGTTTGGGCAACAGACACACCGCCGAGGTGCTGGCCGAGTACTTGAAGCGACAAACTGAGTCATGGCGGGGCAGTGTACATCTTGAGGCAGGCAAGGTAGTTAGTGATAACGGCCGTAATTTTGTGGCAGCCATAGCCCTTTCAAAACTCAGCCATATACCTTGCTTGGCTCACACCTTGAACCTGGTGGTGCAGTGCTTCCTCAAAAATTATCCGGAGTTAACAGCCCTGCTCCAGAAGGTGCGAAGACTGTGCGCGCACATCCGCCGGTCGCCTGTACACTCCGTTCGTATGCAGAAGCTACAGCGATTGCTCCACCTTCCCAACCACCGGCTCATTATCGGCATTGCAACAAGGTAGAACTCCACCCTGCACATGGTGGAGCGGCTGTGCGAGCAGAGGCAGGCCATAATGCATTTGTGGGAGGATACACGGCCAGGCACTTTGAGAGCAGACATGGAGTTGACAGGTGTGCAGTGGTCGAAGCTGAAAGACCTCTGTAAAGTCCTTCAGTGTTTTGAGGAATGCACACGGCTGGTAAGCGCAGACGACGCCATCCTAAGCATGAGCATCCCACTTAAGCGTCTGCTCATGCAAACTTTGACGCACCTTAAGGAGCAGGCGTCTGCAGCCAATGTTGATGAGGAGGAAGAGGAGGAGGGAATCCTTGATGACATTCAGCCATTGTCTGCTCAGGGACCTCTCCTGGACGAGGTGGAGGAAGAAGAGGAGGAGGATGATGGGGATGATTACTTAGGGGAGGAGGATGCATCTCGTGGGGCAAGTGAAAATGTTGGCGTGGCAAGGTCTGGTACAGGGTTTGTGCGTGACTGGAGGGATGTGGATTTGCCAGAAAGTGCTCCTCCAACCAGCACTCGCAGTGCATCATTGACACCGGGAACATTGGCCCACATGTCAGATTATGCCTTGCAGATCCTAAAAAGGGACCCACGCATTGCCAAAATGATGAACGATGACGACTACTGGTTGGCCAGCATCCTGGATCCACGCTATAAAGGCAAATTACAAAACATCATGCCACAGGAGAACCTTGACCTAATATTGGCTAATAAACAAGCAACTCTGGTAAATCGGTTGCTTGAGGCATTCCCAGCACACAGCAGCGGTGATGGTTCTCACACGAGCCGTACGGGCCGGGGGCAGCTTGGCAGAGGTGTTCGTGGTGCACACAGCAGAAGTGGCGTTGGAGACAGGAGTTTCATGACAATGTTGTGGACTGATTTTTCAAGTACCGCTCACACAACTGGTAATACTGCGTCGATGGAAAGTGACAGGAGACAGCAGTTGTCAACTATGGTTACAAACTACTTTTCCTCCCATATCGATGTTCTCCCACACAGGTCATTCCCCTTTGACTATTGGGCCGCTAAACTGGACACCTGGCCTGAATTGGCACAATATGCCTTACAGGAGCTCGCTTGCCCAGCTGCAAGTGTGCTATCGGAAAGAGTCTTCAGTGCAGCTGGATCAATCCTGACAGAAAAAAGGACCCGTCTGTCAACCCAAAATGTGGATGATCTAACCTTCATTAAAATGAACCACGCATGGGTTTCCAAGGATTTTGTCCCACCTTCCTCTGATGACACATAGGGTGACAGAAAAATGGCTTGCTTTGGTCCACCTCTTCCTGGGACTTGACCTATTTCACCTTTTGCATCAGCTGAATGTCCAACATCAACATATGCCACTTTCTAAAACTCCCTAACTGTGCTGCCCCCCCCCCCATGGCCGGGGTCACCACCTAGCGCACGACACCATGCGAGTGCCGTTGCCCTGGACAGGTGGGTAGGCCGACTCTTGGGCGCGGGCACTGGTACAGGGTCCTTCATAGTGCAATCAAGTGTCTCTGACGGTGGTGGTGCACACCCGCCGTCAGACACACCGCCGTACTATGAGGGGCCCAGTGCCAGTACCGACGCCCACGAGTGGGCCCCCCTTGCTTGGGCAGGGCCCCAGCATTTGCAATCTTTACCTCTCCCTGCTCCTCCGCTGTGTAGTCTGGGCCGTCAAATCCATACTGTGCCTGACACCGTCTGAGCCTGCCTCCTGATGTATAGACATATATTTTGAATGTGTACGCTATCCATACATGTTATCCGGGGAAACGGTACCCTTTCTAACCTTTGTGCAATCACGTGCAATCCATACTGGGCCTAACACCGTCTGAGCCTGCCTCCTGAGACATATATTTTGAATGTGTACGCTATCCATACATGTTTTCCGGGAATACGGTACCCTTTCTAACCTTTGTGCAATCACGTGCAATCCATACTGGGCCTAACACCGTCTGAGCCTGCCTCCTGATGTATAGACATATATTTTGAATGTGTACGCTATCCATACATGTTATCTGGGGATACGGTACCCTTTCTCACCTTTGTGCAATCACGTGTAATCCATACTGGGCGTGAGAACGGCTGGCGAGCTGTTAAGCAAGCTACAGCACCTGTGGTTTGCACACGTAAGTTTTTCATTTTTTCAGGAATGACGGTTAGGCCTAATTCCGGAACTGCGGTTGACCTGCACTTACTGGGAAATCATTGTTCGCGGGTAATAATTGTAATCAGTGATCCCCATCACTAACGTTGTTCAGCGGGTCATCTGCACCTGTAAGCGACAAACGCTGGCCTTTTCAGTGTAGCGCACATGCAGCCACGGACATGTAAGGGCATGACACACCAGTTATTGGCCAATCTCATGTGCCAGAGCCTCACGTGTCCCTCTAGTAAGCCGGACTCGGACCGCGGGGCATGACGGAGTCTCGTTCGTTAACGGAATTAAGCTTGCAATGTGTGCATCTGTTCTGTAGCTGGCATGGTTGAGGTTTCCCAGGTGGAGTCGAATTTAACCGTAGGCTCCACTCCTGGTGGTGCCCTTCTGGACATTCCTTTAAGGTTCAGCTTTGCAACCATACTGCCCACGTAAAACAAACACTTTGCCTTCATGAACGCTGTTTGGAGGGTCATAACTCGTGGGAATAACGCCGCCCAATCAGTTAACCTGCTAGAGAGATCCTTCGTTGCTCCCAAGCATGACATCACACTCCCTAGGAAGAAGGTAATGCCACTGTGGCGACCGTACTCCTGGGGGCGACACAAGTGCACTGATGCCCAGCCACTGCTCAATGAATCTGCTGGTACATTGACCCAGACCACTACATTCCCCTCGCACGCTACACGACCTGAATCTGACCCTGATGAAACTCAGGTTACCCTTCCCATATACAGTTCCATCTTACACGGTGACAAAGAGGAAGCTGCAGATGAAAGTGCACGTTCGGCCCACCCGCCATCAGACACACCACCGTACTATCAGGGGCCCTGTGCCAGTGCCGTCGCCAACGAGTGGGCCCCCCCTGCTTGCTCAGGATCACAACACTTGCAAAGTTGAAATACTGTGCAGTGAGATGGAAGATGGGGACGACGAGGAATCCAGACAAGTACAGGGATTCCCTAGCGAGGAGACTTATTTGATTGTTTTCAATGTTGGGACAGCAATTTTTGGGGAGCACTATACTCTGGAGAATGATAGATGGGGCCCACCATACACTGGAACATTCCAAAGGTGGACATCAGACACTGGAGCAGCATTTACAGGGCCCATTATACACTAGAGCATTAGAAATGGGGCCCATTATGTTTGGAGTATTATTTGGGCCCATAAGACAGTGGAGCTTCATCCATGGGGACCAACATATACTGTAGCATTATGTGGAGCTCATCATATACTGTTTCAAACATTATATGGGACCAATGATTCTGTATGGAGAAATAGATGGGCCTCGTCATGAGATGTAAAAAGTGAGGTATTTTTCATTGTACTATACCGCTATTTCTCTGCCGTATCGGAGCATGATGAGTTGTGGTATGTGTTAAAGGGGCGTTCTTTCGCCCAGGGCACATGAAAACCTGCAGCCAGCCCTCCCCCCCCACAACTTTAGCCAAATAACCCCCATTTTTCAGTGCGTAACTTGTATTATGAAGTTAATTAAGGTTGACAAGCTTAAGTAAGAAGAATTGATGCTTTTGGCATTCAAATGGGCACTGTAGGTGTGTTTCCTGTCCTCCTCTCACTGCCGACTTTTATTCCCCATTGACTTACATTGGGTTTCGTGTTTCGGGACGACCCCGACTTTTCCCTATAATCGGACGATCTTGCTCGACCCGACTTTTGGAAAAGTCGGGTTTCATGAAACGAAACGCGACCCTAAAAAAACAAAAGTCGCTCAACTCTAATAGAAACATTTTTCAGGATTGAATTTTATTGTCATCCATACACTTTTGCTTTCTTTGTTACATTACGGTGGAGTAAACTCACAAAAACGCTTTCATTGCTGCAGTTGACCATTTTTTCTTTTATTAAAATAAACTTGGTTTCAACAGAACTAGCAATTAAAAAATGAGTTTGTTGTGCATTAAGTAGTGATGAGCGAACATACTCGCCACTACTTGGTACTTGCACAAGTATCACTGTATTCGGTGTACTCGGCGAGCACTGAGCATTTCCGGGATTACTCTGCGGGAACTCAGGTCTCCACCCAGCATTTTTGGTGGACTTTAGAGACCCAATCACGTTGCAGGGATTGTCTGCCAGGCTATGAAACGCCACAGCCATCTTAGTTGTGGTTGTGCAGTGATTGGCTGGCCGCACAGCATCATCAAGGGTATAAGAGACAGGATGCCGCCCTGCTCGGCGCATTCAGCTCCGGATTGAGAGAGTGTAGGGAGTGCTGCAGCCTTGATAGGATCAGAATTGGGGATTTCTTAGTTAGTGTGGGGTCTAGCATCCTAAATACTCACATCCAGCTAAACCAACAGTCCTTCTAAGGACTAATTCCGAAGTATATACACTACCGTTCAAAAGTTTGGGGTCACCCAGACAATTTTGTGTTTTCCATGAAAACTCATACTTTTATTAATCAAATGAGTTGCCAAATGAATTTAAAATCTAGTCCAGACATTGACAAGGTTAAAAAAAATATATTTATTTGAAATAATAATTTTCTCCTTCAAACTTTGCTTTCGTCAAAGAATGGTTCCTTTGCAGCAATTACAGCATTGCAGACCTTTGGCATTCTAGCAGTTAATTTGCTGAGGTAATCTGGAGAAATTTCACCCCATGCTTGCAGAAGCCCCTCCCACAAGTTGGTTTGGCTTGATGGGCACTTTTTGCGTACCATACGGTCAAGCAACTCCCACAACAGCTCAATGGGGTTGAGATCTGGTGACTGCACTGGCCACTCCATTACAGATAGAATACCAGCTGCCTGCTTCTTCCCTAAATAGTTCTTGCCTAATTTGGAGGTGTGCTTTGGGTCATTGACCTGCTGTAGGATGAAATTGGCTCCAATCAAGCGCTGTCCACAGGGTAAGGCATGGCATTGCAAAATGGAGTGATAGCCTTTCTTATTCAAAATCCCTTTTACCTTGTACAAATCTCCCACTTTACCAGCACCAAAGCAACCCCAGACCATCACATTACCTCCACCATGCTAGACAGATGGCATCAGGCACTCTTCCAGCATCTTTTCAGTTGTTCTGCATCTCACAATTGTTCTTCTGTGTGGTCCAAACACCTCAAACTTAGATTTGTCTGTCCATAACACTTTTTTACAATCTTCCTCTGTCCAATGTCTGTGTTCTTTTGCCCATATTAATATTTTCCTTTTATTAGCCAGTCTCAGATATGGCTTTTTCTTTGCCACTCTGCCCTGAAGGCCAGCATCCCGGAGTCACCTCTTCACTGTAGACATTGACACTGGTGTTTTGCGTGTACTATTTAATGAAGCTGCCAGTTGAGGACCTGTGAGGCGTCAATTTCTCAAACTGAAGACTCTAATGTACTTGTCTTGTTGCTCAGTTGTGCAGCGGGGCCTCCCACTTCTCTTTCTACTCTGGTTAGAGCCTGTTTTTTCTCTCCTCTGAAGGGAGTAGTACACACCGTTGTAGGAAATCTTCAGTTTCTAGGCGATTTCTCGCATGGAATAGCCTTCATTTCTAAGAACAAGAATAGAATGTCGAGTTTCACATGAAAGTTCTTTTTTTCTCGCCTTTTTGAGAGTTTAATGGAACCAACAAATGTAATGCTCCAGATTCTCAACTAGCTCAAAGGAAGGCCAGGTTTATAGCTTCTCTAATCAGCAAAACTGTTTTGCGCTGTGCTATCATACTTGCACAAGGGTTTTCAAGGGTATTCTAACCATCCATTAGCCTTCTTACACAGTTAGCAAACACAAAGTACCATAAGAACACTGGAGTGATGGTTGTTGGAAATGGGCCTCTATACACCTATGAAGATATTACATTACAAACCAGATGTTTGCAGCTAGAATAGTCATCTACTATATTTTAACAGTGTATAGAGTCTATTTCTGAATCATTTAATGTTAGCTTCATTGGAAAAAAAACTGTGGTTAAATTTCAAAAATAAGGAAATTTCAAAATGACCCTAAACTTTTGAACGGTAGTGTAGGTTCCAGTGTTAGGTAGGCAGGGTAGTGTACGTTGCTGTATACACATCAGTGCAAGGCTTACAGGCACTGTATGTGTGTATATAGATCATTGCATACATCAAGAGAGTCCATTCCCTTCCTGCATTCTGGTGCTGCTGCTACCTGTGGGATATATTAGCCGTATATAGCTAGCCCCAGGCCACACATTTTTTGGTGTGGTATCTCCGTACCAGCTCATATTTGGCCAGTTTACGTCTTTTTTCTTTTTTTTTTGCCTGGCTGTTACTTTTGGTTAAATACAAAAGTATTTAGCAAAAAAAAATACAGGCCACACATTTTTTGGTGTGGTATCTCCATGGCAGCTCATATCTCTGCGTGCTCAAAGTATTTAGCCCCCCCCAAAAAATAGAGGCCACACATTTTTTGGTGTGGTATCATCATGCCAGCTCATACTGTATCTCTGCGTGCTCAAAGTTTGGCCAGTTTACGGATGTTTTATTATTTTTGCCTGGCCCTCACTTTTGGTTAAATACAGCAGTATTTAGCCAAAAAAATACAGGCCACACATTTTTTGGTGTGGTATCTCCATGCCAGCTCATATCTCTGCGTGCTCAAAGTTTGGCCAGTTTACGGATGTTCTATTATTTTTGCCTGGCCCTCACTTTTGGTTAAATACAGCAGTATTTAGCCCCCAAAAAAACTACAGGCCACACATTTTTTGGTGTGGAATCTCTGTGCGTGCCCAAAGTTTGGCCAGTTTTATGGCTGTTTTCTTTTTATTGCCTGGTTACCTGGCTGTCACTTTTGGTTAAATACAGCAGTATTTAGCCCCACAAAAAATAGAGGCCACACATTTTTTGGTGTGGTATCTCCGTGCCAGTTCACATCTGTGCATGCTCAAAGTTTGGCCAGTTTACGGCTGTTTTCTTTTTTTGCCTGCCTGGCTGTTACTTTGGGTTAAATACAGCAGTATTTAGGAAAAAAAAATTATACAGGCCACACATTGTTTGGTGTGGTATCTCCATGACAGCTCATCTCATCTCATCTCATCTTTGCTTCGCAGTCATACGTTGGATAGTTCTGTCTGCTAGCCTTGTTCTACTCATTATTTTGGGTTTTCAAAAGTGAACACAAAATCTCCAAAAAAGTTAACTCAGGCTGAGGCCTGGTGTATCTGTGGTGGAAAAATCTTCGCTTTGCAGGCATACTGATCACATATAATTTTTCTCCAAATAAATCCATTTGTATTGAGCTTTTAAAATATTTCAGTAGTCCATTTAAAATAGACAAGGCAAGGGACGGGGAAGTGGACGTGATGCTGATGGTGCATGCAAAGGATGAGGCCGTGGCAAAACTGAAAGTGGGCCACAGTGAAGACCCACATCGTCGCGCTCGACCAGTTTCTAGGGGACCACACCACACCACTATTGAAGCCAGAGCAGTGTGAAACGGTTGTTTGATAGCGGATAATGTTTCTAGTCACTTAGCCACCACCACCATGTCTTCCACACGGTCAAGTCTGAGCAGCCGTGAGTGTGGACCGGATATTACTCACACTGATCCTCCTTCCTCCCACGATGCCGAGTGCCCTGAGACAACTGATCTCACACTCGGACACTCCGAAGAGCAGTATTCAGTTTCCCATTTGGAGATTTGTGCCTCTCGCCCGCTCCACTTGAAGTGGGGCAAGATGATATTCCATGTAACGATGCACAAATCTTTGAGCAGCCACGGTCACAAGATGTGGACGATGATGAGACACAATTGCTGGAAAGTCAGGAGGAGGAGCAGGGTGCAGATGTGGAAGACTAGGTGGTGGATGACATAGTGACTGACCCAACCTGGCAGGAGGACATGCAGAGCGAGGACAGCAGCACACATGGGGAAGGAGGCATATCACCACAACAGGCAGGAAGAAGCAGTGTGGTGGCCGCAGACAGAAGGCGTGCATCTGTTCCCCGTAACACCAACATGACGGAAGTTGCTATTCCAATTGTTAGATCTTCCCAAGTCTGGTTATTTTTTAAAGACTCTGCCGATAACCCCAAACAGGCCATTTCAGCACTTTCCATGCCCGCATCAGCAGGGGTAGCAAAACTACCAGCCTGACCACCACCAGCATGATTAGGCACATGGCAGCAAAGCAGCTGACTTTGTGGGCCAAACCCCAGGTTCCAGAAACACTGTCTGCAGGTGACAACACTGCTTCTTCCACTGATTTGCATACATGCCAATCCCCAGTTCACCATGCCTGTGATGATGCCTCGGGCCCTGCACCTGTTGTTGCCCACAGTCAACTAGCACCATCATCAAGCCCGTCCAAGTCCTTGTCCCAGCCCAGGCTTCTTTTGTCTATACCCCAGTCATTGGAAAGCAAGCGGAAATACGCAGCCAATGCCCCACAGGCCACAGTACTTAATTCACACATTTCTCGTCTGCTTGCGCTCGAAATGTGGCCTTTTAGGCTTGTTGAGATGGAAGCTTTCTGCAACCTGATGACGGCGGCCGTCCCAAGGTACTCAGTCCCAAGTCGCCACTATTTCTCCCGTTGTGCCGTACAGGCATTACACCAGCATGTGTCCCACAACGTTACCCGTGCCCTCAACAATGCTGTTACTGGGAAAGTCCTCCTAACCACGGACACGTGGACAAGTTCCTGTGGGCAGGGATGGTACATCTCACTGATGGCACACTGGGCTAATGTAGTGGAATCTGGGCCCTGTCGGACCTTGGGATCGAACACATCCTCCCCATGCCGAGGATTGCGTGCCCTGCATCAATCAGGGTTGCCCCAATAGTCTACAGCTCCTGCACCTCCTCCTCGTTCTCTTCTTCAGCCTCCATCTCTGAAATGAACACATCAGTTAGAAGCTGGAAGCACTGCAGCACTGCTCAGCCAAGTGGCAACAGGCTGTGCTGAAGCCAATCTGCATAGGTGACAAACCACACAATGCCGAAGAGTTGGGAAACAGTGCTGAAAGAGCAGATATTTGACTGACACCGCTGAACCTACAGCCAGGCATGGTTGTGTGTGACAATGGCCGGAACCTGGTGGCGGCTCTGAGGCAAGGTGAGCTCACACATGTACCTTGCCTGGCCCATGCGCTTAACCTCGTGGTTCAACGTTTTCTCAAAAGCTACCCAGAGCTGCTGGATCTGCTAGTGAAAGTATGCCATCTGCCCATTTTAAAAAGTCAGCTACAGCTTCAGCTGCCCTTGCCGGGCTTCAGCAGCGTTTGCAGCTTTCAGCTCACCGACTGGTGTGTGATGTCCCCACTAGTGTTGAGCATTCCGATACCGCAAGTATCGGGTATCGGCCGATACTTGCTGTATCGGAATTCCGATACCGACTTCCGATATTTTTTCAATATCGGAAGTCGGCATCGGAATCGGAAGTTCAAAGTTGATTGACAGCCTGACGTCATCATGATGCGCGGTGTGTGCGCCGTCATTTTGGGCCTTCCGGGGGTCTCTGCCGGCCTGCCGGGGGGCTGTGCCGGCCTGCCGGGGGGCTGTGTGGACTGCCCGGGGTCTGTACCGGCCTGCCGGGGGGCTGTGCCGGCCTGCCGGTGGTCTGTGCACCATGTGGGGGTCTGTACCGGCCTGCCGGGGGGCTGTGCCGGCCTGCCGGTGGTCTGTGCACCCTGTGGGGGTCTGTGCCGGCCTGCCGGGGGGCTGTGCCGGCCTGCCGGGGGGCTGTGCTGATGTCCGGGGGTCTGTGCAAGCATCGTCCGATGGGACTACAAGTCCCATCTGGCGATGCCTGCTACCATGACAGTGATTGACACATTAGCCAATGATGGGACAGTAGTAGTCCCATCATCCGGCTAATGTGTTAAATGTTAAAAAAAAAAAAAAAAATACTACATACATAGTACATACATACTACATGTATGCTACATACATACCACATACATACCACATATATACCACATACATACTACATACATAACACATATATACTACATACATACTACATGCTACATACATACTACATACATACTACATACATCCTACATGCTACATACATACTACATACATGCTACATACATACTACATGCTACATACATACTACATATATACTACATACATACTACATACATACTACATGCATGCTACATACATACTACATGCTACATAAATACTACATATATGCTACATACATACTGCATGCTACATACATACTACATACATACTACATACATACTACATGCATGCTACATACATACCACATACATACTACATACATACTACATACATACTACATGCATGCTACATACATAACACATATATACTACATGCATGCTACATACATACTACATGCTACATACATACCACATACATACTACATACATACTACATACATACTACATGCATGCTACATACATACTACATGCTACATACATACCACATACATACTACATACATACTACATACATACTACATGCATGCTACATACATACTACATGCTACATACATACTACATATATACTACATGCATGCTACATACATACTACATACATACTACATACATACTACATACATACTACATGCTACATACATACTACATATATACTACATGCATGCTACATACATACTGCATGCTACATGCATGCTACATACATACTACATACATACTACATGCTACATACATACCACATATATACTACATACATACTACATACAATACATTCATACAATACATACATAGACATACAGTACATATAACATAGAGTAACATACTTACCAATACTTGTCACATTGTTCCCCGAAGCCATTGTCTTTTACGGAATAAATATTAACATAACAAACCACAAAAATACTCACCCACGATCCGAAGCAGTCCACGAGTGTGTCCCACGACGATCTTGGGTAGAGAACTGCAGCATCAGCTGTTGCTGCCGTTCTCTACGGGCTGCAGGAATCCAATGACACAGCAATGGCATAAAGTGAGACTAGGGACTTTTTTTTTTTTAAGTGGCGGAGGAATACAGTGCGGAAGGATACCTACCTTCCGTCATTGGATTCCTGCAGCCCGTAGAGAACGGCAGCAACAGCTGATGCTGCAGTTCTCTACCCAAGATCGTCGTGGGACACACTCGTGGACTGCTTCGGATCGTGGGTGAGTATTTTTGTGGTTTGTTATGTTAATATTTATTCCGTAAAAGACAATGGCTTCGGGGAACAATGTGACAAGTATTGGTAAGTATGTTACTCTATGTTATATGTACTGTATGTCTATGTATGTATTGTATGAATGTATTGTATGTAGTATGTATGTAGTATATATGTGGTATGTATGTAGCATGTAGTATGTATGTAGTATGTATGTAGCATGCATGTAGCATGCAGTATGTATGTAGCATGCAGTATGTATGTAGCATGCATGTAGCATATATGTAGTATGTATGTAGCATGCATGTAGTATATATGTAGTATGTATGTAGCATGTAGTAGGTATGTAGCATGCATGTAGTATGTATGTAGTATGTATGTAGTATGTATGTGGTATGTATGTAGCATGCAGTATGTATGTAGCATGCATGTAGTATATATGTAGTATATATGTAGCATGTAGTATGTATGTGGTATGTATGTAGCATGTAGTATGTATGTAGCATGCATGTAGTATGTATGTAGTATGTATGTAGTATATATGTAGTATGTATGTAGCATGTAGTATGTATGTAGTATGTATGTAGCATATATGTAGTATGTATGTAGCATGCAGTATGTATGTAGTATATATGTAGTATGTATGTAGCATATAGTATATATGTAGTATGCATGTTGCATGCATGTAGTATATATGTAGTATGTATGTAGCATGCATGTAGTATATATGTAGTATGTATGTAGCATGTAGTATGTATGTAGTATATATGTGGTATGTATGTAGCATGTAGTATGTATGTAGCATGCATGTAGTATGTATGTAGCATGCATGTAGTATATATGTAGTATGTATGTAGCATGCATGTAGTATATATGTAGTATGTATGTAGCATATATGTAGTATGTATGTAGCATGTAGTATATATGTAGTATGTATGTTGCATGTAGTATATATGTAGTATGAATGTAGCATGTAGTATGAATGTAGCATGTATGTAGTATGCATGTTGTATGTATGTAGCATGTAATTTTTTTTTTTATTTTTTTTTACATTCAACACATTAGCCGGATGATGGGACTACTACTGTCCCATCATTGGCTAATGTGTCAATCACTGTCATGGTAGCAGGCATCGCCCGATGGGACTTGTAGTCCCATCGGACGATGCCTGCACAGACCCCTGGAGCCTGCACAGCCCTCCGGCAGGCCGGCACAGCCCCCTGGCAGGCCGGCACAGCCCACCGGAGCCTGCACAGCCCCCCGGCAGGCCAGCACAAACCACCGGAGCCTGCACAGCCCCCCGGCAGGCCGGCACAGCCCCCCGGCAGGCCGACACAGCCCACCGGAGCCTGCACAGACCCCCTGGCAGGCCGGCACAGCCCCCCGAAAGGCCCGTACAGACCCCAGAGAGGCTGTACAATGGAAAAACAGGATTTTTCTTATTCCGATACCGGAAGTCCCATAGACTTGAATGGGACTTCCGGTATCGGAATCGGCGATACCGATACTTTTTTTTAAGATCGGCCGATCCATTCCGATCCGATACTTTGAAGTATCGGACGGTATCGCTCAACTCTAGTCCCCACGCATTGGAACTCTACCCTGCATATGTTGGAAAGAATTTGTGAGTAGAAGAGGGAAGTTGTTGAGTACCAGCATCAACAAGGCCATCGATATTCAGTTCAGACTCCACACATAAGACCTCAGGAGTGGACATGGATGTCAGACATATGTACCATCCTCCAGAACTTTGAGGACTGCACCATAGAGATGAGTGACTTTGCCTTTTTTAGGGTCGAGTCAGGTTTCATGAAACCTGACTTTCTCAAAAGTCGAGTCGAACGAAATTGGCCGACTATCATGAAAAGTCGAAGGTCCGACTGAAACTCAAAACCCAATGCAAGTCAATGGGGAAGCAAAGTCGGCAGGGAGTAGAGGACAGTAAACACACCTACATGCCGGACCGCTTTTTTAAAGTGCACGAAAACTCTCTCTCTCTCCCTCCCCGGACACTGCACATGTCGTCTCGTTGCCCACAGTGTACGTCCTTGCTCAGTGGCTGAAAAAAGTCACGTGCAAGCATTCTGGGAAATCCGACTTTGGCGCTCGGGTCGGCGACCGAATGGCCAACCTAACGCTATGGTCAGGTTTCGCTCGGCAAAACCCGACTTTGGCGAAAGTCGGCGACTTTTGAATTTGACTGACCCGTTTCGCTCAACTCTACTGCACCAAGATAGTGAGCGGTGATGACGCCATAATTAGCATCACCATCCCACTTCTTAGCATTCTGAAAACCTCTCTGCTCACAATTAAAGATGATGCATTGCAGGCAGAGCAAGAGATCATGGAGCAAGGAAACATACTGGGTAATTACACTCAGCCCAGCCTCATGTCGTTGTAACGTGGATTGGTAGACAGTGAGGAGGAGGACCAGGAGCTATTTTCATGCGCTACAGACGTTACTACAAGCACAGCTGTCATACCGTCTGTTCAGTGGGGATGGCCTGAGGACAGGGAAGAGGAGGAGGACAGCATGGTCAGTTGTCCTGTTGGTGAGGACACGGAAGTCTTGCCTGTTACCAGTATGGCACGCATGGCTGACTTTATGTTGTGCTGCGTTTTCCGTGACCCTCGCATTATAAATATTTTCAGTGACACTCATTACTGGTTGGTCACACTTCTAGACCCACACTGCAAGGAGAAATTTCAATCTCTTCTTCCAGAGGCAGAGAGGTGTACAAAAATGTTGCTGTTCCATAGGGCCTTGTATCAGAATTAATGAAAAAATTCCCATGTGAGAACGCCGGCAGCAGACGTCAGAGTTTGTTGTACAGCCAAGGAGTCCAAGCGAGAGAGACAGAAGTACAATCCAGCTCAAGCAGGGGAACAATGGCAAAGTTCTGGGACACTTTTCTCAAACCCTCCCATCATGCCGGCACAGAGGCAAGGGGTGCTGGCACAAGATGTGCAATGTTTGGGAAGATGGTGAGGGAGTACCTTGCAGATCACTCAAATGTCCTCCTGGATTCCTCTGTGCCTTTTAATTATTGGGTATCCAAGCTGGACACGTGGCATGAACTGGCTTTCTACGCCTTGGAGGTCCTGGCCTGCCCTGCTGCTAGCGTTCTGTCAGAGCGGGTTTTTAGTGCCGCTGGTGGAATTATAACAGATAAGCGCATCCACCTGTCAACTGACAATGCTGACAGGCTGACTCTTATAAAAATGAACAAGGGCTGTATTGGGCAAGACTTCTGTACACCACCGAATGAAAACAGCGAAACACCTAACCTCAAATAATTTTTTTGTTTTTTTGGGGAGGTGTATTCTCATGCACCTCTTCACAATCACACATGGGTATCCGCTTCCTGATTTGGTCTGTTTGGTGTTATCCTCCTCCTTATCCTCATCCTCATTATCCATAACCAGTAGAACACCAGGGTGAACGGATTCCGTGGTGCAAAAGTCAATCAATTTTTGGCAAGGCTGTTTTTATGATGCCTGTAAATAATTTGAAACCAAAATAAATGTTACTCCCCCAGGGGGAACTGTCATAAATATGAGATGTACGTATATTCGTCCCATTTAGTCTTATATTTTCCATTTTTCCTATCTGTGGAACATCCTCTTATGACCTAGTGTATACCGCTCCAATATAAAAATAGTGAAATCCTATTATATTATATTTTTATTTATATCCCTGTGTCTGAGCTGTTGCTAGGGACAAACATAGCTCGTTGAACACATTCTGGCTTCATATCTATGAACCTGGGTTCGTCCCTCCCTTTTTGTTATTTTCTTTCATAGGTGGATTCACATTTTTTATTTATTTGTTTGATTTCAATATGATTTATCTTTATGTCGCCTCATTCTCCACCACTAGATCACCAGGGTTAATGGGTTCTGTGCTGCTATAGCCAGTCCAATTTTTGGCAAGGGTGTCTATGATGCCCATAAATAGTTTTAACAATTTTATTCCCCTAGGGGGAAATGTTTGTCATTACAAGGGCATTACAAGTCTAGGAGACCTGCTCCTTTTTAATGGGACATTTTTTTTTAAGAGGCCCTCCTACATGCTTCTTCCAAAGGGGTATTGGGGTTATTGGGGTGCAATTGACTTGGTAGCAGGGCAGGCCTTGCAGTCAATCCATAAGAAAACAGAATGGGAGTACAAAATTAATAATGTGAAGTGGATTTTCCTGTGCCCATACAGTATGTGGGTTCAAAGGCTTATTGAGGTACATATGACTTGGTAGCAGGGCAGATCTTGCATTCAATGCAACATTTTGTATGGAAGCCATCCTGGTCATCTCGTGACAGGGGTACTGGGGTGCGTCGTAATTCTTGGCAGCCCATCCACTCACTGCATAGGCTATAACAGTTTAGGAGACCCAGTGTTTGATAATGCGGATTAATGCTGCCTGATGCCCCTGTAAAAATAGGCTCTGTGACTTTCAGAGTCCCTCCTTCATAAATGAAACAAGATGTGTCTGCTTATGTGTCACACACCACATGGCCAGCTAGGGTTGGTAAATGTTACAATGACATTTCCCAGTGAATGCATTTGTTTTGGTTGAAAGCAATGTTAAAGTTGAAAAACGCTTCAAAAGCGCTGTGTTTGAACATAGACCAAGTGGGGGAGGAACATTTTGGTCTGTGGTTATTTATTTTGCCTTATATACAAGTCATTAACCTGGAAAGGATGTACCTTAACATATTTCCCAGCAAAATCCGTTTTGGCTTCGTTTTGGCATGTTTTTTGGTGCACCGGTAAAAATAGCATGAAACTCTGAAAACATTGTTTAAAACTGTGAACGAGGAGTCAGGAATGCTTCCAGGGGCGATCCCCATGATGTCCCCGTGTCATTAGAGCATTGTTTCCAACATTTTCTGACGTTTTTAGACCTTAAAAGGACCCCCGGGGGGATCGCGGTAGAAATGCTCGGGTCTCCCATAGACTTAAATTGGGCTCGTTGTTCTGTCCGAGTACCCGAGTATTCCAATTTGCTCGACCCGAGCAACGAGCACCCGAGCATTTTGGTGCTCACCCATCACTAGTCACAACTGTTTCAAGAACTTTTCTACTTATATGGATGTAAGAAGTTGAGAACAACTCCGTACCATCCACAGTTGAACCAAACTTTAATTGAGAAGCTATGTACTATACCTGCCCATAAGAGAGCAGATTGGCCAATCCGAGCCATATACTGTTCAAGCTCTTCCTTGACCTGAAACAGACAATTATGAGATTGTTAAAGAATGAGAAGAAAAGACCAAAGTGGAAACCTGCAGCCAACTGAAACTCTGTTTGACAAAAAGTCCCAGTCCAGATGCTGTAAAAGAATTAAGAGAAGAGTCCAAACCTGATTCTAAAGAAGTCGTCACTTCAGACTGTGAAGAAAAAGAAGACATCTGTAAGATGTTCCTGTTTGGCTGGCTTTTCTGTCCTTAGTTAAGAATAACCAACCCACAGATCTTTCCTTATCAAAGTAAGCCTATTGACTACCAGCCTTCAGTAGGTTAACTTATTGACTCTCCGTCAACTATGGAGATATCTAGTGATTGTCAACCTGTTACTATTACTGATTCCTTGAGAAATCACATGACCACTAAATTTCATGACTAAGGGTCCTGTTACACATAGTGACGTGTTGTGAACTCATTTTCTGGTCTGCCATTCATGCCAATAGATTGGTTCGTGCTTTTCACCGGGCCCATCCTGATCGGCCTGGTGGCGTGGATGAAGGTTCGGTGACCCCTCCTCAAAGGGGGGTACTGTTGTGAACTCATTTTCTGGTCTGCCTCTGGTTTCTGGTGAGTGTTCTGTTTGTGCTGACAAAGGAGTTGTGAGTTCTCTTTCCGGGCTCCCTCTGGTGGTGGCAGGAGGTAATGAAGCTGATCTAATTAACAGAGACCTGCCACCAGATAATGAGAGCAACGATTGGACATCTGAAGTCTCAGACTGGATTTAAGACAGCCGACTCCCTATTCCCATGCTGGTGATTTTTTCCTGCCTCCTGAGGTCTTGGTTTACAGCTCAGTTCCAGTCTTCTCAAGCTAAGTTTTCTCTGCTAATGTTCACATTTGATTTGGTTTTGTCATTCAGTTTTTGTGTGGTCAGCCAGCCCCGGCTGGGGCTGTGCTGAATTTCCACTCTTATGTTACTGTATGTGCCAGTTTGCTTTTTGCCCCTTATTAGATTGGCCTCTTTTTGCTCTGTTCTCAGAATATGCCAGAGTGCTGATATAGTGGGTGAAGTCTAATGACTTCAGGGTTTTTTTTGCTATCAGAAGTGTTGGACATTTTTTGCAGGGTTATTTTGGTGTGATTGCAGACAGTATCTTTCCTTTCCTGTCTTTTCTAGTTAGTGTGGGCCCCATCGTTTGCTCAGCCTATTTTCCTACCTGTGTTTGTGCTTTCATCTTGTTTCACCATCAATATATGTGTGGGGGCTGTCTATTCCTTTGGGGTCTGCTCTGGGGCAGTTTAGATTTCCCCTTTTCTTGCTTTAGGATTATTTAGTCCTCCGGCTGTGACGAGGTATCTAGAATCATCGTAGGTACGCTCCACGGCTGCTGTTAGTTGTGTGGTTAGGATCAGGGGTCTGCAATTCGCGTAGTTACCAACCTCTCTGGATTTCTGTGACTTAGCTTGGTTTTGTTTTCCTCCTCGGTGACCCAATCATAACAGAATCACCAGTCATACCGCAGATTCTAGTGTTATGAATGAGTCACCATAGGAGGCAAAAACAGAAATGCTAGCTAAGTCCAGAAAACCAGAGAAGTTGGCAGCTATTGGATTGCAGACCCCTGAACCTAACAACAACAACTAGCAGTAGCCGTGGGGGGTTCCTACGGTGCCCTAGACCCCTCGATCACAGCCGGAGAACTACATAGCCTAAAGACAGAAAGGGAAATCTAAACTGCCCCAGAGCAGACCCCAAAGCAATAGGCAGCCCCCAACATATAATGATGGTGAAGCAAGATGAAAAAACACTCACACAGATAGAAAGATAGGCTGAGCAAATGATGGGGCCCAAGCTAACTATATAGGACAGGATAGAAAAGCTGCTGTCTGCAATCCGCCAAAACCCTCTCAAAAACAAGAGCCAACAGACTGGTAGGGAAAAAAGCCCTGAAAACCGTTAGGCTTCAAAAAGACTATATCAGTACTCAGGTATTTTCTGAAGACAGAGCAAAAAGGAATTCAGCTCAACCAGCAGGGAAAGGCAGAAATCAGAAAAACAAGGCAAAACAAAACACAAATGCAAAAAGCAGAGCAGAAAAACTTAGCTTTTGAGGAGCAGGAATCAGACTGGTCTCCAAGAATCCCTCAGAGAAATCACCCGCAAGGCAGAAGGGCGTCGGCTGCCTTATATCCAGTCAGCAATACCAGTCACCCAGTCATCATCATTCTGCTCAGGTGCTTTGTAATCAGGCTCACTACCTTCCTTCACCAGAAGAGGGAGTTCATCAGACCTCAATGGTGAAGGGGAAAATGAACTCACAACAGTACCTCCCCTTGAGGAGGGGTCACCGAACCCTCATCCACGCCACCAGGGCGATCAGGGTGAGCCCGATGAAAGGCACGCACCAATCTTTTGGCATGAATATCAGAGGCAGAGACCCAGGAATTATCCTCCTGACCATAACCCTTCCACTTAACCAAATACTGGAGTCTCCGTCTAGCCAGACGGGAATCCAGTATCTTCTCTACCTAATATTCCATGTTACCTTCAACTAATACAGGGTCCGGAGGTGCCACCCCAGGAACAACTGGTTCAACAAACCTCTTCAACAAGGACTTATGAAACACATTATGAATCTTAAATGTGACAGGAAGAGCCAAAGGAAAAGAGACCAGATTAATAATCTCCAAAATCTTGTAAGGTCCAATAAATCTAGGCTTAAACTTAGGAGAAGCCACCTTCATAGCGATATTTTTTGATGATAACCAAACCATATCACCAACCTTAAACTGGGGACCAATGGTCCTATGTCGGTTGGAATACCACTGGGCCTTTTCCTTGGAGAGAGATAACTTATCCACCACTTGGTCCCAGATCTGGTGCATTCTCTCCACCACAGTGTCAACACCTGGGCAGGCAGAAGGCTCCACCTGCCCTGAAGAAAATCGAGGATGAAACCCAAAGTTACAAAAAAATGGTGACATCAAAGTGGCAGAACTAGCTCTATTATTTAAAGCAAATTCGGCCAAGGGCAAAAATGAAACCCAATCATCCTGATCAGCGGAAATAAAACATCTCAAATACGACTCCAAGGTCTGGTTTGTTCTCTCTGTCTGCCCATTGGTCTGAGGGTGAAAAGCAGAGGAGAAGGACAACTGAATTCCCAGCTTGGAACAGAAAGTCCTCCAAAATCTAGACACAAACTGAACTCCTCTGTCAGATACAATGTTCTCAGGAATCCCGTGCAAGCGAACCACCTGTTGTAAAAACAGGGGCACCAACTCAGAGGAAGATGGCAACTTAGGGAGTGGTACAACCATCTTAGAGAACCTATCACAAATCACCCAAATAACGGTCATTCTCTGAGAGACAGGCATATCAGAGATGAAATCCATTGAAATATGGGTCCATGGCCTCCTGGGTACCGGCAAAGGCATCAACAACCCACTAGAGCGAGAACAAGGTTTAGACCAGGAGCAAGTCCCACAGGACTGCACAAAATTCCTGACATCACGACTCACGAGACAAGGTGGGCCACCAAAAAGACGGACTCACCAGATCTCTAGTACCAAAAATACCTGGATGACCAGTCAATGCAGAGCAATGAACTTCAGACATCACTCTCTTCTTCCACTGGTCAGGAACATACAACTTTCCACTGGGACAACGCTCAGGTTTGTCATCCTGGAACTCTTCCAGAGCACGTCTCAAATCGGGCGAGATGGCAGAAAGAACTACCCCTTCGCCTAAGATGGTAGCAGGCTTGGTCACCACAGGAGTATCAGCAAAGAAGCTCCTAGAGAGGGCGTCTGCCTTAACATTCTTAGTGCCAGGAAGAAAAGAGACCACAAAATCAAAACGTGTAAAAAACAAGGCCTACCTAGCCTGTCTAGGGTTCAAGCGTTTGGCCGACTCCAGGTAAATCAAATTTTTGTGGTCAGTGAGGACCACGACTTGGTGTTTAGCTCCCTCCAACCAATATCTCCACTCCTCAAATGCCCATTTCATGGCTAACAGTTCCCGATTCCCCACATCATAGTTACGTTCAGATGGAGAGAACTTTCGGGAAAAGAAAGCACAGGGATTCATTTTAGATGTTACAGGATCCTTTTGGGACAAAACAGCTCCTGCACCAATCTCAGAAGCGTCCACCTCTACCTGGAACGGGAGTGAGACATCAGGTTGCCGCAAAACCGGGGCAGAAGTGAATCTTCGCTTCAGCTCCTGAAAGGAAGAAACAGCCTCCGGAGACCAATTCAACACATCAGCACCCTTCTTAGTCAGATCAGTCAATGGCTTGGCAATACTAGAAAATTTTGCTATAAATTTCCGATAAAAATTAGCAAAACCCAAAAACTTCTGGAGGGCCTTCAAAGAAGTGGGCTGAACCCAATCATAAATGGCCTGTACCTTGGCCGGGTCCATTTCAATAGTTGACGGAGACAAAATAAATCCCAAAAATGAAATCTTCTGTACCCCAAAAAGGCATTTCGATCCTTTGACATTCAGGGAATTCTCCCTCAAGATCCGGAACACAGTCCGAACATGTTCCACATGAGAATCCCAATCCTTGGAGAAGATCAAAATATCATCCAGATAGATAATCAAAAATGAATCCACAAAGTCTCGGAAAATGTCGTTCATGAAGCACTGGAAGACATTCATCCCCATGCTTAACGTGGATAAGATTATACGCCCCCCTGAGGTCAAGCTTGGTAAACCAGCAAGCACCTTTAACTCTGGAGAATAGATCCGAAATCAAGGGTAACGGATACTGATATTTAATAGTAATTTTGTTGAGGGCACGATAATCAATACAAGGCCTTAATGAACCATCCTTTTTGGCCACGAAAAAAAAACCGGCACCTAAGGGTGAAGAGGATGGTCTAATATGACCCTTCTCCAATGCCTCCTTAATATAGGATCGCATAGCCTATAACTCGGGTACAGATAAATTGAAGAGCCGACCCTTGGGAAATTTACACCCCGGGCTCAGTTCAATTGCACAGTCATATCTCCTATGAGGAGGCAAAGACGCAGACTCACTCTCACTAAATACATCATAAAAGTCTGCCAAATAGTCAGGAACATCATGCGACTGAGGAGAGGTGGAAAAAACCGGAGCCTCACTAAGGGCACACCGACAACCTCGACTCACCACAGACACAGATTTCCAATCCAAAACTTGATTATGAATTTGCAACCAGGGAAACCCCAGAACAATGGTATCATGCAAATTATGCAACACCAAAAATCTGCAATTTTCTTTATGGTCTAGGGTGACCCGCATTACCACCTGGGTCCAAAACTGAGGTTTATTTTTCGCTTAAGGAGTAGCATCAATCCCCCTCAAAGGGATAGGCGTCTGCAGAGGTGTCATCGGAAATCCACAACGTTTAGCAAAATCCAAGTCCATTAGGTTCAGGGCTGCTCCCGAATCCACAAAAGCCTTGGCGGAAAATGTGGACAGGGAGCAGATCAGAGTAATTGCCAGAAGAAACTTAGGTTGAACGCCACCCACAGAAAATGTGTGTGCAAAACGTTTCTCTCGTTTAGGATAGACAGAAATAATATGCGAGGCATCTCCACAAAAAACAAAGTTTATTACGCCTTCTGAACTCCTGACGTTGCTCCCTGGACAAAACTCTATCACATTGCATAGGTTCAGACACTTGTTCAACAGGTGGCAACACCTCTCGTGCAGTCCTGCGTTCACGTAAACGCCGATCAACCTGAATGGCTAATGACATAGAATCGTCAAGACCAGAGGGAACAGGAAATCCCACCATAGTATCTTTTACGACTTCTGACAAACCCTTCCGAAAGAGAGCTGCCAAGGCATTATCATTCCAGGTAGTAAGGACCGCCCACTTTCGGAATTTTTGACAGTACAATTCTGCAGAATCTCGACCCTGGCTCAATGCCAACAGGGTCTTTTCAGCCTGATCAATAGCATTAGGTTCGTCATACAACAACCCCAAGGCTTGAAAAAATGCGTTCACATTAGTCAGAATAGGATCATCTGGTTTCAAAGAAAACGCCCAATCCTGGGGATCGCCACGCAGCAAAGAGATGACAATTCTAACCTGCTGCGCGGAGCTCCCTGACAAGTTAGGCTTCAAGGCAAAAAATAATTTACAATTATTTTTGAAATTCAAAAATTTAGACCGATCCCCAAAAAACACATCAGGAGTAGGGATCTTTGGTTCAGCAGCATGTGAACGAGCAAGGTAGGTGGAAATTCCTCGCACTTCCGCAGCGAGCGGCTCCACATGATCAGACAATTGCTTTATCTCCATTGAGAGAAAAAAAAAATTCCCCCTATGGCCTCAGAGATATAGAGAAGAAAATATACACACTTTTTTTTTTTTTTTACAATTCTTTCCTGCTATTGAGTACCCTAGGATCTGCGGTATGGCGGGTGATTCTGTTATGAATGAGTCACCGTAGGAGGCAAAAACAGAAATACTAGCTAAGTCCATAAAACCAGAGAGGTTGGCAGCTATCGGATTGCAGACCCCTGTACCTAACAACAACAACTAGCAGTAGCCGTGGGGGGTTCCTACGGTGCCCTAGACCCCTCGATCACAGCCGGAGAACTACATAGCCTAAAGACAGAAAGGGAAATCTAAACTGCCCCAGAGCAGACCCCAAAGCAATAGGCAGCCCCCAACATATAATGACGGTGAAGCAAGATGAAAAAACACTCACACAGATAGAAAGATAGGCTGAGCAAATGATGAGGCCCAAGCTAACTATATAGGACAGGATAGAAAAGCTGCTGTCTGCAATCCACCAAAACCCTCTCAAAAACAAGAGCCAACAGACTGTTAGGGAAAAAAGCCCTGAAGACGCTAGGCTTCAAAAAGACTATATCAGTACTCAGATATTTTCTGAAGACAGAGCAAAAAGGAATTCAGCTCACCCAGCAGGGAAAGGCAGAAATCAGAAAAACAAGGCAAAACAAAACAAAACACAAATGCAAAAAGCAGAGCAGAAAAACTTAGCTTTTGAGGAGCAGGAATCAGACTGGTCTCCAAGAATCACTCAGAGAAATCACCCGCAAGGCAGAAGGGCGTCGGCTGCCTTATATCCAGTCAGCAATACCAGTCACCCAGTCATCATCATTCTGTTCAGGTGCTTTGTAATCAGCCTCACTACCTTCCTTCACCAGAAGAGGGAGTTCATCAGACCTCAACGGTGAAGGGGAAAATGAACTCACAATATTCTAGGGTACTCAAAAGCAGGAAAGATTTGTTAAAAAAAGTGTCAGAATTTTTTTTTTATATGTATTTTTTCCTCTTTTTTCCTCTGGGGCCGTAGGAGGATTTTTCTCTAATGGAGATTAAGCAATTGTCTGATCGTGTGGAGCAGCTCGCTGCTGAAGTGTGGGGAATTTCCGCCTATCTCACTCAGTCACATGCTGTTGATCCAAAGATCCCTACTCCTGATGTGTTTTCTGAGGATCGGTCTAAATTTTTGAATTTTAAGAATAATTGTAAATTATTTCTTGCCTTGAAGCCTAACTCATCGGGGAGCTCTGTGCAGCAGGTTAAAATTGTCATCTCCTTGCTGTGCGGCGATCCCCAGGATTGGGCTTTTTCTCTGACACGTGAAAATCCTATTCTGACTAATGTGGACGCATTTTTTTCAAGCCTTGAGGTTGTTGTATGATGAACCTAATGCTGTTGATCAAGCTGAGAAAACCCTGTTGGTATTGAACCAGGGTCAGAATTCTGCAGAGTTATACTGTTAAAAATTCCAAAAGTGGGCATTCCTTACTACATGGAATGATGGTGCATTGGCAGCTCTCTTTCGGAAGGGTTTATCAGAGACCGTAAAAGATGTTATGGTGGGATTTCCTGTTCCCTCTCGTCTTGATGATTCTATGTCATTAGCCATTCAAGTTGATCGGCGTTTACGTGAACGTAAAACTACACGAGAGGCGTTGCCACCTTTTGAACAAACGTCTGAACCTATGCAATGTGATAGGGTTTTGTCTAGGGCGCAACGTCAGGAGTTTAGAAGGCGTAATAAGCTGTGTTTTTTCTGTGGAGATGCCTCTCATACTATTTCTGTCTGCCCTAAATGAGAGAAATGTTTTGCACACACATTTGCTGTGGGCAGTGTACAACCTAAGTTTCTTTTGGCAATTACTCTTATCTGCTCCTTATCCACATTTTCCGCTAAGGCTTTTGTAGATTCAGGAGCAGCTTTGAATCTGATGGATTTGGACTTTGCTAAACGTTGTGGTTTTCCCATGATACCTCTGCAGACTCCTATTCCTATGAGGGGTATTGATGCTACTTCTTTGGCAGAGAATAAACCTCAGTTTTGGACCTAGGTGATAATGCGATTTGCCCCAGACCACCAAGAAAATTGTAAATTTTTGGTGCTGCACAATCTGCATGATACTATTGTTCTGGGTTTTCCCTGGTTGCAAACTCATAACCTAGTTTTGGATTGGAAATTTGTGTCTGTGGTGAGTTGTGGTTGTCAGTGTATTCTTAGTGACACTCCTGTTTTCTCCACCTCTCCTCAGTCTCATGATATTCCTGATTAGTTGGCCGATTTTTCTGATGTATTTAGTGAGAGTAAGTCTGCGTCTTTGCCTCCGCATAGGAGTTATGACTGTGCAATTGAGTTGATGCCTGGGTGTAAATTTCCCAAGGGTCGGCTTTTCATCTTATCAGTACCTGAACATGATGCTATGCGATCCTATATTAAGGAGTCATTGGAGAAGGGTCATATTAGACCATCCTCTTCACCCTTAGGTGCTGGGTTTTTTTTGTGGTCAAGAAAGATGGTTCATTAAGACCTTGTATTGATTATCGTTCCCTTAACAAGATGACGGTTAAATATCAGTACCTGATACCCCTGATGTCTGATTTATTCTCCAGAGTTAAAAGTGCCTGCTGGTTTACTAAGCTTGACCTCAGGGGGGCGTATAATCTTATAATCTTATTCGCATCAAGCACCGGGATGAATGGAAGACGGCGTTTGATACTCCGGAGGAACATTTTGAGTACCTGGTGATGCCCTTTGGGCTCACTAATGCCCCTTCTGTAGTGTTGAGCAATACCTTCCGATATCGGGAAATATCGGATCGGATTGGATCGGACCGATACCCCAAAAATATCGGATATCGCCGATTCCGATACCGGAAACCAATGCAAGTCAATGGGACACAAATATCGGAATGAAAATAAACCCTTACTTTCTTTGTAGGTTAATTCTACATGAAGGAAAACAACTAAGAATAATGTAGAATGTATTGGGGGAGGTGGAGGAGACATTAAAGGCATAGAGGTTTAGCCCAATCAAATGGAACAGCAGGAATTAATTTTTTTTTTAAGACGTTCGGCGTTACCAAGATATTGACTATGTTAAACTTTTTTATATTTTGTCAGATATTTATGTTTCACTACTTCCATGCTCTTCACCTTCTTTTTTACTTCTCCCACACTTTCTCCTTCATCATCCTCTTCAGTGTCATCTTCTTGGTCTTCTTCGGGGTGGTCTTCAGGGTCGTCGTCTCCAGGGTCGTCGTTTTCGGGGTCGTCGTCTTCTTCGGGGTGGTCTTCAGGGTCGTCGTCTCCAGGGTCGTCGTTTTCGGGGTCGTCGTCTTCTTCGGGGTGGTCTTCAGGGTCGTTGTCTTTAGGGTCGTCGTCAGGGAGATCCAGAGTGATTATCAAAAACTATTTCAAAAAGCTTGAACTTGGAAATGTAGCAGAAGGTACAAGAGGGCTGAGGAAAAGCTGAGAACCAGCTGACGGTACTGGAACCTGGATGGGTAGCCGAAGGTACAAGAGCCAATGGAACTACCGAGGATCAGCTGATGGTACTGGAATCCGGTTACTAAGCAGGAGGTACCTGTGCCAGAAAGCACTACCAAGGACCAGCAGACGTTGGTGGAACTCGGATACCGAGAAGGAGGCACCTAAGCCAAAGGCTCTGTCTGGAACCAGTTGACGTTACTGGAACCCAGAGGGACGTATTCAAGATTGACTTCCAAAGAACCAGCTAATGGTACTGGAACTCAGGCAGCAGAAGGTACACATGAAAAAAAAAGTTGCAAGGCTGCAAGCCGGCCGGAGTTGCCAAAACCCACAGTCCTACAGGGGGAGCTTGTCCTATTGGCACTACGGAACCAGCCTTCATTGACAGATCCCGCAGCCCACATAGGAAGCACCTAAACTGCAGGCACCATAGAGTTGGCTAACCCGACTGCAACACGACAGTATTGGAGGCAAAGTGACTAGAGTTGAGCGAAACGGGTCAAAAAAATTCAAAAGTCGCCGACTTTTGGCAAAGTCGGGTTTCATGAAACGAAACCCGACCCTAGGATGAGGTCGGCCACGAGGTCGGCGACTTACGCGCCAAAGTCGTGTTTCAAAAGTTTGTTTTGCGCTCTTTTTCAGCCAATCAGGATCCACGGACACTGTGGGCAACGTGATGACATAGGCACGGGTCACCACCATCTTTCAGAAGGGCATGCAAGTGATTGGCTTGCTTTGGTGGGCGTCACAGGGGGTATAAAAGGGCGTGCACGCCGACCGCCATCTTACTTCTGCCGATCTTAGCATAGGGAGAGGTTGCTGCTGATTCTGTAGGGAGAGCGTTAGGCAGGGAAGAAGACAGAAAAACTGCTTCTGCTGCTAGCGATTTGGCCTGCACAACACACCAGTCACTGTGTGTGCAGTGCAAGGGGAGGCTATATAGTGGTGTATCAGTGGTGTTGGTTGTTGGGCTGCCTTCTAAGGCTTCCTGACAGGCTGGCATTGCTGTTTACCCACTGCTCCGCAAACTGCTTTTTTAAAAGCAATCCAATCTCCCTTATCCTCTAGTCACTTTGGTCACAGCTGCGCCATCGAGCCTGTCACATAGCGCTCAGATATTCATTGGGCCTCAAACTGCTTTTTTAAAAGCAAGCCCAATTTTTTTTTTTGTCCTGCTGAGAAGAAAAAAAAACTGCTTCTGCTGCTGATAGCAATTTGGCCTGCACAACACACCAGTCACTGTGTGTGCAGTGCAAGGGGAGGCTATATTGTGGTGTATCAGTAGTGTTGGTTGTTGGGCTGCGTTTTAAGGCTTCCTGACAGGCTGGCATTGCTGTTTACCCACTGCTCCGCAAACTGCTTTTTTAAAAGCAATCCAATCTCCTTTATCCTCTAGTCACTTTGGTCACATCTGTGCCATCGAGCCTGTCACATAGCGCTCAGATATTCATTGGGCCTCACACAATCCAAAAGTGTCCAGTGTCCAAAAGTGTGTGTAGAGATTCAAAATCTCCCTTATCCTCTAGTCACTTAGGTCACAGCTGTGCCATCGAGCCTGTCACATAGCGCTCAGATATTCATTGGGCCTCACACAATCCAAAAGTGTCCAGTGTCCAAAAGTGTGTGCAGAGATTCAAAATCTCACTTATCCTCTAGTCACTTAGGTCACAGCTGTGCCATCGAGCCTGTCACATAGCGCTCAGATATCAGTGGGCCTCACACAATCCAAAAGTGTCCAGTGTCCAAAAGTGTGTGCAGAGATTCAAAATCTCACTTATCCTCTAGTCACTTAGGTCACAGCTGTGCCATCGAGCCTGTCACATAGCGCTCAGATGTCAGTGGGCCTCACACAATCCAAAAGTGTCCAGTGTCCAAAAGTGTGTGCAGAGATTCAAAATCTCACTTATCCTCTAGTCACTTAGGTCACAGCTGTGCCATCGAGCCTGTCACATAGCGCTCAGATATCAGTGGGCCTCACACAATCCAAAAGTGTCCAGTGTCCAAAAGTGTGTGCAGAGATTCAAAATCTCACTTATCCTCTAGTCACTTAGGTCACAGCTGTGCCATCGAGCCTGTCACATAGCGCTCAGATATTCATTGGGCCTCACACAATCCAAAAGTGTCCAGTGTCCAAAAGTGTGTGCAGAGATTCAAAATCTCACTTATCCTCTAGTCACTTAGGTCACAGCTGTGCCATCGAGCCTGTCTCATAGTGCTCAGATATTCATTGGGCCTCACACAATCCAAAAGTGTCCAGTGTCCAAAAGTGTGTGCAGAGATTCAAAATCTCCCTTATCCTCTAGTCACTTAGGTCACAGCTGTGCCATCGAGCCTGTCACATAGCGCTCAGATATTCATTGGGCCTCACACAATCCAAAAGTGTCCAGTGTCCAAAAGTGTGTGCAGAGATTCAAAATCTCACTTATCCTCTAGTCACTTAGGTCACAGCTGTGCCATCGAGCCTGTCACATAGCGCTCAGATATCAGTGGGCCTCACACAATCCAAAAGTGTCCAGTGTCCAAAAGTGTGTGCAGAGATTCAAAATCTCACTTATCCTCTAGTCACTTAGGTCACAGCTGTGCCATCAAGCCTGTCACATAGCGCTCAGATATCAGTGGGCCTCACACAATCCAAAAGTGTCCAGTGTCCAAAAGTGTGTGCAGAGATTCAAAATCTCACTTATCCTCTAGTCACTTAGGTCACAGCTGTGCCATCGAGCCTGTCACATAGCGCTCAGATATCAGTGGGCCTCACACAATCCAAAAGTGTCCAGTGTCCAAAAGTGTGTGCAGAGATTCAAAATCTCACTTATCCTCTAGTCACTTTGGTCACAGCTGTGCCATCGAGCCTGTCACATAGCGCTCAGATATTCATTGGGCCTCACACAATCCAAAAGTGTCCAGTGTCCAAAAGTGTGTGCAGAGATTCAAAATCTCACTTATCCTCTAGTCACTTAGGTCACAGCTGTGCCATCGAGCCTGTCTCATAGTGCTCAGATATTCATTGGGCCTCACACAATCCAAAAGTGTCCAGTGTCCAAAAGTGTGTGCAGAGATTCAAAATCTCCCTTATCCTCTAGTCACTTAGGTCACAGCTGTGCCATCGAGCCTGTCACATAGCGCTCAGATATTAATTGGGCCTCACACAATCCAAAAGTGTCCAGTGTCCAAAAGTGTGTGCAGAAATTCAAAATCTCCCCTGTCCTATAGACACCTTGTACCTTGTTTTACATACTATATAGTTTGTTGGATTTTGTCTACATTTCTACCAAAAATGAGGAAGGCTGGTGGAAGAGGCCGTGGAATTGGGCGGGGGTTGGCAGCTGGTAATGATGGTGTTGGTGGTGGATCTGATGGTAGTGGCAAGAGCAAAATAGGACCGAATGCAGGAGGTGTTGAGCCTGCGTCATCGTCTGGCTACATAAGGCCTTGAACGCTTAGTTTTCTAGGAGTTGGCAAACCGCTTTTAAAGCCAGAGCATCAGGAAAAAGTTTTGTCTTACATTGCTGACTCAGCCTCCAGCTCTATCGCCTCCTCTTCTTCAGTTGTAAAAAGTAAAAGCACTGAGTCGTCATTGGAGGCTCATGTTCATGAACCACACCTTTCCTTGTGTCCTTCACCCCAACCAAGATTGAAGGATGACGCAGGCCATACTACTGATTACTGCATGGAGCTGTTTTCACATACCATGCCTGGATTATCAAGTGAAATGGTGAATTACCCAGGCCAAGATGAATCTGACATGGAGTGCACTGATGCACAGCCGCTGATGGATGATTCTGCTGGTACATTCACTCAGAGCACTACATTGTCCTCGCAGTGTACAGAGCCAGATTCTGACCCTGATGAGACTCAGGTGCCCCTTCCCGCACACTATACCACCATACACGGTGACACAGAGGAAGGTGCACATGACATAGAAGAGGAGGTGATGGATGACCCAGTTGTTGACCCAGATTGGCATCCATTGGGGGAAGAGGGTGCTGCTTCCAATAGCTCAGATGAGAAGCATCCACAGCAGACATCGACATCGCAACAGCTGTTATCTGGCAGGCCCGGAGCACTCCAAAGACAGGTTCCAAACATCAAAAGAGTTGCTGGACAGCTTGTCCAGAGGGTCAAAAGATCACAGCGTGCTAGGCCGCAAAATGTCTGCCAAAGTAGGAAGAGTGCAGTGTGGCACTTTTTTGAACAAAATCCTCATGATCAGGCCAAGGTTATCTGTAAGAAGTGCGCAAAGACCTTTAGCCGAGGGAAAAATCTGAAAAATTTGAATACCAGTTGCATGCTTAGACATTTAACCACCATGCACTTGCAAGCGTGGACACAACACCAAACCTCAAGTGCCACATGTGCAACTGATCACAACGAAGGTAGTCAGCAACGCTACATTGTTTCCCCCACTGTAAGCCCACCGGTTAGCACAGCAGCAAATGTTGAGGTGTCGTTGCAAGGCCACAGCAGTCAGAGAATCCCACTGTTATATCAACGAAAGACTGATTCTAGGCCATCAGAAAGAACACCAACTCCATCACCATCATCAACCCTCTCTCAGTCCGCCCTGTCCACCGCTACTTCCACCATATGCAGCTCTCAAGTCCAGCTCACCCTCCCAGACACTATGAGTAGGTCAAGAAAGTACTCAGTCTCTCATCCGCGTACACTGGGTTTGAACGCCCACATTGCCAAACTAATCTCGTTTGAGATGATGCCCTTTCGGTTGGTGGAAAGCACAGCTTTCCGCGAACTCATGGCCTATGCAGTACTACGCTATGACCTACCCAGTCGCCACTTCTTCTCTCGCAAAGCCATCCCAGCCCTCCACCATCATGTGAAAGACCGCATTGTCCATGCACTCAAGCAGTCAGTGAGCGGAAAGGTGCACCTCACAACTGATGCATGGTCCAGTCGGCATGGCCAGGGCCGTTACGTGTCCATCAATGCGCACTGGGTTAATGTGGTGGAGGCAGGGTCCACAGGGGACAGCGGTGGTGGGACAGTGCTGCCTAGCCCACGGTATAGGAAACAGTTGGCTGTAGGCGTTCCACCCTCCTCCTCCTCCTCCTCCTCCTCCAGAAGCGAAAGCTCGTCCACAGAGCGCAGTCGTACGAGCACTCCATCTGCAGCTGCCACTGTTGCACACGATGTGTCCCCCTATAGAGCAGCTAGTGGAAAGCGTCAGCAGGCTGTGTTGCAGATGATGTGTTTGGGTGACAGACATACCGCCGAGGTGCTGGCCGAGTACTTGAAGCGACAAACTGAGTCATGGCGGGGCAGTGTACATCTTGAGGCAGGCAAGGTAGTTAGTGATAACGGCCGTAATTTTGTGGCAGCCATAGCCCTTTCAAAACTCAGCCACATACCTTGCTTGGCTCACACCTTGAACCTGGTGGTGCAGTGCTTCCTCAAAAATTATCCGGAGTTAACAGCCCTGCTCCAGAAGGTGCGAAGACTGTGCGCGCACATCCGCCGGTCGCCTGTACACTCCGTTCGTATGCAGAAGCTGCAGCGATTGCTCCACCTTCCCAACCACCGCCTCATTATCGACATTGCAACAAGGTGGAACTCCACCCTGCACATGGTGGAGCGGCTGTGCGAGCAGAGGCAGGCCATAATGCATTTGTGGGAGGATACACGGCCAGGCAATTTGAGAGCAGACATGGAGTTGACAGGTGTGCAGTGGTCGAAGCTGAAAGACCTCTGTAAAGTCCTTCAGTGTTTTGAGGAATGCACACGGCTGGTAAGCGCAGACGACGCCATCCTAAGCATGAGCATCCCACTTATGCGTCTGCTCATGCAAACTTTGACGCACCTTAAGGAGCAGGCGTCTGCAGCCAATGTTGATGAGGAGGAAGAGGAGGAGGGAATCCTTGATGACATTCAGCCATTGTCTGCTCAGGGACCTCTCCTGGACGAGGTGGAGGAAGAAGAGGAGGAGGAGGATGATGATGGGGATGATTACTTAGGGGAGGAGGATGCATCTCGTGGGGCAAGTGAAAATGTTGGCGTGGCAAGGTCTGGTACAGGGTTTGTGCGTGACTGGAGGGATGTGGATTTGCCAGAAAGTGCTCCTCCAACCAGCACTCGCAGTGCATCATTGACACCGGGAACTTTGGCCCACATGTCAGATTATGCCTTGCGGATCCTAAAAAGGGACCCCCGCATTGCCAAAATGATGAACGATGACGACTACTGGTTGGCCAGCATCCTGGATCCACGCTATAAAGGCAAATTACAAAACATCATGCCACAGGAGAACCTTGACCTAATATTGGCTAATAAACAAGCAACTCTGGTAAATCGGTTGCTTGAGGCATTCCCAGCACACAGCAGCGGTGATGGTTCTCACACGAGCCGTACGGGCCGGGGGCAGCTTGGCAGAGGTGTTCGTGGTGCACACCGCAGAAGTGGTGTTGGAGACAGGGGTTTCATGACAATGTTGTGGACTGATTTTTCAAATACCGCTCACACAACTGGTAATACTGCATCGATGGAAAGTGACAGGAGACAGCAGTTGTCAACCATGGTTACAAACTACTTTTCCTCCCATATCGATGTTCTCCCACACAGGTCATTCCCCTTTGACTATTGGGCTGCTAAACTGGACACCTGGCCTGAATTGGCCCAATATGCCTTACAGGAGCTCGCTTGCCCAGCTGCAAGTGTGCTATCGGAAAGAGTCTTCAGTGCAGCTGGATCAATCCTGACAGAAAAAAGGACCCGTCTGTCAACCCAAAATGTGGATGATCTAACCTTCATTAAAATGAACCATGCATGGGTTTCCAAGGATTTTGTCTCACCTTCCCCTGATGACACATAGGGTGACAGAAAAATGGCTTGCTTTGGTCCACCTCTTCCTGGGACTTGACCTATTTCGCTGTTTGCATCAGCTGAATGTCCAACATCAACATATGCCACTTTCTAAAACTCCCTAACTGTGCTGCCTCCCCCCCCATGGCCGGGGTCACCACCTAGCGCACGACACCGTGCGAGTGCCGTTGCCCTGGACAGGTGGGTAGGCCGACTCTTGGGCGCGGGCACTGGCACAGGGTCCCTCATAGTGCAATCAAGTGTCTCTGACGGTGGTGGTGCACACCCGTCGTCAGACACACCGCTGTACTATGAGGGGCCCAGTGCCAGTACCGACGCCCACGAGTGGGCCCCCCTTGCTTGGGCAGGGCCCCAGCATTTGCAATCTTTACCTCTCCCTGCTCCTCCGCTGTGTAATCTGGGCCCTCAAATCCATACTGTGCCTGACACCGTCTGAGCCTGCCTCCTGAGACATATATTTTGAATGTGTACGCTATCCATACATGTTATCCTGGGATACGGTACCCTTTCTAACCTTTGTGCAATCACATGCAATCCATACTGGGCCTAACACCGTCTGAGCCTGCCTCCTGAGACATATATTTTGAATGTGTACGCTATCCATACATGTTATCCGGGGATACGGTACCCTTTCTAACATTTGTGCAATCACATGCAATCCATACTGGGCCTAACACCGTCTGAGCCTGCCTCCTGAGACATATATTTTGAATGTGTACGCTATCCATACATGTTATCTGGGGATACGGTACCCTTTCTAACCTTTGTGCAATCACGTGTAATCCATACTGGGCGTGAGAACGGCTGGCGAGCTGTTAAGCAAGCTACAGCACCTGTGGTTTGCACACGTAAGTTTTTCATTTTTTCAGGAATGACGGTTAGGCCTAATTCCGGAACTGCAGTTGACCTGCACTTACTGGCAAATCATTGTTCGCGGGTAATAATTGTAATCAGTTATCCCCATCACTAACGTTGTTCAGCGGGTTATCTGCACCTGTAAGCGACAAACGCTGGCCTTTTCAGTGTAGCGCACATGCAGCCACGGACATGTAAGGGCATGACACACCAGTTATTGGCCAATCTCATGTTCCAGAGCCTCACGTGTCCCTCTAGTAAGCCGGACTCGGACCGCGGGGCATGACGGAGTCTCGTTCGTTAACGGAATTAAGCTTGCAATGTGTGCATCTGTTCTGTAGCTGGCATGGTTGAGGTTTCCCAGGTGGAGTCGAATTTAACCGTAGGCTCCACTCCTGGTGGTGCCCTTCTGGACATTCCTTTAAGGTTCAGCTTTGCAACCATACTGCCCACGTAAAACAAACAATTTGCCTTCATGAACGCTGTTTGGAGGGTCATGACTCGTGGGAATAACGCCGCCCAATCAGTTAACCTGCTAGAGAGATCCTTCGTTGCTCCCAAGCATGACATCACACTCCCTAGGAGGAAGGTAATGCCACTGTGGCGACCGTACTCCTGGGGGTGACACAAGTGCACTGATGCCCAGCCACTGCTCGATGAATCTGCTGGTACATTGACCCAGACCACTACATTCCCCTCGCACGCTACACGGCCTGAATCTGACCCTGATGAAACTCAGGTTACCCTTCCCATATACAGTTCCATCTTACACGGTGACAAAGAGGAAGCTGCAGATGAAAGTGCAGGTTCGACCCACCCGCCATCAGACACACCACCGTACTATCAGGGGCCCTGTGCCAGTGCCGTCGCCAACGAGTGGGCCCCCCCTGCTTGCTCAGGATCACAGCACTTGCAAGGTTGAAATACTGTGCAGTGAGATGGAAGATGGGGACGACGAGGAGTCCAGACTAGTACAGGGATTCCCTAGCGAGGAGACTTATTTGATTGTTTTCAATGTTGGGACAGCAATTTTTGGGGAGCACGTTACTCTGGAGAATGATAGATGGGGCCCACCATACACTGGAACATTCCAAAGGTGGACATCAGACACTGGAGCAGCATTCACAGGGCCCATTATACACTAGAGCATTAGAAATGGGGCCCATTATGTTTGGAGCATTATTTGGGCCCATAAGACAGTGGAGCTTCATCCATGGGGACCAACATATACTGTAGCATTATGTGGAGCTCATCATATACTGTTTCAAACATTATATGGGACCAATGATTCTGTATGGAGAAATAGATGGGCCTCGTCATGAGATGTAAAAAGTGAAGTATTTTTCATTGTACTATACCGCTATTTCTCTGCCGTATCGGAGCATGATGAGTTTTGGTATGTGTTAAAGGGGCGCTATTTCACCCAGGGCACATGAAAACCTGGAGCCAGCCCCCCCCCACAACTTTAGCCAAATAACCCCCATTTTTCAGTGCGTAACTTGTATTATGAAGTTAATTAAGGTTGACAAGCTTAAGTAAGAAGAATTGATGCTTTTGGCATTCAAATGGGCACTGTAGGTGTGTTTCCTGTCCTCCTCTCACTGCCGACTTTTATTCCCCATTGACTTACATTGGGTTTCGTGTTTCGGGGCGACCCCGACTTTTCCCTATAATCGGACGATCTTGCTCGACCCGACTTTTGGAATAGTCGGGTTTCACGAAACGAAACGCGACCCTAAAAAACCAAAAGTCGCTCAACTCTAAAAGTGACGTTGACACTACCCGGAAACACCTGGCGTGCTGGAACCAGGCTGGGCAGGAGGGAATACCCGTGCCAAAGACGCTTCTGAGCAGCAACTGGCGGTGTTGGAGCCCAGGGATTACAGTAGAAACAGAGTGTAGCCAGAGGCCTAATTAGAGCAAGTTTAATATCTGTAGTAGTGTGAATGCGGACAGAGCAGGAGAAATTGCCGGACACACAGCAGGGGATCAGCTGACGTTACTGAACCCCAATAACACTGGAGCATGTGTTGACTATGCAGATGGCACTTCTGAGCAGCAACTGGCGGTGTCGGAGCCCAGGGTAAATAATAGAAACAGAGTGGAGGCAGAGGCCTAATTGGAGCAAGTTTAATATCTGTAGTAGTGTGAATGTGGACAGAGCAGGAGAAATTGCCGGACACACAGCAGGGGATCAGCTGATGTTACTGAACCCCAATAACACTGGAGCATGTGTTGACTGTGCAGACGACACTTATGAGCAGCAACTGGCGGTGTTGGAGCCCAGGGAATACAGTTCAGGTGGTAGAAACATGAGCACAACAGGAGACCTGGATACTGTTGCCAATCAATTATTTAATCTGGAAGAGGACTGGCAAATTCCTGCGAGATCCAGGCCTTGTTCATTTTCAGAAAAGTAAGCCGGTCAACGTTATCGGAGGATAGTTGTATGCGACGGTCTGTTAGTACACCACCTGCGGCACTAAAGACGCGTTCTGATAATACACTAGCAGCAGGGCAAGCCAGCACCTCCAATGCATACTGGCTAAGCTCTGGCCATGTATCCAGCTTAGAGACCCAAAACTTGAAGGGGGAAGAGCCATCTGGGAGTACACTGAGAGGGCAAGACATGTAGTCTGTCGCCATCTAATGGAAACGTTGCCTACTGCTGACTGGACCCGTCTGTGATAGTGTAGACATTTGAGGCGGGGACACAAAACTTTTCCACATTTGGGCCATACTGGTCTTGCCTTGTGTTGAGGCGCTGCTTCTGCTCCCTCTTTGTGCAGAGCTTCCTCCACTGCCTCGACGCACTGAGCTGCTTTGTAAAGCACTAGCAGCACTGCTCTCGGGTGGAATGGAGAACATGATGGAATGCTCCAGTGTCTCTTGGTACTCCCGCATTTTACGCTCCCGGTTCAGCGGTGTTATGAGGCTTTGTAAGTTCTCCCGGTAGCGAGGATCTAGGAGGGTGTACACCCAATAATCAGCCGTGTTGAGAATGTGAGCGATGCAACGGTCGTTTTTCAGGCACTGCAGCATGAAATCAACCATGTGCTGCAGACTGCCAACTGGCCAAGAAACGCTGTCCCTTGCTTGAGGCGTCATCTTTGCCTGCTCTGAATCACCCCACCCTCGCTCTACATACTGACTACTAGAGCATTGTGTACCTCCCTCCTCTGGACAGATGTCTTCCTCCTCCATTGACTCCTCCTCATCCTCCTCACAAAGTGTCCCCTGCCTAGGCCTTTGTAAGGAACCACGTTGCGCAGGCTGTCCAGGAGCAGATGGCATTTGTGACTCCTCATCCTCCACGTCTTCCACAACCTCCTCCCTTAGTGCTTGCAGTGTTTTTTCAAACAGGTAGATAAAGGGGGATAGTCATGCTGACTAGTGCATCATCTGCACTCGCCATCTGCGTGGAATCATCAAAGGCATGCAAAACGTGGCAGATGTCCTTCATAGAGGCCCACTCAGTGGTGGTGAAGTGTAAATGGCGTGCAGTGCGACTTGTTTGTGACTGATGCAGCTGGTACTCCATTACTGCTGCCTGCTGTTCACACAACCTCTCCAACATATGTAACGTTGAATTCCACCTGGTGGGTAGGTCACATATGATGCGATGTTCCGGAAGGCGGAATCGGCACTGCAGAGCTGCAATGCGCGATCTTGCCATGCTGGAATGCCGCAAGTGAGCGCACTCTATGCGGACCTTATGCAGCAGTGCATCAAGATCCGGATAGTCCCTCAAAAAACTCTGCACGACCAAGTTGAGCACATGTGCCAGACATGGGATGTGAGTGAGGTTGCCTAGGCCCAGAGCTGCCACCAGATTTCAGCCATTGTCACACACTACCATGCCTGGCTGGACATTCGCTGGCACAAACCACACGTCGCTCTCCTGCTTGATGGCATTCCTGCGCTGTGTGGCTTCGATTCCCCAAAGAAATTAATTTCAAAACGGCCTGTTGACGTTTGGCCACGGCTGTGCTCATATTGGTCGTAACAGGTAAGCGTTCACGGGTCCATGTGGAGGTAGACTGTGATGGCTCTGGCAGCACTGATTCAGAGGAACTGGAGTATGAGGAGGAGTCAATGTGTACAGACTGGATTCCTGCAATCCTTGGAGTTGGCAGAACACGTACGGCGCCACTCTCAAGATCTGTACCCGGCTCCACAACATTTACCCAATGGGCAGTGAGGGAAAGATATCGTCCCTGTCCATGGTTACTGGTCCACGCATCGGTGGTCAGGTGGACCTTGCTACTGACGGCGTTTAGTAGCGCATGTTTAATTTTTCCCTCCACATGCTTTTACAGGGCAGGGACGGCTTGCCTGCTGAAATAAAAGTGGCTGGGCACGTTGTATTGTGGGACTGCCAATGCCATGAAGTTACGGAAGGTGTCAGTCACCACCAGCCTGAATAAGAGCATTTCAAGGGACAGTAGTTTTGCAATGCCAGCATTCAGAGCCTGTGCTCGGGGTGGTTTGCCAAGTATGGGCACTTTTTCTCCCATGCCTATGCTACCGATGGCTGTAGACTGGCCTGGGAGTGTAAGGATGACAGGGAACGTGGTGCTGTGGGTGGAATTACACTGTGTCTCTGTACAACAGTGCCAGAGGTACTTCCATGGTGATCCCGTGAGGAAGCCGAACCAGCTATGTGTGAGCTGGAGGAAGAGGCTACAACATGAGCTGAAGAGGTGGTCGGTGGCGCTGTAGGTTGGCCTAGGTCTTCAGTGTGTCTTTGTAACTCCACCACGTGCTTGGTCCGCACATGTTTCCACATATTTGTGGTATTGAGGTTGCTGACACTCTTCTGACACTTTTCTCTCTTTTCACTTTCTGATTACACACCTTGCATTTAACAAAGCAAATGTCATCTGCAACAGTGTCAAAAAAGGACCAGGCACTGCAAGTCTTGGGAGCGCCCGTTTTGGGTTTTGGAAGAGGCATGCTCCTAATGGGTGCCGAAGTGGAGGCTACAGGCAACCGAGTCTGCCTCCTCCCTCTCCCTCCTTTTTTGGCCGTTCGGGGAATCTCTTCCTCAGCGCTGCTCCCACCACCTTCCTGCACCTCACGCCATGATGGGTCACGGACCTCATCATCTACACTTCCCTCTTCAAACGACTGCTTCACCTGGGTAGTCTCGACAGCACAGTACGCACCAGAAAGTGGCACCTGCCTCTTCAGATTCAGAGAGACAAAGCTGTTGCGCATCAGTGCATACTACCTCTTCTTCAAATTCTCGAATGCTGCTTGGCTGGCCCCCTCTTTCCAAGCCAACAGATTTAGAACACAGAAGTAGAAATAGCTCCTGTCCAGGGCTCTCTGACTGCCTGGGCAATTTGGCAGGTGGTGAAGAGACAGATGGGTGCTCTTCAGTGCTCTGGACCTGAGAGGATCTGGAACTAATTGAAGTCGATGCATTAGCTGCCATCCATCTGACAACGGCTTCAATTTGTTTGTCCTGCAGCAGTGGGGCACGGCGAGCTCCTACAAAGCTGCGCATAATGGACTGTTCCCTGGGAAAACTGGGGGATGCTGAGTCACTGGTGCCCGCAGCAAGCACAGAATCCCAACGTCCTCTCTCTGCAGAAACTCCACGCCCACGACCACGTGCCTTACTCCCTGCCTTCTTCATCTTGGTAGACTGATAAAGATAGGCAGAAAAGTACTAAGAGCTTAGTGTGCTTATTCCTGAACAGCTGCAGTGCTAACAGGTATAAGAAACACTAATTTTATAAAGTGTGGACTAGACTTTAATATGAGCTAATGTGGCCTACACAACTGTAAAGTGGAGTGTTTGATGAACTTTATTAACTTTTTTTTTCACAAAAAGACACTGGATGTGCCCAAAGATGTATAACCAATATTATCTCAAACTTTTTGTAGCTATTACAATGCAGGAAGGTAACCTACAATGCAATAGATGAGGCTCCAAAAAATAGGCTAATACTAATCTGGCTGGGGCTGCAGGGCACAAGCCAGCAGAAAGGCTCCTCTATCTACTCCTATATAGTGTTTGCAAATATTCTAGCTGGATACGGATGGAACCACACTAATAGGAGAAATCTGGAAAAATGAGCAGCACTAATGCAAAAAAGGACAATGTATGAGGCAGTGACGCACGCTGAGTGGACTACAACCGGAGGTGGCTGCAGAACACACTACAGCGTGAGCTGCACTCACACACAGAGACCTCGCAGACAGCCATGAACAGCGCTGCAAGGCAAAAGAAAGCTACAGTGGTTGATAAAGTTGCCTGGGTAAAGCACAGTATAGCAAATCGCTAGGTCACACTGTCCCTCAGAACAGCAGCGTCCTATCCCTAACTGAATTCACCGCAGAGTGAACCCAAAATGGCAGCGGCGGCTTTTATAGTGCATCATGACATTTCAGCAGCCAATCACAGCCATGCCAGTAGTTACATGCCTAACATGCTCTAACAGGATGTGCCCACACTTCTTTGGATCCTCATTGGCTGAATAAAATCAAACTGGCTCATTGCATTATGGAACTTCCGATTCCGGTATTCGACATACTAAAAGTATCGGAACTCAGTATCAGAATTCCGATACCGCGAATATCGGCCGATACCCGATATTGCAGTATTGGAATGCTCAACACTACCCTTCTGTCTTCCAGTCCTTTATGAATGATATTTTCCGGGACTTTGTGGATAAGTTTTTGATCATCTATCTGGATGATATTTTGATCATTTCCAGTAATTGGAATTCTCATGTGGAACATATCCGGACTGTGTTCCGGATTTTGAGGGAGAATTCCCTGTTTGTTAAGGGATCGAAATGCCTCTTTGGTGTACAGAGGATTTCATTTTTGGGATTTATTTTGTCTCCGTCGACTATTGAAATGGATCCGGCCAAGGTACAGGCCATTTATGATTGGGTTCATCCCACTTCTTTGAAGGCTCTCCAGAAGTTTTCGGGTTTTGCTAATTTCTATTGTAAATTTATAGGTAATTTTTCTGGTATTGTCAAACCACATGTTCAGGTACAGATTGCACTTGATGTGGTCATGCTCTAAATGTATTTAGGAGGCCGTAATGGCACAGCATTTATTAAAAATATATAGAGTAGGACCCCCCATATGAGATTGCCTTGGCGCGGCGGGGTGGCTCAATTGAATTGATCATTTTTTTTGCTAAATATCTCATTTTTGAATACAGCTAGACATTATGTGCATATGCACTCCAATTTATGCGTTCTAACCTTAAGCAGTGCTGGCTTCCCCCCCTATTTTCTTGTCGTTGGTTTGTGGCTCACCACCACTGTTGCCGTGCACGCTTGGTTATGTCCGCCATAATTTTTCTGTGTTCATTGTGATGGATTAGGCTGCTGTGCACACACACGGCAGCCCCACCCTGCCCCAAGCTTTATTTAATTGTGCACCTGTGTCTGGACCAACATCGCCCTTCATCTATGTTTGCTGGTCAGGCAATGTGTGGAGGCCATTCCTGATATGTCTGTGTTCAGACCTGGTTGGCCGTCATCTGCACTTGCTTCATCTGGCTTCATGGGAGCGATCCAGTAATGTTCAGGTACAGATTGCACTTGATGTGGTCATGCTCTAAATGTATTTAGGAGGCCGTAATGGCACAGCATTTATTAAAAATATATAGAGTAGGACCCCCCATATGAGATTGCCTTGGCGCGGCGGGCTGGCTCAATTGAATTGATCAATTTTTTTGCTAAATATCTCATTTTTGAATACAGCTAGACATTATGTGCATATGCACTCCAATTTATGCGTTCTAACCTTAAGCAGTGCTGGCTTCCCCCCCTATTTTCTTATTGTCAAACCACTGACTGATCTGACCAAGAAGGGCGCTGATGTGCTTAATTGGTCTCCAGAGGCTGTCTCAGCATTTCAGGAGCTTAAGCGGAGATTCACTTCTGCTCCGGTTTTACGGCAACCTGATGTCTCACTTCCATTTCAGGTGGAGGTAGATGCTTCTGAGATTGGTGCAGGAGCTGTTTTGTCCCAAAAAGATCCTGTGACTTCTAAGATGAATCCCTGTGCCTTCTTTTCTCAAAAGTTCTCCCCATCTGAACGCAACTATGACGTGGGGAATCGGGAATTGTTGGCCATGAAATGGGCATTTGAAGAGTGGAGACATTGGTTGAAGGGAGCTAGACATCAAGTTGTGGTCTTCACCGACCACAAGAATTTGATTTATCTGAAGTCGGCCAAATGCTTGAATCCTAGACAGGCTAGGTGGGCCTTGTTTTTCACATGTTTTAATTTTGTGGTCACTTTTCTTCCGGGCACTAAGAATGTTAAAGCAGACGCCCTTTCTAGGAGTTTCTTTGCCGATTCTCTTATTGTGACCGAGCCTACTACCATCCTAGGTGAGGGAATAGTACTTTTTGCCATTTCACCCGATTTGAGATGCGCCCTGGAGGAATTTCAGGAGGATAAACCTGAACGTTGTCCTATGGGAAAATTGTATGTTGCTGACCAGTGGAGGAAGAGAGTGATGTCTGAAGTTCATTGCTCTGCATTGGTTGGTCATCCAGGTGTTTTTGGTACCAGAGATTTGGTGAGTCAGTCTTTTTGGTGGCCTGCCTTATCTCGTGATGTCAGGAATTTTGTGCAGTCCTGTGGGACATGTTCTCGGTCTAAACCCTGTTCTAGTTCTAGTGGGTTGTTGATGCCCCTGCCGGTGCCCAAGAGGCCATGGACCCATATCTCAATGGATTTTATTTCTGATCTTCCAGTCTCTCAGCGAATGACTGTTATCTGGGTGATTTGTGATAGATTTTCTAAGATGGTCCATCTTATACCACTCCCAAAGTTGCCATCTTCCTCAGAGTTCGTGCCCTTGTTTTTACAACAGGTGGTTCGGTTGCATGGGATTCCTGAGAACATTGTGACGGACAGAGGAGTCCAGTTTGTTTCCAGATTCTGGAAAGCCTTTTGTTCCAATCTGGGAATACAGTTATCTTTCTCCTCTACGTTTCATCCTCAGGCCAATGGGCAGACTGAGAGAACAAACCAGACTTTGGATTCCTATTTGAGATGTTTTATATCTGCTGATCAGGATGACTGGGTCTCATTTTTGCCCTTGGCCAAATTCGTGCTAAACAATAGAGCTAGTTCTGCCACTTTGATGTCATCCTTTTTCTGTAACTTTGGGTTTCATCCTCGATTTTCTTCAGGGCATGTGGAATCTTCGGCCTGCCCAAGTGTGGACACTGTGATAGAGAGAATGCAGCAAATTTGGGACCAAGTGGCGGATAAGTTGTCACTCTCTCAGGAAAAGGCCCAGCGGTTTTCCAACCGGCATAGGACCATTGGTCCCCGGTTTAAAGTGGGTGATATGGTTTGGTTGTCGTCCAAGAATATTTCTATGAAGGTTGCGTCTCCAAAGTTCAAGCCAAGATTTATTGGACCTTATAAGATTTTGGAGATTCTTAATCCTGTTTCTTTTCGATTGGCTCGTCCAGTTACTTTTAAGATCCATAACGTATTTCACAGATCGCTGTTGAAGGGGTTTATTGAGCCAGTAGTTCCTATGGTGGCACCTCCTGACCTTGTATTGGTTAAAGGCAATGTGGAATATGAGGTAGAGAAAATACTGGATTCTCGTTTGGTTAGACGGAGACTCCAGTATTTGGTCAAATGGAAGGGTTATGGCCAGGAGGATAATTCTTGGGTCTCTGCCTCTGCCATTTATGCCAATAGATTGGTTCGTGCTTTTCACCGGGCCCATCCTGATCGGCCTGGTGGCGTAGATGAGGGTTCAGTGACCCCTCCTCAAGGGGGGGTACTGTTGTGAACTCATTTTCTGGTCTGCCTCTGGTTTCTGGTGAGGGAACTGTTTGTGCTGACAGAGGAGTTGTGAGTTCTCTTTCCGGGCTACCTCTGGTGGTGGCAGGAGGTAATGAAGCTGATCTAATTAACAGAGACCTGCCACCTGATAATGAGAATGACGATTGGACATCTGGAGTCTCAGACTGGATTTAAGACAGCCGACTCCCTATTCCCATGCTGGTGATTTTTTCCTGCCTCCTGAGGTCTTGGTTTCTAGCTCAGTTCCAGTCTTCTCAAGCTAAGTTTTCTCTGCTAATGTTCACATTTGATTTGGTTTTGTCTATTCAGTTTCTGTGTGGTCAGCCAGCCCCGGCTGGGGCTGTGCTGAATTTCCACTCTTATGTTACTGTATGTGCCAGTTTGCTATTTGTCTCTTATTAGATTGGCCTCTTTTTGCTCTGTTCTCAGAATATGCCAGAGTGCTGATATAGTGGGTGAAGTCTAGTGACTTCAGGGTTTTTTTTGCTATCAGAAGTGTTGGACATTTTTTGCAGGTTTTTTTTTGGCGTGATTGCAGACAGTATCTTTCCTTTCCTGTCCTTTCTAGTTAGTGTGGGCCCCATCGTTTGCTCAGCCTAATTTCCTACCTGTGTTTGTGCTTTCATCTTGTTTCACCGTCAGTACATGTGTGGGGGCTGTCTATTCCTTTGGGGTCTGCTCTGGGGCAGTTTAGATTTCCCCTTTTCTTGCTCTAGGCTTATTTAGTCCTCCGTCTGTGACAAGGCGTCTAGAATCATAGAATCATCGTAGGTACGCTCCACGGCTGCTGTTAGTTGTGTGGTTAGGATTAGGGGTCTGCAATCCGCGTAGTTACCAACCTCTCTGGTTTTCTGTGACTTAGCTTGGTTTTGTTTTCCTCCTCGCTGACCCAATCACAACAGCGATGCTCCAAGGATCCCGACAATGATACGACCTGGTAAGGATCGCTGGTGCGTTGCTACATGGTCACTAGTAAGCTGTCAAACAGGCAGATCTACTCAATGACGAAGCAACGATATGGGGATCCGTGTAATGACCTCGGCGGTCGTTGGGACCTTGTCACACAGCAGCTATTCTGACGACACAGACCTCGATAGGCGTGCTTCAGCGTTGCCTTTTCCACGCCCCTCTGCTCCTATTGTTGGCCACTACTGTGCTATCACTACGCGGTTTGCTTCAGCGTCCCTGTCTGAGTCGCTAGTGCGCTTTTTATTCGTGGATCCACAGTCACTGATACGGGGACACGTGATTATTTTAACTGTACATGTTAAATGTTATGATTGCATATAATTATTATTGATAGCTGACCTATAAAAGGAAACGCTACAAAGATCCTAATTTGAGACCACCAATCGGAGCTGATGGGGCGTTGAAAAGACAAAGCAAATAACGCCTGCCTCCCTGAGTTCTGAGTCGCCAACAAGGTCGCTCATCTTTGTTATGGCGTCAAACACAGCGATGTATGCTGGCCAGCGGGGCACCAACGATCAAAAAATGGCCTAGGACATTCGAGCATGATCAGCGATATCGCAGCGGAGGGTCGGTCGCCGCTATGTGTCACATGTAGCAAGATCGCTGGCGAGGTCGCTGTTGCGTCACAAAACCTGTGATGTTTCAGCGATCTCGCTAACGATCTCGCTATGTGTGAAGTACCCTTAAGTGAACTGCAACTTATAAATGTTTAGTTTACCCTGAGAAAAAATTGTTGATAGGTTTCCAGTTGTGTTCCAGATGCCATTCATGTATGGGGACATGCATATTTCAAAGATGGGCAAATAGATAGTAACCCAAAGCAGGATACAACAGAATGTTTACTGTTATCTGTCAGCACAAATATCTTTTTATCACCTTCTATTGTATTCTGTAAATGTTAATGCACTTATTGTATCAGGATCCAGATATCGTATACTGCTAAGTATGAAAGACTCATGTTTGCACAAATCTGCTCAGGATGCTACAGGGATACTACTAGACCAGGATCCTACAGTTTTTGCAGGTAAAACCAGCTAAGGAATCTGTGTACTTAGGATAATATACAATGGCACCAGTACCTTGCCTGAGAATTGCCACCTCACTTCACAGAAACTGTGCTTGCTGCAATAGATGGGAAACTGTGTTCAATAAATGTACCTGTGATCCTTAAACAAGTAAATTGCTACAATTAACCCTATGTCTACCCTGTTCCTTGGACTAATTAGAGTGCACCACATTACATCTCACTACCAAGGAGCAGAGGCTAATTAAGTGCACCCTGGCGTCACAGAGTGGTAACTTCAACACATCAATGTGATATTACACTTCATTTTATTATGGGGCAAACCTTTACTTTGTCCTATGAATGAATAAGATATAGTATAGTGAACTGAATATCTTACTCAAAACAGGAAATAACAAACGGTCTGTAGAGAGAATCTGTTAGCTATTAAAGTCTGGTGATCACAGCAGCCTCTGCACTGATTCAAAAAAGTAGTATCTCTCATTCTAGGGTGTGAGATGGGTGGCATTTGTAATGTGATCTAACAGGTTTGTAAAAACAATTTCCTGCTAGTGAATTATGAAGACAGGGGAATACTAAAGTTCAAATACAATAGCTGAGGTTTAAAGGGAGAGATTTTCCAAAGATATTGTACACGATGCCCTTAGGACACAGTGATATGTTTATTTTTCACTAAAGACGTGTCGTAATGACTATCATCTGTCTTTTCCTTTTCATGCTGCCTTTTTCTCACATCACGTCTTCTCTTCCTATGATAAATTAATAATATTTCAATTTCAAAACATAATAATTTGTATCTTATGAATCACGGGATGTGTCATACCTTATTGTGTTCCAAAATAGGGTGATAGATAGTGCTTCACATTGAAATATAAAAACAAACATTTAGGTATAGTTGAATTTGGCAGATGTTCTATTATCTGCTTGTCCCAGGGAGATATTTAGCTTTTTTTTCAACAAGCCATCTGGATTTGAGCGCTTAGTATATAGCTCTCATGAGACTTCTATAATGAGTGGAGTCTCGACAGCTTTGTTATGAAATAGCACATATTATGTTGTTCTACAGATAAAATAAAATTATTGCAAATCAATGGTTGAAATAGATAATAGTTTACTTCCTAGTCACTACATTCATTGAAGATCAGTTCGTAAAGTTGATATCTGCTAAAATACATTGGAATCCGTTATCTGTTTTAGACAGCACACTTGCGATAACTTTACTGTTTCTGTTTATGGTTAAAACATTTATCAATTTCAACTCCTAATTTCCTAATCTTAATGCAACCCCTAGAAATATTCAAGTGATTCTGCTGTTGAGATTATTAAATGGGTTGTCTAGTTAAAACCGGTAAGTCTGCAGTCACTCTGTGTGACTACAGGCTCATGAATGCCCCCAGCGCACGCTATGTGTGCGCTGCAGGGATTCACCGGTTTCAGACCCGGGGCCGGAGGGTATATATGTGTTATACATACCCATGGCCAGTGAGCATGGCCTCGCTCCGCACACTTGTATAGAGTCGGGGCTGCGCCCACTGGTCAGGGGTATGTATAACTCATAAACATCCTTTGTTTCCGAGTTTGAAACCGGCCAATCCCTGTAGCGCACATAGTGTGCGGTGGGGGAATTCATAAGTCTGGAGTTACACAGAGTGACTGCAGACTTAACATTTTTGACCTGGTGATTGACAGCGCTGTCACATAATGAGAGACCTGTCAATCACTTCTAACAGCTGTAGATTAAGTGGGTTTGGTGCTGCACCAGACTGATCTTGTCATCGGCTATAGTCTTCAGCTGGATTGTTAAAGTATTGAAAAATATTCCTGGCTTCAGTCATGCAGCCAGGATCTGAATCATGATGACTGTGATTTGGGCAGCATGAATCAGGTGACAGGTTCCCTCTAAATTCAAATTAAGGATTTGTGAAAATAATAGTAAAATGAGAAAAATAGGTAAAAAATTTAGTTTTACCGCCTACACATGTGAAATAAAGGCAATGGTTAAAAATGGGCGAATAACTGTACTGAATTCAACTAAAATGTACATTTTTTTGTAATTAGTTTCTGTGCAGATTAAGCTGGCCGCCATTGTTCTAAGCCGTTATGGGCCCTCAAAAAGTTAAAAAAAATGTAAAAATTACTATACTCACTGCTCATCTCTTTGGCACTTCCGCTACTGATTGCCACCTGTCCTGCCCTCACTGCTTCTCTGATCCCATGCCACTCACAATGGGTCTCTAGCACTGTGCTGGATTTCTGGGTGTCATGGAGATGCCAGAGAGGTGAGCAGAGGGTGAGTATGACATTTTTTTTTTATTTTTACATATTATATTTATGGGCCCAGATGATAGTAAGGGACATTAAATTCACAGATAATAACTTCTTCGCAAATCGAATTTCCTTCCAAACCCGCTAATAGGCAAATTCAAATTCACCTGATTTGCGCATCAATATTAAAGTTATTTATTACAGTCTCAGCAAATAAAAATCTTACTTTGTTTATTACGTAGTATATTATTTTCTAATATATATACTGCAGCAATTACACATGGTATTCAAAATCTACTTATCAGAGCTATGTATAATAACTGCCTGTGGGGCGGTGTGGCTGAGAGTTGTGGTGACTCAGCCTTTCAGTATGGGTGCTGTGAGGCACCAGGTTTCACACCCTGCTTGTGCATCGACGAAGTGGCGGTGGTTCGCGCACGGCGCCTCACTCTTTAGGCTAGCGTCAGCTTCATACAGTCTGATCAGAATGTTACACTAACAACCTCATGTTCAGTTTTGTAAATTTTTTCCAGCTGCTTCAGATCAACGTATGAATTTTGGAGGTGGGGTCCATGCCTTCTTTACTACAGTTCTGGCATTGGCATCACTGTCCCCTCTTTAGTCAATTGCTTGTTCGGCTCACAGACATTCCGACAGCTTTATTTATAATCTAGCATACTGACCTTATAATTTTTTAGCATAAATATTGATAAATTAAAGATTACAACATGACTGCATAACCAGAACCACTGTCAGTACAATAAATCACCAGAATCACTGTCTATATAGTAAAACTTCACTTGAACCACCATTAATACTGTAATACATCACCAGAACCACCAACAGCACAGCAAACTATCACCAGAACTACAATCAATGCAGCAAAACTTGACCAGAACCACTGTCTATACAGTAAAACATCACCAGAACCACTGTCTATACAGTAAAACATCACCAGAACCACCGTCTATACAGTAATATATCACCAGAACCACCATCAGTACAATAAACTGTCATCAGAACCTAATCACTGCAGTAAAACAACAACAGATACACTGACAAAACATTAACATCCTACAGTAATACATCACCAGAACCACCATGTGATGCATCAGCACAAAATAGTCTAAGTTGGTGAAATAAAGTGAGAAAAATATAGGTATAAATTAAATTTATGGGATCAAATAACTAAAAATTGGCATGTGCATATGTAATCATTCACACATTTTGCTATGAAGCCCCCTCAAAAATGTGGTGCAAGTAATTCCCTTCATAAGTTGCATGCTTAGTGAAAGGAAGTCCACCTGTGTGCAATCAAGTGTCACATGTGCTGTTGTCAGAGGAGGCTAAAATTTAAATTTTTGGCCACCAAAGTAAATGGTATGTCTGGGGCCAAACCAACACAGTTCATCACCCCAAGAACAACATCTCCACAAGTGAAACATGGTGGTGGCAGAATCATGCTCTGGGGATATTTTTCGGCAGCAGGGATAGGCAAAATGGTCCGAGTTGAGGGGAAGGTGGATGGTGTGAAATGCAGATATATTCTTGAGCAAAACCTGCTTCAGTGTGTCAGTGATTTGGGATGGAGGTTCACCTTCCTACAAGACATTGACCCAAACCATACTGCGAACGCAATACTCGAGTGGTTTAAGCGAAAACGTGTAAATATTTTTGAGTGGACTAGTCAAAGCCCAGACCTTAATCCAATTGAGAATCTGTGGTCAGACTTGAAGATTGTTGTTCACCAGAGGAAGCCATCTAACGTGAAGGCAATGGAGCAGGTTTGCCTTGAGAAATGGGCAGAAATCCGAGTGGCAGGATGTGGAAAGGTCATGGAGACTTATCTGGAGGCGAGGGGGAAGTTTAAATTTTTTTTTAATTTTGACCCAGATGCCACCCACTCCTAACCACTGCCCTAGGCACTAGACCTCCGTTGCCTAGTGGCAAATATGGACCTGCCCCCTGATTTGCAGTTTTCTCCCTGATTCCCTGATGGGTGTGTAGCAAGGTGGCGCGGGGTGGTAGTCGCGGGCGAGTCTACTACAGCAGAGTCAGTCCACACCCCGAACCCTTGCACATAAAACACAGACAGGACAGATGCAGCCCCCAGATGAGTTACCTCTTCTCCTCAGTCACTGCATTCCAGGCAATAATGATCTAGGAACACAGTTATAATCCAACATGGAAACTTTATTTTGGAATAAATGAGGTAGAAAAAAGGTTTAAAAAGTAGTGCAGTAAATCTTCCTGCTCTTTCCCTATTACTCTTAACTACCATATCAGCAGCAGCAATAGCAACAGCCCCCAGTGACAGATCACAAGCCGATTTCTGGACGCTTATAGTCCTTGGTGGGGCACCACGCAGTCCTGTGCCTACTTCACTGCCCTGGGGACCAGGGCAGCAGTCTCTGTTCCCTCCAGAGGTCCAGCCAGCTCCCATCAGGGGAGCACAACCTGCCAGGGGCACACTTGCCTGAGCTCTGCTCAGGAAGCAGGAGCTTCCTGCTCCCTTGAGGCTGCAAGTCCAGCCCTCTTTCCAACCCTTTGCTGTCCCTAACCTAACATTACTCAATACAGGTTTATAACAGTGCAAACACAAGAGACATCACAGCACATGCATTACAAGACAATTAAAGGGGAACTCTACATATTCAAACATTGCAAACAGAGCACATCAATAATACACATACATTTCACAGTAAGACATTGAAACACACCATCCAGGTATCACATAAAGTGCACGAGACCAGCCTGTAGGAGAGAGAGAAGACAATGAGATTGTCCACCACCTGCTTACAAGTGGATCACAGGGTGGATGAGAGCCTTGTGTGTAACCAGGGTGCTGCTCAGACTTCATTTGCTTTCATATATCAGCACAACTCTACTACTGTACTTATCTCCTCTTTATGTGATTTTCTTCACATCTGTAGTTGGTTTCTCTGCCCTTCCTGAGACTGTAGATACTTTCACCCATAACTAACCCTATGTACAACTCCCTTCCTTCTGCTATCTCTTTCACTAAAGGTACTGTCACACTTAGCGATGTACCAGCGATCCCGACCAGCGATATGACGCGGTCAGGATCGCTGGTACATCGCTAAGTGGTCGCTAGTGAGCTGCCACACAGGCAGATCTCACTAGCGACATCGCTGGGGTCGGGGGTCGCTACTTACCTGTCACACCAGGCGATCCTGCGTCCTCCCGCCTGGCTTCACGCTTGTCGCTCGTTTTCACACCAGGAAGCGCCACAGGAAGCTGACGACGAGAAACAGTCCTGAACGTTCCCGCGCGATCAGCGATAACCAGCGGGGGAGCCGGTCGTAGGTAAGTATCAGACACAGCGATATCGCTAGCAATATCGCTATAATGTCACTAGTTATAGCGATATTGCTAGCGATATCTCTTAGTGTGACAGGCCCTTAAGACAAGGCCGAAGGTTGCCGAGAGAGAGATTTCAAGAGCAGGTATTTGACAAGTGCTGGTCAGTTACTATACTATTGGAGGGGGTGACTGCCTTCTTTTCTCACTGACCACTCCTCCCATCAGATTAAAGGGTCATACAGATGAGCGTATAAATCGGATGTATGCTGACCGATTTCTTTATTGGACAGCACACTGACCCATATTATTCAATAGTGCTGTTCAGATGAAACATTCTGTGCTTGGTCCGACTGTCCTTGAGAGAAATATTGTAGCATGCACTACTTTCTTCTGCGTCTTGGATGAGACTCACCCATTCAATTCTATGGATGTGTAAAATAAAAATAAAGCAAAAAAAGCAAAATCATTGAAACAGCATTGTTTGTTTGCTTTTTTAGAGAAGAAAAACCCTTTGGCTATTTAGCTGTTAAGAGATTTCTGAATTATTTTCAAACATTTCTTTGATCTTGTGCCAAATACCGAATGTATCATAATTACAATTTCTGGATCGGAATCGGAAAATGGTTGTAAGACAGGCAATCAATACTGGAAAGTGCTACTAGAAGAGCACATCATGAAGCCGGCAGTGGATGTAGTCTTCTAATATCAGTGACTGATTACAAAGCTGTGCGGCCACATTATCGTACACAACATCAAACTTAAACAGAAAATCATTCATCTTACATAAGTTTACAGCAAAACCATAAAACAGATCCATCGTAGCAAACCTCACGGTAACGTAGACGTGAAATGAAGTCTGAAAACTTTCTCTTCGCCCACACTGTTACTATCAAAATTAACCTTGTAGAGTGTCCTCTGTATCACATATCTAGAATATTAATGGACCTCAAAAGAAGCCCAGATGTCTGTAACAAGCAAAATGAAGAATACAGAATTAAAATTTGTTAACTATTTCCCGTCCAGTGTAACTCATTATTGCTCCTTTATCAAGGTCCTAAGATATCACAGGACTCGAGATAAAAGCACTTGTTATCACAAAAAATACGCACTCAACCAAAGACATAGATGGTACGAGTGGTTAAATATTATACTTAGGTATATCATAATATTTAAGGGAATTGAAAAAAACAATAGTAATTTAAGGGGTTGTTCCCTTTTCAATAAAAGTTAATCCCCGATTGCAGGTTATAAAAAAACAACCCTGCTGTACTTGCCTTCCCCTGGTCCACCGGTGAGACTCTGCTGCTGCTACCAGTATCTGGCTTTGGTTGTGGCGCTGACGTCATGTTGATAACATGGTAGTCAATCAGTCAACTTAGCGGCTCTGTTTACATGGAATCACCCCGCTCACAGCCGCTGAGCTCACTGATTGGCTGTTGATATGACTGACGTCAGTGCTGCAGCCGAAGCCAAACATTAGGAGCAGTGGCAAGACCCTCTGGTGGACTTAGAGAAGACGAATATAGTGCGGTTTGTTTCTTTATAATAGTCAACAACTTGGGATTGACTTTTTATGAAAGGGAACAATCCCTAAATTGTATTATTTATTGGATAAATAGTCAAAAGATTATATATCCGTTAAAGTTATTTTTTTATTAAATTAAATATATTACAGCCAAAAATAACTTTGAAACAAACATACTATTGAACAATAAATAATGAGGACGCCAAACAGTACAACATAGCACATAATAAAAATGCCTATCATGTCAAGTAAATCTACAGATTCAATAGTACATGGGGTAGTGCTTCCCCCACAATTTAGCCAATAGATTACAGCATGACAGCTTTACTTACATGAGATTTAGATTTGTAAAAGCATCCCCACCACCCAGAGGCGTAGCTAGGGGTTCGGTTCAGGGGGGTGAAACACCTGAGTGAGCCCCTAACCAGGTAACCTTGATTACCACTTTGGTGGCGCACACGAATAGTGGATGTAGGAGAACCTCAGCAGATTCACTGCGCTGCTACTGAAAAAAATCTCCATGCAAAGACAACCATCGATATTACCGCCATATGATGACAGTGGTAGATACCAGCAATGCAGAATATATAAGACTACAGTAGAGTTATAGATGGTGACTTACCGCTGACATCTTTCTGGTGAAGTTGTTCACTTTTCCCATCTTTTCCATCTGGCCCAGACCGACATGTCAACTTCTTCCAGGCAGGACTCATCTGCAGAGATTACAACAAAGACACATCTGACTTCTCACATTTCCTGCACCGTCTCCATTTATCCACAACTTCCTCATCCTGCTGATACCCCAGTGCTGTGTCACTGCTGCCACATGTGTCCCTATTACTGCACCTACTGTGTGGTAGTGTGTGCCCTCTAATTTTCCTCTAACTGAAGCTGAAGCCCTAGATTTCCCTTTCATTGCACTTGTAAAGTATGATGCCAACAAAAGTGCCCCACAAACACTTAGATAGTATGATGACGCTACTGTACCCCACCCCGCAACTGTCCCACACAGCCCTCCATGTAGTATTATGGCCCCACACCAATGCACACTGTTTATTGCCCCCACACAGTATGATGAACCCTGCACAAACTTTCACATAGTATAATAGGTTGCTAACAGTTTAAAGACTCCCACGTAAGCCTCCAAATATTTTAATAGCACCACATAGTCCTTTATACAGCATAATGCACCCCATGTCCCATACAGTACAATGCATCCCCCATGGTCCATACAGTATGAGTAACCCCCCGGTCCTCAGAGCATAGTGCATCCCCACATGGTCCGTAGAGCATAATGCATCCCCCCTGATCCTCACAGCATAATGCATCCCCCCCATGGTCCATGCTTTCCTGACCATGGGGGCATGCATTATGCTGTGAGGACCAGGGGGATGCATTATACTGTATGGACCATACAGTATAATGCATCTCCCTGGTCCTCACAGCGTAATGCTTCCCCACATGGTCTATATAGCATAATGCATCCCCCCATGGTCCACACAATATAATGCATCCCCCATGGCCACTCCGAATCATTTACATGTTTCCTCCTAAATCACTAGAGTGCTGCTTTAGCAGTATGCTCTGGACCATTGTCTTATTGGAAGGTGAACCTCCATCCAAGTCTCAAGACATTGATGGACTGAAATAAGGTTTGCTCAAGAAAATCCCTGTATTTCACATCAACCATCTTCTCCTCGACTCAATTCATTTCCCTGTCCCTGCTGCCAAAAACATGCTCATAGAATGATGCTGCCACCACCATTTTTCACTGGGGGGATGGTGTTCTTAGGGTAATGAGCTGTGTTGGTTTGGCACCAGTCATAGTATTTACCTCGGTGGCCTAAAAGATTAATTTTGGTTTCATCTGACCACAGCACCTTCCTCTATACATCTGGGAACTTGGCCACATTTCTTTTGGGAAACTCAAAACGAGCCTTGCAATTTTTGTGTGTGAGTAAGGGCCACGTCACACATAGCGACTCACCAGCGATCCCGAAAACGATATCACCTTGTCAGGATCGCTGTAGAGTGGCTATGTGATCGCTGGTGAGCTGTCAAACAGGCAGCTTCACCAGCGAACCGGACCAGCGACACGCGGGTAACAAGCGACGCACGTCACTTAGATACCTGCAGTGTATCTTAGTTATCAGCGTGCTGATGCAGGGAGCTGGTAACCAAGGTGCACATCGGGTTTCTAAGGGGTGCGCAGCCCTTAGAAACCCGATGTGTACCTTGGTTACCAGCTCCCTGCATCAGCACGCTGGTAACTAAGGTACACATCAGGTTTCTAGGGGCAGCGCGCCCCCTTAGAAACCCAATGTGTACCTTAGTTACCAGCTCCTGCTCGCTGGTCTCCCGCTTGTCACACGCAATGCGTGCTGACCAGCGGGAGACCAGCGACCCCAAAAATGTCCAGACATTTAAACAGCGATCAGCGATACCCGGCAGGGGGGGCCAGTCGCTGATAGCTGTCACACAGCGATCTCGCTGGTGAGATCACTGTTGCGTCACAAAACTTGTGACTCAGCAGCGATCTCGCTAGCAAGATCGCTGTGTGTGACGGGGGCTTAAAGGCTTTTTTCTGCCCACTCTTCTATAAAGGCCACCTCTATGTGAACTACAGCTTATTGTGATCATAAGATTAGATACTCCAGTTTCTGCTTGGGAACTCTGCAGCTTCTTCAGCATTACCTTTGGTCTTTGTACTGCCTCTCTAATTAATGCCCTACTTACCTGGGCTGACAGTTTTGGTGGGTGGCCATCTCTTCTCCGATATGTTGTGGTACCATGTTCTTTCCATTTGATGATAATGGATTTCATGGTGCTTCAGGGGATCATTAGAGATTGCAAGGATTCTGACTGTAAGTCTTCCTCGGTCTGGGCCGCCATGCAAGATCTTGCCTCGTGGGCTATGTATGATTCTGAGAAAGGTCAGGAATCAGCCCAGAATTACATGGAAGGACATGGTCAATGACCTCAAGTGAGCTAGGACCACAGTCTCAAACATTAGTAACACACTATGCCGTCATTGATTAAAATCACGTAGGGCATGCTTAAAATCCAAGGTCTCTTTGCTTATGACATCACATGTCCAGGCCCGTGTGAAGCTCACCAGTATCCATCTGTATAATCCAGAGGTATGGGAGAATGTCATATGGTCAAATGAGACCAAAATAGAACTTTTTGTATCAACTCCACTCAATATCTTTAAAGGAAGAAGGATGAGTACAATAGCAAGAACACCATCCCAACCATGAAGCATGGTTGGGAAACGTCATACTTTGGGGGTGCTTTTCTGCAAAGGAGATAGGGCAACTGACACTATTGAAGGGAGGATGGATAGGGTCATATATTGCAAGATTTTGGCCAACAACCTCCTTTCCTCAGTAAGATCATTGAAAATGGGTCATGGCTGGATCTTCCAGCATGACAATGACCCGAAACATACAACCAATTAAGTAGTGGCTCCATGAGAAGCACTGCAACGTTCTGGAGTGACCTAGCCAGTCTCCAAACCTGAACCAATTAGAAAACCTTTGGAGCGAGCTTTGCATTTTCTCAGAGGAGCATTGCTGCTTTAAGCTTCCTCATCTCGGCATGCTTAACATGTCACTCTCTGCAAGGATAAACGTTACTTCTTGGATCCTGGAGCGAGCTGAAACTCAATGTTGCCCAGTGACAGCCCCAAAGCTTAAAATATCTAGAGAAGACAAAATCCCTGCTGCAGTGTGTGCAGACTTAGTCAAGAAATACAGGAAACGTCTGACCTCTGTAATTGCAAACAAATGTTTCTGTACCAAATATTAAGTTCTATTTTTCTGCTGTATCAAATACTTATTTCAAGCAATAAAATATAAATTAATTATGTAAAAATCATACAATGTGATTTTCTGGATTTTTAAAAAAAGAATCTGTCTCTCACAGTTGGATTGCACCTACGATAAAAATTACAGATCTCTCCATTATTTGTAGGTGGGAAAACGTGCAAAATCTGCGCCCCACTGTATATATCATACCTGTATCATTTTTTAGATTCATTGTTGTTTTTCACTAAAATAAATAATAAACACATTTTTCCGAGTCACAAGGTGTCAAAATTTTTTTTTTTACAAAATAATATAATTGCACCATTGTTGAGCAAAACAACTTGCAGGACTCTGGTCCAGTTGCCTTATTGGTAATTAATTAACGCCGGATCAGAGTTCTGTGGACATACTTTTACCTACCGGGCAACCCTGGTGCCATGTCATTGTTGCGAAGTGATTCACACGTAATGTCGCACTGGTGCTTCTAAACTGAAGACGTACTGGGGATGTTGGCAGGTAGGTAGAGGACCCACAGATTACTAAAATGGCCTCTTGACCAGGGTCCATCAAGTTTGTTTGCTGAACTGTTTATGACATAAATAAAAGTCATGAAATATATCAAGTACTGAAACATCTCTGCTAAAATATAGAAACACAGATCTCATAAATGTACTTCTGAGAATAATTCTTTTACATTAAAATTTTAATGAAGTAGCAAGACATTCAGGTAGGCAAAAACATAGCAGTCTCACAGGCAGGTCATAAAATAGTAAAGCAGCTCCCTCTAACGAGAGCAGTACAAATCAATAAGTAGATGTTATGGAAATATATATGTATAGGTATTTCATATAGATCTCACTTGCCTGCTATAGGCTATATACTCCATATACTGCTATATACTCATGTACTCTTATATATTCTTATATGCACACAGATACATATTCACAGTTTGAACCTTGTAACTAGTTGGTGGAAATGACCTACTGCCCCCCCATGAGAGAGTCTGGGGAGCAGATGGTATCTTATGATAGCATTGTCTTGTGATATTTGTCCCAGACATAGAAAGAGGAAGTTTAGGCCAGATGTGCCAGCCGATATCAGAACATTGCTGACATTGTAAGACAAAGAGCAGTATATCATCTGATGCTTAAGTCACCTTAGGTCGACGCCCATATATGTTTATGCATTAAAACTGACCAATTAGCTAAGAAGTTAAGCCTTTATGTTAATGAGTATCCACACCTTTCTGTACAACTGATAAAACCAAGTATATTCAATAAACTTCCAGAGTTTTGCTGGGAGGTATTGCTGCCAACCAAGTCTGGCGTCTTTCCTTCTTTGAGCGCTCAATAAGACTCTGTCTAATTAGGACAGGCCACAGTATGCACAGGGGTAAATATACCCAAATCAAAAGTAAATCCATCCACAACAAGTGGCGCCCAACGAGGGGCCGTGGGCGAAAACGCACGGGGATCCTGCTGACCGGAGAGGACAGAGGAGCCGGCCAAGGTCTTGGCTCATGGGAACGGAGATTTGCGCAACTCCATAAGTAAGGTAAGAAAATCTAGTTATCTTACCTGAATGTTCCCTGTGCCCAGTCCGGGTCAGCAACTCTAGCCGTTCAGTGTGGTCACCAAACCCAGGTAGTGTTGAAAAGTCCATGAGCAAATCCAAACCCTGGGATAAGCTAAGTGTCTACTGTGATCCTGTGTGTCTGAGATTTGGGTGAGAGAGTTGGTGGAGACTGTGACTTGATTTGTGGCTGCTGAGACACCGATAACAAGACTGAGTCTCTCTGACTAAGTCAGATCACGTCCCCGCACCACGCGGAGGTTTTGACTTAGACGGGATATCACAGGTGGTTTCCTCTGAAAAAGCTGTCACGGTCCCCGCACACACACACGGAGGTGTCAGCTTCAAGGAGGTATCACAGGTGAATCCCACGGCTGTCACGGTCCCCGCACACACACACGTAGGTGTCAGCTTAAGGGAGGTATCACAGGTGAATCTCTCGGCTGCCACAGTCCCCGCACACACGCGGATGCGGCAGACTGGGGGGATATCACAGACTGATCACTGGAGAGGTTATCACTAGAGTTGAGCGACTTTTGTTTTTTTAGGGTCGCGTTTCGTTTCGTGAAACCCGAGTTTTCCAAAAGTCGGGTCGAGCAAGATCGTCCGATTATAGGGAAAAGTCGGGGTCGTCCCGAAACACAAAACCCAATGTAAGTCAATGGGGAATAAAAGTCGGCAGTGAGAGGAGGACAGGAAACACACCAACAGTGCCCATTTGAATGCCAAAAGCATCAATTCTTCTTACTTAAGCTTGTCAACCTTAATTAACTTCATAATACAAGTTACGCACTGAAAAATGGGGGTTATTTGGCTACAGTTTTGGGGGGGGAGGGCTGGCTCCAGGTTTTCATGTGCCCTGGGTGAAAGAGCGCCCCTTTAACACATACCACAACTCATCATGCTCCGATATGGCAGAGAAATAGCGGTATAGTACAATGAAAAATACTTCACTTTTTACATCTCATGACGAGGCCCATCTATTTCTCCATACAGAATCATTGGTCACATATATTGTTTGAAACAGTATATGATGAGCTCCACATAATGCTACAGTATATGTTGGTCCCCATGGATGAAGCTCCACTGTCTTATGGGCCCAAATAATGCTCCAAACATAATGGGCCCCATTTCTAATGCTCTAGTGTATAATGGGCCCTGTAAATGCTGCTCCAGTGTCTGATGTCCACCTTTGGAATGTTCCAGTGTATGGTGGGCCCCATCTATCTTTCTCCAGAGTATAGTGCTCCCCAAAAATTGCTGTCCCAACATTGAAAACAATCAAATAAGTCTCCTCGCTAGGGAATCCCTGTACTTGTCTGGACTCCTCGTCGTCCCCATCTTCCATCTCACTGCACAGTATTTCAACTTTGCAAGTGCTGTGATCCTGAGCAAGCAGGGGGGGCCCACTTGTTGGCGACGGCACTGGCACAGGGCCCCTGATAGTACGGTGGTGTGTCTGATGGCGGGTGGGCCGAACCTGCACTTTCATCTGCAGCTTCCTCTTTGTCACCGTGTAAGATGGAACTGTATATGGGAAGGGTAACCTGAGTTTCATCAGGGTCAGATTCAGGCCGTGTAGCGTGCGAGGGGAATGTAGTGGTCTGGGTCAATGTACCAGCAGATTCATCGAGCAGTGGCTGGGCATCAGTGCACTTGTGTCGCCCCCAGGAGTACGGTCGCCACAGTGGCATTACCTTCTTCCTAGGGAGTGTGATGTCATGCTTGGGAGCAACAAACGATCTCTCTAGTAGGTTAACTGATTGGGCGGCGTTATTCCCACGAGTCATGACCCTCCAAACAGCGTTCATGAAGGCAAAGTGTTTGTTTTACATGGGCAGTATGGTTGCAAAGCTGAACCTTAAAGGAATGTCCAGAAGGGCACCACCAGGAGTGGAGCCTATGGTTAAATTCGACTCCACCTGGGAAACCTCAACCATGCCAGCTACAGAACAGATGCACACATTGCAAGCTTAATTCCGTTAACGAACGAGACCTCGTCATGCCCCGCGGTCCGAGTCCGGCTTACTAGAGGGACACGTGAGGCTCTGGCACATGAGATTGGCCAATAACTGGTGTGTCATGCCCTTACATGTCCGTGGCTGCATGTGCGCTACACTGAAAAGGCCAGCGTTAGTCGCTTACAGGTGCAGATAACCCGCTGAACAACGTTAGTGATGGGGATCACTGATTGCAATTATTACCCGTGAACAATGATTTCCCAGTAAGTGCAGGTCAACCGCAGTTCCGGAATTAGGCCTCACCGTCATTCCTGAAAAAATGAAAAACTTACGTGTGCAAACCACAGGTGCTGTAGCTTGCTTAACAGCTCGCCAGCCGTTCTCACGCCCAGTATGGATTACACGTGATTGCACAAAGGTGAGAAAGGGTACCGTATCCCCAGATAGCATGTATGGATAGCGTACACATTCAAAATATATGTCTATACATCAGGAGGCAGGCTCAGACGGTGTTAGGCCCAGTATGGATTGCACGTGATTGCACAAAGGTTAGAAAGGGTACCGTATCCCCAGATAACATGTATGGATAGCGTACACATTCAAAATATATGTCTATACATCAGGAGGCAGGCTCAGACGGTGTTAGGCCCAGTATGGATTGCACGTGATTGCACAAAGGTTAGAAAGGGTACCGCATCCCCAGATAACATGTATGGATAGCGTACACATTCAAAATATATGTCTATACATCAGGAGGCAGGCTCAGACGGTGTTAGGCCCAGCATGGATTGCACGTGATTGCACAAAGGTTAGAAAGGGTACCGTATCCCCAGATAACATGTATGGATAGCATACACATTCAAAATATATGTCTATACATCAGGAGGCAGGCTCAGATGGTGTTAGGCCCAGTATGGATTGCACGTGATTGCACAAAGGTTAGAAAGGGTGCCGTATCCCCAGATAACATGTATGGATAGCGTACACATTCAAAATATATGTCTATACATCAGGAGGCAGGCTCAGACGGTGTTAGGCCCAGTATGGATTGCACGTGATTGCACAAAGGTTAGAAAGGGTACCATATCCCCAGATAACATGTATGGATAGCGTACACATTCAAAATATATGTCTATACATCAGGAGGCAGGCTCAAACGGTGTCAGGCACAGTATGGATTTGACGGCCCAGACTACACAGCGGAGGAGCAGAGAGAGGTAAAGATTGCAAATGCTGGGGCCCTGCCCAAGCAAGGGGGGCCCACTCGTGGGCGTCGGTAATGGCACTGGGCCCCTCATAGTACGGCGGTGTGTCTGACGGCGGGTGTGCACCACTACCGTCAGAGACACTTGATTGCACTATGAGGGACCCTGTGCCAGTGCCCGCGCCCAAGAGTCGGCCTACCCACCTGTCCAGGGCACTGGCACTCGCACGGTGTCGTGCGCTAGGTGGTGACCCCGGCCATGGGGGGGGAGGCAGCACAGTTAGGGAGTTTTAGAAAGTGGCATATGTTGATTTTGGACATTCAGCTGATGCAAAAGGTGAAATAGGTCAAGTCCCAGGAAGAGGTGGACCAAAGCAAGCCATTTTTCTGTCACCCTATGTGTCATCAGGGGAAGGTGGGACAAAATCCTTGGAAACCCATGCGTGGTTCATTTTAATGAAGGTTAGATCATCCACATTTTGGGTTGACAGACGGGTCCTTTTTTCTGTCAGGATTGATCCAGCTGCACTGAAGACTCTTTCCGATAGCACACTTGCAGCTGGGCAAGCGAGCTCCTGTAAGGCATATTGGGCCAATTCAGGCCAGGTGTCCAGTTTAGCGGCCCAATAGTCAAAGGGGAATGACCTGTGTGGGAGAACATCAATATGGGAGGAAAAGTAGTTTGTAACCATAGTTGACAACTGCTGTCTCCTGTCAGTTTCCATCGATGCAGTATTACCAGTTGTGTGAGCGGTACTTGAAAAATCAGTCCACAACATTGTCATGAAACCCCTGTCTCCAACGCCACTTCTGCTGTGTGCACCACGAACACCTCTGCCAAGCTGACCCCGGCCCGTACGGCTCGTGTGAGAACCATCACCGCTGCTGTGTGCTGGGAATGCCTCAAGCAACCGATTTACAAGAGTTGCTTGTTTATTAGCCAATATTAGGTCAAGGTTCTCCTGTGGCATGATGTTTTGTAATTTGCCTTTATAGCGTGGATCCAGGATGCTGGCCAACCAGTAGTCGTCTTCGTTCATCATTTTGGCAATGCGGGGGTCCCTTTTTAGGATCTGCAAGGCATAATCTGACATGTGGGCCAATGTTCCCGGTGTCAATGATGCACTGCGAGTGCTGGTTGGAGGAGCACTTTCTGGCAAGTCCACATCCCTCCAGTCACGCACAAACCCTGTACCAGACCTTGCCACGCCAACATTTTCACTTGCCCCACGAGATGCATCCTCCTCCCCTAAGTAATCATCCCCATCATCCTCCTCCTCCTCCTCCTCTTCTTCCTTCACCTCGTCCAGGAGAGGTCCCTGAGCAGACAATGGCTGAATGTCATCAAGGATTTCCTCCTCCTCTTCCTTCTCATCAACATTGGCTGCAGAAGCCTGCTCCTTAAGGTGCATCAAAGTTTGCATGAGCAGACGCATAAGTGGGATGCTCATGCTTAGGATGGCGTCGTCTGCGCTTACCAGCCGTGTGCATTCCTCAAAACACTGAAGGACTTTACAGAGGTCTTTCAGCTTCGACCACTGCACACCTGTCAACTCCATGTCTGCTCTCAAAGTGCCTGGCCGTGTATCCTCCCACAAATGCATTATGGCCTGCCTCTGCTCGCACAGCCGCTCCACCATGTGCAGGGTGGAGTTCCACCTTGTTGCAATGTCGATAATGAGGCGGTGGTTGGGAAGGTGGAGCAATCGCTGCAGCTTCTGCATACGAACGGAGTGTACAGGCGACCGGCGGATGTGCGCGCACAGTCTTCGCACCTTCTGGAGCAGGGCTGTTAACTCCCGATAATTTTTGAGGAAGCACTGCACCACCAGGTTCAAGGTGTGAGCCAAGCAAGGTATGTGGCTGAGTTTTGAAAGGGCTATGGCTGCATCAAAATTACGGCCGTTATCACTAACTACCTTGCCTGCCTCAAGATGTACACTGCCCAGCCATGACTCAGTTTGTCGCTTCAAGTACTCGGCCAGCACCTCGGCGGTGTGTCTGTCGCCCAAACACATCATCTGCAACACAGCCTGCTGACGCTTTCCACTAGCTGCTCGATAGGGGGACACCTCGTGTGCAACAGTGGCAGCTGCAGATGGAGTGCTCGTACGACTGCGCTCTGTGGACGAGCTTTCGCTTCTGGAGGAGGAGGAGGAGGAGGAGGGTCGAACACCTACAGCCAACTGTTTCCTATACCGTGGGCTAGGCAGCACTGTCCCACCACCGCTGTCCCCTGTGGACCCTGCATCCACCACATTAACCCAGTGCGCAGTGATGGACACGTAACGGCCCTGGCCATGCCGACTGGACCATGCATCAGTTGTGAGGTGCACCTTTCCGCTCACTGACTGCTTGAGTGCATGGACAATGCGGTCTTTCACATGATGGTGGAGGGCTGGGATGGCTTTGCGAGAGAAGAAGTGGTGACTGGGTAGGTCATAGCGTGGTACTGCATAGGCCATGAGTTCGCGGAAAGCTGCGCTTTCCACCAACCGAAAGGGCATCATCTCAAACGAGATTAGTTTGGCAATGTGGGCGTTCAAACCCAGTGTACGCGGATGAGAGACTGAGTACTTTCTTGACCTACTCATAGTGTCTGGGAGGGTGAGCTGGACTTGAGAGCTGCATATGGTGGAAGTAGCGGTGGACAGGGCGGACTGAGAGAGGGTTGATGATGGTGATGGAGTTGGTGTTCTTTCTGATGGCCTAGAATCAGTCTTTCGTTGATATAACAGTGGGATTCCCTGACTGCTGTGGCCTTGCAACGACACCTCAACATTTGCTGCTGTGCTAACCGGTGGGCTTACAGTGGGGGAACCAATGTAGCGTTGCTGACTACCTTCGTTGTGATCAGTTGCACATGTGGCACTTGAGGTTTGGTGTTGTGTCCACGCTTGCAAGTGCATGCTGGTTAAATGTCTAAGCATGCAACTGGTATTCAAGTTTTTCAGATTTTTCCCTCGGCTAAAGGTCTTTGCGCACTTCTTACAGATAACCTTGGCCTGATCATGAGGATTTTGTTCAAAAAAGTGCCACACTGCACTCTTCCTACTTTGGCAGACATTTTGCGGCCTAGCACGCTGTGATCTTTTGACCCTCTGGACAAGCTTTCCAGCAACTCTTTAGATTTTTGGAACCTGTCTTTGGAGTGCTCCGGGCCTGCCAGATAACAGCTGTTGCGATGTCGATGTCTGGGGTGGATGCTACTCATCTGAGCTATTGGAAGCAGCACTCTCTTCCCCCAATGGATGCCAATCTGGGTCAACAACTGGGTCATCCATCACCTCCTCTTCAATGTCATGTGCACCTTCCTCTGTGTCACCGTGTATGGTGGTATAGTGTGCGGGAAGGGGCACCTGAGTCTCATCAGGGTCAGAATCTGGCTCTGTACACTGCGAGGACAATGTAGTGCTCTGAGTGAATGTACCAGCAGAATCATCCATCAGCGGCTGTGCATCAGTGCACTCCATGTCAGATTCATCTTGGCCTGGGTAATTCACCATTTGACTTGATAATCCAGGCATGGTATGTGAAAACAGCTCCATGCAGTAATCAGTAGTATGGCCTGCGTCATCCTTCAATCTTGGTTGGGGTGAAGGACACAAGGAAAGGTGTGGTTCATGAACATGAGCCTCCAAAGACGACTCAGTGCTTTTACTTTTTACAACTAAAGAAGAGGAGGCGATAAAGCTGGAGGCTGAGTCAGCAATGTAAGACAAAACTTTTACTGATGCTCTGGCTTTAAAAGCGGTTTGCCAACTCCTAGAAAACTAAGCCTTCGAAGCCTTATGGAGCCAGACGATGACGCAGGCTCAACACCTCCTGCATTCGGTCCTATTTTGCTCTTGCCACTACCATCAGATCCACCACCAACACCATCATTACCAGCTGCCAACCCCCGCCCAATTCCACGGCCTCTTCCACCAGCCTTCCTCATTTTTGGTAGAAATGTAGACAAAATCCAACAAACTATATAGTAATGTAAAACAAGGTACAAGGTGTCTATAGGACAGGGGAGATTTTGAATTTCTGCTCACACTAGTGGACACTGGACACTTTTGGATTGTGTGAGGCCCACTGAATATCTGAGTGCTATGTCACAGGCTCGATGGCACAGCTGTGACCAAAGTGACTAGAGGATAAGTGAGATTTTGAATTTCTGCAGACACTTGTGGACACTGGACACTTTTGGATTGTGTGAGGCCCACTGAATATCTGAGCGCTATGTGACAGGCTCGATGGCACAGCTGTGACCAAAGTGACTAGAGAAGAAGTGAGATTTTGAATTTCTGCAGACACTTGTGGACACTGGACACTTTTGGATTGTGTGAGGCCCACTGAATATCTGAGCGCTATGTCACAGGCTCGATGGCACAGCTGTGACCAAAGTGACTAGAGGATAAGTGAGATTTTGAATTTCTGCAGACACTTGTGGACACTGGACACTTTTGGATTGTGTGAGGCCCACTGAATATCTGAGAGCTATGTCACAGGCTCGATGGCACAGCTGTGACCAAAGTGACTAGAGGATAAGTGAGATTTTGAATTTCTGCAGACACTTGTGGACACTGGACACTTTTGGATTGTGTGAGGCCCACTGAATATCTGAGCGCTATGTCACAGGCTCGATGGCACAGCTGTGACCAAAGTGACTAGAGGATAAGTGAGATTTTGAATTTCTGCAGACACTTGTGGACACTGGACACTTTTAGATTGTGTGAGACCCACTGAATATCTGAGCGCTATGTCACAGGCTCGATGGCACAGCTGTGACCAAAGTGACTAGAGGATAAGTGAGATTTTGAATTTCTGCAGACACTTGTGGACACTGGACACTTTTGGATTGTGTGAGGCCCACTGAATATCTGAGCGCTATGTCACAGGCTCGATGGCACAGCTGTGACCAAAGTGACTAGAGGATAAGTGAGATTTTGAATTTCTGCAGACACTTGTGGACACTGGACACTTTTGGATTGTGTGAGGCCCACTGAATATCTGAGCGCTATGTCACAGGCTCGATGGCACAGCTGTGACCAAAGTGACTAGAGGATAAGTGAGATTTTGAATTTCTGCAGACACTTGTGGACACTGGACACTTTTGGATTGTGTGAGGCCCACTGAACATCTGAGCGCTATGTCACAGGCTCAATGGCACAGCTGTGACCAAAGTGACTAGAGGATCAGTGAGATTTTGAATTTCTGCAGACACTTGTGGACACTGGACACTTTTGGATTGTGTGAGGCCCACTGAATATCTGAGCGCTATGTCACAGGCTCGATGGCACAGCTGTGACCAAAGTGACTAGAGGATAAGTGAGATTTTGAATTTCTGCTCACACTAGTGGACACTGGACACTTTTGGATTGTGTGAGGCCCACTGAATATCTGAGCGCTATGTCACAGGCTCGATGGCACAGCTGTGACCAAAGTGACTAGAGGATAAGTGAGATTTTGAATTTCTGCAGACACTTGTGGACACTGGACACTTTTGGATTGTGTGAGGCCCACTGAATATCTGAGCGCTATGTCACAGGCTCGATGGCACAGCTGTGACCAAAGTGACTAGAGGATAAGTGAGATTTTGAATTTCTGCAGACACTTGTGGACACTGGACACTTTTGGATTGTGTTAGGCCCACTGAATATCTGAGCGCTATGTCACAGGCTCGATGGCACAGCTGTGACCAAAGTGACTAGAGGATAAGTGAGATTTTGAATTTCTGCAGACACTTGTGGACACTGGGCACTTTGGGATTGTGTGAGGTCCACTGAATATCTGAGCGCTATGTCACAGGCTCGATGGCACAGCTGTGACCAAAGTGACTAGAGGATAAGTGAGATTTTGAATTTCTGCTCACACTAGTGGACGCTGGACACTTTTGGATTGTGTGAGGCCCGCTGGAATATCTGAGCGCTATGTCACAGGCTCGATGGCACAGCTGTGACCAAAGTGACTAGAGGATAAGTGAGATTTTGAATTTCTGCAGACACTTGTGGACACTGGACACTTTTGGATTGTGTGAGGCCCAATGAATATCTGAGCGCTATGTCACAGGCTCGATGGCACAGCTGTGACCAAAGTGACTAGAGGATAAGTGAGATTTTGAATTTCTGCAGACACTTGTGGACTCTGGACACTTTTGGATTGTGCGAGGCCCACTGAATATCTGAGCGCTATGTCACAGGCTCGATGACACACCTGTGAAAAAAGTGACTAGAGGATAAGTGAGATTTTGAATTTCTGCAGACACTTGTGGACACTGGACACTTTTGGGTTGTGTGAGGCCCACTGAATATCTGAGCGCTATGTCACAGGCTTGATGGCACAGCTGTGACCAAAGTGACTAGAGGATAAGTGAGATTTTGAATTTCTGCTCACACTTGTGGACACTGGACACTTTTGGATTGTGTGAGGCCCACTGAATATCTGAGCACTATGTCACAGGCTCGATGGCACAGCTGTGACCCAAGTGACTAGAGGATAAGTGAGATTTTGAATTTCTGCAGACACTTGTGGACACTGGACACTTTTGGATTGTGTGAGGCCCACTGAATATCTGAGCGCTATGTCACAGGCTCGATGGCACAGCTGTGACCAAAGTGACTAGAGGATAAGTGAGATTTTGAATTTCTGCAGACACTTGTGGACACTGGACACTTTTGGATTGGGTGAGGCCCACTGAATATCTGAGCGATATGTCACAGGCTCGATGGCACAGCTGTGACCAAAGTGACTAGAGGATAAGTGAGATTTTGAATTTCTGCTCATACTAGTGGACACTGGACACTTTTGGATTGTGTGAGGCCCACTGAATATCTGAGCGCTATGTCACAGGCTCGATGGCACAGCTGTGACCAAAGTGACTAGAGGATAAGTGAGATTTTGAATTTCTGCTCACACTAGTGGACACTGGACACTTTTGGATTGTGTGAGGCCCACTGAATATCTGAGCGCTATGTCACAGGCTCGATGGCACAGCTGTGACCAATGTGACTAGAGGATAAGTGAGATTTTGAATTTCTGCAGACACTTGTGGACACTGGACACTTTTGGGTTGTGTGAGGCCCACTGAATACCTGAGCGCTATGTCACAGGCTCGATGGCACAGCTGTGACCAAAGTGACTAGAGGATAAGTGAGATTTTGAATTTCTACAGACACTTGTGGACACTGGACACTTTTGGATTGTGTGAGGCCCACTGAATGTCTGAGCGCTATGTCACAGGCTCGATGGCACAGCTGTGACCAAAGTGACTAGAGGATAAGTGAGATTTTGAATTTCTGCTCACACTAGTGGACACTGGACACTTTTGGATTGTGTGAGGCCCACTGAATATCTGAGCGCTGTGTCACAGGCTCGATGGCACAGCTGTGACCAAAGTGACTAGAGGATAAGTGAGATTTTTAATTTCTGCAGACACTTGTGGACACTGGACACTTTTGGGTTGTGTGAGGCCCACTGAATATCTGAGCACTATGTCACAGGCTCGATGACACAGCTGTGACCAAAGTGACTAGAGGATAAGTGAGATTTTGAATTTCTGCAGACACTTGTGGACACTGGACACTTTTGGGTTGTGTGAGGCCCACTGAATATCTGAGCGCTATGTCACAGGCTCGATGGCACAGCTGTGACCAAAGTGACTAGAGGATAAGTGAGATTTTGAATTTCTGCAGACACTTGTGGACACTGGACACTTTTGGATTGTGTGAGGCCCACTGAATATCTGAGCGCTATGTCACAGGCTCGATGGCACAGCTGTGACCAAAGTGACTAGAGGATAAGTGAGATTTTGAATTTCTGCAGACACTTGTGGACACTGGACACTTTTGGATTGTGTGAGGCCCACTGAATATCTGAGCGCTATGTCATAGGCTCGATGGCACAGCTGTGACCAAAGTGACTAGAGGATAAGTGAGATTTTGAATTTCTGCTCACACTAGTGGACACTGGACACTTTTGGATTGTGTGAGGCCCAATGAATATCTGAGCGCTATGTCACAGGCTCGATGGCACAGCTGTGACCAAAGTGACTAGAGGATAAGTGAGATTTTGAATTTCTGCAGACACTTGTGGACACTGGACACTTTTGGATTGTGTGAGGCCCACTGAATATCTGAGCGCTATGTCACAGGCTCGATGGCACAGCTGTGAACAAAGTGACTAGAGGATAAGTGAGATTTTGAATTTCTGCAGACACTTGGGACACTGGACACTTTTGGATTGTGTGAGGCCCACTGAATATCTGAGCGCTATGTCACAGGCTCGATGGCACAGCTGTGACCAAAGTGACTAGAGGATAAGTGAGATTTTGAATTTCTGCAGACACTTGTGGACACTGGACACTTTTGGATTGTGTGAGGCCCACTGAACATCTGAGCGCTATGTCACAGGCTCAATGGCACAGCTGTGACCAAAGTGACTAGAGGATCAGTGAGATTTTGAATTTCTGCAGACACTTGTGGACACTGGACACTTTTGGATTGTGTGAGGCCCACTGAATATCTGAGCGCTATGTCACAGGCTCGATGGCACAGCTGTGACCAAAGTGACTAGAGGATAAGTGAGATTTTGAATTTCTGCAGACACTTGTGGACACTGGACACTTTTGGATTGTGTGAGGTCCACTGAATATCTGAGCGCTATGTCACAGGCTCGATGGCACAGCTGTGACCAAAGTGACTAGAGGATAAGTGAGATTTTGAATTTCTGCTCACACTAGTGGACTCTGGACACTTTTGGATTGTGTGAGGCCCGCTGGAATATCTGAGCGCTATGTCACAGGCTCGATGGCACAGCTGTGACCAAAGTGACTAGAGGATAAGTGAGATTTTGAATTTCTGCAGACACTTGTGGACACTGGACACTTTTGGATTGTGTGAGGCCCAATGAATATCTGAGCGCTATGTCACAGGCTCGATGGCACAGCTGTGACCAAAATGACTAGAGGATAAGTGAGATTTTGAATTTCTGCTCACACTAGTGGACACTGGACACTTTTGGATTGTGTGAGACCCACTGAATATCTGAGCGCTATGTCACAGGCTCGATGGCACAGCTGTGACCAAAGTGACTAGAGGATAAGTGAGATTTTGAATTTCTGCAGACACTTGTGGACACTGGACACTTTTGGATTGTGTGAGGCCCACTGAATATCTGAGCGCTATGTCACAGGCTCGATGGCACAGCTGTGACCAAAGTGACTAGAGGATAAGTGAGATTTTGAATTTCTGCAGACACTTGTGGACTCTGGACACTTTTGGATTGTGCGAGGCCCACTGAATATCTGAGCGCTATGTCACAGGCTCGATGACACACCTGTGACCAAAGTGACTAGAGGATAAGTGAGATTTTGAATTTCTGCAGACACTTGTGGACACTGGACACTTTTGGGTTGTGTGAGGCCCACTGAATATCTGAGCGCTATGTCACAGGCTTGATGGCACAGCTGTGACCAAAGTGACTAGAGGATAAGTGAGATTTTGAATTTCTGCTCACACTTGTGGACACTGGACACTTTTGGATTGTGTGAGGCCCACTGAATATCTGAGCACTATGTCACAGGCTCGATGGCACAGCTGTGACCCAAGTGACTAGAGGATAAGTGAGATTTTGAATTTCTGCAGACACTTGTGGACACTGGACACTTTTGGATTGTGTGAGGCCCACTGAATATCTGAGCGCTATGTCACAGGCTCGATGGCACAGCTGTGACCAAAGTGACTAGAGGATAAGTGAGATTTTGAATTTCTGCAGACACTTGTGGACACTGGACACTTTTGGATTGTTTGAGGCCCACTGAATATCTGAGCGATATGTCACAGGCTCGATGGCACAGCTGTGACCAAAGTGACTAGAGGATAAGTGAGATTTTGAATTTCTGCTCATACTAGTGGACACTTGACACTTTTGGATTGTGTGAGGCCCACTGAATATCTGAGCGCTATGTCACAGGCTCGATGGCACAGCTGTGACCAAAGTGACTAGAGGATAAGTGAGATTTTGAATTTCTGCTCACACTAGTGGACACTGGACACTTTTGGATTGTGTGAGGCCCACTGAATATCTGAGCGCTATGTCACAGGCTCGATGGCACAGCTGTGACCAATGTGACTAGAGGATAAGTGAGATTTTGAATTTCTGCAGACACTTGTGGACACTGGACACTTTTGGATTGTGTGAGGCCCACTGAATACCTGAGCGCTATGTCACAGGCTCGATGGCACAGCTGTGACCAAAGTGACTAGAGGATAAGTGAGATTTTGAATTTCTACAGACACTTGTGGACACTGGACACTTTTGGATTGTGTGAGGCCCACTGAATATCTGAGCGCTATGTCACAGGCTCGATGGCACAGCTGTGACCAAAGTGACTAGAGGATAAGTGAGATTTTGAATTTCTGCTCACACTAGTGGACACTGGACACTTTTGGATTGTGTGAGGCCCACTGAATATCTGAGCGCTATGTCACAGGCTCGATGGCACAGCTGTGACCAAAGTGACTAGAGGATAAGTGAGATTTTTAATTTCTGCAGACACTTGTGGACACTGGACACTTTTGGGTTGTGTGAGGCCCACTGAATATCTGAGCACTATGTCACAGGCTCGATGACACAGCTGTGACCAAAGTGACTAGAGGATAAGTGAGATTTTGAATTTCTGCAGACACTTGTGGACACTGGACACTTTTGGGTTGTGTGAGGCCCACTGAATATCTGAGCGCTATGTCACAGGCTCGATGGCACAGCTGTGACCAAAGTGACTAGAGGATATGTGAGATTTTGAATTTCTGCTCACACTTGTGGACACTGGACACTTTTGGATTGTGTGAGGCCCACTGAATATCTGAGCACTATGTCACAGGCTCGATGGCACAGCTGTGACCAAAGTGACTAGAGGATAAGTGAGATTTTGAATTTCTGCAGACACTTGTGGACACTGGACACTTTTGGATTGTGTGAGGCCCACTGAATATCTGAGCGCTATGTCACAGGCTCGATGGCACAGCTGTGACCAAAGTGACTAGAGGATAAGTGAGATTTTGAATTTCTGCAGACACTTGTGGACACTGGACACTTTTGGATTGTGTGAGGCCCACTGAATATCTGAGCGCTATGTCATAGGCTCGATGGCACAGCTGTGACCAAAGTGACTAGAGGATAAGTGAGATTTTGAATTTCTGCTCACACTTGTGGACACTGGACACTTTTGGATTGTGTGAGGCCCACTGAATATCTGAGCGCTATGTCACAGGCTCGATGGCACAGCTGTGACCAAAGTGACTAGAGGATAAGTGAGATTTTGAATTTCTGCAGACACTTGTGGACACTGGACACTTTTGGATTGTGTGAGGCCCACTGAATATCTGAGCGCTATGTCACAGGCTCGATGGCACAGCTGTGACCAAAGTGACTAGAGGATAAGTGAGATTTTGAATTTCTGCAGACACTTGGGACACTGGACACTTTTGGATTGTGTGAGGCCCACTGAATATCTGAGCGCTATGTCACAGGCTCGATGGCACAGCTGTGACCAAAGAGACAAGAGGATAAGTGAGATTTTGAATTTCTGCTCACACTAGTGGACACTGGACACTTTTGGATTGTGTGAGGCCCACTGAATATCTGAGCGCTATGTCACAGGCTCGATGGCACAGCTGTGACCAAAGTGACTAGAGGATAAGTGAGATTTTGAATTTCTGCTCACACTAGTGGACACTGGACACTTTTGGTTGTGTGAGGCCCACTGAATATCTGAGCGCTATGTCACAGGCTCGATGGCACAGCTGTGACCAAAGTGACTAGAGGATAAGTGAGATTTTTAATTTCTGCAGACACTTGTGGACACTGGACACTTTTGGATTGTGTGAGGCCCACTTAATATCTGAGCGCTATGTCACAGGCTCGATGACACAGCTGTGACCAAAGTGTCTAGAGGATAAGTGAGATTTTGAATTTCTGCAGACACTTGTGGACACTGGACACTTTTGGGTTGTGTGAGGCCCACTGAATATCTGAGCGCTATGTCACAGGCTTGATGGCACAGCTGTGACCAAAGTGACTAGAGGATAAGTGAGATTTTGAATTTCTGCAGACACTTGTGGACACTGGACACTTTTGGGTTGTGTGAGACCCACTGAATATCTGAGCGCTATGTCACAGGCTTGATGGCACAGCTGTGACCAAAGTGACTAGAGGATAAGTGAGATTTTGAATTTCTGCTCACACTTGTGGACACTGGACACTTTTGGATTGTGTGAGGCCCACTGAATATCTGAGCACTATGTCACAGGCTCGATGGCACAGCTGTGACCAAAGTGACTAGAGGATAAGTGAGATTTTGAGTTTCTGCAGACACTTGTGGACACTGGACACTTTTGGATTGTGTGAGGCCCACTGAATATCTGAGCGCTATGTCACAGGCTCGATGGCACAGCTGTGACCAAAGTGACTAGAGGATAAGTGAGATTTTGAATTTCTGCTCACACTAGTGGACACTGGACACTTTTGGATTGTGTGAGGCCCACTGAATATCTGAGCGCTATGTCACAGGCTCGATGGCACAGCTGTGACCAAAGTGACTAGAGGATAAGTGAGATTTTGAATTTCTGCAGACACTTGTGGACACTGGAGACTTTTGGATTGTGTGAGGCCCACTGAATACCTGAGCGCTATGTCACAGGCTCGATGGCACAGCTGTGACCAAAGTGACTAGAGGATAAGTGAGATTTTGAATTTCTGCAGACACTTGTGGACACTGGACACTTTTGGATTGTGTGAGGCCCACTGAATATCTGAGCGCTATGTCACAGGCTTGATGGCACAGCTGTGACCAAAGTGACTAGAGGATAAGTGAGATTTTGAATTTCTGCTCACACTAGTGGACACTGGACACTTTGGGATTGTGTGAGGCCCACTGAATATCTGAGCGCTATGTCACAGGCTCGATGGCACAGCTGTGACAAAAGTGACTAGAGGATAAGTGAGATTTTGAATTTCTGCTCACACTAGTGGACACTGGACACTTTTGGATTGTGTGAGGCCCACTGAATATCTGAGCGCTATGTCACAGGCTCGATGGCACAGCTGTGACCAAAGTGACTAGAGGATAAGTGAGATTTTGAATTTCTGCAGACACTTGTGGACTCTGGACACTTTTGGATTGTGTGAGGCCCACTGAATATCTGAGCGCTATGTCAAAGGCTCGATGACACACCTGTGACCAAAGTGACTAGAGGATAAGTGAGATTTTGAATTTTTGCAGACACTTGTGGACACTGGACACTTTTGGGTTGTGTGAGGCCCACTGAATATCTGAGCGCTATGTCACAGGCTTGATGGCACAGCTGTGACCAAAGTGACTAGAGGATAAGTGAGATTTTGAATTTCTGCTCACACTTGTGGACACTGGACACTTTTGGATTGTGTGAGGCCCACTGAATATCTGAGCACTATGTCACAGGCTCGATGGCACAGCTGTGACCCAAGTGACTAGAGGATAAGTGAGATTTTGAATTTCTGCAGACACTTGTGGACACTGGACACTTTTGGATTGTGTGAGGCCCACTGAATATCTGAGCGCTATGTCACAGGCTCGATGGCACAGCTGTGACCAAAGTGACTAGAGGATAAGAGAGATTTTGAATTTCTGCAGACACTTGTGGACACTGGACACTTTTGGATTGTGTGAGGCCCACTGAATATCTGAGCGATATGTCACAGGCTCGATGGCACAGCTGTGACCAAAGTGACTAGAGGATAAGTGAGATTTTGAATTTCTGCTCACACTAGTGGACACTGGACACTTTTGGATTGTGTGAGGCCCACTGAATATCTGAGCGCTATGTCACAGGCTCGATGGCACAGCTGTGACCAAAGTGACTAGAGGATAAGTGAGATTTTGAATTTCTGCTCACACTAGTGGACACTGGACACTTTTGGATTGTGTGAGGCCCACTGAATATCTGAGCGCTATGTCACAGGCTCGATGGCACAGCTGTGACCAATGTGACTAGAGGATAAGTGAGATTTTGAATTTCTGCAGACACTTGTGGACACTGGACACTTTTGGATTGTGTGAGGCCCACTGAATACCTGAGCGCTATGTCAAAGGCTCGATGGCACAGCTGTGACCAAAGTGACTAGAGGATAAGTGAGATTTTGAATTTCTGCAGACACTTGTGGACACTGGACACTTTTGGATTGTGTGAGGCCCACTGAATATCTGAGCGCTATGTCACAGGCTCGATGGCACAGCTGTGACCAAAGTGACTAGAGGATAAGTGAGATTTTTAATTTCTGCAGACACTTGTGGACACTGGACACTTTTGGGTTGTGTGAGGCCCACTGAATAACTGAGCGCTATGTCACAGGCTCGATGACACAGCTGTGACCAAAGTGACTAGAGGATAAGTGAGATTTTGAATTTCTGCAGACACTTGTGGACACTGGACACTTTTGGGTTGTGTGAGGCCCACTGAATATCTGAGCGCTATGTCACAGGCTCGATGGCACAGCTGTGACCAAAGTGACTAGAGGATATGTGAGATTTTGAATTTCTGCTCACACTTGTGGACACTGGACACTTTTGGATTGTGTGAGGCCCACTGAATATCTGAGCACTATGTCACAGGCTCGATGGCACTGCTGTGAACAAAGTGACTAGAGGATAAGTGAGATTTTGAATTTCTGCAGACACTTGTGGACACTGGACACTTTTGGATTGTGTGAGGCCCACTGAATATCTGAGCGCTATGTCACAGGCTCGATGGCACAGCTGTGACCAAAGTGACTAGAGGATAAGTGAGATTTTGAATTTCTGCAGACACTTGTGGACACTGGACACTTTTGGATTGTGTGAGGCCCACTGAATATCTGAGCGCTATGTCACAGGCTCGATGGCACAGCTGTGACCAAAGTGACTAGAGGATAAGTGAGATTTTGAATTTCTGCTCACACTAGTGGACACTGGACACTTTTGGATTGTGTGAGGCCCAATGAATATCTGAGCGCTATGTCACAGGCTCGATGGCACAGCTGTGACCAAAGTGACTAGAGGATAAGTGAGATTTTGAATTTCTGCATACACTTATGGACACTGGACACTTTTGGATTGTGTGAGGCCCACTGAATATCTGAGCGCTATGTCACAGGCTCGATGGCACAGCTGTGACCAAAGTGAGTAGAGGATAAGTGAGATTTTGAATTTCTGCAGACACTTGTGGACACTGGACACTTTTGGATTGTGTGAGGCCCACTGAATATCTGAGCGCTATGTCACAGGCTCGATGGCACAGCTGTGACCAAAGAGACTAGAGGATAAGTGAGATTTTGAATTTCTGCTCACACTAGTGGACACTGGACACTTTTGGATTGTGTGAGGCCCACTGAATATCTGAGCGCTATGTCACAGGCTCGATGGCACAGCTGTGACCAAAGTGACTAGAGGATAAGTGAGATTTTGAATTTCTGCTCACACTAGTGGACACTGGACACTTTTGGATTGTGTGAGGCCCACTGAATATCTGAGCGCTATGTCACAGGCTCGATGGCACAGCTGTGACCAAAGTGACTAGAGGATAAGTGAGATTTTTAATTTCTGCAGACACTTGTGGACACTGGACACTTTTGGATTGTGTGAGGCCCACTGAATATCTGAGCGCTATGTCACAGGCTCGATGACACAGCTGTGACCAAAGTGACTAGAGGATAAGTGAGATTTTGAATTTCTGCAGACACTTGTGGACACTGGACACTTTTGGGTTGTGTGAGGCCCACTGAATATCTGAGCGCTATGTCACAAGCTTGATGGCACAGCTGTGACCAAAGTGACTAGAGGATAAGTGAGATTTTGAATTTCTGCTCACACTTGTGGACACTGGACACTTTTGGATTGTGTGAGGCCCACTGAATATCAGAGCACTATGTCACAGGCTCGATGGCACAGCTGTGACCCAAGTGACTAGAGGATAAGTGAGATTTTGAATTTCTGCAGACACTTGTGGACACTGGACACTTTTGGATTGTGTGAGGCCCACTGAATATCTGAGCGCTATGTCACAGGCTCGATGGCACAGCTGTGACCAAAGTGACTAGAGGATAAGTGAGATTTTGAGTTTCTGCAGACACTTGTGGACACTGGACACTTTTGGATTGTGTGAGGCCCACTGAATATCTGAGCGCTATGTCACAGGCTCGATGGCACAGCTGTGACCAAAGTGACTAGAGGATAAGTGAGATTTTGAATTTCTGCTCACACTAGTGGACACTGGACACTTTTGGATTGTGTGAGGCCCACTGAATATCTGAGCGCTATGTCACAGGCTCGATGGCACAGCTGTGACCAAAGTGACTAGAGGATAAGTGAGATTTTGAATTTCTGCTCACACTAGTGGACACTGGACACTTTTGGATTGTGTGAGGCCCACTGAATATCTGAGCGCTATGTCACAGGCTCGATGGCACAGCTGTGACCAAAGTGACTAGAGGATAAGTGAGATTTTGAATTTCTGCAGACACTTGTGGACACTGGACACTTTTGGATTGTGTGAGGCCCACTGAATACCTGAGTGCTATGTCACAGGCTCGATGGCACAGCTGTGAACAAAGTGACTAGAGGATAAGTGAGATTTTGAATTTCTGCAGACACTTATGGACACTGGACACTTTTGGATTGTGTGAGGCCCACTGAATATCTGAGCGCTATGTCACAGGCTTGATGGCACAGCTGTGACCAAAGTGACTAGAGGATAAGTGAGATTTTGAATTTCTGCTCACACTAGTGGACACTGGACACTTTGGGATTGTGTGAGGCCCACTGAATATCTGAGCGCTATGTCACAGGCTAGATGGCACAGCTGTGACCAAAGTGACTAGAGGATAAGTGAGATTTTGAATTTCTGCAGACACTTGTGGACACTGGACACTTTTGGATTGTGTGAGGCCCACTGAATATCTGAGCGCTATGTCACAGGCTCGATGACACAGCTGTGACCAAAGTGACTAGAGAATAAGTGAGATTTTGAATTTCTGCAGACACTTGTGGACACTGGACACTTTTGGGTTGTGTGAGGCCCACTGAATATCTGAGCGCTATGTCACAGGCTCGATGGCACAGCTGTGACCAAAGTGACTAGAGGATAAGTGAGATTTTGAATTTCTGCTCACACTTGTGGACACTGGACACTTTTGGATTGTGTGAGGCCCACTGAATATCTGAGCACTATGTCACAGGCTCGATGGCACAGCTGTGACCAAAGTGACTAGAGGATAAGTGAGATTTTGAATTTCTGCAGACACTTGTGGACACTGGACACTTTTGGATTGTGTGAGGCCCACTGAATATCTGAGCGCTATGTGACAGGCTCGATGGCACAGCTGTGACCAAAGTGACTAGAGGATAAGTGAGATTTTGAATTTCTGCAGACACTTGTGGACACTGGACACTTTTGGATTGTGTGAGGCCCACTGAATATCTGAGCGCTATGTCACAGGCTCGATGGCACAGCTGTGACGAAAGTGACTAGAGGATAAGTGAGATTTTGAATTTCTGCTCACACTAGTGGACACTGGACACTTTTGGATTGTGTGAGGCCCACTGAATATCTGAGCGCTATGTCACAGGCTCGATGGCACAGCTGTGACGAAAGTGACTAGAGGATAAGTGAGATTTTGAATTTCTGCTCACACTAGTGGACACTGGACACTTTTGGATTGTGTGAGGCCCACTGAATATCTGAGCGCTATGTCACAGGCTCGATGGCACAGCTGTGACCAAAGTGACTAGAGGATAAGTGAGATTTTTAATTTCTGCAGACACTTGTGGACACTGGACACTTTTGGATTGTGTGAGGCCCACTGAATATCTGAGCGCTATGTCACAGGCTCGATGGCACAGCTGTGACCAAAGTGACTAGAGGATAAGTGAGATTTTGAATTTCTGCAGACACTTGTGGACACTGGACACTTTTGGATTGTGTGAGGCCCACTGAATATCTGAGCGCTATGTCACAGGCTCGATGGCACAGCTGTGACCAAAGTGACTAGAGGATAAGAGAGATTTTGAATTTCTGCAGACACTTGTGGACACTGGACACTTTTGGATTGTGTGAGGCCCACTGAATATCTGAGCGATATGTCACAGGCTCGATGGCACAGCTGTGACCAAAGTGACTAGAGGATAAGTGAGATTTTGAATTTCTGCTCACACTAGTGGACACTGGACACTTTTGGATTGTGTGAGGCCCACTGAATATCTGAGCGCTATGTCACAGGCTCGATGGCACAGCTGTGACCAAAGTGACTAGAGGATAAGTGAGATTTTGAATTTCTGCTCACACTAGTGGACACTGGACACTTTTGGATTGTGTGAGGCCCACTGAATATCTGAGCGCTATGTCACAGGCTCGATGGCACAGCTGTGACCAATGTGACTAGAGGATAAGTGAGATTTTGAATTTCTGCAGACACTTGTGGACACTGGACACTTTTGGATTGTGTGAGGCCCACTAAATACCTGAGCGCTATGTCACAGGCTCGATGGCACAGCTGTGACCAAAGTGACTAGAGGATAAGTGAGATTTTGAATTTCTGCTCACACTTGTGGACACTGGACACTTTTGGATTGTGTGAGGCCCACTGAATATCAGAGCACTATGTCACAGGCTCGATGGCACAGCTGTGACCCAAGTGACTAGAGGATAAGTGAGATTTTGAATTTCTGCTCACACTTGTGGACACTGGACACTTTTGGATTGTGTGAGGCCCACTGAATATCTGAGCGCTATGTCACAGGCTCGATGGCACAGCTGTGACCAAAGTGACTAGAGGATAAGTGAGATTTTGAGTTTCTGCAGACACTTGTGGACACTGGACACTTTTGGATTGTGTGAGGCCCACTGAATATCTGAGCGCTATGTCACAGGCTCGATGGCACAGCTGTGACCAAAGTGACTAGAGGATAAGTGAGATTTTGAATTTCTGCTCACACTAGTGGACACTGGACACTTTTGGATTGTGTGAGGCCCACTGAATATCTGAGCGCTATGTCACAGGCTCGATGGCACAGCTGTGACCAAAGTGACTAGAGGATAAGTGAGATTTTGAATTTCTGCTCACACTAGTGGACACTGGACACTTTTGGATTGTGTGAGGCCCACTGAATATCTGAGCGCTATGTCACAGGCTCGATGGCACAGCTGTGACCAAAGTGACTAGAGGATAAGTGAGATTTTGAATTTCTGCAGACACTTGTGGACACTGGAGACTTTTGGATTGTGTGAGGCCCACTGAACACCTGAGTGCTATGTCACAGGCTCGATGGCACAGCTGTGACCAAAGTGACTAGAGGATAAGTGAGATTTTGAATTTCTGCAGACACTTATGGACACTGGACACTTTTGGATTGTGTGAGGCCCACTGAATATCTGAGCGCTATGTCACAGGCTTGATGGCACAGCTGTGACCAAAGTGACTAGAGGATAAGTGAGATTTTGAATTTCTGCTCACACTAGTGGACACTGGACACTTTGGGATTGTGTGAGGCCCACTGAATATCTGAGCGCTATGTCACAGGCTCGATGGCACAGCTGTGACCAAAGTGACTAGAGGATAAGTGAGATTTTGAATTTCTGCAGACACTTGTGGACACTGGACACTTTTGGATTGTGTGAGGCCCACTGAATATCTGAGCGCTATGTCACAGGCTCGATGACACAGCTGTGACCAAAGTGACTAGAGAATAAGTGAGATTTTGAATTTCTGCAGACACTTGTGGACACTGGACACTTTTGGGTTGTGTGAGGCCCACTGAATATCTGAGCGCTATGTCACAGGCTCGATGGCACAGCTGTGACCAAAGTGACTAGAGGATAAGTGAGATTTTGAATTTCTACTCACACTTGTGGACACTGGACACTTTTGGATTGTGTGAGGCCCACTGAATATCTGAGCACTATGTCACAGGCTCGATGGCACAGCTGTGACCAAAGTGACTAGAGGATAAGTGAGATTTTGAATTTCTGCAGACACTTGTGGACACTGGACACTTTTGGATTGTGTGAGGCCCACTGAATATCTGAGCGCTATGTGACAGGCTCGATGGCACAGCTGTGACCAAAGTGACTAGAGGATAAGTGAGATTTTGAATTTCTGCAGACACTTGTGGACACTGGACACTTTTGGATTGTGTGAGGCCCACTGAATATCTGAGTGCTATGTCACAGGCTCGATGGCACAGCTGTGACGAAAGTGACTAGAGGATAAGTGAGATTTTGAATTTCTGCTCACACTAGTGGACACTGGACAGTTTTGGATTGTGTGAGGCCCACTGAATATCTGAGCGCTATGTCACAGGCTCGATGGCACAGCTGTGACCAAAGTGACTAGAGGATAAGTGAGATTTTGAATTTCTGCTCACACTAGTGGACACTGGACACTTTTGGATTGTGTGAGGCCCACTGAATATCTGAGCGCTATGTCACAGGCTCGATGGCACAGTATGTGACCAAAGTGACTAGAGGATAAGTGAGATTTTGAATTTCTGCAGACACTTGTGGACACTGGACACTTTTGGATTGTGTGAGGCCCACTGAATATCTGAGCGCTATGTCACAGGCTCGTTGGCACAGCTGTGACCAAAGTGACTAGAGGATAAGTGAGATTTTGAATTTCTGCTCACACTTGTGGACACTGGACACTTTTGGATTGTGTGAGGCCCACTGAATATCAGAGCACTATGTCACAGGCTCGATGGCACAGCTGTGACCCAAGTGACTAGAGGATAAGTGAGATTTTGAATTTCTGCAGACACTTGTGGACACTGGACACTTTTGGATTGTGTGAGGCCCACTGAATATCTGAGCGCTATGTCACAGGCTCGATGGCACAGCTGTGACCAAAGTGACTAGAGGATAAGTGAGATTTTGAATTTCTGCTCACACTAGTGGACACTGGACACTTTTGGATTGTGTGAGGCCCACTGAATATCTGAGCGCTATGTCACAGGCTCGATGGCACAGCTGTGACCAAAGTGACTAGAGGATAAGTGAGATTTTGAATTTCTGCTCACACTAGTGGACACTGGACACTTTTGGATTGTGTGAGGCCCACTGAATATCTGAGCGCTATGTCACAGGCTCGATGGCACAGCTGTGACCAAAGTGACTAGAGGATAAGTGAGATTTTGAATTTCTGCAGACACTTGTGGACACTGGACACTTTTGGATTGTGTGAGGCCCACTGAATACCTGAGTGCTATGTCACAGGCTCGATGGCACAGCTGTGAACAAAGTGACTAGAGGATAAGTGAGATTTTGAATTTCTGCAGACACTTATGGACACTGGACACTTTTGGATTGTGTGAGGCCCACTGAATATCTGAGCGCTATGTCACAGGCTTGATGGCACAGCTGTGACCAAAGTGACTAGAGGATAAGTGAGATTTTGAATTTCTGCTCACACTAGTGGACACTGGACACTTTGGGATTGTGTGAGGCCCACTGAATATCTGAGCGCTATGTCACAGGCTCGATGGCACAGCTGTGACCAAAGTGACTAGAGGATAAGTGAGATTTTGAATTTCTGCAGACACTTGTGGACACTGGACACTTTTGGATTGTGTGAGGCCCACTGAATATCTGAGCGCTATGTCACAGGCTCGATGACACAGCTGTGACCAAAGTGACTAGAGAATAAGTGAGATTTTGAATTTCTGCAGACACTTGTGGACACTGGACACTTTTGGGTTGTGTGAGGCCCACTGAATATCTGAGCGCTATGTCACAGGCTCGATGGCACAGCTGTGACCAAAGTGACTAGAGGATAAGTGAGATTTTGAATTTCTGCTCACACTTGTGGACACTGGACACTTTTGGATTGTGTGAGGCCCACTGAATATCTGAGCACTATGTCACAGGCTCGATGGCACAGCTGTGACCAAAGTGACTAGAGGATAAGTGAGATTTTGAATTTCTGCAGACACTTGTGGACACTGGACACTTTTGGATTGTGTGAGGCCCACTGAATATCTGAGCGCTATGTGACAGGCTCGATGGCACAGCTGTGACCAAAGTGACTAGAGGATAAGTGAGATTTTGAATTTCTGCAGACACTTGTGGACACTGGACACTTTTGGATTGTGTGAGGCCCACTGAATATCTGAGCGCTATGTCACAGGCTCGATGGCACAGCTGTGACGAAAGTGACTAGAGGATAAGTGAGATTTTGAATTTCTGCTCACACTAGTGGACACTGGACACTTTTGGATTGTGTGAGGCCCACTGAATATCTGAGCGCTATGTCACAGGCTCGATGGCACAGCTGTGACGAAAGTGACTAGAGGATAAGTGAGATTTTGAATTTCTGCTCACACTAGTGGACACTGGACACTTTTGGATTGTGTGAGGCCCACTGAATATCTGAGCGCTATGTCACAGGCTCGATGGCACAGCTGTGACCAAAGTGACTAGAGGATAAGTGAGATTTTGAATTTCTGCAGACACTTGTGGACACTGGACACTTTTGGATTGTGTGAGGCCCACTGAATATCTGAGCGCTATGTCACAGGCTCGATGGCACAGCTGTGACCAAAGTGACTAGAGGATAAGTGAGATTTTGAGTTTCTGCAGACACTTGTGGACACTGGACACTTTTGGATTGTGTGAGGCCCACTGAATATCTGAGCGCTATGTCACAGGCTCGATGGCACAGCTGTGACCAAAGTGACTAGAGGATAAGTGAGATTTTGAATTTCTGCTCACACTAGTGGACACTGGACACTTTTGGATTGTGTGAGGCCCACTGAATATCTGAGCGCTATGTCACAGGCTCGATGGCACAGCTGTGACCAAAGTGACTAGAGGATAAGTGAGATTTTGAATTTCTGCTCACACTAGTGGACACTGGACACTTTTGGATTGTGTGAGGCCCACTGAATATCTGAGCGCTATGTCACAGGCTCGATGGCACAGCTGTGACCAAAGTGACTAGAGGATAAGTGAGATTTTGAATTTCTGCAGACACTTGTGGACACTGGAGACTTTTGGATTGTGTGAGGCCCACTGAATACCTGAGTGCTATGTCACAGGCTCGATGGCACAGCTGTGACCAAAGTGACTAGAGGATAAGTGAGATTTTGAATTTCTGCAGACACTTATGGACACTGGACACTTTTGGATTGTGTGAGGCCCACTGAATATCTGAGCGCTATGTCACAGGCTTGATGGCACAGCTGTGACCAAAGTGACTAGAGGATAAGTGAGATTTTGAATTTCTGCTCACACTAGTGGACACTGGACACTTTGGGATTGTGTGAGGCCCACTGAATATCTGAGCGCTATGTCACAGGCTCGATGGCACAGCTGTGACCAAAGTGACTAGAGGATAAGTGAGATTTTGAATTTCTGCAGACACTTGTGGACACTGGACACTTTTGGATTGTGTGAGGCCCACTGAATATCTGAGCGCTATGTCACAGGCTCGATGACACAGCTGTGACCAAAGTGACTAGAGAATAAGTGAGATTTTGAATTTCTGCAGACACTTGTGGACACTGGACACTTTTGGGTTGTGTGAGGCCCACTGAATATCTGAGCGCTATGTCACAGGCTCGATGGCACAGCTGTGACCAAAGTGACTAGAGGATAAGTGAGATTTTGAATTTCTACTCACACTTGTGGACACTGGACACTTTTGGATTGTGTGAGGCCCACTGAATATCTGAGCACTATGTCACAGGCTCGATGGCACAGCTGTGACCAAAGTGACTAGAGGATAAGTGAGATTTTGAATTTCTGCAGACACTTGTGGACACTGGACACTTTTGGATTGTGTGAGGCCCACTGAATATCTGAGCGCTATGTGACAGGCTCGATGGCACAGCTGTGACCAAAGTGACTAGAGGATAAGTGAGATTTTGAATTTCTGCAGACACTTGTGGACACTGGACACTTTTGGATTGTGTGAGACCCACTGAATATCTGAGTGCTATGTCACACGCTCGATGGCACAGCTGTGACGAAAGTGACTAGAGGATAAGTGAGATTTTGAATTTCTGCTCACACTAGTGGACACTGGACACTTTTGGATTGTGTGATTCCCTCTGAATATCTGAGCGCTATGTCACAGGCTCGATGGCACAGCTGTGACCAAAGTGACTAGAGGATAAGTGAGATTTTGAATTTCTGCTCACACTAGTGGACACTGGACACTTTTGGATTGTGTGAGGCCCACTGAATATCTGAGCGCTATGTCACAGGCTCGATGGCACAGTATGTGACCAAAGTGACTAGAGGATAAGTGAGATTTTGAATTTCTGCAGACACTTGTGGACACTGGACACTTTTGGATTGTGTGAGGCCCACTGAATATCTGAGCGCTATGTCACAGGCTCGTTGGCACAGCTGTGACCAAAGTGACTAGAGGATAAGTGAGATTTTGAATTTCTGCTCACACTTGTGGACACTGGACACTTTTGGATTGTGTGAGGCCCACTGAATATCAGAGCACTATGTCACAGGCTCGATGGCACAGCTGTGACCCAAGTGACTAGAGGATAAGTGAGATTTTGAATTTCTGCAGACACTTGTGGACACTGGACACTTTTGGATTGTGTGAGGCCCACTGAATATCTGAGCGCTATGTCACAGGCTCGATGGCACAGCTGTGACCAAAGTGACTAGAGGATAAGTGAGATTTTGAATTTCTGCTCACACTAGTGGACACTGGACACTTTTGGATTGTGTGAGGCCCACTGAATATCTGAGCGCTATGTCACAGGCTCGATGGCACAGCTGTGACCAAAGTGACTAGAGGATAAGTGAGATTTTGAATTTCTGCTCACACTAGTGGACACTGGACACTTTTGGATTGTGTGAGGCCCACTGAATATCTGAGCGCTATGTCACAGGCTCGATGGCACAGCTGTGACCAAAGTGACTAGAGGATAAGTGAGATTTTGAATTTCTGCAGACACTTGTGGACACTGGACACTTTTGGATTGTGTGAGGCCCACTGAATACCTGAGTGCTATGTCACAGGCTCGATGGCACAGCTGTGAACAAAGTGACTAGAGGATAAGTGAGATTTTGAATTTCTGCAGACACTTATGGACACTGGACACTTTTGGATTGTGTGAGGCCCACTGAATATCTGAGCGCTATGTCACAGGCTTGATGGCACAGCTGTGACCAAAGTGACTAGAGGATAAGTGAGATTTTGAATTTCTGCTCACACTAGTGGACACTGGACACTTTGGGATTGTGTGAGGCCCACTGAATATCTGAGCGCTATGTCACAGGCTCGATGGCACAGCTGTGACCAAAGTGACTAGAGGATAAGTGAGATTTTGAATTTCTGCAGACACTTGTGGACACTGGACACTTTTGGATTGTGTGAGGCCCACTGAATATCTGAGCGCTATGTCACAGGCTCGATGACACAGCTGTGACCAAAGTGACTAGAGAATAAGTGAGATTTTGAATTTCTGCAGACACTTGTGGACACTGGACACTTTTGGGTTGTGTGAGGCCCACTGAATATCTGAGCGCTATGTCACAGGCTCGATGGCACAGCTGTGACCAAAGTGACTAGAGGATAAGTGAGATTTTGAATTTCTGCTCACACTTGTGGACACTGGACACTTTTGGATTGTGTGAGGCCCACTGAATATCTGAGCACTATGTCACAGGCTCGATGGCACAGCTGTGACCAAAGTGACTAGAGGATAAGTGAGATTTTGAATTTCTGCAGACACTTGTGGACACTGGACACTTTTGGATTGTGTGAGGCCCACTGAATATCTGAGCGCTATGTGACAGGCTCGATGGCACAGCTGTGACCAAAGTGACTAGAGGATAAGTGAGATTTTGAATTTCTGCAGACACTTGTGGACACTGGACACTTTTGGATTGTGTGAGGCCCACTGAATATCTGAGCGCTATGTCACAGGCTCGATGGCACAGCTGTGACGAAAGTGACTAGAGGATAAGTGAGATTTTGAATTTCTGCTCACACTAGTGGACACTGGACACTTTTGGATTGTGTGAGGCCCACTGAATATCTGAGCGCTATGTCACAGGCTCGATGGCACAGCTGTGACGAAAGTGACTAGAGGATAAGTGAGATTTTGAATTTCTGCTCACACTTGTGGACACTGGACACTTTTGGATTGTGTGAGGCCCACTGAATATCTGAGCGCTATGTCACAGGCTCGATGGCACAGCTGTGACCAAAGTGACTAGAGGATAAGTGAGATTTTGAATTTCTGCAGACACTTGTGGACACTGGACACTTTTGGATTGTGTGAGGCCCACTGAATATCTGAGCGCTATGTCACAGGCTCGATGGCACAGCTGTGACCAAAGTGACTAGAGGATAAGTGAGATTTTGAATTTCTGCAGACACTTGTGGACACTGGACACTTTTGGATTGTGTGAGGCCCACTGAATATCTGAGCGCTATGTCACAGGCTCGATGGCACAGCTGTGACCAAAGTGACTAGAGGATAAGAGAGATTTTGAATTTCTGCAGACACTTGTGGACACTGGACACTTTTGGATTGTGTGAGGCCCACTGAATATCTGAGCGATATGTCACAGGCTCGATGGCACAGCTGTGACCAAAGTGACTAGAGGATAAGTGAGATTTTGAATTTCTGCTCACACTAGTGGACACTGGACACTTTTGGATTGTGTGAGGCCCACTGAATATCTGAGCGCTATGTCACAGGCTCGATGGCACAGCTGTGACCAAAGTGACTAGAGGATAAGTGAGATTTTGAATTTCTGCTCACACTAGTGGACACTGGACACTTTTGGATTGTGTGCGGCCCACTGAATATCTGAGCGCTATGTCACAGGCTCGATGGCACAGCTGTGACCAATGTGACTAGAGGATAAGTGAGATTTTGAATTTCTGCAGACACTTGTGGACACTGGACACTTTTGGATTGTGTGAGGCCCACTAAATACCTGAGCGCTATGTCACAGGCTCGATGGCACAGCTGTGACCAAAGTGACTAGAGGATAAGTGAGATTTTGAATTTCTGCTCACACTTGTGGACACTGGACACTTTTGGATTGTGTGAGGCCCACTGAATATCAGAGCACTATGTCACAGGCTCGATGGCACAGCTGTGACCCAAGTGACTAGAGGATAAGTGAGATTTTGAATTTCTGCTCACACTTGTGGACACTGGACACTTTTGGATTGTGTGAGGCCCACTGAATATCTGAGCGCTATGTCACAGGCTCGATGGCACAGCTGTGACCAAAGTGACTAGAGGATAAGTGAGATTTTGAGTTTCTGCAGACACTTGTGGACACTGGACACTTTTGGATTGTGTGAGGCCCACTGAATATCTGAGCGCTATGTCACAGGCTCGATGGCACAGCTGTGACCAAAGTGACTAGAGGATAAGTGAGATTTTGAATTTCTGCTCACACTAGTGGACACTGGACACTTTTGGATTGTGTGAGGCCCACTGAATATCTGAGCGCTATGTCACAGGCTCGATGGCACAGCTGTGACCAAAGTGACTAGAGGATAAGTGAGATTTTGAATTTCTGCTCACACTAGTGGACACTGGACACTTTTGGATTGTGTGAGGCCCACTGAATATCTGAGCGCTATGTCACAGGCTCGATGGCACAGCTGTGACCAAAGTGACTAGAGGATAAGTGAGATTTTGAATTTCTGCAGACACTTGTGGACACTGGAGACTTTTGGATTGTGTGAGGCCCACTGAATACCTGAGTGCTATGTCACAGGCTCGATGGCACAGCTGTGACCAAAGTGACTAGAGGATAAGTGAGATTTTGAATTTCTGCAGACACTTATGGACACTGGACACTTTTGGATTGTGTGAGGCCCACTGAATATCTGAGCGCTATGTCACAGGCTTGATGGCACAGCTGTGACCAAAGTGACTAGAGGATAAGTGAGATTTTGAATTTCTGCTCACACTAGTGGACACTGGACACTTTGGGATTGTGTGAGGCCCACTGAATATCTGAGCGCTATGTCACAGGCTCGATGGCACAGCTGTGACCAAAGTGACTAGAGGATAAGTGAGATTTTGAATTTCTGCAGACACTTGTGGACACTGGACACTTTTGGATTGTGTGAGGCCCACTGAATATCTGAGCGCTATGTCACAGGCTCGATGACACAGCTGTGACCAAAGTGACTAGAGAATAAGTGAGATTTTGAATTTCTGCAGACACTTGTGGACACTGGACACTTTTGGGTTGTGTGAGGCCCACTGAATATCTGAGCGCTATGTCACAGGCTCGATGGCACAGCTGTGACCAAAGTGACTAGAGGATAAGTGAGATTTTGAATTTCTACTCACACTTGTGGACACTGGACACTTTTGGATTGTGTGAGGCCCACTGAATATCTGAGCACCATGTCACAGGCTCGATGGCACAGCTGTGACCAAAGTGACTAGAGGATAAGTGAGATTTTGAATTTCTGCAGACACTTGTGGACACTGGACACTTTTGGATTGTGTGAGGCCCACTGAATATCTGAGCGCTATGTGACAGGCTCGATGGCACAGCTGTGACCAAAGTGACTAGAGGATAAGTGAGATTTTGAATTTCTGCAGACACTTGTGGACACTGGACACTTTTGGATTGTGTGAGGCCCACTGAATATCTGAGTGCTATGTCACAGGCTCGATGGCACAGCTGTGACGAAAGTGACTAGAGGATAAGTGAGATTTTGAATTTCTGCTCACACTAGTGGACACTGGACACTTTTGGATTGTGTGAGGCCCACTGAATATCTGAGCGCTATGTCACAGGCTCGATGGCACAGCTGTGACCAAAGTGACTAGAGGATAAGTGAGATTTTGAATTTCTGCTCACACTAGTGGACACTGGACACTTTTGGATTGTGTGAGGCCCACTGAATATCTGAGCGCTATGTCACAGGCTCGATGGCACAGTATGTGACCAAAGTGACTAGAGGATAAGTGAGATTTTGAATTTCTGCAGACACTTGTGGACACTGGACACTTTTGGATTGTGTGAGGCCCACTGAATATCTGAGCGCTATGTCACAGGCTCGATGGCACAGCTGTGACCAAAGTGACTAGAGGATAAGTGAGATTTTGAATTTCTGCAGACACTTGTGGACACTGGACACTTTTGGATTGTGTGAGGCCCACTGAATATCTGAGCGCTATGTCACAGGCTCGATGGCACAGCTGTGACCAAAGTGACTAGAGGATAAGAGAAATTTTGAATTTCTGCAGACACTTGTGGACACTGGACACTTTTGGATTGTGTGAGGCCCACTGAATATCTGAGCGATATGTCACAGGCTCGATGGCACAGCTGTGACCAAAGTGACTAGAGGATAAGTGAGATTTTGAATTTCTGCTCACACTAGTGGACACTGGACACTTTTGGATTGTGTGAGGCCCACTGAATATCTGAGCGCTATGTCACAGGCTCGATGGCACAGCTGTGACCAAAGTGACTAGAGGATAAGTGAGATTTTGAATTTCTGCTCACACTAGTGGACACTGGACACTTTTGGATTGTGTGAGGCCCACTGAATATCTGAGCGCTATGTCACAGGCTCGATGGCACAGCTGTGACCAATGTGACTAGAGGATAAGTGAGATTTTGAATTTCTGCAGACACTTGTGGACACTGGACACTTTTGGATTGTGTGAGGCCCACTGAATACCTGAGCGCTATGTCACAGGCTCGATGGCACAGCTGTGACCAAAGTGACTAGAGGATAAGTGAGATTTTGAATTTCTGCAGACACTTGTGGACACTGGACACTTTTGGATTGTGTGAGGCCCACTGAATATCTGAGCGCTATGTCACAGGCTCGATGGCACAGCTGTGACCAAAGTGACTAGAGGATAAGTGAGATTTTGAATTTCTGCTCACACTAGTGGACACTGGACACTTTTGGATTGTGTGAGGCCCACTGGATATCTGAGCGCTATGTCACAGGCTCGATGGCACAGCTGTGACCAAAGTGACTAGAGGATAAGTGAGATTTTGAATTTCTGCAGACACTTGTGGACACTGGACACTTTTGGGTTGTGTGAGGCCCACTGAATATCTGAGCGCTATGTCACAGGCTCGATGACACAGCTGTGACCAAAGTGATTAGAGGATAAGTGAGATTTTGAATTTCTGCAGACACTTGTGGACACTGGACACTTTTGGGTTGTGTGAGGCCCACTGAATATCTGAGCGCTATGTCACAGGCTCGATGGCACAGCTGTGACCAAAGTGACTAGAGGATATGTGAGATTTTGAATTTCTGCTCACACTTGTGGACACTGGACACTTTTGGATTGTGTGAGGCCCACTGAATATCTGAGCACTATGTCACAGGCTCGATGGCACAGCTGTGACCAAAGTGACTAGAGGATAAGTGAGATTTTGAATTTCTGCAGACACTTGTGGACACTGGACACTTTTGGATTGTGTGAGGCCCACTGAATATCTGAGCGCTATGTCACAGGCTCGATGGCACAGCTGTGACCAAAGTGACTAGAGGATAAGTGAGATTTTGAATTTCTGCAGGCACTTGTGGACACTGGACACTTTTGGATTGTGTGAGGCCCACTGAATATCTGAGCGCTATGTCACAGGCTCGATGGCACAGCTGTGACCAAAGTGACTAGAGGATAAGTGAGATTTTGAATTTCTGCCCACACTAGTGGACACTGGACACTTTTGGATTGTGTGAGGCCCAATGAATATCTGAGCGCTATGTCACAGGCTCGATGGCACAGCTGTGACCAAAGTGACTAGAGGATAAGTGAGATTTTGAATTTCTGCAGACACTTGTGGACACTGGACACTTTTGGATTGTGTGAGGCCCACTGAATATCTGAGCGCTATGTCACAGGCTCGATGGCACAGCTGTGACCAAAGTGAGTAGAGGATAAGTGAGATTTTGAATTTCTGCAGACACTTGTGGACACTGGACACTTTTGGATTGTGTGAGGCCCACTGAATATCTGAGCGCTATGTCACAGGCTCGATGGCACAGCTGTGACCAAAGAGACTAGAGGATAAGTGAGATTTTGAATTTCTGCTCACACTAGTGGACACTGGACACTTTTGGATTGTGTGAGGCCCACTGAATATCTGAGCGCTATGTCACAGGCTCGATGGCACAGCTGTGACCAAAGTGACTAGAGGATAAGTGAGATTTTGAATTTCTGCTCACACTAGTGGACACTGGACACTTTTGGATTGTGTGAGGCCCACTGAATATCTGAGCGCTATGTCACAGGCTCGATGGCACAGCTGTGACCAAAGTGACTAGAGGATAAGTGAGATTTTTAATTTCTGCAGACACTTGTGGACACTGGACACTTTTGGATTGTGTGAGGCCCACTGAATATCTGAGCGCTATGTCACAGGCTCGATGACACAGCTGTGATCAAAGTGACTAGAGGATAAGTGAGATTTTGAATTTCTGCAGACACTTGTGGACACTGGACACTTTTGGGTTGTGTGAGGCCCACTGAATATCTGAGCGCTATGTCACAGGCTTGATGGCACAGCTGTGACCAAAGTGACTAGAGGATAAGTGAGATTTTGAATTTCTGCTCACACTTGTGGACACTGGACACTTTTGGATTGTGTGAGGCCCACTGAATATCTGAGCACTATGTCACAGGCTCGATGGCACAGCTGTGACCCAAGTGACTAGAGGATAAGTGAGATTTTGAATTTCTGCAGACACTTGTGGACACTGGACACTTTTGGATTGTGTGAGGCCCACTGAATATCTGAGCGCTATGTCACAGGCTCGATGGCACAGCTGTGACCAAAGTGACTAGAGGATAAGTGAGATTTTGAGTTTCTGCAGACACTTGTGGACACTGGACACTTTTGGATTGTGTGAGGCCCACTGAATATCTGAGCGCTATGTCACAGGCTCGATGGCACAGCTGTGACCAAAGTGACTAGAGGATAAGTGAGATTTTGAATTTCTGCTCACACTAGTGGACACTGGACACTTTTGGATTGTGTGAGGCCCACTGAATATCTGAGCGCTATGTCACAGGCTCGATGGCTCAGCTGTGACCAAAGTGACTAGAGGATAAGTGAGATTTTGAATTTCTGCTCACTCTAGTGGACACTGGACACTTTTGGATTGTGTGAGGCCCACTGAATATCTGAGCGCTATGTCACAGGCTCGATGGCACAGCTGTGACCAAAGTGACTAGAGGATAAGTGAGATTTTGCATTTCTGCAGACACTTGTGGACACTGGAGACTTTTGGATTGTGTGAGGCCCACTGAATACCTGAGTGCTATGTCACAGGCTCGATGGCACAGCTGTGACCAAAGTGACTAGAGGATAAGTGAGATTTTGAATTTCTGCAGACACTTATGGACACTGGACACTTTTGGATTGTGTGAGGCCCACTGAATATCTGAGCGCTATGTCACAGGCTTGATGGCACAGCTGTGACCAAAGTGACTAGAGGATAAGTGAGATTTTGAATTTCTGCTCACACTAGTGGACACTGGACACTTTGGGATTGTGTGAGGCCCACTGAATATCTGAGCGCTATGTCACAGGCTCGGTGGCACAGCTGTGACCAAAGTGACTAGAGGATAAGTGAGATTTTGAATTTCTGCAGACACTTGTGGACACTGGACACTTTTGGATTGTGTGAGGCCCACTGAATATCTGAGCGCTATGTCACAGGCTCGATGACACAGCTGTGACCAAAGTGACTAGAGAATAAGTGAGATTTTGAATTTCTGCAGACACTTGTGGACACTGGACACTTTTGGGTTGTGTGAGGCCCACTGAATATCTGAGCGCTATGTCACAGGCTCGATGGCACAGCTGTGACCAAAGTGACTAGAGGATAAGTGAGATTTTGAATTTCTGCTCACACTTGTGGACACTGGACACTTTTGGATTGTGTGAGGCCCACTGAATATCTGAGCACTATGTCACAGGCTCGATGGCACAGCTGTGACCAAAGTGACTAGAGGATAAGTGAGATTTTGAATTTCTGCTCACACTTGTGGACACTGGACACTTTTGGATTGTGTGAGGCCCACTGAATATCTGAGCGCTATGTCACAGGCTCGATGGCACAGCTGTGACCAAAGTGACTAGAGGATATGTGAGATTTTGAATTTCTGCTCACACTTGTGGACACTGGACACTTTTGGATTGTGTGAGGCCCACTGAATATCTGAGCACTATGTCACAGGCTCGATGGCACAGCTGTGACCAAAGTGACTAGAGGATAAGTGAGATTTTGAATTTCTGCAGACACTTGTGGACACTGGACACTTTTGGATTGTGTGAGGCCCACTGAATATCTGAGCGCTATGTCACAGGCTCGATGGCACAGCTGTGACCAAAGTGACTAGAGGATAAGTGAGATTTTGAATTTCTGCAGGCACTTGTGGACACTGGACACTTTTGGATTGTGTGAGGCCCACTGAATATCTGAGCGCTATGTCACAGGCTCGATGGCACAGCTGTGACCAAAGTGACTAGAGGATAAGTGAGATTTTGAATTTCTGCCCACACTAGTGGACACTGGACACTTTTGGATTGTGTGAGGCCCAATGAATATCTGAGCGCTATGTCACAGGCTCGATGGCACAGCTGTGACCAAAGTGACTAGAGGATAAGTGAGATTTTGAATTTCTGCAGACACTTGTGGACACTGGACACTTTTGGATTGTGTGAGGCCCACTGAATATCTGAGCGCTATGTCACAGGCTCGATGGCACAGCTGTGACCAAAGTGAGTAGAGGATAAGTGAGATTTTGAATTTCTGCAGACACTTGTGGACACTGGACACTTTTGGATTGTGTGAGGCCCACTGAATATCTGAGCGCTATGTCACAGGCTCGATGGCACAGCTGTGACCAAAGAGACTAGAGGATAAGTGAGATTTTGAATTTCTGCTCACACTAGTGGACACTGGACACTTTTGGATTGTGTGAGGCCCACTGAATATCTGAGCGCTATGTCACAGGCTCGATGGCACAGCTGTGACCAAAGTGACTAGAGGATAAGTGAGATTTTGAATTTCTGCTCACACTAGTGGACACTGGACACTTTTGGATTGTGTGAGGCCCACTGAATATCTGAGCGCTATGTCACAGGCTCGATGGCACAGCTGTGACCAAAGTGACTAGAGGATAAGTGAGATTTTTAATTTCTGCAGACACTTGTGGACACTGGACACTTTTGGATTGTGTGAGGCCCACTGAATATCTGAGCGCTATGTCACAGGCTCGATGACACAGCTGTGATCAAAGTGACTAGAGGATAAGTGAGATTTTGAATTTCTGCAGACACTTGTGGACACTGGACACTTTTGGGTTGTGTGAGGCCCACTGAATATCTGAGCGCTATGTCACAGGCTTGATGGCACAGCTGTGACCAAAGTGACTAGAGGATAAGTGAGATTTTGAATTTCTGCTCACACTTGTGGACACTGGACACTTTTGGATTGTGTGAGGCCCACTGAATATCTGAGCACTATGTCACAGGCTCGATGGCACAGCTGTGACCCAAGTGACTAGAGGATAAGTGAGATTTTGAATTTCTGCAGACACTTGTGGACACTGGACACTTTTGGATTGTGTGAGGCCCACTGAATATCTGAGCGCTATGTCACAGGCTCGATGGCACAGCTGTGACCAAAGTGACTAGAGGATAAGTGAGATTTTGAGTTTCTGCAGACACTTGTGGACACTGGACACTTTTGGATTGTGTGAGGCCCACTGAATATCTGAGCGCTATGTCACAGGCTCGATGGCACAGCTGTGACCAAAGTGACTAGAGGATAAGTGAGATTTTGAATTTCTGCTCACACTAGTGGACACTGGACACTTTTGGATTGTGTGAGGCCCACTGAATATCTGAGCGCTATGTCACAGGCTCGATGGCTCAGCTGTGACCAAAGTGACTAGAGGATAAGTGAGATTTTGAATTTCTGCTCACTCTAGTGGACACTGGACACTTTTGGATTGTGTGAGGCCCACTGAATATCTGAGCGCTATGTCACAGGCTCGATGGCACAGCTGTGACCAAAGTGACTAGAGGATAAGTGAGATTTTGCATTTCTGCAGACACTTGTGGACACTGGAGACTTTTGGATTGTGTGAGGCCCACTGAATACCTGAGTGCTATGTCACAGGCTCGATGGCACAGCTGTGACCAAAGTGACTAGAGGATAAGTGAGATTTTGAATTTCTGCAGACACTTATGGACACTGGACACTTTTGGATTGTGTGAGGCCCACTGAATATCTGAGCGCTATGTCACAGGCTTGATGGCACAGCTGTGACCAAAGTGACTAGAGGATAAGTGAGATTTTGAATTTCTGCTCACACTAGTGGACACTGGACACTTTGGGATTGTGTGAGGCCCACTGAATATCTGAGCGCTATGTCACAGGCTCGGTGGCACAGCTGTGACCAAAGTGACTAGAGGATAAGTGAGATTTTGAATTTCTGCAGACACTTGTGGACACTGGACACTTTTGGATTGTGTGAGGCCCACTGAATATCTGAGCGCTATGTCACAGGCTCGATGACACAGCTGTGACCAAAGTGACTAGAGAATAAGTGAGATTTTGAATTTCTGCAGACACTTGTGGACACTGGACACTTTTGGGTTGTGTGAGGCCCACTGAATATCTGAGCGCTATGTCACAGGCTCGATGGCACAGCTGTGACCAAAGTGACTAGAGGATAAGTGAGATTTTGAATTTCTGCTCACACTTGTGGACACTGGACACTTTTGGATTGTGTGAGGCCCACTGAATATCTGAGCACTATGTCACAGGCTCGATGGCACAGCTGTGACCAAAGTGACTAGAGGATAAGTGAGATTTTGAATTTCTGCAGACACTTGTGGACACTGGACACTTTTGGATTGTGTGAGGCCCACTGAATATCTGAGCGCTATGTGACAGGCTCGATGGCACAGCTGTGACCAAAGTGACTAGAGGATAAGTGAGATTTTGAATTTCTGCAGACACTTGTGGACACTGGACACTTTTGGATTGTGTGAGGCCCACTGAATATCTGAGTGCTATGTCACACGCTCGATGGCACAGCTGTGACGAAAGTGACTAGAGGATAAGTGAGATTTTGAATTTCTGCTCACACTAGTGGACACTGGACACTTTTGGATTGTGTGATTCCCTCTGAATATCTGAGCGCTATGTCACAGGCTCGATGGCACAGCTGTGACCAAAGTGACTAGAGGATAAGTGAGATTTTGAATTTCTGCTCACACTAGTGGACACTGGACACTTTTGGATTGTGTGAGGCCCACTGAATATCTGAGCGCTATGTCACAGGCTCGATGGCACAGTATGTGACCAAAGTGACTAGAGGATAAGTGAGATTTTGAATTTCTGCAGACACTTGTGGACACTGGACACTTTTGGATTGTGTGAGGCCCACTGAATATCTGAGCGCTATGTCACAGGCTCGTTGGCACAGCTGTGACCAAAGTGAATGGAGGATAAGTGAGATTTTGAATTTCTGCTCACACTTGTGGACACTGGACACTTTTGGATTGTGTGAGGCCCACTGAATATCAGAGCACTATGTCACAGGCTCGATGGCACAGCTGTGACCCAAGTGACTAGAGGATAAGTGAGATTTTGAATTTCTGCAGACACTTGTGGACACTGGACACTTTTGGATTGTGTGAGGCCCACTGAATATCTGAGCGCTATGTCACAGGCTCGATGGCACAGCTGTGACCAAAGTGACTAGAGGATAAGTGAGATTTTGAATTTCTGCTCACACTAGTGGACACTGGACACTTTTGGATTGTGTGAGGCCCACTGAATATCTGAGCGCTATGTCACAGGCTCGATGGCACAGCTGTGACCAAAGTGACTAGAGGATAAGTGAGATTTTGAATTTCTGCTCACACTAGTGGACACTGGACACTTTTGGATTGTGTGAGGCCCACTGAATATCTGAGCGCTATGTCACAGGCTCGATGGCACAGCTGTGACCAAAGTGACTAGAGGATAAGTGAGATTTTGAATTTCTGCAGACACTTGTGGACACTGGACACTTTTGGATTGTGTGAGGCCCACTGAATACCTGAGTGCTATGTCACAGGCTCGATGGCACAGCTGTGAACAAAGTGACTAGAGGATAAGTGAGATTTTGAATTTCTGCAGACACTTATGGACACTGGACACTTTTGGATTGTGTGAGGCCCACTGAATATCTGAGCGCTATGTCACAGGCTTGATGGCACAGCTGTGACCAAAGTGACTAGAGGATAAGTGAGATTTTGAATTTCTGCTCACACTAGTGGACACTGGACACTTTGGGATTGTGTGAGGCCCACTGAATATCTGAGCGCTATGTCACAGGCTCGATGGCACAGCTGTGACCAAAGTGACTAGAGGATAAGTGAGATTTTGAATTTCTGCAGACACTTGTGGACACTGGACACTTTTGGATTGTGTGAGGCCCACTGAATATCTGAGCGCTATGTCACAGGCTCGATGACACAGCTGTGACCAAAGTGACTAGAGAATAAGTGAGATTTTGAATTTCTGCAGACACTTGTGGACACTGGACACTTTTGGGTTGTGTGAGGCCCACTGAATATCTGAGCGCTATGTCACAGGCTCGATGGCACAGCTGTGACCAAAGTGACTAGAGGATAAGTGAGATTTTGAATTTCTGCTCACACTTGTGGACACTGGACACTTTTGGATTGTGTGAGGCCCACTGAATATCTGAGCACTATGTCACAGGCTCGATGGCACAGCTGTGACCAAAGTGACTAGAGGATAAGTGAGATTTTGAATTTCTGCAGACACTTGTGGACACTGGACACTTTTGGATTGTGTGAGGCCCACTGAATATCTGAGCGCTATGTGACAGGCTCGATGGCACAGCTGTGACCAAAGTGACTAGAGGATAAGTGAGATTTTGAATTTCTGCAGACACTTGTGGACACTGGACACTTTTGGATTGTGTGAGGCCCACTGAATATCTGAGCGCTATGTCACAGGCTCGATGGCACAGCTGTGACGAAAGTGACTAGAGGATAAGTGAGATTTTGAATTTCTGCTCACACTAGTGGACACTGGACACTTTTGGATTGTGTGAGGCCCACTGAATATCTGAGCGCTATGTCACAGGCTCGATGGCACAGCTGTGACGAAAGTGACTAGAGGATAAGTGAGATTTTGAATTTCTGCTCACACTAGTGGACACTGGACACTTTTGGATTGTGTGAGGCCCACTGAATATCTGAGCGCTATGTCACAGGCTCGATGGCACAGCTGTGACCAAAGTGACTAGAGGATAAGTGAGATTTTGAATTTCTGCAGACACTTGTGGACACTGGACACTTTTGGATTGTGTGAGGCCCACTGAATATCTGAGCGCTATGTCACAGGCTCGATGGCACAGCTGTGACCAAAGTGACTAGAGGATAAGTGAGATTTTGAATTTCTGCAGACACTTGTGGACACTGGACACTTTTGGATTGTGTGAGGCCCACTGAATATCTGAGCGCTATGTCACAGGCTCGATGGCACAGCTGTGACCAAAGTGACTAGAGGATAAGAGAGATTTTGAATTTCTGCAGACACTTGTGGACACTGGACACTTTTGGATTGTGTGAGGCCCACTGAATATCTGAGCGATATGTCACAGGCTCGATGGCACAGCTGTGACCAAAGTGACTAGAGGATAAGTGAGATTTTGAATTTCTGCTCACACTAGTGGACACTGGACACTTTTGGATTGTGTGAGGCCCACTGAATATCTGAGCGCTATGTCACAGGCTCGATGGCACAGCTGTGACCAAAGTGACTAGAGGATAAGTGAGATTTTGAATTTCTGCTCACACTAGTGGACACTGGACACTTTTGGATTGTGTGCGGCCCACTGAATATCTGAGCGCTATGTCACAGGCTCGATGGCACAGCTGTGACCAATGTGACTAGAGGATAAGTGAGATTTTGAATTTCTGCAGACACTTGTGGACACTGGACACTTTTGGATTGTGTGAGGCCCACTAAATACCTGAGCGCTATGTCACAGGCTCGATGGCACAGCTGTGACCAAAGTGACTAGAGGATAAGTGAGATTTTGAATTTCTGCTCACACTTGTGGACACTGGACACTTTTGGATTGTGTGAGGCCCACTGAATATCAGAGCACTATGTCACAGGCTCGATGGCACAGCTGTGACCCAAGTGACTAGAGGATAAGTGAGATTTTGAATTTCTGCTCACACTTGTGGACACTGGACACTTTTGGATTGTGTGAGGCCCACTGAATATCTGAGCGCTATGTCACAGGCTCGATGGCACAGCTGTGACCAAAGTGACTAGAGGATAAGTGAGATTTTGAGTTTCTGCAGACACTTGTGGACACTGGACACTTTTGGATTGTGTGAGGCCCACTGAATATCTGAGCGCTATGTCACAGGCTCGATGGCACAGCTGTGACCAAAGTGACTAGAGGATAAGTGAGATTTTGAATTTCTGCTCACACTAGTGGACACTGGACACTTTTGGATTGTGTGAGGCCCACTGAATATCTGAGCGCTATGTCACAGGCTCGATGGCACAGCTGTGACCAAAGTGACTAGAGGATAAGTGAGATTTTGAATTTCTGCTCACACTAGTGGACACTGGACACTTTTGGATTGTGTGAGGCCCACTGAATATCTGAGCGCTATGTCACAGGCTCGATGGCACAGCTGTGACCAAAGTGACTAGAGGATAAGTGAGATTTTGAATTTCTGCAGACACTTGTGGACACTGGAGACTTTTGGATTGTGTGAGGCCCACTGAATACCTGAGTGCTATGTCACAGGCTCGATGGCACAGCTGTGACCAAAGTGACTAGAGGATAAGTGAGATTTTGAATTTCTGCAGACACTTATGGACACTGGACACTTTTGGATTGTGTGAGGCCCACTGAATATCTGAGCGCTATGTCACAGGCTTGATGGCACAGCTGTGACCAAAGTGACTAGAGGATAAGTGAGATTTTGAATTTCTGCTCACACTAGTGGACACTGGACACTTTGGGATTGTGTGAGGCCCACTGAATATCTGAGCGCTATGTCACAGGCTCGATGGCACAGCTGTGACCAAAGTGACTAGAGGATAAGTGAGATTTTGAATTTCTGCAGACACTTGTGGACACTGGACACTTTTGGATTGTGTGAGGCCCACTGAATATCTGAGCGCTATGTCACAGGCTCGATGACACAGCTGTGACCAAAGTGACTAGAGAATAAGTGAGATTTTGAATTTCTGCAGACACTTGTGGACACTGGACACTTTTGGGTTGTGTGAGGCCCACTGAATATCTGAGCGCTATGTCACAGGCTCGATGGCACAGCTGTGACCAAAGTGACTAGAGGATAAGTGAGATTTTGAATTTCTACTCACACTTGTGGACACTGGACACTTTTGGATTGTGTGAGGCCCACTGAATATCTGAGCACCATGTCACAGGCTCGATGGCACAGCTGTGACCAAAGTGACTAGAGGATAAGTGAGATTTTGAATTTCTGCAGACACTTGTGGACACTGGACACTTTTGGATTGTGTGAGGCCCACTGAATATCTGAGCGCTATGTGACAGGCTCGATGGCACAGCTGTGACCAAAGTGACTAGAGGATAAGTGAGATTTTGAATTTCTGCAGACACTTGTGGACACTGGACACTTTTGGATTGTGTGAGGCCCACTGAATATCTGAGTGCTATGTCACAGGCTCGATGGCACAGCTGTGACGAAAGTGACTAGAGGATAAGTGAGATTTTGAATTTCTGCTCACACTAGTGGACACTGGACACTTTTGGATTGTGTGAGGCCCACTGAATATCTGAGCGCTATGTCACAGGCTCGATGGCACAGCTGTGACCAAAGTGACTAGAGGATAAGTGAGATTTTGAATTTCTGCTCACACTAGTGGACACTGGACACTTTTGGATTGTGTGAGGCCCACTGAATATCTGAGCGCTATGTCACAGGCTCGATGGCACAGTATGTGACCAAAGTGACTAGAGGATAAGTGAGATTTTGAATTTCTGCAGACACTTGTGGACACTGGACACTTTTGGATTGTGTGAGGCCCACTGAATATCTGAGCGCTATGTCACAGGCTCGATGGCACAGCTGTGACCAAAGTGACTAGAGGATAAGTGAGATTTTGAATTTCTGCAGACACTTGTGGACACTGGACACTTTTGGATTGTGTGAGGCCCACTGAATATCTGAGCGCTATGTCACAGGCTCGATGGCACAGCTGTGACCAAAGTGACTAGAGGATAAGAGAAATTTTGAATTTCTGCAGACACTTGTGGACACTGGACACTTTTGGATTGTGTGAGGCCCACTGAATATCTGAGCGATATGTCACAGGCTCGATGGCACAGCTGTGACCAAAGTGACTAGAGGATAAGTGAGATTTTGAATTTCTGCTCACACTAGTGGACACTGGACACTTTTGGATTGTGTGAGGCCCACTGAATATCTGAGCGCTATGTCACAGGCTCGATGGCACAGCTGTGACCAAAGTGACTAGAGGATAAGTGAGATTTTGAATTTCTGCTCACACTAGTGGACACTGGACACTTTTGGATTGTGTGAGGCCCACTGAATATCTGAGCGCTATGTCACAGGCTCGATGGCACAGCTGTGACCAATGTGACTAGAGGATAAGTGAGATTTTGAATTTCTGCAGACACTTGTGGACACTGGACACTTTTGGATTGTGTGAGGCCCACTGAATACCTGAGCGCTATGTCACAGGCTCGATGGCACAGCTGTGACCAAAGTGACTAGAGGATAAGTGAGATTTTGAATTTCTGCAGACACTTGTGGACACTGGACACTTTTGGATTGTGTGAGGCCCACTGAATATCTGAGCGCTATGTCACAGGCTCGATGGCACAGCTGTGACCAAAGTGACTAGAGGATAAGTGAGATTTTGAATTTCTGCTCACACTAGTGGACACTGGACACTTTTGGATTGTGTGAGGCCCACTGGATATCTGAGCGCTATGTCACAGGCTCGATGGCACAGCTGTGACCAAAGTGACTAGAGGATAAGTGAGATTTTGAATTTCTGCAGACACTTGTGGACACTGGACACTTTTGGGTTGTGTGAGGCCCACTGAATATCTGAGCGCTATGTCACAGGCTCGATGACACAGCTGTGACCAAAGTGATTAGAGGATAAGTGAGATTTTGAATTTCTGCAGACACTTGTGGACACTGGACACTTTTGGGTTGTGTGAGGCCCACTGAATATCTGAGCGCTATGTCACAGGCTCGATGGCACAGCTGTGACCAAAGTGACTAGAGGATATGTGAGATTTTGAATTTCTGCTCACACTTGTGGACACTGGACACTTTTGGATTGTGTGAGGCCCACTGAATATCTGAGCACTATGTCACAGGCTCGATGGCACAGCTGTGACCAAAGTGACTAGAGGATAAGTGAGATTTTGAATTTCTGCAGACACTTGTGGACACTGGACACTTTTGGATTGTGTGAGGCCCACTGAATATCTGAGCGCTATGTCACAGGCTCGATGGCACAGCTGTGACCAAAGTGACTAGAGGATAAGTGAGATTTTGAATTTCTGCAGGCACTTGTGGACACTGGACACTTTTGGATTGTGTGAGGCCCACTGAATATCTGAGCGCTATGTCACAGGCTCGATGGCACAGCTGTGACCAAAGTGACTAGAGGATAAGTGAGATTTTGAATTTCTGCTCACACTAGTGGACACTGGACACTTTTGGATTGTGTGAGGCCCAATGAATATCTGAGCGCTATGTCACAGGCTCGATGGCACAGCTGTGACCAAAGTGACTAGAGGATAAGTGAGATTTTGAATTTCTGCAGACACTTGTGGACACTGGACACTTTTGGATTGTGTGAGGCCCACTGAATATCTGAGCGCTATGTCACAGGCTCGATGGCACAGCTGTGACCAAAGTGAGTAGAGGATAAGTGAGATTTTGAATTTCTGCAGACACTTGTGGACACTGGACACTTTTGGATTGTGTGAGGCCCACTGAATATCTGAGCGCTATGTCACAGGCTCGATGGCACAGCTGTGACCAAAGAGACTAGAGGATAAGTGAGATTTTGAATTTCTGCTCACACTAGTGGACACTGGACACTTTTGGATTGTGTGAGGCCCACTGAATATCTGAGCGCTATGTCACAGGCTCGATGGCACAGCTGTGACCAAAGTGACTAGAGGATAAGTGAGATTTTGAATTTCTGCTCACACTAGTGGACACTGGACACTTTTGGATTGTGTGAGGCCCACTGAATATCTGAGCGCTATGTCACAGGCTCGATGGCACAGCTGTGACCAAAGTGACTAGAGGATAAGTGAGATTTTTAATTTCTGCAGACACTTGTGGACACTGGACACTTTTGGATTGTGTGAGGCCCACTGAATATCTGAGCGCTATGTCACAGGCTCGATGACACAGCTGTGATCAAAGTGACTAGAGGATAAGTGAGATTTTGAATTTCTGCAGACACTTGTGGACACTGGACACTTTTGGGTTGTGTGAGGCCCACTGAATATCTGAGCGCTATGTCACAGGCTTGATGGCACAGCTGTGACCAAAGTGACTAGAGGATAAGTGAGATTTTGAATTTCTGCTCACACTTGTGGACACTGGACACTTTTGGATTGTGTGAGGCCCACTGAATATCTGAGCACTATGTCACAGGCTCGATGGCACAGCTGTGACCCAAGTGACTAGAGGATAAGTGAGATTTTGAATTTCTGCAGACACTTGTGGACACTGGACACTTTTGGATTGTGTGAGGCCCACTGAATATCTGAGCGCTATGTCACAGGCTCGATGGCACAGCTGTGACCAAAGTGACTAGAGGATAAGTGAGATTTTGAGTTTCTGCAGACACTTGTGGACACTGGACACTTTTGGATTGTGTGAGGCCCACTGAATATCTGAGCGCTATGTCACAGGCTCGATGGCACAGCTGTGACCAAAGTGACTAGAGGATAAGTGAGATTTTGAATTTCTGCTCACACTAGTGGACACTGGACACTTTTGGATTGTGTGAGGCCCACTGAATATCTGAGCGCTATGTCACAGGCTCGATGGCTCAGCTGTGACCAAAGTGACTAGAGGATAAGTGAGATTTTGAATTTCTGCTCACTCTAGTGGACACTGGACACTTTTGGATTGTGTGAGGCCCACTGAATATCTGAGCGCTATGTCACAGGCTCGATGGCACAGCTGTGACCAAAGTGACTAGAGGATAAGTGAGATTTTGCATTTCTGCAGACACTTGTGGACACTGGAGACTTTTGGATTGTGTGAGGCCCACTGAATACCTGAGTGCTATGTCACAGGCTCGATGGCACAGCTGTGACCAAAGTGACTAGAGGATAAGTGAGATTTTGAATTTCTGCAGACACTTATGGACACTGGACACTTTTGGATTGTGTGAGGCCCACTGAATATCTGAGCGCTATGTCACAGGCTTGATGGCACAGCTGTGACCAAAGTGACTAGAGGATAAGTGAGATTTTGAATTTCTGCTCACACTAGTGGACACTGGACACTTTGGGATTGTGTGAGGCCCACTGAATATCTGAGCGCTATGTCACAGGCTCGGTGGCACAGCTGTGACCAAAGTGACTAGAGGATAAGTGAGATTTTGAATTTCTGCAGACACTTGTGGACACTGGACACTTTTGGATTGTGTGAGGCCCACTGAATATCTGAGCGCTATGTCACAGGCTCGATGACACAGCTGTGACCAAAGTGACTAGAGAATAAGTGAGATTTTGAATTTCTGCAGACACTTGTGGACACTGGACACTTTTGGGTTGTGTGAGGCCCACTGAATATCTGAGCGCTATGTCACAGGCTCGATGGCACAGCTGTGACCAAAGTGACTAGAGGATAAGTGAGATTTTGAATTTCTGCTCACACTTGTGGACACTGGACACTTTTGGATTGTGTGAGGCCCACTGAATATCTGAGCACTATGTCACAGGCTCGATGGCACAGCTGTGACCAAAGTGACTAGAGGATAAGTGAGATTTTGAATTTCTGCAGACACTTGTGGACACTGGACACTTTTGGATTGTGTGAGGCCCACTGAATATCTGAGCGCTATGTGACAGGCTCGATGGCACAGCTGTGACCAAAGTGACTAGAGGATAAGTGAGATTTTGAATTTCTGCAGACACTTGTGGACATTGGACACTTTTGGATTGTGTGAGGCCCACTGAATATCTGAGCGCTATGTCACAGGCTCGATGGCACAGCTGTGACGAAAGTGACTAGAGGATAAGTGAGATTTTGAATATCTGCTCACACTAGTGGACACTGGAAACTTTTGGATTGTGTGAGGCCCACTGAATATCTGAGCGCTATGTCACAGGCTCGATGGCACAGCTGTGACCAAAGTGACTAGAGGATAAGTGAGATTTTGAATTTCTGCTCACACTAGTGGACACTGGACACTTTTGGATTGTGTGAGGCCCACTGAATATCTGAGCGCTATGTCACAGGCTCGATGGCACAGCTGTGACCAAAGTGACTAGAGGATAAGTGAGATTTTGAATTTCTGCAGACACTTGTGGACACTGGACACTTTTGGATTGTGTGAGGCCCACTGAATATCTGAGCGCTATGTCACAGGCTCGATGGCACAGCTGTGACCAAAGTGACTAGAGGATAAGTGAGATTTTGAATTTCTGCAGACTCTTGTGGACACTGGACACTTTTGGATTGTGTGAGGCCCACTGAATATCTGAGCGCTATGTCACAGGCTCGATGGCACAGCTGTTACCAAAGTGACTAGAGGATAAGTGAGATTTTGAATTTCTGCAGACACTTGTGGACACTGGACACTTTTTGATTGTGTGAGGCCCAATGAATATCTGAGTGCTATGTCTCAGGCTCGATGGCACAGCTGTGACCAAAGTGACAAGAGGATAAGTGAGATTTTGAATTTCTGCAGACACTTGTGGACACTGGACACTTTTGGATTGTGTGAGGCCCACTGAATATCTGAGCGCTATGTCACAGGCTCGATGGCACAGCTGTGACCAAAGTGACTAGATGATAAGTGAGATTTTGAATTTCTGCTCACACTAGTGGACACTGGACACTTTTGGATTGTGTGAGGCCCACTGAATATCTGAGCGCTATGTCACAGGCTCAATGGCACAGCTGTGACCAAAGTGACTAGAGGATAAGTTTGATTTTGAATTTCTGCAGACACTTGTGGACACTGGACACTTTTGGATTGTGTGAGGCCCACTGAATATCTGAGCGCTATGTCACAGGCTCGATGGCACAGCTGTGACCAAAGTGACTAGAGGATAAGTGAGATTTTGAATTTCTGCAGACACTTGTGGACACTGGACACTTTTGGATTGTGTGAGGTCCACTGAATATCTGAGCGCTATGTCACAGGCTCGATGACACAGCTGTGACCAAAGTGACTAGAGGATAAGTGAGATTTTGAATTTCTGCTCACACTAGTGGACACTGGACACTTTTGGATTGTGTGAGGCCCACTGGAATATCTGAGCGCTATGTCACAGGCTCGATGGCACAGCTGTGACCAAAGTGACTAGAGGATAAGTGAGATTTTGAATTTCTGCAGACACTTGTGGACACTGGACACTTTTGGATTGTGTGAGGCCCACTGAATATCTGAGCGCTTTGTCACAGGCTCGATGGCACAGCTGTGACCAAAATGACTAGAGGATAAGTGAGATTTTGAATTTCTGCTCACACTAGTGGACACTGGACACTTTTGGATTGTGTGAGGCCCACTGAATATCTGAGCGCTATGTCACAGGCTCGATGGCACAGCTGTGACCAAAGTGACTAGAGGATAAGTGAGATTTTGAATTTCTGCAGACACTTGTGGACACTGGACACTTTTGGATTGTGTGAGGCCCACTGAATATCTGAGCGCTATGTCACAGGCTCGATGGCACAGCTGTGACCAAAGTGACTAGAGGATAAGTGAGATTTTGAATTTCTGCAGACACTTGTGGACACTGGACACTTTTGGATTGTGTAAGGCCCACTGAATATCTGAGCGCTATGTCACAGGCTCGATGACACAGCTGTGACCAAAGTGACTAGAGCATAAGTGAGATTTTGAATTTCTGCAGACACTTGTGGACACTGGACACTTTTGGGTTGTGTGAGGCCCACTGAATATCTGAGCGCTATGTCACAGGCTTGATGGCACAGCTGTGACCAAAGTGACTAGAGGATAAGTGAGATTTTGAATTTCTGCTCACACTTGTGGACACTGGACACTTTTGGATTGTGTGAGGCCCACTGAATATCTGAACACTATGTCACAGGCTCGATGGCACAGCTGTGACCCAAGTGACTAGAGGATAAGTGAGATTTTGAATTTCTGCAGACACTTGTGGACACTGGACACTTTTGGATTGTGTGAGGCCCACTGAATATCTGAGCGCTATGTCACAGGCTCGATGGCACAGCTGTGTCCAAAGTGACTAGAGGATAAGTGAGATTTTGAATTTCTGCAGACACTTGTGGACACTGGACACTTTTGGATTGTGTGAGGCCCACTGAATATCTGAGCGCTATGTCACAGGCTCGATGGCACAGCTGTGACCAAAGTGACTAGAGGATAAGTGAGATTTTGAATTTCTGCTCACACTAGTGGACACTGGACACTTTTGGATTGTGTGAGGCCCACTGAATATCAGAGCACTATGTCACAGGCTCGATGGCACAGCTGTGACCCAAGTGACTAGAGGATAAGTGAGATTTTGAATTTCTGCTCACACTAGTGGACACTGGACACTTTTGGATTGTGTGAGGCCCACTGAATATCTGAGCGCTATGTCACAGGCTCGATGGCACAGCTGTGACCAAAGTGACTAGAGGATAAGTGAGATTTTGAATTTCTGCAGACACTTGTGGACACTGGACACTTTTGGATTGTGTGAGGCCCACTGAATACCTGAGTGCTATGTCACAGGCTCGATGGCACAGCTGTGAACAAAGTGACTAGAGGATAAGTGAGATTTTGAATTTCTGCAGACACTTATGGACACTGGACACTTTTGGATTGTGTGAGGCCCACTGAATATCTGAGCGCTATGTCACAGGCTTGATGGCACAGCTGTGACCAAAGTGACTAGAGGATAAGTGAGATTTTGAATTTCTGCTCACACTAGTGGACACTGGACACTTTGGGATTGTGTGAGGCCCACTGAATATCTGAGCGCTATGTCACAGGCTCGATGGCACAGCTGTGACCAAAGTGACTAGAGGATAAGTGAGATTTTGAATTTCTGCAGACACTTGTGGACACTGGACACTTTTGGATTGTGTGAGGCCCACTGAATATCTGAGCGCTATGTCACAGGCTCGATGACACAGCTGTGACCAAAGTGACTAGAGAATAAGTGAGATTTTGAATTTCTGCAGACACTTGTGGACACTGGACACTTTTGGGTTGTGTGAGGCCCACTGAATATCTGAGCGCTATGTCACAGGCTCGATGGCACAGCTGTGACCAAAGTGACTAGAGGATAAGTGAGATTTTGAATTTCTGCTCACACTTGTGGACACTGGACACTTTTGGATTGTGTGAGGCCCACTGAATATCTGAGCACTATGTCACAGGCTCGATGGCACAGCTGTGACCAAAGTGACTAGAGGATAAGTGAGATTTTGAATTTCTGCAGACACTTGTGGACACTGGACACTTTTGGATTGTGTGAGGCCCACTGAATATCTGAGCGCTATGTGACAGGCTCGATGGCACAGCTGTGACCAAAGTGACTAGAGGATAAGTGAGATTTTGAATTTCTGCAGACACTTGTGGACACTGGACACTTTTGGATTGTGTGAGGCCCACTGAATATCTGAGCGCTATGTCACAGGCTCGATGGCACAGCTGTGACGAAAGTGACTAGAGGATAAGTGAGATTTTGAATTTCTGCTCACACTAGTGGACACTGGACACTTTTGGATTGTGTGAGGCCCACTGAATATCTGAGCGCTATGTCACAGGCTCGATGGCACAGCTGTGACGAAAGTGACTAGAGGATAAGTGAGATTTTGAATTTCTGCTCACACTAGTGGACACTGGACACTTTTGGATTGTGTGAGGCCCACTGAATATCTGAGCGCTATGTCACAGGCTCGATGGCACAGCTGTGACCAAAGTGACTAGAGGATAAGTGAGATTTTTAATTTCTGCAGACACTTGTGGACACTGGACACTTTTGGATTGTGTGAGGCCCACTGAATATCTGAGCGCTATGTCACAGGCTCGATGGCACAGCTGTGACCAAAGTGACTAGAGGATAAGTGAGATTTTGAATTTCTGCAGACACTTGTGGACACTGGACACTTTTGGATTGTGTGAGGCCCACTGAATATCTGAGCGCTATGTCACAGGCTCGATGGCACAGCTGTGACCAAAGTGACTAGAGGATAAGAGAGATTTTGAATTTCTGCAGACACTTGTGGACACTGGACACTTTTGGATTGTGTGAGGCCCACTGAATATCTGAGCGATATGTCACAGGCTCGATGGCACAGCTGTGACCAAAGTGACTAGAGGATAAGTGAGATTTTGAATTTCTGCTCACACTAGTGGACACTGGACACTTTTGGATTGTGTGAGGCCCACTGAATATCTGAGCGCTATGTCACAGGCTCGATGGCACAGCTGTGACCAAAGTGACTAGAGGATAAGTGAGATTTTGAATTTCTGCTCACACTAGTGGACACTGGACACTTTTGGATTGTGTGAGGCCCACTGAATATCTGAGCGCTATGTCACAGGCTCGATGGCACAGCTGTGACCAATGTGACTAGAGGATAAGTGAGATTTTGAATTTCTGCAGACACTTGTGGACACTGGACACTTTTGGATTGTGTGAGGCCCACTAAATACCTGAGCGCTATGTCACAGGCTCGATGGCACAGCTGTGACCAAAGTGACTAGAGGATAAGTGAGATTTTGAATTTCTGCTCACACTTGTGGACACTGGACACTTTTGGATTGTGTGAGGCCCACTGAATATCAGAGCACTATGTCACAGGCTCGATGGCACAGCTGTGACCCAAGTGACTAGAGGATAAGTGAGATTTTGAATTTCTGCTCACACTTGTGGACACTGGACACTTTTGGATTGTGTGAGGCCCACTGAATATCTGAGCGCTATGTCACAGGCTCGATGGCACAGCTGTGACCAAAGTGACTAGAGGATAAGTGAGATTTTGAGTTTCTGCAGACACTTGTGGACACTGGACACTTTTGGATTGTGTGAGGCCCACTGAATATCTGAGCGCTATGTCACAGGCTCGATGGCACAGCTGTGACCAAAGTGACTAGAGGATAAGTGAGATTTTGAATTTCTGCTCACACTAGTGGACACTGGACACTTTTGGATTGTGTGAGGCCCACTGAATATCTGAGCGCTATGTCACAGGCTCGATGGCACAGCTGTGACCAAAGTGACTAGAGGATAAGTGAGATTTTGAATTTCTGCTCACACTAGTGGACACTGGACACTTTTGGATTGTGTGAGGCCCACTGAATATCTGAGCGCTATGTCACAGGCTCGATGGCACAGCTGTGACCAAAGTGACTAGAGGATAAGTGAGATTTTGAATTTCTGCAGACACTTGTGGACACTGGAGACTTTTGGATTGTGTGAGGCCCACTGAACACCTGAGTGCTATGTCACAGGCTCGATGGCACAGCTGTGACCAAAGTGACTAGAGGATAAGTGAGATTTTGAATTTCTGCAGACACTTATGGACACTGGACACTTTTGGATTGTGTGAGGCCCACTGAATATCTGAGCGCTATGTCACAGGCTTGATGGCACAGCTGTGACCAAAGTGACTAGAGGATAAGTGAGATTTTGAATTTCTGCTCACACTAGTGGACACTGGACACTTTGGGATTGTGTGAGGCCCACTGAATATCTGAGCGCTATGTCACAGGCTCGATGGCACAGCTGTGACCAAAGTGACTAGAGGATAAGTGAGATTTTGAATTTCTGCAGACACTTGTGGACACTGGACACTTTTGGATTGTGTGAGGCCCACTGAATATCTGAGCGCTATGTCACAGGCTCGATGACACAGCTGTGACCAAAGTGACTAGAGAATAAGTGAGATTTTGAATTTCTGCAGACACTTGTGGACACTGGACACTTTTGGGTTGTGTGAGGCCCACTGAATATCTGAGCGCTATGTCACAGGCTCGATGGCACAGCTGTGACCAAAGTGACTAGAGGATAAGTGAGATTTTGAATTTCTACTCACACTTGTGGACACTGGACACTTTTGGATTGTGTGAGGCCCACTGAATATCTGAGCACTATGTCACAGGCTCGATGGCACAGCTGTGACCAAAGTGACTAGAGGATAAGTGAGATTTTGAATTTCTGCAGACACTTGTGGACACTGGACACTTTTGGATTGTGTGAGGCCCACTGAATATCTGAGCGCTATGTGACAGGCTCGATGGCACAGCTGTGACCAAAGTGACTAGAGGATAAGTGAGATTTTGAATTTCTGCAGACACTTGTGGACACTGGACACTTTTGGATTGTGTGAGGCCCACTGAATATCTGAGTGCTATGTCACAGGCTCGATGGCACAGCTGTGACGAAAGTGACTAGAGGATAAGTGAGATTTTGAATTTCTGCTCACACTAGTGGACACTGGACACTTTTGGATTGTGTGAGGCCCACTGAATATCTGAGCGCTATGTCACAGGCTCGATGGCACAGCTGTGACCAAAGTGACTAGAGGATAAGTGAGATTTTGAATTTCTGCTCACACTAGTGGACACTGGACACTTTTGGATTGTGTGAGGCCCACTGAATATCTGAGCGCTATGTCACAGGCTCGATGGCACAGTATGTGACCAAAGTGACTAGAGGATAAGTGAGATTTTGAATTTCTGCAGACACTTGTGGACACTGGACACTTTTGGATTGTGTGAGGCCCACTGAATATCTGAGCGCTATGTCACAGGCTCGTTGGCACAGCTGTGACCAAAGTGACTAGAGGATAAGTGAGATTTTGAATTTCTGCTCACACTTGTGGACACTGGACACTTTTGGATTGTGTGAGGCCCACTGAATATCAGAGCACTATGTCACAGGCTCGATGGCACAGCTGTGACCCAAGTGACTAGAGGATAAGTGAGATTTTGAATTTCTGCAGACACTTGTGGACACTGGACACTTTTGGATTGTGTGAGGCCCACTGAATATCTGAGCGCTATGTCACAGGCTCGATGGCACAGCTGTGACCAAAGTGACTAGAGGATAAGTGAGATTTTGAATTTCTGCTCACACTAGTGGACACTGGACACTTTTGGATTGTGTGAGGCCCACTGAATATCTGAGCGCTATGTCACAGGCTCGATGGCACAGCTGTGACCAAAGTGACTAGAGGATAAGTGAGATTTTGAATTTCTGCTCACACTAGTGGACACTGGAAACTTTTGGATTGTGTGAGGCCCACTGAATATCTGAGCGCTATGTCACAGGCTCGATGGCACAGCTGTGACCAAAGTGACTAGAGGATAAGTGAGATTTTGAATTTCTGCAGACACTTGTGGACACTGGACACTTTTGGATTGTGTGAGGCCCACTGAATACCTGAGTGCTATGTCACAGGCTCGATGGCACAGCTGTGAACAAAGTGACTAGAGGATAAGTGAGATTTTGAATTTCTGCAGACACTTATGGACACTGGACACTTTTGGATTGTGTGAGGCCCACTGAATATCTGAGCGCTATGTCACAGGCTTGATGGCACAGCTGTGACCAAAGTGACTAGAGGATAAGTGAGATTTTGAATTTCTGCTCACACTAGTGGACACTGGACACTTTGGGATTGTGTGAGGCCCACTGAATATCTGAGCGCTATGTCACAGGCTCGATGGCACAGCTGTGACCAAAGTGACTAGAGGATAAGTGGGATTTTGAATTTCTGCAGACACTTGTGGACACTGGACACTTTTGGATTGTGTGAGGCCCACTGAATATCTGAGCGCTATGTCACAGGCTCGATGACACAGCTGTGACCAAAGTGACTAGAGAATAAGTGAGATTTTGAATTTCTGCAGACACTTGTGGACACTGGACACTTTTGGGTTGTGTGAGGCCCACTGAATATCTGAGCGCTATGTCACAGGCTCGATGGCACAGCTGTGACCAAAGTGACTAGAGGATAAGTGAGATTTTGAATTTCTGCTCACACTTGTGGACACTGGACACTTTTGGATTGTGTGAGGCCCACTGAATATCTGAGCACTATGTCACAGGCTCGATGGCACAGCTGTGACCAAAGTGACTAGAGGATAAGTGAGATTTTGAATTTCTGCAGACACTTGTGGACACTGGACACTTTTGGATTGTGTGAGGCCCACTGAATATCTGAGCGCTATGTGACAGGCTCGATGGCACAGCTGTGACCAAAGTGACTAGAGGATAAGTGAGATTTTGAATTTCTGCAGACACTTGTGGACACTGGACACTTTTGGATTGTGTGAGGCCCACTGAATATCTGAGCGCTATGTCACAGGCTCGATGGCACAGCTGTGACGAAAGTGACTAGAGGATAAGTGAGATTTTGAATTTCTGCTCACACTAGTGGACACTGGACACTTTTGGATTGTGTGAGGCCCACTGAATATCTGAGCGCTATGTCACAGGCTCGATGGCACAGCTGTGACGAAAGTGACTAGAGGATAAGTGAGATTTTGAATTTCTGCTCACACTAGTGGACACTGGACACTTTTGGATTGTGTGAGGCCCACTGAATATCTGAGCGCTATGTCACAGGCTCGATGGCACAGCTGTGACCAAAGTGACTAGAGGATAAGTGAGATTTTGAATTTCTGCAGACACTTGTGGACACTGGACACTTTTGGATTGTGTGAGGCCCACTGAATATCTGAGCGCTATGTCACAGGCTCGATGGCACAGCTGTGACCAAAGTGACTAGAGGATAAGTGAGATTTTGAGTTTCTGCAGACACTTGTGGACACTGGACACTTTTGGATTGTGTGAGGCCCACTGAATATCTGAGCGCTATGTCACAGGCTCGATGGCACAGCTGTGACCAAAGTGACTAGAGGATAAGTGAGATTTTGAATTTCTGCTCACACTAGTGGACACTGGACACTTTTGGATTGTGTGAGGCCCACTGAATATCTGAGCGCTATGTCACAGGCTCGATGGCACAGCTGTGACCAAAGTGACTAGAGGATAAGTGAGATTTTGAATTTCTGCTCACACTAGTGGACACTGGACACTTTTGGATTGTGTGAGGCCCACTGAATATCTGAGCGCTATGTCACAGGCTCGATGGCACAGCTGTGACCAAAGTGAGTAGAGGATAAGTGAGATTTTGAATTTCTGCAGACACTTGTGGACACTGGAGACTTTTGGATTGTGTGAGGCCCACTGAATACCTGAGTGCTATGTCACAGGCTCGATGGCACAGCTGTGACCAAAGTGACTAGAGGATAAGTGAGATTTTGAATTTCTGCAGACACTTATGGACACTGGACACTTTTGGATTGTGTGAGGCCCACTGAATATCTGAGCGCTATGTCACAGGCTTGATGGCACAGCTGTGACCAAAGTGACTAGAGGATAAGTGAGATTTTGAATTTCTGCTCACACTAGTGGACACTGGACACTTTGGGATTGTGTGAGGCCCACTGAATATCTGAGCGCTATGTCACAGGCTCGATGGCACAGCTGTGACCAAAGTGACTAGAGGATAAGTGAGATTTTGAATTTCTGCAGACACTTGTGGACACTGGACACTTTTGGATTGTGTGAGGCCCACTGAATATCTGAGCGCTATGTCACAGGCTCGATGACACAGCTGTGACCAAAGTGACTAGAGAATAAGTGAGATTTTGAATTTCTGCAGACACTTGTGGACACTGGACACTTTTGGGTTGTGTGAGGCCCACTGAATATCTGAGCGCTATGTCACAGGCTCGATGGCACAGCTGTGACCAAAGTGACTAGAGGATAAGTGAGATTTTGAATTTCTACTCACACTTGTGGACACTGGACACTTTTGGATTGTGTGAGGCCCACTGAATATCTGAGCACTATGTCACAGGCTCGATGGCACAGCTGTGACCAAAGTGACTAGAGGATAAGTGAGATTTTGAATTTCTGCAGACACTTGTGGACACTGGACACTTTTGGATTGTGTGAGGCCCACTGAATATCTGAGCGCTATGTGACAGGCTCGATGGCACAGCTGTGACCAAAGTGACTAGAGGATAAGTGAGATTTTGAATTTCTGCAGACACTTGTGGACACTGGACACTTTTGGATTGTGTGAGGCCCACTGAATATCTGAGTGCTATGTCACACGCTCGATGGCACAGCTGTGACGAAAGTGACTAGAGGATAAGTGAGATTTTGAATTTCTGCTCACACTAGTGGACACTGGACACTTTTGGATTGTGTGATTCCCTCTGAATATCTGAGCGCTATGTCACAGGCTCGATGGCACAGCTGTGACCAAAGTGACTAGAGGATAAGTGAGATTTTGAATTTCTGCTCACACTAGTGGACACTGGACACTTTTGGATTGTGTGAGGCCCACTGAATATCTGAGCGCTATGTCACAGGCTCGATGGCACAGTATGTGACCAAAGTGACTAGAGGATAAGTGAGATTTTGAATTTCTGCAGACACTTGTGGACACTGGACACTTTTGGATTGTGTGAGGCCCACTGAATATCTGAGCGCTATGTCACAGGCTCGTTGGCACAGCTGTGACCAAAGTGACTAGAGGATAAGTGAGATTTTGAATTTCTGCTCACACTTGTGGACACTGGACACTTTTGGATTGTGTGAGGCCCACTGAATATCAGAGCACTATGTCACAGGCTCGATGGCACAGCTGTGACCCAAGTGACTAGAGGATAAGTGAGATTTTGAATTTCTGCAGACACTTGTGGACACTGGACACTTTTGGATTGTGTGAGGCCCACTGAATATCTGAGCGCTATGTCACAGGCTCGATGGCACAGCTGTGACCAAAGTGACTAGAGGATAAGTGAGATTTTGAATTTCTGCTCACACTAGTGGACACTGGACACTTTTGGATTGTGTGAGGCCCACTGAATATCTGAGCGCTATGTCACAGGCTCGATGGCACAGCTGTGACCAAAGTGACTAGAGGATAAGTGAGATTTTGAATTTCTGCTCACACTAGTGGACACTGGACACTTTTGGATTGTGTGAGGCCCACTGAATATCTGAGCGCTATGTCACAGGCTCGATGGCACAGCTGTGACCAAAGTGACTAGAGGATAAGTGAGATTTTGAATTTCTGCAGACACTTGTGGACACTGGACACTTTTGGATTGTGTGAGGCCCACTGAATACCTGAGTGCTATGTCACAGGCTCGATGGCACAGCTGTGAACAAAGTGACTAGAGGATAAGTGAGATTTTGAATTTCTGCAGACACTTATGGACACTGGACACTTTTGGATTGTGTGAGGCCCACTGAATATCTGAGCGCTATGTCACAGGCTTGATGGCACAGCTGTGACCAAAGTGACTAGAGGATAAGTGAGATTTTGAATTTCTGCTCACACTAGTGGACACTGGACACTTTGGGATTGTGTGAGGCCCACTGAATATCTGAGCGCTATGTCACAGGCTCGATGGCACAGCTGTGACCAAAGTGACTAGAGGATAAGTGAGATTTTGAATTTCTGCAGACACTTGTGGACACTGGACACTTTTGGATTGTGTGAGGCCCACTGAATATCTGAGCGCTATGTCACAGGCTCGATGACACAGCTGTGACCAAAGTGACTAGAGAATAAGTGAGATTTTGAATTTCTGCAGACACTTGTGGACACTGGACACTTTTGGGTTGTGTGAGGCCCACTGAATATCTGAGCGCTATGTCACAGGCTCGATGGCACAGCTGTGACCAAAGTGACTAGAGGATAAGTGAGATTTTGAATTTCTGCTCACACTTGTGGACACTGGACACTTTTGGATTGTGTGAGGCCCACTGAATATCTGAGCACTATGTCACAGGCTCGATGGCACAGCTGTGACCAAAGTGACTAGAGGATAAGTGAGATTTTGAATTTCTGCAGACACTTGTGGACACTGGACACTTTTGGATTGTGTGAGGCCCACTGAATATCTGAGCGCTATGTGACAGGCTCGATGGCACAGCTGTGACCAAAGTGACTAGAGGATAAGTGAGATTTTGAATTTCTGCAGACACTTGTGGACACTGGACACTTTTGGATTGTGTGAGGCCCACTGAATATCTGAGCGCTATGTCACAGGCTCGATGGCACAGCTGTGACGAAAGTGACTAGAGGATAAGTGAGATTTTGAATTTCTGCTCACACTAGTGGACACTGGACACTTTTGGATTGTGTGAGGCCCACTGAATATCTGAGCGCTATGTCACAGGCTCGATGGCACAGCTGTGACGAAAGTGACTAGAGGATAAGTGAGATTTTGAATTTCTGCTCACACTAGTGGACACTGGACACTTTTGGATTGTGTGAGGCCCACTGAATATCTGAGCGCTATGTCACAGGCTCGATGGCACAGCTGTGACCAAAGTGACTAGAGGATAAGTGAGATTTTGAATTTCTGCAGACACTTGTGGACACTGGACACTTTTGGATTGTGTGAGGCCCACTGAATATCTGAGCGCTATGTCACAGGCTCGATGGCACAGCTGTGACCAAAGTGACTAGAGGATAAGTGAGATTTTGAATTTCTGCAGACACTTGTGGACACTGGACACTTTTGGATTGTGTGTGGCCCACTGAATATCTGAGCGCTATGTCACAGGCTCGATGGCACAGCTGTGACCAAAGTGACTAGAGGATAAGAGAGATTTTGAATTTCTGCAGACACTTGTGGACACTGGACACTTTTGGATTGTGTGAGGCCCACTGAATATCTGAGCGATATGTCACAGGCTCGATGGCACAGCTGTGACCAAAGTGACTAGAGGATAAGTGAGATTTTGAATTTCTGCTCACACTAGTGGACACTGGACACTTTTGGATTGTGTGAGGCCCACTGAATATCTGAGCGCTATGTCACAGGCTCGATGGCACAGCTGTGACCAAAGTGACTAGAGGATAAGTGAGATTTTGAATTTCTGCTCACACTAGTGGACACTGGACACTTTTGGATTGTGTGCGGCCCACTGAATATCTGAGCGCTATGTCACAGGCTCGATGGCACAGCTGTGACCAATGTGACTAGAGGATAAGTGAGATTTTGAATTTCTGCAGACACTTGTGGACACTGGACACTTTTGGATTGTGTGAGGCCCACTAAATACCTGAGCGCTATGTCACAGGCTCGATGGCACAGCTGTGACCAAAGTGACTAGAGGATAAGTGAGATTTTGAATTTCTGCTCACACTTGTGGACACTGGACACTTTTGGATTGTGTGAGGCCCACTGAATATCAGAGCACTATGTCACAGGCTCGATGGCACAGCTGTGACCCAAGTGACTAGAGGATAAGTGAGATTTTGAATTTCTGCTCACACTTGTGGACACTGGACACTTTTGGATTGTGTGAGGCCCACTGAATATCTGAGCGCTATGTCACAGGCTCGATGGCACAGCTGTGACCAAAGTGACTAGAGGATAAGTGAGATTTTGAGTTTCTGCAGACACTTGTGGACACTGGACACTTTTGGATTGTGTGAGGCCCACTGAATATCTGAGCGCTATGTCACAGGCTCGATGGCACAGCTGTGACCAAAGTGACTAGAGGATAAGTGAGATTTTGAATTTCTGCTCACACTAGTGGACACTGGACACTTTTGGATTGTGTGAGGCCCACTGAATATCTGAGCGCTATGTCACAGGCTCGATGGCACAGCTGTGACCAAAGTGACTAGAGGATAAGTGAGATTTTGAATTTCTGCTCACACTAGTGGACACTGGACACTTTTGGATTGTGTGAGGCCCACTGAATATCTGAGCGCTATGTCACAGGCTCGATGGCACAGCTGTGACCAAAGTGACTAGAGGATAAGTGAGATTTTGAATTTCTGCAGACACTTATGGACACTGGACACTTTTGGATTGTGTGAGGCCCACTGAATATCTGAGCGCTATGTCACAGGCTTGATGGCACAGCTGTGACCAAAGTGACTAGAGGATAAGTGAGATTTTGAATTTCTGCTCACACTAGTGGACACTGGACACTTTGGGATTGTGTGAGGCCCACTGAATATCTGAGCGCTATGTCACAGGCTCGATGGCACAGCTGTGACCAAAGTGACTAGAGGATAAGTGAGATTTTGAATTTCTGCAGACACTTGTGGACACTGGACACTTTTGGATTGTGTGAGGCCCACTGAATATCTGAGCGCTATGTCACAGGCTCGATGACACAGCTGTGACCAAAGTGACTAGAGAATAAGTGAGATTTTGAATTTCTGCAGACACTTGTGGACACTGGACACTTTTGGGTTGTGTGAGGCCCACTGAATATCTGAGCGCTATGTCACAGGCTCGATGGCACAGCTGTGACCAAAGTGACTAGAGGATAAGTGAGATTTTGAATTTCTACTCACACTTGTGGACACTGGACACTTTTGGATTGTGTGAGGCCCACTGAATATCTGAGCACCATGTCACAGGCTCGATGGCACAGCTGTGACCAAAGTGACTAGAGGATAAGTGAGATTTTGAATTTCTGCAGACACTTGTGGACACTGGACACTTTTGGATTGTGTGAGGCCCACTGAATATCTGAGCGCTATGTGACAGGCTCGATGGCACAGCTGTGACCAAAGTGACTAGAGGATAAGTGAGATTTTGAATTTCTGCAGACACTTGTGGACACTGGACACTTTTGGATTGTGTGAGGCCCACTGAATATCTGAGTGCTATGTCACAGGCTCGATGGCACAGCTGTGACGAAAGTGACTAGAGGATAAGTGAGATTTTGAATTTCTGCTCACACTAGTGGACACTGGACACTTTTGGATTGTGTGAGGCCCACTGAATATCTGAGCGCTATGTCACAGGCTCGATGGCACAGCTGTGACCAAAGTGACTAGAGGATAAGTGAGATTTTGAATTTCTGCTCACACTAGTGGACACTGGACACTTTTGGATTGTGTGAGGCCCACTGAATATCTGAGCGCTATGTCACAGGCTCGATGGCACAGTATGTGACCAAAGTGACTAGAGGATAAGTGAGATTTTGAATTTCTGCAGACACTTGTGGACACTGGACACTTTTGGATTGTGTGAGGCCCACTGAATATCTGAGCGCTATGTCACAGGCTCGATGGCACAGCTGTGACCAAAGTGACTAGAGGATAAGTGAGATTTTGAATTTCTGCAGACACTTGTGGACACTGGACACTTTTGGATTGTGTGAGGCCCACTGAATATCTGAGCGCTATGTCACAGGCTCGATGGCACAGCTGTGACCAAAGTGACTAGAGGATAAGAGAGATTTTGAATTTCTGCAGACACTTGTGGACACTGGACACTTTTGGATTGTGTGAGGCCCACTGAATATCTGAGCGATATGTCACAGGCTCGATGGCACAGCTGTGACCAAAGTGACTAGAGGATAAGTGAGATTTTGAATTTCTGCTCACACTAGTGGACACTGGACACTTTTGGATTGTGTGAGGCCCACTGAATATCTGAGCGCTATGTCACAGGCTCGATGGCACAGCTGTGACCAAAGTGACTAGAGGATAAGTGAGATTTTGAATTTCTGCTCACACTAGTGGACACTGGACACTTTTGGATTGTGTGAGGCCCACTGAATATCTGAGCGCTATGTCACAGGCTCGATGGCACAGCTGTGACCAATGTGACTAGAGGATAAGTGAGATTTTGAATTTCTGCAGACACTTGTGGACACTGGACACTTTTGGATTGTGTGAGGCCCACTGAATACCTGAGCGCTATGTCACAGGCTCGATGGCACAGCTGTGACCAAAGTGACTAGAGGATAAGTGAGATTTTGAATTTCTGCAGACACTTGTGGACACTGGACACTTTTGGATTGTGTGAGGCCCACTGAATATCTGAGCGCTATGTCACAGGCTCGATGGCACAGCTGTGACCAAAGTGACTAGAGGATAAGTGAGATTTTGAATTTCTGCTCACACTAGTGGACACTGGACACTTTTGGATTGTGTGAGGCCCACTGGATATCTGAGCGCTATGTCACAGGCTCGATGGCACAGCTGTGACCAAAGTGACTAGAGGATAAGTGAGATTTTGAATTTCTGCAGACACTTGTGGACACTGGACACTTTTGGGTTGTGTGAGGCCCACTGAATATCTGAGCGCTATGTCACAGGCTCGATGACACAGCTGTGACCAAAGTGATTAGAGGATAAGTGAGATTTTGAATTTCTGCAGACACTTGTGGACACTGGACACTTTTGGGTTGTGTGAGGCCCACTGAATATCTGAGCGCTATGTCACAGGCTCGATGGCACAGCTGTGACCAAAGTGACTAGAGGATATGTGAGATTTTGAATTTCTGCTCACACTTGTGGACACTGGACACTTTTGGATTGTGTGAGGCCCACTGAATATCTGAGCACTATGTCACAGGCTCGATGGCACAGCTGTGACCAAAGTGACTAGAGGATAAGTGAGATTTTGAATTTCTGCAGACACTTGTGGACACTGGACACTTTTGGAATGTGTGAGGCCCACTGAATATCTGAGCGCTATGTCACAGGCTCGATGGCACAGCTGTGACCAAAGTGACTAGAGGATAAGTGAGATTTTGAATTTCTGCAGGCACTTGTGGACACTGGACACTTTTGGATTGTGTGAGGCCCACTGAATATCTGAGCGCTATGTCACAGGCTCGATGGCACAGCTGTGACCAAAGTGACTAGAGGATAAGTGAGATTTTGAATTTCTGCTCACACTAGTGGACACTGGACACTTTTGGATTGTGTGAGGCCCAATGAATATCTGAGCGCTATGTCACAGGCTCGATGGCACAGCTGTGACCAAAGTGACTAGAGGATAAGTGAGATTTTGAATTTCTGCAGACACTTGTGGACACTGGACACTTTTGGATTGTGTGAGGCCCACTGAATATCTGAGCGCTATGTCACAGGCTCGATGGCACAGCTGTGACCAAAGTGAGTAGAGGATAAGTGAGATTTTGAATTTCTGCAGACACTTGTGGACACTGGACACTTTTGGATTGTGTGAGGCCCACTGAATATCTGAGCGCTATGTCACAGGCTCGATGGCACAGCTGTGACCAAAGAGACTAGAGGATAAGTGAGATTTTGAATTTCTGCTCACACTAGTGGACACTGGACACTTTTGGATTGTGTGAGGCCCACTGAATATCTGAGCGCTATGTCACAGGCTCGATGGCACAGCTGTGACCAAAGTGACTAGAGGATAAGTGAGATTTTGAATTTCTGCTCACACTAGTGGACACTGGACACTTTTGGATTGTGTGAGGCCCACTGAATATCTGAGCGCTATGTCACAGGCTCGATGGCACAGCTGTGACCAAAGTGACTAGAGGATAAGTGAGATTTTTAATTTCTGCAGACACTTGTGGACACTGGACACTTTTGGATTGTGTGAGGCCCACTGAATATCTGAGCGCTATGTCACAGGCTCGATGACACAGCTGTGATCAAAGTGACTAGAGGATAAGTGAGATTTTGAATTTCTGCAGACACTTGTGGACACTGGACACTTTTGGGTTGTGTGAGGCCCACTGAATATCTGAGCGCTATGTCACAGGCTTGATGGCACAGCTGTGACCAAAGTGACTAGAGGATAAGTGAGATTTTGAATTTCTGCTCACACTTGTGGACACTGGACACTTTTGGATTGTGTGAGGCCCACTGAATATCTGAGCACTATGTCACAGGCTCGATGGCACAGCTGTGACCCAAGTGACTAGAGGATAAGTGAGATTTTGAATTTCTGCAGACACTTGTGGACACTGGACACTTTTGGATTGTGTGAGGCCCACTGAATATCTGAGCGCTATGTCACAGGCTCGATGGCACAGCTGTGACCAAAGTGACTAGAGGATAAGTGAGATTTTGAGTTTCTGCAGACACTTGTGGACACTGGACACTTTTGGATTGTGTGAGGCCCACTGAATATCTGAGCGCTATGTCACAGGCTCGATGGCACAGCTGTGACCAAAGTGACTAGAGGATAAGTGAGATTTTGAATTTCTGCTCACACTAGTGGACACTGGACACTTTTGGATTGTGTGAGGCCCACTGAATATCTGAGCGCTATGTCACAGGCTCGATGGCTCAGCTGTGACCAAAGTGACTAGAGGATAAGTGAGATTTTGAATTTCTGCTCACTCTAGTGGACACTGGACACTTTTGGATTGTGTGAGGCCCACTGAATATCTGAGCGCTATGTCACAGGCTCGATGGCACAGCTGTGACCAAAGTGACTAGAGGATAAGTGAGATTTTGCATTTCTGCAGACACTTGTGGACACTGGAGACTTTTGGATTGTGTGAGGCCCACTGAATACCTGAGTGCTATGTCACAGGCTCGATGGCACAGCTGTGACCAAAGTGACTAGAGGATAAGTGAGATTTTGAATTTCTGCAGACACTTATGGACACTGGACACTTTTGGATTGTGTGAGGCCCACTGAATATCTGAGCGCTATGTCACAGGCTTGATGGCACAGCTGTGACCAAAGTGACTAGAGGATAAGTGAGATTTTGAATTTCTGCTCACACTAGTGGACACTGGACACTTTGGGATTGTGTGAGGCCCACTGAATATCTGAGCGCTATGTCACAGGCTCGGTGGCACAGCTGTGACCAAAGTGACTAGAGGATAAGTGAGATTTTGAATTTCTGCAGACACTTGTGGACACTGGACACTTTTGGATTGTGTGAGGCCCACTGAATATCTGAGCGCTATGTCACAGGCTCGATGACACAGCTGTGACCAAAGTGACTAGAGAATAAGTGAGATTTTGAATTTCTGCAGACACTTGTGGACACTGGACACTTTTGGGTTGTGTGAGGCCCACTGAATATCTGAGCGCTATGTCACAGGCTCGATGGCACAGCTGTGACCAAAGTGACTAGAGGATAAGTGAGATTTTGAATTTCTGCTCACACTTGTGGACACTGGACACTTTTGGATTGTGTGAGGCCCACTGAATATCTGAGCACTATGTCACAGGCTCGATGGCACAGCTGTGACCAAAGTGACTAGAGGATAAGTGAGATTTTGAATTTCTGCAGACACTTGTGGACACTGGACACTTTTGGATTGTGTGAGGCCCACTGAATATCTGAGCGCTATGTGACAGGCTCGATGGCACAGCTGTGACCAAAGTGACTAGAGGATAAGTGAGATTTTGAATTTCTGCAGACACTTGTGGACATTGGACACTTTTGGATTGTGTGAGGCCCACTGAATATCTGAGCGCTATGTCACAGGCTCGATGGCACAGCTGTGACGAAAGTGACTAGAGGATAAGTGAGATTTTGAATATCTGCTCACACTAGTGGACACTGGAAACTTTTGGATTGTGTGAGGCCCACTGAATATCTGAGCGCTATGTCACAGGCTCGATGGCACAGCTGTGACCAAAGTGACTAGAGGATAAGTGAGATTTTGAATTTCTGCTCACACTAGTGGACACTGGACACTTTTGGATTGTGTGAGGCCCACTGAATATCTGAGCGCTATGTCACAGGCTCGATGGCACAGCTGTGACCAAAGTGACTAGAGGATAAGTGAGATTTTGAATTTCTGCAGACACTTGTGGACACTGGACACTTTTGGATTGTGTGAGGCCCACTGAATATCTGAGCGCTATGTCACAGGCTCGATGGCACAGCTGTGACCAAAGTGACTAGAGGATAAGTGAGATTTTGAATTTCTGCAGACTCTTGTGGACACTGGACACTTTTGGATTGTGTGAGGCCCACTGAATATCTGAGCGCTATGTCACAGGCTCGATGGCACAGCTGTTACCAAAGTGACTAGAGGATAAGTGAGATTTTGAATTTCTGCAGACACTTGTGGACACTGGACACTTTTTGATTGTGTGAGGCCCAATGAATATCTGAGTGCTATGTCTCAGGCTCGATGGCACAGCTGTGACCAAAGTGACAAGAGGATAAGTGAGATTTTGAATTTCTGCAGACACTTGTGGACACTGGACACTTTTGGATTGTGTGAGGCCCACTGAATATCTGAGCGCTATGTCACAGGCTCGATGGCACAGCTGTGACCAAAGTGACTAGATGATAAGTGAGATTTTGAATTTCTGCTCACACTAGTGGACACTGGACACTTTTGGATTGTGTGAGGCCCACTGAATATCTGAGCGCTATGTCACAGGCTCAATGGCACAGCTGTGACCAAAGTGACTAGAGGATAAGTTTGATTTTGAATTTCTGCAGACACTTGTGGACACTGGACACTTTTGGATTGTGTGAGGCCCACTGAATATCTGAGCGCTATGTCACAGGCTCGATGGCACAGCTGTGACCAAAGTGACTAGAGGATAAGTGAGATTTTGAATTTCTGCAGACACTTGTGGACACTGGACACTTTTGGATTGTGTGAGGTCCACTGAATATCTGAGCGCTATGTCATAGGCTCGATGACACAGCTGTGACCAAAGTGACTAGAGGATAAGTGAGATTTTGAATTTCTGCTCACACTAGTGGACACTGGACACTTTTGGATTGTGTGAGGCCCACTGGAATATCTGAGCGCTATGTCACAGGCTCGATGGCACAGCTGTGACCAAAGTGACTAGAGGATAAGTGAGATTTTGAATTTCTGCAGACACTTGTGGACACTGGACACTTTTGGATTGTGTGAGGCCCACTGAATATCTGAGCGCTTTGTCACAGGCTCGATGGCACAGCTGTGACCAAAATGACTAGAGGATAAGTGAGATTTTGAATTTCTGCTCACACTAGTGGACACTGGACACTTTTGGATTGTGTGAGGCCCACTGAATATCTGAGCGCTATGTCACAGGCTCGATGGCACAGCTGTGACCAAAGTGACTAGAGGATAAGTGAGATTTTGAATTTCTGCAGACACTTGTGGACACTGGACACTTTTGGATTGTGTGAGGCCCACTGAATATCTGAGCGCTATGTCACAGGCTCGATGGCACAGCTGTGACCAAAGTGACTAGAGGATAAGTGAGATTTTGAATTTCTGCAGACACTTGTGGACACTGGACACTTTTGGATTGTGTAAGGCCCACTGAATATCTGAGCGCTATGTCACAGGCTCGATGACACAGCTGTGACCAAAGTGACTAGAGCATAAGTGAGATTTTGAATTTCTGCAGACACTTGTGGACACTGGACACTTTTGGGTTGTGTGAGGCCCACTGAATATCTGAGCGCTATGTCACAGGCTTGATGGCACAGCTGTGACCAAAGTGACTAGAGGATAAGTGAGATTTTGAATTTCTGCTCACACTTGTGGACACTGGACACTTTTGGATTGTGTGAGGCCCACTGAATATCTGAACACTATGTCACAGGCTCGATGGCACAGCTGTGACCCAAGTGACTAGAGGATAAGTGAGATTTTGAATTTCTGCAGACACTTGTGGACACTGGACACTTTTGGATTGTGTGAGGCCCACTGAATATCTGAGCGCTATGTCACAGGCTCGATGGCACAGCTGTGTCCAAAGTGACTAGAGGATAAGTGAGATTTTGAATTTCTGCAGACACTTGTGGACACTGGACACTTTTGGATTGTGTGAGGCCCACTGAATATCTGAGCGCTATGTCACAGGCTCGATGGCACAGCTGTGACCAAAGTGACTAGAGGATAAGTGAGATTTTGAATTTCTGCTCACACTAGTGGACACTGGACACTTTTGGATTGTGTGAGGCCCACTGAATATCTGAGCACTATGTCACAGGCTCGATGGCACAGCTGTGACCAAAGTGACTAGAGGATAAGTGAGATTTTGAATTTCTGCTCACACTAGTGGACACTGGACACTTTTGGATTGTGTGAGGCCCACTGAATATCTGAGCGCTATGTCACAGGCTCGATGGCACAGCTGTGACCAAAGTGACTAGAGGATAAGTGAGATTTTGAATTTCTGCAGACACTTGTGGACACTGGACACTTTTGGATTGTGTGAGGCCCACTGAATATCTGAGCGCTATGTCACAGGCTCGATGGCACAGCTGTGACCAAAGTGACTAGAGGATAAGTGAGATTTTGAATTTCTGCAGACACTTGTGGACACTGGACACTTTTGGATTGTGTGAGGCCCACTGAATATCTGAGCGCTATGTCACAGGCTCGATGGCACAGCTGTTACCAAAGTGACTAGAGGATAAGTGAGATTTTGAATTTCTGCAGACACTTGTGGACACTGGACACTTTTTGATTGCGTGAGGCCCAATGAATATCTGATTGCTATGTCACAGGCTCGATGGCACAGCTGTGACCAAAGTGACTAGAGGATAAGTGAGATTTTGAATTTCTGCAGACACTTGTGGACACTGGACACTTTTGGATTGTGTGAGGCCCACTGAATATCTGAGCGCTATGTCACAGGCTCGATGGCACAGCTGTGACCAAAGTGACTAGAGGATAAGTGAGATTTTGAATTTCTGCTCAGACTAGTGGACACTGGACACTTTTGGATTGTGTGAGGCCCACTGAATATCTGAGCGCTATGTCACAGGCTCGATGGCACAGCTGTGACCAAAGTGACTAGAGGATAAGTGAGATTTTGAATTTCTGCAGACACTTGTGGACACTGGACACTTTTGGATTGTGTGAGGCCCACTGAATATCTGAGCGCTATGTCACAGTCTCGATGGCACAGCTGTGACCAAAGTGACTAGAGGATAAGTATGATTTTGAATTTCTGCAGACACTTGTGGACACTGGACACTTTTGTATTGTGTGAGGCCCACTGAATATCTGAGCGCTATGTCACAGGCTCAATGGCACAGCTGTGACCAAAGTGACTAGAGGATAAGTGAAATTTTGAATTTCTGCAGACACTGGACACTTTTGGATTGTGTGAGGCCCACTGAATATCTGAGCGCTATGTCACAGGCTCGATGGCACAGCTGTGACCAAAGTGACTAGAGGATAAGGGAGATTTTGAATTTCTGCAGACACTTGTGGACACTGGACACTTTTGGATTGTGTGAGGCCCACTGAATATCACAGCGCTATGTCAAGGGCAGAAATTGGCTAGTGTATCACAAACTACAAGGTGTATATAGAATTGGGCAGAGTAGGAATCTCCCTAGAGTGCAGGTCTGTAAGAACGGAACATGTCCTCGACTTATTCTCACAGAGTGACACAGATAGCTTCACTGTGGCTGTGATAACAGCCGTTACACGGTACTGTGTGAGGAGCGTACACTGCTGTATGGTGTGAAAAAATGCACGCTCAGTACCTCAGCAGGACAAAAAGAAAAAAATTGGGATTGCTTTTAAAAAAGCAGTTTGCAGCTCAGTACCTCAGCAGGACAAAAAAAAAAATTGGGATTGCTTTTAAAAAAGCAGTTTGCAGAACAGTGGGTAAACAGCAATGCAGGAATGTCAGGAAGCCTTAGAAGGCAGCCCAACAACCAACACCACTGATACACCACTATATAGCCTCCCCTTGCACTGCACACACAGTGACTGGTGTGTTGTACAGGCACAATCGCTAGCAGCAGAAGCAGGTTTTTTTTCTTCTTCCCTGCCTAACACTCTCCCTACAGAATCAGCAGCAACCTCTCCCTATGCTAAGATCGGCAGAAGTAAGATGGCGGTCGGCGTGCACGCCCTTTTATACCCCCTGTGACGCCCACCAAAGCAAGCCAATCACTTGCATGCCCTTCTGAAAGATGGTGGTGACCCGTGCCTATGTCATCACGTTGCCCACAGTGTCCGTGGATCCTGATTGGCTTAAAAAGAGCGCAAAACAAACTTTTGAAACGCGACTTTGGCGCGTAAGTCGCCGACCTCGTGGCCGACCTCATCCTAGGGTCGGGTTTCGTTTCATGAAACCCGACTTTGCTAAAAGTCGGCGACTTTTGACATTTTTCGACCCGTTTCGCTCAACTCTAGTTATCACGGTTCTCGGGTGCACACGGAGGGGTGATAATCTAATGGGATATCACGGCTCCCATCTCCCAGCAGACGGAGGGTGATACATCCCGGTGCTAACCAAAGCGCCATGGGTGATTGGCAGTTACCGGTTGTCAGCAGCTGTTTGACGTGTCACAGAACGGCTTTCGATCTCTCTCCCCGGACGTCTATATGTGAATTTATTGCAGTTTTCCGCAAAGATCTGAAGCAGAAAGAGTTTTGCTTTTTTTTTTATTGTAAACTTCCTCTTTTGCCTGCAGGCTGTGCCCCTGATATATACATATTTCTCATATTGTTATATTTTGGACTCTGTTCTTCCCTATTTTATCTTTTATTTTGCATTTTTGGTAGAGGCTTTTGTTACTGCAGTATGAGAATTTTCGGGAAAGCTGGGTCATTTTGAGTCTGTTTTTTTTTGGTTTTCCATTGTCCTCAGATTTCACTGAGAGACGCAGGAAGGGGAAAAAAAAAAAGCGGAAGTTGGGTGCCTGCATTCTACATTCTACCTTAACCCTTTTATTGTTGGTTTAAAGTTTTATATACTATATACTTTTTGATTTTATCAATTTTTTTTGGGTTTCATCCTTTAAAAATCTTTTTAAGGAAAAAAAAAGGAGAGAGAAATATTTTTCCTTTTTTCTTTTTTATCTCTTTTAATTTTTCTTATGAGTTTTTCTTCCACGTTTTTGTGACATATTTTATCAGTTTTTTAAGTTTTAGTTTTCACTTCTTTCTTTCAGTTTTTTGTTAAAAAGAGAATTTTTACCTGCGTTGGGTTATTCACTAAATATTCTTGTTTTGTTCCCTTTTAAGCAGGTTAAAAGGGGTTGCAAAGTGTTTAAAGTTTTTAATCACTTACCTTTTTTGAAGCTTTTGGAACAGACACAGTAGGTGTTATTCAGAAAGTTAAGCATGTCGGTTTCTATGGGCAGCTCCGTATGCTGTAGCATGGCATAATGTATTGAAAGGAAAAAAGGGAAGTAGCTAGTTGAGCTCAATTGCAGTCTGCATTTCTTAAAGTGACAGAGCATTTAACGCCGCAGTAGGTGCTAGCAGATAGTGTGAACAAGACGGGATTGTTTTTTTTGTTTTACGTGTAGGAAAAAGTGTTTTCATACTAATCTGTGCCGTCTGAGGAGGACCACAGGTCTAAGAATGCCTTCTGTGATGGCAGGGGGGGGAAGCAGTCCACCCCCCATCTCCTCTCTCCTCACTCTTCCCTCCACCCATCTCCCTCCTCCCTCTATCTCCGCTATTTTCACAACCTCCTCCCCTCTCTCATCTATTTCTCCTCCTATACCTCGTCCTCCCTCACCATCTCTCCCTCTCCCTCCTCTATCTTCTTCACCTCCGCCTATCTCTCCTCCTATCCCTTCTCCTCCTCCTCCTTTTCTCTCTGCTACCTCTCCTCCCTTTCCATCTTCATCACCAACGCCCACCTCTCATCCCTCTCATCCACTGCACCCGTCTCCTCTTCCCTCCTCCTTGTCTTCACCATCTCCTCCACCCTTTCTTCTTCTTCTTCTTTTTTCTCACCCACCTCTCAGTTCATCGTCACCCGCTGGACCAGTGCCAGATCCAGACAATGAAGTGTCCCTAGTTCCACAGGGGACTCTCTCTAAAGAGACAGTTATGTCACCGGGAGAAGAAAGTGAATCACTCCCCACACATGACAACACAGGTGGCCTCCCAATACAACAGATAGCAGAAGGGAGGAGTGGGCAATCAGACACTTGCTGAGACTGGAGATCCTATGTGCCAAACGGAGCTGCAGTCTCAGAAGGGGGAGTGCTATACACACACAGAAAGACAATCACACAGTGGCACAGTTCCTCCTCTGATGAACATGAAGAGGAGATTATGCTGCATAGTAGGCAGGGGCAGATAGAGCCAGAACTCTTACACTATGTGCCCTTCACCCCTAGTCAGGTGTTCAGTATTCTAAAATCATGAAGGAACACTTCAAGCTTCCATCAGAATTAGATGTGCATTCCTGGGAATCAGGATAAAAGCTAATTGAACAGGTTAGAGAGTGGGCCAACGCCAGACAAGCACTCAGCCTGCATAACATGAGACAAGCTGAGACAGAGTCTTTAGACAGGTTTCATGGCAGAGTGAGGCAAGTATTCCAAATTTTAGGCTTCACTATTTATGATCAGATACACAGACAGATGTTGGCACAGGCCTTTGTGCATGGACTAAGAGAACCAATCAAGAGACTGCTGATAGTGGCCAGGCCTGAGTACAGGACAATAGCAGTAGATGTCCTGCTTACAGTAGCCAGAAGAATTGAGTCCCTCCCAGGAGTACAGAGGACAGGCCCTCCCGTGATGGCCACTGACATGGAGGAGCAACCACCCTGCAGAGAAAGAAGACCTGTCAAGTGTTTCAACTGTGGCAACCTTGGCCATTTCCGGAACCAGTGCACAGCACCCCGGCAACCCAGGTCATCACGCAGAGGAATAGGCCAAGAAAGAAACACAGAAGACAATGAAGAACCCTGTCCATAAGACAGAGGCAAACCAAGTCCGCCAGACGTCACGCCCCTGACATGTGAAACCCCATCAGCAGACCCAATACCTCAAATCACTGGGGGCTGTCATATCTTTCCTTGTGGACACTGGTGCAGTCAGAAGTGAAAATCCCCGACCACACCAGTCTATCAGAACACTCCGTGTCTTGTATGGGGATTAAAGGTCAAGACAGACGTTCCCCAGCTTGCAAGCCCTTAAGCATGAGGACACTGCCAGGACACTCCATCCTGTTCCAGTTTACAGTGGAGACCTGCCCACCCCACCTGATGAGCGCAGACCTACTGCAGGAACTGAAGGTGACCAAAGTGTCCCATGAAGATGTGACCTTGACCTCCTCTCCACCCCATGCCCAGGAAGAATCAATCATGCTGGTGGCCTTACAAGAGCCTCGCTTGAACAACCGGTGCAAGCCTACCCAAGGAGGTGCTGGACATAGCACCCAGAAGCCTATGGCCCAAGGGAGACTTCAAGTTGCGCCAGTGCGGGTGTCACTCAAGTCTACAACCCCGGACGCTCCGAAGGCCTAGCATCCGCAGCTCATCACCCAAAGCTAAACTGCCTCTGGCTGCCCTGGAGGTCTAAGTGGAACTGCTGTTCAAGAAACGGCCTAAGAACTTTGGCATGGGCCAGGAAAACTCTCAACCCAGAGGGACCACACCCGCTTCGTGAAATGGCTGCACTGCTTCCGGCTCCAGCGCCAGAGGATCATCTTGGACAAGATTCTGAAGGTGCTCCCTGAAGTTAATCCAGGCCCTGGACCAGAAGAAAGCCACTCAGCTTCTCAAATTGGTTAACAAGATGCTGACCAGAAATCAAGCTGGGTGAAAGGAACTGCTGTTGGCTGGTAAAGAAGATGCCCTAGCAAAAAGACCCCCTGTGAGAGCAAGAAAGCTCAGCTGAACGTCACCTCTGACGAAAAATAAGGACCCAGCAAATGGTTTGGTTTCCTGCCAGCCCTGTGCCAGAAGATGGGAGTCACTCACGGCACTGTGAAGAGCAAGGCCAGATTGAGTCGCCTCACCCACGGGAATCATCATGCGGTCCCAGCTTCTCTCGATCAAGAGGAAGACTGTGAAAGGAGAACCAGATCAGATTTAATGGTGCATAACCTGAGGACTGTGAGCGAAGCAACCGTGTTTGAAACCCCAGTTGTGCCAGATCTGCAAACTCTGCTGACAAATGTGCCAGCCACAGCAACGGTGCTCACGGCAATGGATCTGCCCGAAGCTTCCCTCAATGTTCCCCCTCACCTGGACGACCAGTTCCTGAAAATGCACAAGGGGCATGCAGAACAAATGGACAGTGAGGCCCAAGAGGGCCCAGAACAGCCTTTCACAGCTCGCCAGAGCATTGCCCTCCGTCCCCACCAACTGGATTGCGGAGCATGCATAAGTCATCGACATCGCTACCTGTACAGCGCTTTCCATGTCTCCTCTACTCTGCCTGGCAGAGCAGCAATGTAAGTTCTGCAAAACAGAGTCCAGTGGTGTCAAAAGCAAGTTCCTGAAGACACTGTATCGCCCACTAGACGAAACACTTGACAGATGACCGGAGGGTCGCGGAGGAGAAGATGGCTCCCTCAACAACTCCGAAGATGCAGTCCTTACTTAGTCTAGTCTTGTACTGCAGAACTTGAATTCCTGGTGCTCCAGACTTAATGCAGCCTCTGTACAATTGCATCAACGCATTGAAACCTTCATCTCGTACAGGAAACTGAAAGACTTCATAGTCTCTGCGTCAACTCTAGGCCTCCCTGACTACGAGAAGCCATCCTGTCCTGACCAAAACGGAAAAAGAAGGACCAAGATGGAGAAGGTCATGCTACTGGCCAGGCTTAAAACAGACCCACGGAGGAAAACCAGAGGCCTCTAGACTACCTCTCAGCTGGCCTGGATCCAGTTGCAAGGGGGGGGACCCTCCTGCATGAAAGCAATACCCGCAGCACACGCCCTCCTGATAAGGCTGCTCTCCACCACTCTTCAGTGCTCTCAGCCGTTACCTGTCTCTACTCCCACTCTCAAGGGGGGATGCGGATACGGACCCTCAGATGAAAAATCTGCAAGATACCGTACATGGCTCCAGTCTTGCAAATGATGAAGGAAAGTTCAGGGATGTGCAGCGACCCGCAATCAGGACATTCTATGGTCCAGAAGGTTGTCAGCCCAAGAAGCGGAGCTGATAGAGCTGACGAAAGACCTGCCAGATTGCGAAGAACAAAAACTTCCAGGTACTCGCATGACATGGCACCTGACTTCGGACCCATCTGGGCTGCAAGAAACTTTATCACAGCAAGTGGATCGACCGTGAAGCACCATGGAGCCATCAGAGACCTGCTGGACGCCTTTCAACTACTAAAAGTGGTGGCAGTGCTGAAGGTCAAGGCACACGGAAAACTGAACACAGTAGAGACACGGGGTATCAGCATGGCAGACGTGGCAGCCAAAAAAGCAGCCAGAGGAAGACAATGTGGAAAATGGGAGAGGTCATAGAGCCGACGGCTACTACATGACGACTGAAGATGAGAAAACCTGGCAAACAGAAGTCAATGGGAAAACCGTTGAAGATGCCATCTCTGAATTGGACAGAAGTGCTGCCTCCTCCTCCACCAGTCAACAAGCTGAATCATTTCCAGGATGAAGACTCTGACGTGGATATGAATTCTGAGGCAGAAGAATGGTGCCCACCTTTACCAGAAAGGACGTATTTGATGGAGAACATTTCAGAAGATTGTCCTCCACCACCCTCTCATGGGGAAGCTTCTTCTCCCGCACAGTCCTACGATTGGCAGTCCACGGTAACACTCCCCGAGACGAGCTGCATGAGTCCAAAGGCATCCCAAGGCTACAACAGTTTGACCTTCCCCCTCATCCCCGGAGAATGTCGGCTGGATTGGTACCAATGCAAAGAGTCCCAAGTCCTCCTCTGACACAGTCTAACCCGAGTCTTCATACAGAGGGAGGCGCGGACAGAGACAAAACCTCAGCTAAAATCCCACAATCAGCTCAGAGAATGTCAATTACCACAACCCAGTCAACTAAACCTGACAAAATGACTTCCTGAAACCTGTACAAGAAGTAGCAGGATCAGACTCGGAAGGAGGAGAAAGAAAGCTGGATGCTGAAGGCCAAAAGCACTGGGCTCCAAGAAACCGTCTACATCAAAACGTCTACCTCAAGACAGGCCTAGTCTACCTCAAACCGTCTACCTCAAAATGTCTACCTCAAGACAGACCCAGTCTATCTCAAAGTGTGTACCCTATGGTGGTTCAATGGGCACATGGCCCCCACACAGAATTGAAGACACAGATGAATGACCTGATTGGACTCAACTCACACCTCAACAGCGAAGATTCCCAGCAGCTGTTCGGCCACCGACAAATTTAACATCGGACAAGCGGGAAAAGTTCCCCCACATAATCTGGCCTGAAGACTTCCCAGTAAGGAACCAGTTGGTGAAGACTACTGCAAAGAAGCTACTCTCAAAAATAGTGTGCAGATATGGGGTTTCCAGAAGCAATAGCAAGTGATCAGGGACCCGCATACACAGCAAACCTTACACAAGGGATCTGATCAGCAGTAGGGTCAGACGTAGACCTACACACTTCTCACCATCCCACACCATAGACTAGGTGGGACACTTAAGAGCAGCATGCTAAAAAACCTGCCCAAGAGACAGACAAACCCTGGCATTAGACACTCCCATAGGCTCAGAAAAAGCTGTCACCAATATGAGACTTTATTTGGGTAAAAAGCCCAGTTTAGGGGTATTCTTTACTTAGCAGTTGACTATGCAATATGTTACTTTGTCTGCATGTGTAATTGAATTTATCAAGAATTTTGCTAATGTCCATTCTCGAGTTTTCTCCTTCATTGCCAGGTCCAGTTTCGGTGCCTGGTATGCACGTCCTGAAGTCGGGAGACTGCTGAGTGTTGGTGGAAAAAGTCCACAAAGAGAAGCACTCAATCCCAGATCCGATAGGCCTTCTCCAAGTGCTGACGCCACTGACCTGGAAGGAAAACCCTGCCTGGATCCACGCATCGCATTGCAGGAAAAGGCCTTGATACCAAAAGATACACCTGAGCTGGAATGATGCTGTGGATGACCTCCCTGACTGAATAAATTACCTACCTGAAAGAGAATACACATGCACTGACTGCATAGACTGCTAACTAAGAGACTTTGATTACATTGCACCACACCCCCTTTAGGGACAGATCTCCTGACCGCCCATTTGCGAAAGTCTGTACAGAGGAGGATGTATGCACTAGGCATATGTCAGTGCACTAGGCATATGTCAGTCCACTGGCAGCATAAAAGAGTTGCAGCGCTTTGGGCCAGGAGCAGGGTTTTAGGGCAAGTGATATCTAAGGGGGGATTGTTATGGAAATATATATGTATATGTATTTCATATAGATCTCACTTGCCTGCTATAGGCTATATACTCCATATACTGCTATATACTCATGTACTCTTATATATTCTTATATGCACACAGATACATATTCACAGTTTGAACCTTGTAACTAGTTGGTGGAAATGACCTACTGCCCCCCCATGAGAGAGTCTGGGGAGCAGATGGTATCTTATGATAGCATTGTCTTGTGATATTTGTCCCAGACATAGAAAGAGGAAGTTTAGGCCAGATGTGCCAGCCGATATCAGAACATTGCTGACATTGTAAGACAAAGAGCAGTATATCATCTGATGCTTAAGTCACCTTAGGTCGACGCTCATATATGTTTATGCATTAAAACTGACCAATTAGCTAAGAAGTAAAGCCTTTATGTTAATGAGTATCCACACCTTTCTGTACAACTGATAAAATCAAGTATATTCAATAAACTTCCAGAGTTTTGCTGGGAGGTATTGCAGCCAACCAAGTCTGGCGTCTTTCCTTCTTTGAGCGCTTAATAAGACTCTGTCTAATTAGGACAGGCCACAGTATGCACAGGGGTAAATATACCCAAATCAAAAGTAAATCCATCCACAACATAGAGATATCATGAATTCTACAGACTATAAAAAGAAAAAATATAGAAAGCAAAAAAGGAAATTTTCTTTCCTAGGTTAATATAAAATAGATTTAAAAAATAGACGTGTGCAATGTGTTCTGCTCACTTATGCAACTTTGCACCAGTTTTTATATAACAAAATGAAATCAAATCATGGCACTACCTGAATTTTAATCACAGTTCCAACCATTTCATAGTCTTACCAACTGTTGATGTCTGAATGTGTTTTTATTTTTCTCTTTTTTTTTCTTTCAAATAGTTGCAGAATATTATACCTTTATGTGAGTTAAATCTTTATTTTACCAATATTTAGCTCATAATTTAGCTTCCCTAACATTATTATTGAGTTAAAGGTAAAGATAAGCAAATTGACTTTAAACAAATAAAATTATTTTATAAAATCCCCAAATTCATGGATTTTAGCGAATCTGAATTTTGGGGGATTCAATTTGTGCAAATCCACAAAAATGGAATCCAGTTAGTCACCATGTTGCATGATTCATTTGTGCCTGGAAGGGGTTAAAAAATAAAATATACTCACCTCCCTGCTCACCTGTCCCTAGAGCAGCAGCTCCTCTCCTGTCCTCTGCTGGCTCCTTATAAGCTCTGACTCTGGTCTTCTCTTCACTCTTCACCAGAAATTTTGGCTCCAACTAGGCTTCAATGCTACTGATGAGCAAACATGCTCTGTGATACTCGGATATCACTTGAGTATCTGGTTGCTCAGATGTGCTCGGTATTCGAAGAGCATTGACAGGTGCTCTGATTTGAAGCTTGAATCCCCGCTCCGCATGTTTGGAGCCTGTTACACAGCCAATAAACATACGAGGATTGCCTGCCAGTCACTGTAATACCGTAGCCATCTTGGCAGTGGAAATACTGACTGGCTGGCCGCCTGACTTCATCAGAGGTTATAAAAGTACCAGCTCCCCTATGATCAGCACATTGACGCCATTGCTCAGCTCAAGGACAGGTGCGATTGGAGGGAGAGAGTAGTTATCTAGGTTTGTGTGTGCACAGTTTAACTAATCAGAGTCCTCTAGTGTTTACACTAGTTCTGATGCTGAACCATCATACTAACAGTCATTCTTAGGCTACGGCCACACTATCAGTATATGTTCAGCATTTTTTCTCAGCATTTGTAAGCCAAAACCAGGCGTGGAACAATCAGAGGTAAGGTATAATAGAAACTAATGCACCAATTGTGCATGTTTGACCCACTCTTGGTTTTGGCTTACAGATACTGACGTGAAATGCTGACTAAATACTGATAGTGTGGCCATGGCCTAAGGGCAAATCCTGTGCTTTGCTGTTTTGTATCAGATACATTCTGCATTCAACCACGGGACAGTTGCAGGAGCAGGGAGAGTGGCAGAATACAGCCTCAAGGCAGAGCTTAGGAATTTGCCATCCATTGCTAAATATATAGCTGCTGCATGTGACCACATTCTCTTTTTTTAGTTGAAAAAATGTACTTATTATCATCCATTCAGTTTAACGTGCTTAGTGTTACATTTCAATATAAAAAAAGTTAACATTTTTTTCTGGACAGAATTAGTCATCCATAGACTTTAACGCACTGCTTAGTTTTGGATAACAGTGGTATATAAAACTCAAAAAACTGTAAAAAAAATTCTGGATTGAATTAGTAATCCTACGAGGTTAACATTGTTAGTATTACATTATGGTGGTAAATTAAAAAACAAAGTTTATCTGGATTGAATTACCCATCCATAGTCTTTAACACACTGCTTAGTGTTAAATTACGGTGATATATAAAACTCGAAAAAGGTCACTTTTTTAGTTCTGGATTCAATTAGTCATCCATACAGTTTAACGTGGTTAGTGTGATATTACGGTGGTATATAAAAAGTAAAGAAAAAAGTTAAAAAAAAATGTCTGGATTCAATTAGTCATCCATACATTTTAACTGGTGACTAAAGTGGTTTAAAATTTTTAAAAACCACGTGGCCTGGTACAGTTCATAAAATATTTTTGTTCCAAAAATTGATTATTGTCATTCACGAAGTTTAACGTGCTTTGGGTGAAATAATGGTGATTTAACATTTTTAAGAAAAGATTTTCCTGGTACAGTTCACAAAATATTTTTGTTCCAAAAATTGATTATTGTTATTCATACAGTTTCATCTGCTTTGTGTGAAATTTCGTTGGTTTGAAATAAAAAAAAAATTGCCCTGCTACAGGTGTCCAAATTTCGTTGTTTAAAGCTTGACTTTTGTCATAGATACTATAGAACCTGCTTTGTGTGAAATGTCATTGGTTGGAAGTAAAAAAATTAATTGCCCTGCTACAGTATATACAAATTTGGTTGTTCAAAAATTGACTATTGTCATACATGCTGTAGAACACAGTTTAAAAAAAAAATTGCCTTGCTACAGATGTACAAATTTGGTTATTCAAAAATTGACTATTGTCATAGATACCATAGAACCTGGTTTGTGTGAAATTTCATTGGTTTGAAATAAAAAAAAAGTTGGCCTGCTAGAGGTGTACAAATTTGGTCCCTCGTTACTCAATCGCTAGCTGAAACTATTTCTCTTGGTGTGGTGTACCTGCCTTGTACCAGCACGTATCCAAGAACATCACCTGTGCCCTTAACAATGCAGTTACTGGGACTGTCCACTTAATGACCGACACGTGAAGCGCCTGTGGTCAAGGATGCTGCATTTCCCTGACAGCACACTCGGTGAACATTGTGGAGGCCGAGGCCGAGTTCCACCCTGGTACTGCACATGTACTACTGACGTGGAGGATTGCTGACCTTACTTCTATCATGTAACATGGGGCAGAGGCGGTACGTAGGCACAGCTGTATGACCTCGGGATAATGAAGCTGCACACACACCAGGGATTATGCGTGCCACTTCCAAAGAAAAAGATCCTGTATGTCCATAGAGAAGAAAGCGGATAGGCACATACCGTCCTGTGTAACAAAATCCTTTATTGTGGCATCATCATACCAAGAGCAGGAAGATAAAACAATGGAGCAAATAAAGACGACGATCGTTTCGCGCTTACATTGCGCTTCTACAGGTCATATGTAGGACAAAATGTTTATAAGCACCTTGTCCACTGGCCAAATATCAGGTGAAAGCATCTCATTAATTATGAACAAGTGAAAAGCAAATAAATGCAATACAAAAAACTGTTAAAAACAGTATATAAAAATCACAAACACACAGCCATGTCAATTTTGTCATTGAAACCTGATGGACCTTGAGCACGACTACGAATAATCCATCTAGCCTCCTTTCTTAATAATAATTTATTTAGGTCACCTCCTTGTGCAGGCATTTTAATGGCTTCAATCCCTGCAAACCGTAATACTTCAGGACTGCCTGCACGTTTTTTCCTTATATGTTCAATTAGTCTAGGGACCCCTTTACCCAAGGTGATGGAATTAAAGTGCTCATGGAAACTTACAAATAAGGGACGAATAGTCTTTCCGATATAGTGAAAGCCGCATGGACAAAAAAAACAACGTGTACAACGTAATTTGTGCGGCATGTTATAAAATCTTGGACTTTATGTGAAATACCTCCCATCTGTAAATATTTAGTAGTGAGTTGGAAGGAGCAGAAAGAACAATTTCTGCATTTATGATTGCCTACAGGAATATTTTTTGCAGCCAATTATTAGATTCAATTTTAACACGATTCTGGACTAGAATGTCTTTTATATTTTTTGTCCTTCCGTATGTAACAAGCGGACTCCTGGACACTATATTCACAATTTCTTTTTCTCCCTCTAGCAAATGCCAATTCTTGTTGATCGCAGATCTAATTTGACTATCCATAGGACCAAACCTAAAAATAAATCTTTTTTCCTTTTTATTCCGTTGTACCCGGCGTTTTTTTTAAAGTGAAACAGATGAACAATCCTCAACCCTCTTTAACGGCATATCTAGAACAGATTTGGGGTAGCCCCTGTCGGAAAAACGATTATAAAGGTCCATAGATTGTTCCTTAAACCTGATAGGTTCATTATTAATCCTTTTCAGACGTAGAAATTGGCTTTAAGGTAGGGATTTTTTCAAAAACAGCGGATGAGCGCTGTCAAAATGCAGCAGAGAATTGGTGGAAGTTGGTTTGCAGTATACTTCTGTTCGTAGAGAGCCATCAACAATATGCAATTGTACGTCCAAGAATTCAAGAATATCACCCCCAATTTTGGCAGTGAAACTCATATTCATATTGTTAGACGTGTTCAGGTGATCCATAAAGTGATAGAACGATTCCTGAGACCTGTCCCACACTATGAATATATCGTCCACATGTCTTAGAAAAAGTTTGATAAACTTGAAAAACAGTTTTTTTTGTGCAATAAATGAATTTTTCTTCATAAAACAGGTTTGCAAAGGTACATGCAATGGGGGTACCCATTGCGGTACCCACCCGCTGCAGGTACCACGTTATCTGCGTACTTCTATCATGGTTTCCTCCACCTCCGACACCAATTCCTGCACCCCCTCCTGTTCTTTCTCATCCTCCATTTTCAATGCGCTATCTCAGAGCATATCGTCCACATCAGCCGGAAGCTGGAAGCTCTGCAGCACTGCCTCAGTGAAGCTGCAACAGGTTCTGCTGAAGCAAATTCATCTACAAGACAAACCACACACTGTGGCAGAGTTATTGAAAGGAATAACATACCAGTGAGATCTGGCTCTTGCTGCTGGACCTACAACAAGGCATGGTCGTGTGTGATAATGGACGTAACCTGGAGGTTGCTGTAAAGCTAGGCAAGCTCACACAAGTAACCTTCTTGGCCCACATGCTCAACTTGGTAGTTCATCTGTTTCTGAAAACCTACACAGAATTGCCAGAGCATCTGGTCAAAGGTATACCATGTCACTGCCCATTTCCATAAGTCAGCTACAGCTTCAGCCACTCTGGCAGAAATGCAGCAGTGCATGCAAGAGCCAGCTCATCGACTGGTGTGCAGCAGGACCATGTGCTAGAACTCCACACTGCACATGCTGGCAAGGCTTTGCGAGCAGCAGAGGCCAGTTGTGGAATACTAGCTCCAACAAGCCCATTGGTTTTCTGATCAGCCTCTGCACATACCAACTGAAGAATTGGATGTCTGACATATGTGTAGTTCTCCAAGACTTTGAGGACTACACAAAGATGGTGAGCAGCGATGTCCCATCATTAGCACAACAATCCCAATTATGTGCCCACTTAAACAGTGGCTGTTGGCTATTAAACATGAAGCTTTGCATGCAAACCAGGTGGAGATGGAGGAAGACATGAGACAGAGAGATACTACCCAGCCCAGCCTCACCTCATCTGCTCAGCGCAGATTGGATAACAATGAGGAGGTGGAGGCTGATGAGATGGAGGAACAGGAACTGGCTAGTACCCACACAAGCTTTGTCCCATCTCTCTTATGTGGATGGGCTGAAGGAAGAGATGGAGAGTAGTCATCATGGTGGAGACATGGATGAGTTGGCTGTAGGGAGCTTGTCATATATGCTCTGAACATGGTCAAAGACAGGCCTGGGCAAACTGCGGCCCGTGGGCCACATCCGGCCCCCTAGGTGTTTCTGTGCGACCCGACCACTGACACTCACAGTCAGAGGGCTGGAGAGGGATTGATTTATGATTCTGATCTTCCCCGTCTTCTCATTGGTGGATGCGGGGCTGCTCAGTTCCTGGCTTGCAGAGCTAGTTGTGAAACCTGTGCAGGAGGCAGAGTGGTCAGGACAAGAGGAGGGAAACACAAAAACACCCATATGCTGTAGATAATGGGCAAGTGGGTTGCCCCCGTCCCAGGGCTGTGGGGTACTCAGTACCGGGCCGGTGTCAGGGGGAAAGTATCATGGCAGCTGTGACCCAGCCCGTGGCCCTGGGCGCCCAATGTCAATGGTGGTGTGTGGTTAATGGAATGGAATAGTTTGTGACGCCACCTGTGGTGTTCGGCAAGGGAGATGCCAAGCCGACGCTGCAGACAGATCCTCTGGGACAGATTGTGGGATGCAGCAATGGTGGTATAGCCCTCCACAGGCAGGGCTGTTGTCCCAGGACAGTGTAGATGTGGGGACACCTTGATGGTGTAGTGTGCGGTGCAGGGAATGTAGCAGTGCTGGCGGACGCAAGAAGGAATGGAAGACCCCAGGGCTTGCAGTTTCAAAGCTTTACTCACAGTTCTTGGTAACCACTGGTGCCCGCTTCCATGCTGCGTCCTCCGGGGCAGAAACTCAATCTACCTCCCGGGCAAGTTAGGCTTCTCCTCTCCAACACTCCGCCAACATGTACCTTTCCTGAATGACTCCTCTATTGCGCCTTTAGTGTGAAGAGCTCCAGTACCGTGGTACTCTGAAGTTCCTCCTGTCAGATGTTCCTAACATCTCTACTTGTATGACAGACAGCTGTAGCCTCTCTCGGGGACTCCTTTCTCCGGAATCCTGGCTCTCTATTCAGTTGCTGTTGTGTCCCAAGTCTTGGATGGGAGTAGTGCATTTACAGCCAACTACTCCACCGGTGTCTGCTGCAGAACCATAAGTGTCCATACAACCTCGGGGATCGGGCCCCGGCCTTGCGCTGAAAACCTATAGGCAGGATTCCTCTTCCAAGCCACAACTCCTCTCTGTTCTCCTACTCCTTCGTTCCGAGCTGTTCCTTCTCTCTCTTATGGAAGCTTAGGTTGCAGTTCTGCGTCTTTCTCCTTCTGTTCCTTTCCTAGGGAGCTCGTTCCACTAAGACCAGTCCTCAGCCTCGCCTGACTGTCTTCCTCCGCCTTGAGCTCCCCTCAGGCTGACCTCCTGTCAGCCTGCTCTCAGCCTCCTCCCCAGACTGATCTGTAATTCTAAACTTTCCCACTCTTTTATATCTAACTCCACCCACCTCCCAGCACATCTTGTGTTATGAAGCAAGAACCCACAAAAGGTGCTCTGCTATCCTCTTAGCATGGAGCCGCAATCTGGTCCATTGCTGAACTATCCTGTGTGTGGGTGCAGGTGTTGGAGCGTGGAAAGGAGTTCCCAACTTACCTAGTTGGTGGGGCACTACACCTTAAGAGAAGGTGCAGTACCTCTGTGGCGACTGAGCCTCAGGGGCGCCACACAAGTAGATTCTAAGAGGAGCCCAGATAACACCTGGGAGTCAGCATCGTGTGTCTGCTGTGCTGAGTAGGTCATAGCACCTGTGATGCCTCCTTTCACACTGCGGAATGAAAGTTGTGGGACTTCAGATTATGTTCTGGGAGAGCAGCTAATTAGTAGCCACTAAATCTTCCTGGATCTTCCTGGCAGCTGATAGGAGATAAAACACTGGGGCTGAGTATTCCTTCTGAATATGGGGTCCAGCAGTGCCCCCTCACCTCCACTATGTGCAGCCTGCAGATGGGATATTCCATGTGCTCCCCAAACTGCTCTTCTGCCCCACCATGTACTCTGCTGCCTCCTCACCTTTGTATGTGAGAGTTAACCCTTACCTCCCTCTTTGCTCCCAGCTTGTGCTCTTGTATGTCCTGTGCAGGAGAGGTAAGGGTTAAGTCCCTTATAGTGCTCCCCCTGTGATCTGTGGTTTATCACAACCACTTCATAGACTGCAATAAGGATTTCTCACCCCTTCCTGTCAGCTCCTGCCCCATATGTGATGTGGATCAATGCATGTGGAATAGAGGTGGGAGAATAACTTTTTTTTCCAGTGTTCAGCCTGTTGAGGTCTATGGGTGTGCAAAAATAAAAAAATTGCATGCCTTATGAATCATCCGTATAGCATTCGATTTTTATGACTACATTCCCATTACTAACACAGGGCACTGTATTTCTTCACTTCTGATGAGTAAAAATGGATGCCATACGGATGACAATACAGATGGAAAATCGTGTTTTTCTGGATCAATATCATTTTTTTATACTCTCATGTAAACTTCATCACATAAGCAACTTCTTTTTATAAAGTGCTAAAATTAATATTATGCAGAATTAAAGGGTGATTTGAAACCAAAGGTGACTCATACTAAATTTACTTCAATAATCTAATCACTTTTGTAATATATTTCAGTTAAAAAATTTCTACCGTTCCCTCTCTACTCTAACTTCCTGTCTGCTTGTGTTTTTTTTTTACTTCCAATTATATTTGTTTGAGAATCCCAGTGCATTTTGGGGTACTCACAGGGGACATCATTATGTGGCAGAGGCTGCAGTCACTGCCACAGCTTTTTTCCCCACTTTGAAAAGAAGCGTCATCTGGTTCAGAGACTGGACTGGTCCCTGCCGGGTCATCTCTTTTCCTTAGAGCCAGCAAGTGAGCGCACTGTCAATGTGCATTCAAAGGAATATAGCACAGAAAAATACTGAGTATACGTCAGAATTTACAACCAATGCATTATCAGGTGAGCAGGACTAGCTGAGTCTCCAAAACAGACATCACTGATGGCGCCTCATTTCAGAGAGGGCACAGATTTTGCGGCAGTGACAGCAGCTTCTGCCGCTTGATGACAGCTCATTCGAGTAACCCAGCATGCATTGGTCAATCTCAAACAAAATGTCAAGGGACGTTAAAAAAAATACAGGAAGTCAGAATGTACAGGGTATGTTAGGGAATTTTCCATTGAAGTATATTAAAAAGCATGATTAAATTATTACACTGAATAGATATACATTTAATATGAAATTCCCCTTTGGTTTCAGACAGCCCCTTTAAGTTCAGACGATTGCTTCGATGCTACACAGCAGTGCCAGTTTCTCATGTGGCCCCTTGGGAAAATTACCGGTAATTGCCCACCCCTGCTCTAAGAGGTTTCTGAAAAAAGTATAAAAGTTAAAGTCCCACAGAGGGACTTAGTAAAAAAGTGTTAAAAAATTGTAAAAATAATAATAAAAAAATCACAAGATAATAATAAATATGTAAATACTAGATGGTGAATATGTATGTAGTTTATTTATGAAGTTTTAATAATAATGCAATAATGCACCCCCCAATCCTCATATGCATGTCACCTCACCCCCCTATCCTGGTATGTATGGTACCCCTCCCCCCTATCCTGGTATGCATGGTCCCCTCACCCCCCAATCCTGATATGCATGGTCCTCTCACCCCCCAATCCTGATATGCATGGTACCCCTCACCCCCCAATCCTGGTAAGCTTGGTTCCCTCATCCGCCGATCCTGGAATGCATGGTCCTCTCACCCCCAATCCTGGTATGCATGGCCCTCACCCCCCTCTTTATTGGTAAGCATGGTGCCCTCACCCCCCTTTCCTGGTGTGCATGTCCACTCACCTCCCTTTCCTGGTAAGCATGATCCCCTCACCAGCTTTCCTGGTATGCATGGTCCCCTCATCCCCCTTTCCTGGTAAGCATGGTCCCCTCACCCCCCTTTCCTGATATGCATGGTCCCCCTCACCCCCCTTTCCTGGTATGCATGGTCCCCTCACCTCCCAATCCTGGTATGCATGGTTCCCTCACCCCCCAATCCTGGTATACATGGCCCCCTCATCCCCCAATCCTGGTAAGCATGGTCCCCTCACCCTCCAATCCTGGTATGCATGGTCCCCTCACCCCCCTATCCTGGTATGCATGGTTCTCTCACCCCCCCTTTCTTGGTATGCATGGTCCCCTCACCCCCCTTTGCTGGTATGCATGGTCCTCTCACACCCCAATCCTGGTATGTATGCTCACCGTCACCCCCCTTTCCTGGTATGTATCGTCCTCTCACCCCCCAATCCTAGTATGCATGGTATCCTCACCCCCCTTTCCAGGTATGCATGGTCCCCTCACCCCCCTTTCCTGATATGCATGGTCCCCTCACCCCCCTTTCTTGGTATGCATGGTCCTCTCACACCCCAATCCTGGTATGTATGCTCACCGTCACCCCCCTCACCCCCCCAATCCTGGTATGCATGGTATCCTCACCCCCCTTTCCTGGTATGCCTGGTCCCCTCACCCCCCTTTCCTGATATGCATGGTCCCCTCACCCCCCAATCCTGGTATGCATGGTCCTCTTACCCCCCTTTTGGGGTATGCATGGTCCCCTCACCCCCCAGTCCTGGTATGCATGGTTCTCTCACCCCCCAATCCTGGTATGCATGGTCCCCTCACCCCCCTTTCTTGGTATGCATGGTCCCCTCACCCCCCAATCCTGGTATGCATGGTCCCCTCAACCCCCTATCCTGGTATGCATGGTTCCCTCAACCCCAATCCTGGTATGCATGGTCCCCTCACCCCCCAATCCTGGTATGCATGGTCCCCTCACCCCCTATCCTGGTATGCATGGTTCCTTCACCCCCCAATCCTGGTATGCATGGTCCCCTCACCCCCCAATCCTTGTATGCATGGTCCCCTCACCCCCCAATCCTGGTATGCATGGTTCCCTCACCCCCCTTTTCTGGTATGCATGGTCCCCTCACCCCCCTTCTTGGTATGCCCCTCACCCCCCATTCCGTGTAGCCGCGATCAATCAGCGTCGCGGCCCTCTGCCGCAATCAATCAGCAACGCGACCCTGTAGCCGCGACCAATCACTACCGTGGCCCTGTGCAAAATAATATTAAAAAATAAAAAAAAGTTATTCTCACCTTCCGACGGCCTCTTGTCTTCTTTCCACGTGCCCGGTCTTGCGTTCCCAGTAATGCTTTACGGCTTAGACCGCTGATGACATCGGTCTTCTTTCTCGCTCTCGCGAGAGTGACGTCGGTCTTTTCTCGCTCTCGCGAGAGTGATGTCATCAGCAGCCTAAGCCGCAAAGCATTACTGGGAACGCGAGGCCGAGCGCGTGGAAAGAAGACAGGAGGCCGTCGGAAGGTGAGAATAACTTTTTTTAATTTTAATTCTCTTTTTTACAGATTAAGGCCTGCGCCTGCCGCTGATTGGTCGCGGCCTGGCGGCGGCGACCAATCAGCAGGCCGCGATTTTGGTTACAGACAGACATGATAAGGCGTTTATATATATATAGATTACCATAACATGTAAAGAACTGACACGTATACAATACCCTCAAGTGCTTTATTCATCAAGTGAAAATCAAAATTCTTAAGATTTTACTTAGCACGAGAGCCTGAGATTCAGCCTGCACTGTTATATTTAGAATAGAGAGAAGTGATTTCTGATTTACTGCTAGATTTCTACAAATGTAGATCATAATCATAAAATAATCCGCACACATAAGATCAGCACATTGAATGCAAAAGTATGGGTGGCCGTATGTCAGTGTAAAGGTACAGTGTAAAGCACAATGAATGATAAAAACATGGCGGGATGTGTGTAAAGTCAAGTGTCCGCGACTGTATTTTTGGGGTGCTTTCCATGAAAATAACGGACCAGCAAGCAGATCAATATTATTCAGTTGGGCTGTTCAGATGAACTTTTTTCTCAATGACTGAATTTGCACACGAAAATAAATTGTACCATAAAAGAGTTTCTTCTGTATGTAGGATGAGACTCACCTCTTCAAGGCTGTGGGTGCCCCAAAAATTGAATCTCTTACACATAAACTATATAGCATCTGACTTTTATGAATATATTGCAATCATTTATTACAGGGAACTGTATTTAGGCTAGTAAATTTTAATAACTGCTGATCTATAAAAACGGATGCCATTAAGATCCCAAACAGATTGCATACGACAATTGAATTGGAAATCGTTGCTTTCTGGATGAAACTCGGATGATCTTTTATACACTCTTGAACAAAATGGCTAGGGTCACACAACCATATCAGAGTGCGGACAGAGTGTGATCAGAGTGCGGACAGAGTGTGATCTGATTTTCTAGGATGAGAAGATGAAAAAAATACTCCATCTTCTCCACTCTCAATTTGTGAAAATTGGACTTCTCCAATTTTTTTTAACACGGACCAATTGACGATCCGATTGACAGAGGCAAATCGTGCATGCTGCAATTTTTCCTTCAGACAGACTGTGTCCGAGGAAAGACATGTGCACTGCCCCTAAGAATAACACTGGTCCGAGTGAAATTCAATATTTTGTCGGATTGTGCTCGGACCAAAAATACTGTTGTCTGCACAAGCCCTAAATCTGAAAGGCTTATCATGCCGCAATACATAAGCACTGCAGTGTACTAAAGCAGAAATCTGAAAATGTTCATGCACCATGTAATGGTACTGTCACACTTAGCGATGTACCAGCGATCCCGACCAGCGATATGACGTGGTCAGGATCGCTGGTGCATCGCTAAGTGGTCGCTAGTGAGCTGCCACACAGGCAGATCTCACCAGCGACATCGCTGGGGACGGGGGTCGCTACTTACCTGTCACACTAGGCGATCCTGACTCCTCCCACTCGGCTCCACGCTCGTCGCTCGTCTCTCCACAGGAAGCGCCGCAGGAAGCTGACGACGAGAAACAGTCCTGAACGTTCTCGCGCGATCAGCGATAACCAGCGGGGGAGTGGGTCGTAGGTAAGTATCACACACAGCGATATTGCTAGCAATATCGCTATAACGTCACAAGTTATAGCGATATTGCTAGCGATATCGCTTAGTGTGACAGGCCCTTAAGACTAAGTAAAAAAAGATAAAAAATCTTCAATAAAAAACGTGGAAAAAGAAAAACAAAATTACATAAAAACATGACGAAACAATAAAAAATACAGTAGTTATGTGAAAATAAAAACCTACGGTACATATAATTGGCTTCTGGAATGACCAAAGTTATAACCGTCACATTATTTAACACATATAAAGTGCTCTCAGTGAGAGAAACAAAATAGGAATCTTGTAGGTATGATACCTTTTAATGGCTAACAAATAATAGTGAATATTGTTACAAAGCAAGCTTTCGGGACGTAAGTTGTCTCAAAAGCTTGCTTTGTAACAACATTCACTATTATTTGTTAGCCATTAAAAGGTATCATACCTACAAGATTCCTATTTTGTTTCTCTCACTGAGAGCACTTTATATATTTTTTTCTACTGGCTAACACGGTAGCAAACCACTTTTTTCGTATTATTTAACACATAATATAAATAAAACTCTCAGAATATGACAATGCAGAATATCGTATAAGTATTTTGGTTAAAAAAAAAAGTGTTTTCAGTGAGTTAGGCCGGGGTCACACTAGAGAGGAATACGGACGAGTGAGAGGCGTAAAAAGCACGCATTACACATGGACAAATGATTCTCTATGGGGCAGCTCCCAACAGCCGTACTATTCTCGCCCGTATTCTACGGTCCGTGCCAATTGCAGCATGCTGCGATTGTCAGCGTACTACGCCCATAGTACGCCAATGCAAGTCTATGGGTGCGCAAAAAATACGGATTACACATGGACCACACGTGAGACTTGCGAGAAATATGCAGGTCTTTTGGCAGGTGACAGGAAATGGGCTAATCCATCATCAGGAAGCTTAGACATGCAAATGAGCTCAAAAAGCGCTCCAGACATCGAGGAAGTACGCCTCCACGGAGTACAGCAGCGTCATGGCGCCATATTTTCTCAGTGTGGAGATGCTTATTGTCTTAGTGCAGGAGCGGCCAGAAATCTGGGACCAACGTGATGCCCATTCTGCCAACCGGGCAAGAAAGGAGGCATCATAGAGGCGCATATGTCGCCAGATGTTCCACGATTTTGGTGATCGGCCACATGAGGAGCAGCAGCAACTGAGTAAGTACAACCCAAAAACTGTTTAAAATTACCTCACATCAAAAAATGCATATAGAATCAGCCCCCCCCTTCCTGTGCTTGTACTTTTTTCACCATGAGGAGGTTAGATTTTGATGTGACCCATGGTTTTACACTGCCATCATTTGGCCCAGGCCACAAGCTCCTCATCCTCCTAGCCTACCAAGTTAGTAAGTGTAGTTACTTGATACATGAACTACTGTGACCCTGTGTATCTGGCCTGGATGCCCCAATTATATATGCCACCCTGGGTAGAAAGCACACCCCAGAAGGCCACATGCCTAGGCTACTGGTAGCAAATTTGACATATCAAATATTTGAAATTGAGAATATTTCCTGTCACATTGCAGTGGAAGATGTGATGAGATGCTGGCGCAGCATCCGCGACCAATACAGGCGGGAACGTCAGCAGCGGTCCAGGAGTGGTGATGCGGGCCACATAAAGAAGAAATACATATATTATGACCGCCTCTCCTTCCTCGCCCCTATTCTGGATCTGAGACCATAAGTAGATACCTCACACCACATTAACAGAACTCAGTCCAACCTTACGGAGAGAGGAACTGGCTCAGATACAGAGCCTATCATTGATCCTGTAGGGGATGAGGTGGCTGGCCCATCTTCTCCCCCTACAAGAAGCATGGGTGAAGAATCCTCTCAGGAAAACCCAGTGCCTGTGCCACAAACCCCACCACCAGGACCACATCCACAACCAGGACCATCTGCTGCTGCACCATCAGCCATACAGGAGGAGCAGGGCAACATGAGCAGCAGCCCAACTGCCCAGATCCGGGGCTCCCCACAGCCTGCTGGACCATCCTGGTGAGGAAGAAGAAGGCGCCAGATCCCTGCCCAAGATACAAGTACAAATGTGGACACTGGGATCCTCAACTATTTGGCTAGAGTCAATAATGATGATGGCGAGGAGGCATACTCGCGCAGCCTGGCCCTTTATCTTCGTGCACTTTCCCGTGAGGTGAGGCTCCGTATTCGAGGATGTTTTCAGATCCTGCTTGATGCTTGCACACACCCCAATACCCCATATGAATTATTTGAATATCTGGAGAGGTGACAGCTTTCACCCAGAAATCTAATGCGCCTTAGACACCCCACACAAATGCTTGCTCAAGCAGGCTCTGAGGATCCTCAAATACGTGGGCCTACACCTCACCCCCTTCCTCCCCCTACCCAACCTTCCCAACAGCAGCCACATATGTCTGGCTCTAGCCAACCTCACCAATATGGCCACTTGTTCCCACACAGTGTTGGAGGCTGGTCCCAACCTGGTTGGGAATGACATGGATATATTGGTGGGTATAAGACACGGGCCTACCAGACCCATCAAGATGCCCCTCTTCATTATCACTCTGGCCAGTACCCACAACAATCCCAGGAGGCAGTACACTACCCACATCATGGGCAACAGTATGCCCCCACACAGGGCGATGTTGGGCAAAGTAGCCAGCAGCAACCACAGGCTGGTCTTCCGCCTTCTCTTTCCCCAACTTACCAAAATTTATAATGTAGCCATTTTGGTATTGCATAATGTTGTTTTGTTTTTTTTCTATGTGTGAAAATGTTATTTGGAAAAAATGTTCACAACTGCAAAAAGGCCAATTTGGCCCATTGCCACAGTTGTCATATGGCAATAATATGTTTTGCTTTAAAAAAAACACACACAAAAAAAAGGCAAAAGTAAACATTTGTCTACTACATTTTCGTCTCTGTCTCAATTCTAAAAAACAGTGTCAGCATACTAACATACGCTTACCAATGCAATTAAACAGTCGTAGAATCAGAAGGGGTAGAAATATATATTTAGACACACATAAACCAACAAATTATAATATAGACAAAGCATGCTCTTGCCAAGAAGTTTCACCCTAAGTTGACATAAAGTAATTTGTGAAAATATCATGCACTTTGAGGCCAGAGAGCGGTCTACATTGAGGGTTGATAGGTGGTCTCGCCCTACGCACATTGTCCAACCCAGGCACAACACCAGCAGAGGAGGAACAATCATGTATCCTGGTGAAGTTATGAAGAACCACACAGTCTTTAACTACTTCATTAACATTTTGTTCACTCAGCTGAATGGCAGACTGGAGTACCCGCCATTTGGCACAAAGAATGCCAAAGGAACACTCCACCAGTTGCCGAGCACGTGATAGGCGCAAGTTAAAAATTCTGCGCCGGTGGTCAAGGTTGCGCCGGGGATATGGCCTCATGACATTGCGCGTTAACTGAAACGCCTCATCTGCCAAAAGGACATAAGGGACATATTCTTGAGTGGAGCCTGGTAGCTGGCGTGGTGGTGGTAGATCCAACTGGTTGTTGTGTAGCCGCCGAGCCATAATGGAAGTATTGAAGACTCGAGAGTCTCCCGTCCTTCCATAGGCCCCAATGTCAACAATTATAAACTTGTATTGAGGGTCGGCCAGAGCCAACAATACAACAGAAAAGTATTGTTTATAATTGAAGAATTGGGAGCCAGAGTTCGGCGGCTTACGCACCCAGATATGTTTGCCATCAAGGGCCCCAATACAATTAGGAAACTGGCATTCCTCCTCAAAGTCCCTTGATATCCTCAACCAGTCTTCCATACTGGGCTCGGGCATGACGAGTTGATGTAGTCTTGACCATATTTCACTACATGTCGACCTGACTATGCCAGAAATGGTAGATCTTCCAATCAGAAACTCATGGTGGAGGGCGGCATAAGACAGGCCAGTGGACAGGAAGCTGAAGAACAACAGAAAAGGAACATTTTAGAATGCACAAATTAACCAAAAAACAGGTACATACATAACAAACTTGTTAGGATTTCAGATCTTCTAACACACACATATTTGGTCGCACAATGACTAAGTGATATTCAGTACATATTACACATAACATCCTGGTCTGTAAGTTTCAACATATCTGGAATAAGATGAGGGCATTAAAATTAGTCCATGTAGCAATAAATACATACTTTGGGCAACACATCATGAACATAGAGAATGTGGTTGTGTAGTACATACCGTAATGTGAGTAGAAGTCGCTCCTCTGCAGATATAGCTTTGCGCATCCTTGTGTCCTGAAAGGTTATCCCAGGGAGCACTGTCTCCAAGGGTCGATCAAATGTTGCAAGGCTCATGCGACAGTATTGGTAGAATTTTGCAGGATGCTCCCGCAGAGAAGAATAGAGGCGGTGAAAATGACTTCTTGTGAGTCGTTGCCTGAAAAGTGGATGTACCCACATGCGCCTCCTCCTCCGCGGATCCACTATCACTGGGTATGGTTGACCAAAGCGGCGTGACAAAAGCCAGTTGAAGAGAACCTGCTCTGCTTTGTTGAAACTCAGACTGTCTGCCATGTTGCACATACATCACCAACACACCTAGTGAAGGCAAGGTCACAAATGGACAGAATGGAGGCAGCCACCTGTTCCTGAGGCAATAAATAGGGTGCAGGCTAATGATTTAAATAGTTTGCAGGCCTCAAAACCGTTAAATGTCCATTTTGCAAGCCTGCGAGAAAATCTCGCAATACGGATTCCATACGGATTACATACGGATGCTGACATGCGCAAAATACGCGACCACACTTTGCTTACGGATGACATATGGAGCACTATTTAGGGGTCATTCATCCGTATTACGCATGTAAACTACGGACCGTATTTTGAGTCAGTTAGTGTGACCCCGGCCTAAGAGTAGCAGAACAACTAAATGTCTAGTATCATTGTAATTTTACTGACCTGAAGAATAAAGTTGTCTTAGCACTTATGCAGCAAGGTTAACAATGTAAAAAAAGAAACAAATTCCAGAATTGCTGCTTTTATATATTCTAAATTTCTAAAAATGGAAAAATAAAAGTAAGCAAAAATGGCATCGATAGTAACTGCAAAAAATACAGCTCCTTCAATGGAAATATGGAAACGTGAATATGGCAGTGCAAGTGTGTTTATTGTGCCAAAGTAGTTAAACATTAAAAATAAATGTTAATTTGATATCACTGTAACTTTTACTTATTCATAGAATACATCTACCATGTTACTTTTGCCAAATGTCTGACAAAAAACAAGAACCTTAGGCTGTGTTCACATGTAGTGTTTTTGCAGTTTTTTTTTTCTGCAGCCAAAATCTTCCCTTTTGGCAATTATAATGCTGCATATTAAACGCAGCTTTGCCGCAAATCAGGATGCTGACTCCTCACTGAAGCTACTCACTCGCTTGACTTCTGGGTGGAGCAAGCGGTGGCCACAGGCTGGAAGGAGCAAGGCATCAGTGTAAGCTTGCAGCCACATTGTGTGCGTTCCCACACCGCCGTGCTCATCCAGTATCAGTGTGCAGACGTAGATATGTAAAATGGTATGAAACATCGTTCGCTCTCAGCTTCAGTGACATGTCAGTCACTATGAAGTACAAGGTCTATTATGCTAATAAGAAGGCGTGACGGTGCACCAAGGCACAGGCCGCACAAAGGGAGTGGCCAGGTTCTGACAGCAACCTGATGTGATCAGTGGCGGAGCTGCCAGCTCCAATATCTGTACACTGGACTCTACGGGTGGATCTGCAGTTCCTATCTGCAGTCATTATGCAAGTGATGAAGTTCTGCTGTTCTGCTCTGAAACTGATCACATTTGCCCGACACTGGGAACAGCTGATCATTTGTGGTGCAGTGTCATAACCCCACGGATCTGATATTGATTACCTATCCCAGGGGCGCAGTCAGACAGCCATATAAATCGGATCTAGATCGGACTGCAATACTTGGACTGGTTGACAGCTCTTCTGACTGCTACTTAAAAATATATAAAACTGTCACTCTTGGGTCAGGAGAGCCTATCACGGACAGCCTGTGCATTGTGTTCCAATCTTGCTATGACTTTTACGGCCGTCTGACTGCACCTCTGGGATAGGCCATTAATATAAAAGTACTGGACAACCCCTTTAAATGCAGTCTCTGGTTTTACTACATTTATTTGTTTGTTTTTCTCAATTTTTTCAGCCTTCTTTTTATTTCAAAATCATTCTTCTCTCGATATAAGAGACAATCCCATTAGCTAAATGCAATCCATATTTACAGAGTTCTGCAAATATTAGGCAGTGCGAGACTTTATTATCAGCAGTTATGTCCAAATAGTAAATTGCTTTTAATTCCAAAATGCAAGCGATAAATGAGAGAATTATAAATCAATACACCGCTCTGACTGTATAATTATCTCTATAATTTTGTTTTATGTTTTTCTGCGATCAATAAAATGTTTTCACGGCATATTAATTAATTTTACATTTTGTCACTATCTTCTTTGAATACAAGTTGAGCCTGGTTGCTATGTATATTCGGAGAAAAAAATGGATAAATGCGTTCAAGTTAAAATAAATGGGATTGTTCCGAGAGCTGGCTGGTCCTCTATATTGACCAATTCTATAGATGTCTACAGCATAGGGCACAGAGAGTCCATCATTCAATTTGGGAATAGTGCATTATTTAGACATTTTAAGATTAAAAATTGTTACACATTTAAGACAAATATTCTTTAGAGGCTGGGGATCTCTTATTTGCCAACACTGGTTCCTAAGGCTACATGTGGACAGAGTTTTTTGAGGCTGTCAAAAATTACGAGTTTTCTAGTGGAAATGCTCTTGTTTAAGTTAGTTTTTGGTGGAGTTTTTCATTTCCCAAAGCTGTTTTGAAGACTTGTTGAAGTGTTTCGTAAGAGTTTTTTTCCTAAAACTTTTTTTTTGCAGCCTTTTGATTGGGCAGTGTCTAGTTTGGAGTGAATTCCGTCACAACCCGCTTTAAAGAAGTGACTTGCACTTTCTTTTTCTTCAGCAGATGTTTTTCAAAATCTGAAGGGGAAAAAAACACTCAAAATTTTGAACATATGAAAAGCAAAGCGGTTTTCCAGCAGAAATGAAAAGGAAAAGTCTGAAGCATTTTTGAAGCTTGTAAAATCTTTTAAAACTCACCCACAAACCCTCAGGTATATAAAGAGTTTTTTTTTCAAAGAAGTTTTTGGAGCAGAAAGTAAACAGACATTGAACAGAAACTTTCCAAATCCTCTTCAAAAACTGTAAACTCTTCAACAACATGGAGGTAGTGATCAGTTTCTGCTCCAAAATTTCAGCAGAAAGACTCCATGTGCACATAGGCTATACCTCAAAGCCAACTAAATACTACAGAAAGCAAATTCATTTGTTTCACCTGCAGATTATTCTTTACTAGTTATATCCTATTTTGTTCTTAGATAAACATTCTCATCTAGTTTCTGTAGATGGAATCAAAATAGCTTCTAGAACAATCACTTAGTTTTACAGTAGTGGATGTTCAGCTGTCTGTGCTTACTGCCATCCTCCCCATTCCTTGCTGTACTAGTCAAAAATAGCCGCTCTTATATTTTCTGATCTGTAGTGGTTAGTACCTATTAAAAGCGGTAATGGATAACTGGTGAAATGTAATTAAGAAATGGCAGCTAAAATGAACAGTGGAGGTCAATATGAGGTCTGGAAGACAAAGCAAAATTTCAGTGAAAGCTGCTCATAGGATTGTTATAGAGGCAAATCAGAACCCCCACTTGACTGCAAAAGACCTTCAGAAAGATTTAGTAGACTCTGGAGTTGTGTTACATTGTTCTACTGTTCAGAGACACCTGCACAAATATGGCCTTCATGGAAGAGTCATCAGAAGAAAACCTCTCTTGCATCTTCACCATAAAATTCAGCATCAAAAAAGTGCAAAAGAACATCTAAAGAAGCCTGATGCATTTTGGAAACAAGTCCTGTGGACCGATGAGGTTAAAATAGAACTCTATGGCCACAATGATCAAAGGTATGTGTGGAGAAAAAAAAGGCACATAATTTCAGGAAAATAACATCTCCCCAACCATTAGGTATGGGCGTGGATCAATCATGCTTTGGGGGTTGTGTTGCAGCCAATGGCACAGGGAACATTTCACTGGTAGACTGAAGAATGGATTCAAGAAAATTTCAACATATTCCTGATGCAAACATACACAATCTGTTAAAAAGCTGAAGTTAAAAAGAGGATGTCTTCTACAAATGGATAATGATCCTAAACACACATCAAAATCCACAATATACTACCTCAAAAGGCACAAACTGAAGGTTTTACAATGGACCTCACAGTTCCCTGATCTTAACATCATTGAAAATCTGTCACTAGAACTCAAAATAGCAGTGCATGCAAGACGACCCAGGAATGTCACAGAACTGGACAAATTTTCTAAGGAAGAATGGATGAAAATCCCTCAAACAAGAAATGAAAGACTCTTGGCTTGCAAAAAAGCGTATAAGCTGTGATACCTTTAAAAGGGGGTGATACTAGGCACTAACCATGATGGGTGCTGAAAATTTTGCATGAGCCCATTTTCCTTCTTGTAATTTTTAAAATGTAAAAGATGAAGATATATATATATTTTTTTCCTTAAAATACAATGGAAATGTGTCATCTTTAAGTTAAGGCCTTTTAGCAATCATTTCATTCTCAACTTATTTAACTGTTCACAATATCAGTAATTTTGACCAGGAATGCCTTAACTTTTACATGCCACTGTAGTTGCCCACCCAAAGAGACCACCATTCTTAACTGTATCAACATGTACTGCATGTCAATAGAGCTAAACTCTGCAGTAGAGAAAATAGAGTCATAGCTTCCCTGTCTGTTCTACCCCTCTCTGTTGTGTAGACGACAGGTGGCTGTAGGTTTATGGCTTACAGAACATCAGAAGTACGCACAGGATTGTAAGGAGATGAAGTCGTTGCCCATATTACCACTGTTCTGTCCCCACTTAATGGCGATTAAAGGTATGCAGACATGTAAGCGAGAGAAGTTCCTACCTTTGTGTATCCAATAAGCGAGGCAGACATGACCCTTAGCAGCTTCTCAGATAAGCATACACGCGTTGTGATGAAGAACAATGTTGGTTTATTCCGTAGATAACGATTCAAACATTACACTGAGTCTCTTGCATGGAGCTTGTCTCTGGAGTCGCTACTTGCGGGTCAAAAGACTTTGCTTCCTCAGCTCATGAGGGAGAACAGTTCTCTCAGGTAAGATGTCTGCCGATGACTGCGCAAACAGGAAGAGAAGAGGCTGAAGAGAAGCCCCTCCCCATAGGCTGAACAAGGAAAGACCGAGGAACTAAATGGTCTGGCAGTAGATGGCAGCAGAGACAAGCGAAAAAACATAAATACATTTCTTTAACTAGAAACATGCATGGAACAGCACACTCCCCGTCTGGAATTCACTATGGGGATTCCACTATTGTCCATAATAATAATAAACCTAAAAGAAAGGGCATGTTAAATGCAACAATTAAAGTTCAAAAAATCAGAAAAACGGCCAAACTTCAGGTGCAGAACGCTCATCCCGTAGTGGCGCTCTCGATAGGCAGTAAGAGGACGAGTTCATGGATTGGCCTCGCAAAGATCTTCGTCTCACCCTTCCTAAAGACCCTCAGCTCCACCTTCCGCACGTTGCCGTCCTGGCTAGGCAGTGTCCTGGTAACAAGTCCCAGAGGCCAGTCAGTCCTTTCATGATGATGACGGATCAGTAAGACTGTAACGTGGTGTTTGTTGGGAATGATGAGAGGATTTGCTCTGCGACACCGAAACGAGCCTGGCTTAAACGACCGCCAACCCTCAGTAAGCCGAAGCTGTCCATTACTGGGTTTAAATTGGCGAGGGGGCTTCTTAATGGAATCTGCTGTTTGTTATTTAAGCACTTCCATTCGGTGGCGAATTCGCTCTGTTGGAGGTGGCGTATAATGAGGGACTCACTACGGGAGATGTCCTCAGCAGAAAGAGGTCTGTGGCATACATGCCAGCGATGACAGTCCTTGTCTTTAAAGTCTGCACGATAACATCTGGCGATGTGCACTAACCTGGCAGCAGTCCTGACGAGTCTTAACCAGCTGGAGAAACGTTCAAAACGTTGGCAGCCGAGGTTGGATGTTTTCTCAGCACTGGTGGTCAGGGTATGGACCTCAGTTCGGACATCTGGATCGTTGTCTGGATCTAGGATGCTGAAGTCTTCCTGGACACCTTCTTCTGACTGTCTCAGCAGGAACTCTGGACCTGTAAGCCAAGAAGAGTTAACGAAAGAAGATATAGACATGGGTCTGGTTGCAAGATCTGCTGGATTCAGCTCCGATGGTACGTAACGCCATTGTTCCGGTTTGGAGGATCTCCTGATCCTTTCGATGCGGTTACTGACATACACGTAGAATCGTCTCGATGTATTGTAGATGTAACCCAAAACGACCTTGCTGTCGGTGTAGAATTGGACCTCATCTATTTCGATACACAGTTTTTGTAGTATGAAGTCAGCAATTTCCACTGCCAAGACGGCTCCACAGAGTTCGAGTCTGGGGATGGTGTGGTCGGGCTTCGGGGCTAGCTTCGCCTTGCCGAACACCAATCCGACGTAGCTTTGCCCGCTGGCGTCCATCACCTTCAGGTATGCAACCGCCGCTATGGCTTCTGTGGAGGCGTCTGAAAAGACGTGGAGTTCTTTCCTTCCGCTAGAGGCAAGGGAGATTTTGGTGTAGCATCTCGGGATGTGAATATTGTTCAATCCGCACAACGACTGTTTCCAAGTTTCCCATTTTTTCTCTTTGTCGGAGGGGAGCGGGGTATCCCAATCCTTGACAGTTTCAGATAGTTGTCTCAACAAGGATTTGCCTTGTATGGTGATGGGCGCCACGAACCCCAGCGGGTCAAATAAGCTGTTCACTATGGAGAGGACACCACGTTTTGTGAACGGCTTGTCCGAGCAATTCACTTGAAACCCGAAGGAGTCGGCTGCGAGATCCCATCTGATGCCTAGGCTCCTCTGCACGGGTGGGCTGTCTAGCCCCAAGTCAATGTCCTTGAATCCAGGGGCGTGATCACCCGAATCAAAGGCTCTCATTACGGTCGGGCTGTTTGAAGCGATTTTATGAAGCCTGAGCCTTGCCTGGGCCAGCATACCTTGGGTCCTCTTGAGCAAATCAATGGCTGCTTCTTCAGTGGGCAGTGATTTGAGCCCGTCGTCTACATAGAAGTCTCTTTCAACGAAGTCTCTTGCGTCTGTGCCATACTCAGACTCTCCCTCTGATGCGGTCCTTCGGAGACCGTAGGTTGCTACTGCGGGTGAAGGGCTGTTCCCGAAGACATGGACTCTCATTCGGTATTCCACCATCTCTTTGTTGGTGTCGTTGTCCTTGAACCACAGGAATCTGAGGAAGTTCCGGTGGTCCTCCCTGACTAGGAAACAGTGGAACATCTGTTCGATATCGGCAGTGATGGCGACGAGTTCTTTCCTGAACCTCAGCAACACTCCTACTAAGTTGTTCGTCAGGTTGGGACCTGTGAGGAGGACATCGTTGAGTGATACGCCTCCATGTTTGGCGCTGGAGTCAAAGACAACCCTGATTTGGTTCGGTTTCCGTGGGTGGTAGACACCAAATGAAGGCAGATACCAGCACTCTTCGTTCTTCTTCACGGGAGGAGCGGGTTCCGCGTGGTTGTTGCGAAATATTCTGTCCATAAAGGCGACAATATGCTCCCTCATTTCAGGTTTGTGGTTCATTGAACGTTGAAGAGAGTTGAATCTGTTCTGAGCTTGGTCTCGGTTGTTTGGCAGTCTTACCCTGGTGGATCGGAAGGGTAATGGAGAGACCCAGTGGTCGGTTTTGTCCTTAGAGAACTCACGGTCCATTATGTCGATGAATTCTCTGTCCTCCACTGACAAGGCTACTTTATTGTCGTCCTTGGTGATGTGAAAGACTGATCTTCCCAAGTTGTCGGTACGCAGAGAAGAAGCGATGTCAGGCAGCTGTATTGAGTCTGGGGGATTTTCTTTCACTTCGTAGTGATGAGGACATGGCCTTAGGCAGGTTGTGCGTCCGTCTCCATGGACGTAGGTCCTGAAGGAGTCGATTTCTGATCGATCAACGCACACGTTTCCTATGACTACCCATCCGAGGTCCAGTCTCTGGGCGTATGGTGCGTAGTCAGGTCCGTTGCACTGTTGTCGCACCTTGTGTACCCTCAGGTTGTCTCTGCCGAGCAGGAGTAGAATCTCCGCGTTGTTGTCCATAGGTGGGATGACGCTTGTGAGGTGCTTCAGGTGCGGCTGATGAAGTACAGCTTCTGGGGTAGGAATTTCACTCCTATGGCTGGGTATTTGGTCACATTCAACTAGCGTTGGCAGAGGTATTTCAGTCTTCCCGTTGATAGGAGAAGCGATGAATCCCTGGGCTCTTCTGCCGCTAGTCTCTATGCGGCCTGAGCAGGTGTTCAAGGTGTAGGGCTCTGATGGTCCACTAATTCCGAAGGCTTCAAAGAATTTGGCTCCTGCCAGGGACCGGTTGCTTTGGTCGTCTATGATGGCATACACCTTCATTGCCTTTTCTGGATGTCCTTCGGGGTAAACCTTGATGAGGCATATTCAGGCGCAACATTTCTCCATGCGGCCCTCTCCACATACTTCTGAGCATGAGCAGGAGACAGTTGTGGCGGTGTCGGTCTGATTCTGTGGCTCCCCGCCATGACTTGGAGCGGGAGCAGTGGTGACTGCAGCCGGTGTGTCTCTAGCTATTCAGGTTGAGTGCATGGCTGAAACATGCTTTTCGCTGTGGCACTCCCCACACTTGACTGTGGATTTGCAGTCCTTGGCCATGTGCTCAAGTGATGCGCAGCATTTGAAGCAAACCCCGAGCTCTGTGAGGATCTCCTTGCGCTCCTGTAGGGTTTTGGATCTAAACCCTTTGCACTTGGTCAACGAGTGTGGCTTCTTGTGGATGGGACATTCACGATTAAAGGATTTATCTCGTGTTGAGACGATGTTCTGTTCGTCTGTGGGCGTTGCAGGTGACGGTAGCTCGGTCTTCCTAACGCTCACAGCTCTTAGTGTCTCTGCGTTTGTATGTGGTGTTTTCATACCTTGGCGCAGGAGTTGGTGCGGCTGTCGAAGCGTTGGACTCTAGGAAGTCGAGGCTGGGGTCATTCCTCATCTGGGCCTGTTCATCGATGAACCTGCAGAAGTGGATGAATGGAGGGAAGGTAACGTCGTTCACTCCTTTGTATCTTGATACTGACATTGCCCACTTTTCCTGCAGGCTGTATGGCAGCTTCACCACGATCGGGTTTACTCCATGGGCTGAATCCAGATAGCACAGCCCAGACAGACGAGGGTCTCTTTTGGCGAGCTCCAGCTCCATTAGCAGGTCACTTAGGTCTTGCAGCTTGTGGACGTCTTTAAGGTTGATCTTTTGGAAATCCTGCAGTCTCTTGAATAGGGCTTTCTCTATTGCCTCTGCGCTGCCAAAGGTGCGTTCCAGCCTTTGCCATGCGGCAGCGAGACCTGCTTCTGCTTGTCCCACGTGGACCGCTCTGAGGCTCCTGACGCGGGTTGAAGAGCTTGGACCTAACCACTTTATCAGGAGGTCAAGTTCCTGTTCTTCAGTTAGGTTGAGATTGGCGATGGCTGCCTTAAAGGTTGCTTTCCAGGCCCTGTAGCTCTCTGCACGATCATCAAACTTCGTAAGACTGGTGTTGATTAGCTCTCTGCTCACCATGAACCTGGCGAACTCGGACATATCCGACTTCTCACCACTCGTTGCCACGACGACTCGTGATGCCCCTGGGGCGTATGGGCCGCCTGGTGTGAATGGATGAGCTGTTCCCGGATAGAATGATGTTGCTGCAGGGTTGAGCTGTGGTTTAGCCCTTGAAGAATCTGACGAATACCGCTTGAGCTGTAAAGGTGGGTCAGGAAACACTTGGTTGCCATTTTGTGGTGACTGTGTTTGAGAAGGTATCTCTGGGAGTACGTTGGAGGTTTTGGTGTCGTCGACTTGGACGGTACTGTAGACCGGGGTTGCTACAGGTAGCTGGTTTTGTACATAGTCTTTCATGCGATTGACTGGATCGTCTGATTCCAGTGGTGGCAAGTTAGCTGCATCAGGACCTTGGATCAACGCCTGCTCAAGTAGTCTCACTTTAGCTAGTGCGACCTCCTCTTCCATCTGTGACCGAAGAATCTTCAGCTGAGCCTCCGCTTCTGCTTCTGCTCTCTTGGCTTCCACTTCTGCCCTTTTTGCTTCCACTTCTGCCCTTTTGGCTTCCACTTCTGCCCTTTTTGCTTCCATGTCTGCTTCTGCCCTTTTTGCCTCTGCCTTAGCTTCTCTCTCAGTGAAAGAACGTCTCACTCTGGATTCCTCTGCCTTTATGCGGGCCTCTAGTATCCTGTCGCTCATGGTTGAACTTCTTGAGGACGATGCCCTGGATGACCGAGAGGAACGTTTAGATGAGGTCGATCGGTGTGACCTGGTTTCTTGCAGGTGAGAGATACGGTGTTCAGCCTTGTTTATGGCATGTTGGACCTTGGCGTCTCTCTCCTTGTCCGTCTCTAGCGCCTCACTGAGGTCTGGAAGAGCTTCATCAGAATTAAAATCTTTTAGAAGAGCGATGTACTTTGCTGATAGTCTCTTGTACCTTTCACGGGCGGTGTTCAGCCGCTCCATGACGGATTGCAAGCTTGCGGCGTTGCCTGATGAGGATTCGAGTCTTGACATATAAGAGGTGACGCATTCCCACTGTTCTTCCAGGTGATCACATAGCTCATCTTTCATATTGTGATAGTTTTCAAGCACCTTTATAGTTGGTTTGGCAGAACGTTTTGGTCGGGTGACTTGGTCTGCTTGAGATGTGGGGTCTGCCTCCTGGGCTTCATCATGGACGGTATCAGGTTGTATTTGCACTGTTTCATCAGTAGGGACCTGTCCGAGGTCTTTTTCGGCCATTTTGAATAAAGGTGTACTGTCTCTTTAAAAAATTCAACTTTTGAATCGGGGTCCGAAAATCGCTGTGCGGCTCTGCGGGAGGTCCCGGATGAGATTCCCAGAGTGGCTTTGGCGAAACTTGGGGGTTCGCGGATCGCTGATGCGCGGTAATGAGGTATGGAGTACTGCAGGCCTTTAGGAGCGATGTGGCCAGAAGGAAACAGCAGGTGCATAGACAGTCCTCATTAACAGTACGAGCAGAGTTATTGCAAGATGTGGCAGGTGGTGGAGCTACTTCTAGGCTTGTCCAGACGTGCACTGCTGCAGGCAGACTGGTGTGCGAGGCTTGTTGCTGGGCAGATTACACATAGGGAGACGGGGCAGATGGAGATCTGTAGCTGGGGTGCTGGGCTATAAGGAGGTTTTCTAGCTGCTTATGAGCTTTAAAAGTAGTCTTCTGACTTGTATGGGCCGGCAAGCTAGTCTTTTGACTTGTATGGGCCGGCAAGCTAGTCTTTTGACTTGTATGGGCCGGCAAGCTAGTCTTTTGACTGTTCTGTCCCCACTTAATGGCGATTAAAGGTATGCAGACATGTAAGTGAGAGAAGTTCCTACCTTTGTGTATCCAATAAGCGAGGCAGACATGACCCTTAGCAGCTTCTCAGATAAGCATACACGCGTTGTGATGAAGAACAATGTTGGTTTATTCCGTAGATAACGATTCAAACATTACACTGAGTCTCTTGCATGGAGCTTGTCTCTGGAGTCGCTACTTGCGGGTCAAAAGACTTTGCTTCCTCAGCTCATGAGGGAGAACAGTTCTCTCAGGTAAGATGTCTGCCGATGACTGCGCAAACAGGAAGAGAAGAGGCTGAAGAGAAGCCCCTCCCCATAGGCTGAACAAGGAAAGACCGAGGAACTAAATGGTCTGGCAGTAGATGGCAGCAGAGACAAGCGAAAAAACATAAATACATTTCTTTAACTAGAAACATGCATGGAACAGCACAACCACCTCGAAGACATGTATATTATTGCAGTGCGTTATGGTGTTTGAATGCTTAATAATCTGTATTGATAGTGATAGGTTGTGTTCTGCCCAGCACCAGGTAGACTACAGGGTTAATATTTGACACTAGCCCAGAGTGGAAGGGGATAAAGTGAAGAGACAGTGGGGAGGTTCCTGTCAGGGGATAGATAGGGCTTGGCTTGCAACTAGATCAGACCTCAGGTCTAATGAATCAGCAGAGCCACATGAAGTAGGGATCCCTGAAGTAAGTTGAGAACGTGGCAATGGATAATGTTATCTGGAGAAGAGACAAGGAAACGTGTTCGATGGAGTGAGAGATTCTCAGTATACGAAGCCTGAGGCAGGAAGCCTGCTGGGACGGTACATAGTTATATGACAGTCAAGTTACCAAGCAGCACTGAGAAAGAAATCAGGATGAAAAGGGAGAGAGCACCGTGTGGTAGTTCCAAGGCATTGGGGAGCAGAGAAGCTAAGCACTGGCCATAGTGGCATAAGTAGCTCCCTTAAGGGGAAAAGGATGCTGAACTGTGGGTTGAGAAATAGGACTCTCACCGGTTAGTGGTGCTGTTGTTGGGGACTACAAAAACCCATGAAGTACTCTGCTCACAGGACAAGAGTTTTTAAAATTATATGTTACTGAAATTGTTTCTTTTTTTAACTGTTTCATGTCTACTTTACTAAAATTAATGGGCTAAGTTCTAACCATTTGTAAGTTCAGTTTGATGGCACTGCTCTCTTTTGTAGATGTCATAACACACAAACATTACAAAAACTATAATTTCCTTGCCTGTAAAACTCCTGGGGAGGATACTCCCAGAAAACAAAATTAGGGGCCTTGTTCTTGTAGTATTGAGTCAGAATCAAACATTAGACATTGTACACATATTTGGCATCATTGTGCAAGGGAGAATTGGGGGATTGATTTCTGAGGTAAATAATATTGATTAAATCAACGACTTCAGCGAAAAATATGAAAAATATAGATATATTTGGAACATAGTGTATATTTTTCCTGTTAGCGTTTATCACACCAGTTGAAATTCCAAATTAAAATATATCCACTCCAACAAATTGAAAAATGTCATTGATATTGCAGCTGGAGCGCCCCGCAGGGCCTTAGGGTACTCAGTATCGGGCCTGTTGACTTCAATGGGGGATGTCACGGTGGCAGTGACCTGGTCCATGGCCCTGGGCATCTAGTAATAAAATAGAGGAGAGTTGTGTGATGTTGAAGTGTGACGCCACCCGTGGTGTTCGGCACTGAGTGGCCGACGCTGCAGTTTCAGTCCTCTGGGGCTGATAGTGACACAGCAAAGAATGGTTCAGCTCCCCACGGGTAGAGCGGGGGCCCCAGGGCAAATATATTTGATTAATCATTCAGATGGCGGTGAACGTTGGGGTGCAGAGAAATAAGAGAAGGACAGGTTTCTTTACCTTTTTACTTGCAAGTCGTTGCAATCCGAGGTACCACATACAGGTGATGGATTGAGTCCGGCTCGCCTGGAGGCATTCAGGGGACCCACCCTGCCAGGTGGGGTTTGGGACCTTCCTTTTGCGCTTTATTTTTGGGTCCCTGCTGTTTGTAACTAAGCTGCGACCCTCTCTTGTGTGATGGTTTCTAACCTGTATGGCTGACAGCGTGAGCCTATATCATGGGTACTGTCCTTTTCTCTGTCAGCCCCGGGCTCTTGATCTGCTGCCGTGCCTTCAGGTGTTCAATGTCGCCGAGGAACTTGCAGCCCCTGTATTTCCAGATTCGGCTGTCAGGGTGTACAGCTCCTGTTCAGCCTAGGACTCTGTCGTCCTCTTTTTATCTCAGCGCTTCGCTCTGGGGTCAGCTATATGCAATTTTAGCTTCCCCAGAGCCTCTTGTCTCCGCTCCTATCTTTTCCCTCATCACAGATCAGCTCCCCGTCACCAACTGACTAACTGTCCTGTCATGAGCGCAGCTCCTCTCGTTTCCATGACAACTTCCTGTTTACTCTCTCAGCTGACATCTTGCTGACTCACTAACCCCCTCTGCTGGCCAGAATCTATAAGGCAGCTCCCCTTTCTGACTTGCAGCAGGAATTGTCATGTAATCTATGTTACCTGTCATGGGGGCCCCCTCCTGCCTCCAGGCATGACTTTACCCCTCAGAGGGAGGCAATGTCACTGTGACAACCGGACTCTGGGGTGTCACACAGCATTTCAATTTGTAAAAATTTTCTCTCGTCAATAAGTTCCATCTGTTTATGAAGGCGTCAACAATTATCTAGCAGCCTCCTCTATGTAAAAACACTGTGCATAGGAAAGCCGTTTTTCAGTTAAAAAAATGTCTGATGGACAGGTCTGATCTGGACATTTTTCCACAAATTCTTTATGTTGATATGATGTTTTTTAATGCAACGTGCAGGCTTAGATTTTTATTCTAAAATTAAATATATATATACTGTATATATATCTATGCATGCAAAGAGAACAGCAGAGCAAACGGGTGGAGAGAGTAAAAAATCATTTTTTATTAATTTAGTGCATACAAGTAAGATTGCAGATAATAATGAATAAAATCATGAAAAGACAACACCACAGGATAAAGCACCAGAAACCCCCAAGGAAACAAACAGCCACCATGCATGAAGTGGCACTAAAGTGCATAAAGTTCAATAGTAAATGCCACCTCGCTTCATCCACCTAGGAATCCCTGCACCGCCATATGTAAACATAATAGTACTCCAAAAGCGCTAAGTGTGCCAAATATAAGAAGCGGTATCTTACCGGGGATGGAGGCAGGAGCTGAGTAGACACGGGGCCAAATGGGGGAAAGCCCGACGCGCGTTTTGCGTGTGTATAGACACGCTTTCTCAAGGGAAGTATCTCGGGAGTAGGTGAAGGACCTTCTTATGCCCCATGTGACTTCGTCACGTGGTTACCAGTGAACCAATCAAAATGGTTTAAAGTGGCACATGCGCGCTGGGCACTCCAAGCGCCGGCAATACAGAGGCAAAGCGTCACACAATACCCTGGGCTAGGGGGGAGGGAAAAGTCCCCGGAAGCCCGGAGGAAGGCGGAAAGACGCTCACCACATCGCCGAACACAAGCAGGCACAACGGGCATGTGCACAACCAATGCCATAGAGTGGCAGACATTATCAATAGAAAAGTTCATAATGATGGGCATGAACTAGATGGATACTGTTAAGGGCTGGCGGAACACACCAAATAATAAGATGGTATTTAGGTGCGTTCGCAGCCCGAGGTCCACCGTGCAGAGGTGTTAACTGCTGCTCGGTAATGGCAGACGTGATATGGCGGTGCAATAACGGCACACACGGGGTTAACCTCACCCAAGGTGTACCGAGGCGAACTCTTATGACTTAGAGCCGCACTACCGCAAATAATAGATGCCGTAGCCTGTTTTCGCTCACAGAGCTCGGCAGAGTAAGCGCTAGCGTAACGTCACAGGACTCAGCCCTTAGACAGCAGGACTGAAGTCCTTCTAGACCGCTAGCGCCCGGCACCGCGACTGCGATACCAACAGGGATCAAATAAATGGCGTGTGCAAGTGTGCAGACGGCCGGTATGCACTGTGGCCTACAGACTAGCCACTAGCAGGCGCTGAATCAGACTCTAAACCCTAACAACAGATGTATCAAAGGGTAGGGGTTTCATAATGAGTCAGACACCAGATACATGCATCCATCATCATACACACCAAACTATTTGAGTCTATCTTAGCGCATGGCCGAGCGGCCATGCGAACCTTTTATAGCCGCAGGCGTCCGTGATCCTCCTTGCTTCTCGGATGGGCCATGCGAACCTTTTATAGCCGCAGGCGTCCGTGATCCTCCTTGCTTCTCGGATGGGCCAATCCGAACACGAGCAGGCCCTGAGCACATGACCTTTGATCTCCAATGGGAGATCACTCCACAGGCATGCTCAGTGGCCCGACATGAGGACTTAGTCCCTGGAGGATCTTGCTGCTGAGCAGCATGCATTGCCAAAGCTGAACCAGGGGTGGCAGGGGTGGCAGCAGCAAGCAAACCCACGGAGCTGGTCTGGACAGAGCGCCAGGACCGACGAGTTTGCTGAGCAAGCTCCTCTGCGGCTGGGAAGGAATAGGAGACCATCGGAGGCAAGGCTCGGGATTCCCGCTGTGCAGCGCTGGAAATCTGACGCCTAACAGATACAAGCAAGATGGACACACATACATAGTTAAAAAAGTCAAATACAAGTAACAGGAAATAAGGTTAACATTGTAGGCATACTGTATATCGGACATCATACAATATATAAAGTACAATTATATATAATACACAAAATCATTCAGGATGCCAAATCCCATATCCGTATATAAGGTACAGTGTTCTTATCCATGTATGTATATATAGGACTATAAGATCATAACGGAGATATGTAAATAATCATATAATGAATACAACATAAATATATATAGAAAAGCGATGTCCTCCAAATGTCAATCTTGTATCCATGCACAAAATGTAATGTCCATACGATAGTGTGTATAAACAGAAGGGACACGCCATGAGCAGGTCAACCAAACAATAAGTATACATCCAGGCACAGATAGGTCCAGAAGAAAACTAGAGAAAAAAGAATAAAGAAATAAAACAAAAGAATAATGAATAAAACATGTATATTAAAAAAACACCAATAACTGGAGTGGGAAGTGACAAAGGACAATGAGAGGGCAAAGATATAGGACAAAATCAATGAAAAAATTTCGATATTACAAAAGATGGGGTCACCTACAAAAAAGAGGAGAAGGATATCGATTCATTAAGGCCCCTAGGGGTCATGGTGTCCAATGTGACAATCCATTTAGCTTCGACTTGGGCCATTCTCCATTTGTAATTGCCACCTCTCACCCCTAGATGAACTTGGTCAATACCTCTGATTTTAAGAGAAATGGGATCGCCATTATGATACTGCCGAAAATGACGAGGCAAAGTTTTGAGAAGAGAGAAATCCGTCACTATCTTGGATGCACAAATGTCCCGCACATGTTCACGTACCCTCTTCCTAAGTTCCCTGGACGTGAGACCGATATAGATTTTTGAGCAGCCACATGTGGCATAATAAATCACGTTTGTGCTGGTACATGAAATTCGATGGCGAATATTGAACTGTCTCCGTCCGTCGGAAGAGGTAAAGGTAGTACAGCGTAGGACATTTCTGCATGCAAGACAGTGACCGCAAGGTATGGAGCCAAATGTAGGACCCCTAGACCCGAACGGATTAGTTGACACAGGGAGATAGTGGCTCTTAACAAGGAGGTCATTGAGGTTTTTGGACCTCCTTGCAGTCATTGAGGGATATTGTCCCAACGACAGACCCAAGGAAGGATCAGTACCAAGAATCGACCAATGCTTAGTAAGGATCTGCCTCATATTTTCCCATTGATGATTAAATGTAGAAATGAACCTAATAGGTCCTTCAGGGGTTAGTCGAGAGGCCTTTTTACGAGATTCCAAAAGACTATCGCGTGGGGTGGCTCTTGCTCTCAAATAGCCTTTTTTGATGCTTCTGTTCGAGTACCCACGGCTCGAGAACCGTGTCTTCAAGTCGGCCGATTGGGCATCGAACTTAGCATCTGACGAGCAGATCTGCCTCATCCGTAAGAACTGTCCGACCGGGACGGCCCCTATGGTGGAAGGGTTGTGGGCAGAGGACGCATGTACCAATGAGTTCGCTGATGTTGGTTTACGACAGACATCTGTCTGGATGTGACCAGTGTGATCAACACACATAGTGATATCCAGAAAATTGATTTTGGCAGCATCAAAAGAATAAGTCAAATGAATATTCAACTGATTATGGTTCAGCGCCCCCATGAAATCCCCGAGCTGCTGCACCGATCCGTCCCACAAAAAGAAAATATCATCTATGTATCTATGCCAGCACAGCACATGGGAAGCGGCCGGCGCGCCCGCGTCGCCAAAAATTGATCTCTCCCATGAACAGAGGAAGAGATTAGCATATGCAGGCGCACAGGCCACGCCCATGGCTGTGCCACGTCGCTGTAAGAAGAAGTGATCTTTAAAAGTAAAAAAATTGTGGGTAAGAATAAAGTGCAACAGCTCGAGGATAAGCCCACATAAAGGGCCATCCAGGTCGGAGGCACCCAGAAAGAGGCGGACCGCATCCATGCCGTCAGAATGTTCGATGCATGTATAAAGGCTCTCCACGTCAGCAGTGACTAATAGGGTCCCCTGGTCCACACAAATGCCGTCGACCCTAGCCAGGGCGTCCGTAGTGTCACGTATATAAGATGGCAAAGTTTCCACCAGCGGCTTTAGATAAAAATCAATGAATTGGCAGATGGGGTCACATAACCCTTCAATGCCAGACACTATAGGATGTCCAGGAGAGTCGAGGGCATTCTTGTGGACCTTAGGTAACAAGTAGAAGGTTGGAACCCTCGGATATTTGGCCACCAAGCCATCAAAGACCTGCTTGGAAATAACATTGCTATCCAGAACCTCCATAAGGATGCGCTGGAGGTCGAGAGAGAAGGTCGCAAGAGGATTAGAAGGTAAACGAAGGTAGGTATCGGTATCCCTTAGTTGACGACAAGCCTCACGTTCATATTTATCGTGTGTGGCCACACAACGATAATCCCCCCCTTGTCAGCCGGTTTGAAGACCACATTAGACAAGGATTGTAATTCAGATATTGAGATGCGTTGAGCATGAGTCAAATTATCAAATCGGCGTTTGGTTGATAGCTCTTTAAAGTCCTCACAGACTAAGGCTACTTTCACACATCAGGTTTTCGGCATCAGGCGCGATCCGGCGTCGTGCCGGAATGCCGGATCCGGCAAATGTTTTGTAAAACCTGAAGTGCCGGATCCGGTTTTCTGCCGGATCTGTCTTGTTCTTGACAGACAAAACCGGATCCGTCTCATCCGGTTCATCCGTTTTTCTATCCGTTTTTATATCCGTTTTTCGACGGATTACGCCGGATCCGGTTTTTAAAACTTACCCTTGTGGCCTTCCGAACGGGATTGGCTACTGGAAAACTAGATATAGCATGTTCCTACAGCCCTTCTTTGACAGGTTGTAGAGAAGAAAGTGCAGGTTGGAGAGAAGAGCAAGTTACTGGCGAAGATGGATGTTGTCATTGGAAATATTACCACTAGAAGTTCTGTGACGGTTTCAGTAATGAGGGACAATTTTGCACTATACTTTATGTCACCTCAAGGCAGAGTACAATGGCAGGATGACAGAGTGTGAAAGATTTGTGCCCTAACCAAACTTGTGTACCTTCTGGACCAACAGTATATACCTTTGCCAACCAAAGTTGGCTATCTTGTCATGGTCTTACTATTTTTACCTTTAGGCCACAGGTTTGTACCTGGTTGTGTTTTATGCAAAGTATTTCACCTTTTAACAAAAGTTGTGTACATTGGTAGGAAATCACCAACAATAAACACAACTTTTTAGGTGAAATACTTTGCTTCAAACACAACCAGGAACACAACTGTGGCAAAAAGCTAAAATTTACCCACAGTTATATACCTGGTTTTGAATACCTTTTTACCTTTGAAATACCCTGTATTTAACCTTTTTTTAAAACATAGTTCGCCGCAGAAAGAAATGACAGACAACCATTGTGAAACGATAATTTAACTTTTATTTAAATTTTTTTTTTTTTTGTAAAATGTTTTTAAAGTGCAAAAAACTTTTTTAATAAAGGTTTTAAACCCAATGGGCATTTTTATTACAAAAAACACACATTACAAATCTGTGTACTGTGGGGTGGAAATACTGCTGGAGGGGCTGCGGGACACTTCGACACTGGGTGTGTGGAGAGAGGACTGGGATCGTGGTGGGGAAGGAACAGTTAGAGGTGATGGTGTGGAAAAAGCTACAGAATGGGTGGACATGTGGGAGGCAGAAGAGGTGGTGGGCGGTGGAGTGGAGGGTTGGGCAGGGACTGTAGGAGCAGATGATGTTGATGGAAAGTTGTATGGGGAAGGAGTTTGGTACGGGGAAGGAGTTTGGTACGGGGAAGGAGTTTGGTACGGGGCAGGTTGCTGGAAGTGAGGAGATGTCTGGTACTGGGGAGGTTGCTGGTACTGGTGAGGTTGCTGGTATGTAATAGGAGGGGGAGGATGGAAAGTGGCTGGAGGGGGTGCAGATGTAATAGGAGGGGGAGGATGGAAAGTGGCTGGAGGGGGTGCAGGTGGAGGAACTACAGTGGTGGGAGGTGGAGGTTGGGAGGTAACCTGCTGTAGAGCACCGTGGCACAAATGCATTACATGCATCTGCTGGGTAGGAGATAGCGTTTCCATGCGCTCCACAACAGACCTGAAAAAGGTGTGGTTTGGCGAAGATCTTGCTTCTGAATGCATGGTTTGCAGAAGTGTCTCCACCTCCAGAATGCTGGAGTTGATCTGCTGAAAGCCTGCGGAGATTTGCTCTGACAAGACTTTGAGACAGTTCTGGAAAGATGCATTCAGATGCAAGAACTCTTGCGCATAACTCTTTTCCTGACCCCTCTGCCGCTGCCGCCCAGTACCCGCAGGTGTACTAGAGGTGGCAGGGGCAGAAGGGTGGGATAAAGGGAAAGCGATCTCCTCACCAGCAGCTTCATGTAATGTAGGCGGCCACGATGCTCCTGTGCTGGTGGATGGGACAGATGGGTCAAATGTGTGGGAAGGCTGGGAAGGTGCAGATGTACCGGGGCGGTCGAAGTGTCCCTCGGTGCCGGTCTCCTCAGGGATCACCTCAGAAGGGTCCAATCGTGCAGGCTTCCGAGTGCTGCTCACCGTGCTGTGTAATAAAGAGAAAAAAAAACAATTAAAATACTGACATGGTATGGCCCTGGCTGAAAAAAAAAAGTTACATCTAACATTCTTTTCACATGTGGTGTGTAATATTTACCTTCTGGTGAGCATTGTTTCCCGGAGGAACGACAGGGCTTGTGCGTACTTGTACTTGCTCCTGCGTCCTCCAGATCCACTCGGGGCCCGCATCTCTTTATTGAACTCCTTCTTGAAACGATCCCTCACAGACCGCCACCGATTCACAATTCTGTTCCCTGAAACGAGAAAGGAGTGGTTAATATACAACATCAGTGTTTCACAAACTCCAGTCCTCATGGTCCCCAGGGGTCATGTTTTCAGGATTTCCATAGTAAATAGAAATCCTGAACACATGATCCGTGGGGACCACGAGGACTGGAGTTCGGGAAACACTGGTTTACATCAAGCAACCGGTACTGTATATACTTACGCTCTTTAATCTGGGCCCGAGCTTCGAGGTCCTCCCAGCGGCCCACAAGGAGAGAACAGATTTCCTCCCAGAGTCGTCGGGTAACTATCAGGTCAGCGTGGCGGCGGTCAGCCATATTCCAGAGCGGCTCCCTTTCTCTGACGAGATCGATGAGGCAGTCCACATCAATCCCTCCATCCTCACCGTCAGAGTCGGGAGCACGCTGTGAAGGCTGTTAAAGAAAAAGACAAAAATAACATAATTAGCCTCCACAAAAGAAATGAAATAAAAAGTGCAAAAAAACAAAGCAAAAATATTTATACTTACACGCTGGTGACCGCCGCGTTGCTGTCGCCGACGACCCTGGGAGGCACTGCGAGGACCTCTTGGCCGAGCACCAGATTGGGAATACTAAAGAAGAAAACAAAAAATGTTATGTCTTTGGATGTAGGCATTTGTTTGCTGTGTGTGGTCTGCAGAACATTGTTTTCTATGTGTTGTGTGTAGTGTGATGTTGTGTTTCTGCGTTTGATGCCAAAAACTTACCAATTGTGAGCCCACTCCAGGTGTCTGTCCACCCCTTCCTTCTTCTTCTGGGAGCTCCTCTTCATCTTGTGATTCCTGTTTTGAAATAAAAGTCAATGAATAGACATATATTACAGAGATGATGGATTTTGGAAATAAAAACTTACCGTCAAACGCTGACGATGCGAGGGAGGGCTCCCAGAAGAAGATGTGCTGTCCTGTTGATGGCCAGACTCCATGGCTGTGGGTATTGCTGCTGCTGTTGCTGCTGCCAGTGATGCCATTTCTGCTGCTGCTGCTGCTGCATCTCTTTGGCGGCTGTTGAATAAAGAGAAACAAAGGGCCAATGAATATCTTGAAATTCCATGGCCCTAGTTTGGAGGAATGGGGGATTTGATAATTACCGTCTCTCATCTGCTTCTGGACTCCCCTCCTCAGCATGTTCCATTTGCTGCTCCATTTGGGGTGGTGGTGGTGCTGATGGTGCTGCAGATGTCTGCTGCCTTCTCCTGGTTCTTGGCTTGGGTGGCATGTTGGGTGTGGCTGTGGGTCCCACTGTCTTGCTTTTATATATGTCTTGTGGGCAGAGCTACTGAGCATGCTCAGACCAAAAAAAACGGATCCGGCCACCGGATCCGGCTTTCGCCGGATCCGGCGCATTGCGGCGCTCATAGGCTTTCATTGTGTGAAAAAGCCGGACGCGCCGGATCCGGCGTGTCCGGCTTTTTCGCCGGAGACAAAAAACGTTACAGTAGACGTTTTTTCCAGACGCCAGATCGCGACACATTGCCGGATCCGGCGAAAACCGGATGAAACGCATGGCCATCCGGCGCGATCCGGCGCGATCCGGCGCAAATGCAAGTCAATGGGGGGGAAACCGGATCCGGCATTGCATTTCGCCGGATCCGGTTTCTGTCAAAAGCGCCGGATCGCGCCTGATGTGTGAAAGAGGCCTAATTTGGTAAAAACCTCGATGGCCAGACTTAAGGACAAGGGGGGGAATTTAGTTGACCTTGGGAGAATAGAGGATGGAAACCTACTTGTAGACGGGGTTGCTTGTACATCAAGCAATTCCTCTAAATTGCGAAGAGCTTCTCTCTCGACCTCACTCATCACCTCCCTGGAGGTCCTCTTGGCGTGCAATTTACGCAGCAAAAGCTTGCGAGAAAACAAATGCAGGTCCTTCATGGCTGTAAAAAAATGAAAAGGATTAGTGGGACACAAAGAAAGACCTCTCGACAAAACCTCCAATTGCGTCTTAGATAATGTGTGAGATGACAAATTAAGTACCTGTAGGCCGCCCTGAGATTGGGGGGCCTTTCCAGTGTTGGGCTTATTTTTGATGGTTTGCCTTGTCATGATACGCTTGGATGTAGGATTAGACCCCGAAGGACCAGCACTAGGATAGTTTTTGGAGCAATTTTCATTCTCACCAGAGATATTGGACCTCATATAGGTGGACCTGGATCTGGAGTGAGAGTAGCTCCTATATTGTGGCCGTGAACGGTCCAGAGGATTACGCCATTTATACATGCGTGCTAATTTCTTATCCTTCACATCTCTCTGGAATTTTTTGGCCTTGGTGGACTGGATTTCTTATGCCCACTTTTGAGAAAAATCATCCATTTCCTCATTGAATTTTTTTAAAGCATTACTGGTCATATCTCTACAGAGAGTGACTTGCAAGGTTTCCATCTCGGATTCAATTGACACCAATGATTCCTGATTAATTTGTTTCAGGAGTTCCATGAAACCCCTGGAACATGTATTGGCCAAAGTTTCCCAATTATTAATAAAGACATCATCTTGAATCGGGAATGATGGGAAAACCTGTATGCGTAGACCTTATGGTATGAGGTCTTTATGGAGATATTTTTCAAGGAGCGCATGGTTCCACCAAGTGCGAGTCCGTTTACGAAGAAGATCTTTAAATTGTTTAATGATATCCTGGATTGCCCTACTCACTCCCTCTGGACCCCCTTCTGTGTCATCCTGCAGTGTGTCATTTATAAGTGCACGCCATGTCTGATCGCGAGCACGAAAATCCACTGTATGGCTGAGGAAAACTGTGAAAAACACAGAAACAATTAGTTTATACACAAACCTCAGTGACATTTTCAAATGTCAGCAAAGAGGTGAGGCTGTACAAACAGCCCCCCTTGGGCAGAGAAGCCCAGAGCACCCACTCCAAAATCAATCTATGCATGCAAAGAGAACAGCAGAGCAAACGGGTGGAGAGAGTAAAAAAATCATCTTTTATTAATTTAGTGCATACAAGTAAGATTGCAGATAATAATGAATAAAATCATGAAAAGACAACACCACAGGATAAAGCACCAGAAACCCCCAAGGAAACAAACAGCCACCATGCATGAAGTGGCACTAAAGTGCATAAAGTTCAATAGTAAATGCCACCTCGCTTATATCTATATTAGTTAGCATCTATATCTAGTTAGCATGTAATATTGATCATTGATTTGGTTGGCCTTACTGGATGTCACAGAGAAAGCTAATAAAACAACATTTCAGTGATGATTCACAAATATGGTAATTACAATAAAAGCCTGGAGCAACGTATTACCGCATTATTGTGATTTATATCCCATTTGATTTGATTCAATGAGAGCAGTAGGTGTTATCATTCATTTCATTTATTTCATGGCCAGCAGCGAGTCTCGTGATTCAGTTTACATTTGGAGAAAATATTTAAAGGAAACCTGTCACCAGGTTTGGCCGACAAGAGTTAGGCTGGGTTCACATTGCGCTAGGGCAGTCTGTCAAACGGATACATTTTTAAGTGGCCAAAATGCAATGTAACGTATATTGTAATGCATCCATAGACCTCCATTAGCATAATGCATCGTAACGCATGTCAAAATTGGCATGCGTTAGCAGCATTCCGTTTTTTTGTGACCACCTTCAAATGTTGCCTGCAGCGTTTTTGGGTCCAGTCAAGCTAACGCAGGCATAATGGAAGCGTTAATTCCGCCACTAAAGTCTATTGCTAATGCAGGCAGATGGAAATCAAGAAAAATGAACAAATGAAACCATGCGTTGGATGGCGTTAATGAGGCTTTTCCAAGTGGTCATGTGACAGGAAATATGATTTCAGCCATTTTGGAGAATACACTCTGCACAATCTGTAGTCTGAAAACACCAGGAACACTGTGTGCATTCAATATTCATCCTTCGAGTGTGCAACTGTGAGTGTGCAGTGGTGCGTGTGCAGCCAGCGGTGCGTGTGCAGCCAGTGGTGAGTGTGCAGCCAGTGGTGAGTGTGCAGCGGTGCTTGTGCAGCCAGTGGTGTGTGCAGTGGTGCTTGTGCAGCCAGTGGTGAGTGTGCAGCCAGGGGTGAGTGTGCAGCCAGTGGTGAATGTGCAGCAGTGCTTGTGCAGCCAGTGGTGAGTGTGCAGCCAGTGGTGAGTGTGCAGCCAGTGTTGAGTGTGCAGCGGTGCTTGTGCAGCCAGTGGTGTGTGCAGTGGTGCTTGTGCAGCCAGTGGTGAGTGTGCAGCGGTGCTTGTGCAGCCAGTGGTGAGTGTGCAGCCAGGGGTGAGTGTGCAGCAGTGCGTGTGTAGCCAGTGGTGAGTATGCAGCCAGCGGTGCGTGTGCAGCGGTGTGTGTGCAGCCAGTGGTACGTGTGCAGTGGTGCGTGTGTAGCCAGTGATGCATGTGCAGTGGTGTGTGTGCAGCGGTGCGTGTGCTGCCAGTGGTGAGTGTGCAGCAGTGCGTGTGCAGCCAGTGGTGCATGTGCAGCCAGTGGTGTGTGTGCAGCGGTGCATGTGTAGCCATTGGTGAGTGTGCAGCGGTGCATGTGCAGCCAGTGGTGCATGTGCAGCGGTGCATGTGCAGCCAGTGGTGCATGTGCAGCCAGTGGTGAGTGTGCGGTGTTGGGTGTGCATTGACAGTCCGATGTTTATGTTAACTATAGTTATGGCTTGGTTTGCACACAGATGTCGGACAGTGATGGATCAAGCAGCAGCAGCGTGTCTGCCGTGTTCTCTTCCCATTCGGTAGGCTTGCATTTTTAAAATATATAATAAAAATGTTGTGTGTCCCTGGTGTTTTGAGGTGAATAATGTGTAATGTTCTTTTTGTAAATAGGATTCATCTGATCCAGAACCTACCAGGCCACCCCCAAAAAAAAGTTTCCAAAGCGGCCAAAAAGGTACATGGCACAGCTTATGTTTTTTTAATCAATAAATTTATACTGGAATTGTAATTTTTTTGTTTGTTCCATTTTTGGTTGTTTAAAAGGCCAAAAAAAACCCAGCCTTGCCGTCTGTCATTGCCCCATCTTGAAGTGGTAAATATCACGCAGAATATACATTGTAAACAAAAATAAAATAATTGTATTTTTTTTTATAACACAATCATTAAAAATACAAAAACAGCATAACTCAAGAAAAAGCACTATAGCGCAACAATTGAAACACTTTTTTAACAAACAATTACATGTCATAACCTACCAAACAAAAATTATAAGGACAGACATCAACAGCAAAACAATTAATTCTAAAATTGTTAAAATCTGACATTGTTAAAAAGGTGAAAAGTTATTTACATTAGATATTGATTAATACAAAAAAAAATATATTTTTTTTCTCCACAGCCCAAGCATCCCTCAAAAAAAAGAAAGCACATTGAGGTTGACGAGGAGCCCTTGGACATAGAGAATGAGACACTTATCACACTAGTGGAGGCAAATCTGTCAATATGGGACCAGAGTGATAGCTCCCACAATGACATTATTAAAAGCAGAAAGTTATGGGAGAAGATTATCTGCCAGTTGGACCCTCGTTATATGGAGAAGTCTGCATCCTCAAAAAAAAATTGGTAATTAACGCTCAACGTAACTTTCTGAAATGTAAAAAATCGTAAAATACATATTAACTTTTTTTTTGTTTATTTTTTCCTGTAGCCGATGCAGTTCATACCCGGTGGAGATCCATCAGTGATCGATTTGTGAGAGACTTCCTCAACAGCCAAAACACCCCAAGTGGATCTGGTGGGAAAAGAGTCACCCCTTATGTCCATTATGAGCAATTGATGTTTCTAACAAAAACATTGTCCCAATGCTCGTAAGTAAAATTTTTATAGATGTTAAAAAAGTAATAGTACACCAAGTCTTTATTCAAATAACTAACATTATCTTTTTTTTGGATAGAACGATATGCAGTACCGCTGCGCCTCGAGAGGCAGAGTCATTGGAGCCATCTCAGAAGGAACCAAGTCAACAGACGGGCACTGATGATGTGTCAGTCCTGAGTGAGCCCAGATCCCTGGACAGCGTTACTGTGGCTCCTGTTGTAAGTGCCCGTCTACAAGCACAGCGCAGACACAAGAAATCAGGCAAAAATGACGTTGATGCCATAATTGTGGATGGCCTCCAACGCCTTGAGGATCTCTGCAACACTGAACACAGAGAACTTCGTCGAGAAATTACAGCTTTACAAGAACTCACGTATATGCGGCCAATGAGTGGAAGCTGCTGTTTTTGTCATATGTACCAGTAGCTCGAAAGATTCCACCACACCGAAATTTTATGTTTAGGCAAAGATTGCATGAGCTCTTCAGGGAATTTTTTGGCCCTCAGGAACCGACTTCTTCAACATCAGGAACCATGGACATGCCGTCATATCAAGCACCATACAGAGGACAGGGTGAACCGGGTATGGAAATGGAAAGACAATTCAGCAGTACGGTGTACAGTTGGGCAGACAATACACCCACCCAATATCACAGTATGTAAACTGTGAAACATCAGCAAAGCTGGCTAATATAGCCGTTCATATTTTGGGGTTCAATTTATTTGTACCAACGTTCATTTTTTTTTTATCCCTATAGGATCACATCTGTTAAAAAAGTATAACATTTTGATTGGAAGACAAATGTCTTCAAAAAAGGTTTTTGAGTAAAATCTTATAATATACTATTTACAACTAAATTGTTTTGTTTTGTTTTTTTAAAATGTATTTAAACAGTTACATAAACTTGAAAAACCCAAACTTTAAAACATAACAATTGAAACACACATAGAACATACACCACTAAACAGCACAAATTTTCACACATGCATGTCTTGCCATGGAACAACACATTCATGGATGAAATAGTTTGCAAATTGATCCCGAATCCTCATGATCTCAACGGTCGAACGAACTGAAGTGGCATCAATGCTCATGAGGTTCGACTCACAGTCATCGGGGTCCACCAGCAGGGGTTCATGACTGCACACAAAATTGTGCAAGCAGATGCATGTCTTCACAACACGGTCAACAATTTCAGGCTGTAGTTGCATGCAAGTTAGTAATATACGGCGGTCAAAATACCAAAGGTACATTCCACATAACGTCTTGCACGGCTAAAACGATAATTAAATATGCGTCTTGTGGAGTTAAGACTATGGCTTGAGTACGGCTTTAGGAGATTTAGTCCGAGTTGGAAAGCCTCATCTCCAACTAAAACATAAGGCAAACTTGGACCTTCTGTCCCCGGTAATGGCCGTGCTGAAGGTATGTTAAAGCTGTTGCTGTACAAACATTTCCCCATGTTGGACTCTTTGAAGACTCTGGAATCGTTCGTCCATCCATATGCACCGATATCCACAGCTACAAAGCGGTATCTAGCATCTGCAATTGCCATTAAAACAATGGAAAAGTATTTCTTGTAATTATAGTACAAGGATCCACTATTCACAGGTTTCTGAATACGAATGTGCTTCCCGTCCACGGTACCAATGCAATTCGAGAAATTAGCCACATCCTCAAATTGTTTGGAAATTGCAAGCCACATTTCTGTTGTCAGGGTTGGTAGCACTTGTGGTTGTAAGTTGCTCCGCAGAAATACTTTCACGGAAAGTGGTGCGCTGATGATGTATCTCATCCTTCACATGCGACAGCAGAATATCAAAACTTTCGATGGACATCCGCAGATACATTTGAAATTTAAATGGAAGATCCCGAAGCTGAACATACAGGGTGTGAAAGGCACCATATGTATTCCGTAAAAAATTCACTTCATGGATCCAATATCTCCTTTGGGAAATACGCCTTTTCTGCCGACGTCGCAGCTGCATTAAGCGCAATCTTACCAGCTCTGAAACAAACATGTTGCTTGCAGCTAGAAGGTCACGCAATGCTCACTCGATGCTAAACAAAATGGAGAATGTGTGCCCACCCACACCTGCGCTGACAAAAGGCAAAAAAAGAATAAACAACTTTATTGACAGTGCCTGTAGGCTAACAAACGGATGCTTCTCGAACGGACATCGAAACAACAAAACACAGTCACTTGTGTTAGCGTAAGCGTTAACGCGAAGCAAATTTTTCACAAACTTTGCCTCATTTTTGCACTTCCGTTTAACGGATCCGTTAAACGGAGTGTACTAAACGCAATGTGAAACTAGCCTTAAGGCCATCGCCTTTCAGGGATTATCTACAGCATTCTAGAGTGCTGTAGATAAGCCCCCGGTCCGACCTGCAAGAAAAGAAAAATAAGTTTCATTATACTGACCTGCAGGGCAATCTGGTCCGATGTGTGTTGCAGATATTGGTCCGGCGCCTCCCATCTTCTTGCGATGCCGCCCTCCTGCTCCTGACAGGTTTGCTTTAACTCATTTTCCATTGGCATTTTAAAAGACATCATAAATAGGGACCATGTGTGATGCTAGTCACTACTTACGGACACGCCGTGAGATGGGGATGTTAGGGAATCCTAGGTCAAAAGCCAAGAGGGTACATCATAAACAGAGGGGTGAAGCAAAGATTCACCTCCACAATGAATGGTTCTTAGAGATCGGGTTGGATAAGAACAGGAGCAAACATAAAACACCCTTTCAACACTCTTTCAATTTTTCAAAAGCCCTAACAGCATCCGGTGGCCAACCTTGAGATTCATTACTTTATGTGTTTGGTCAGTAATGCTTTCAGGTCTCTAATCCCAAACTATTATGGCTTGCACCTTCCCAGGATGCATTTTAAACCTATCAGCTGATAAAATGAACCCCAGGAATGAATTTTCTTGAATAGAAAAAATACATTTCTCAATGTTATCAAGCAAAGAAATCTCCCTCCACCTCTGTAATATTGCACGGACATGATCCTGGTGAGAATCCAAGCCAGGCAAAAAAAAATAAAATATCATCAAGATAAATCACAACAAACCTCCCAATGCAATCAGAAAGAAAAATCATTCATAACATTTTTTAAATTTTTTTATTATTATTATTATTATTTACTAGCTGAAGAGCCTGGGGTTGCCCAGGCGTAGTAGCTAACTGTGGTTAGTTATAACAAATTATAATGATTATCCTCCATCCCATAGTCCAGTGCCCATATACGCAACACACATCCTCCATTCCATAGTCCTGTGCCCATATACCCATCATACATAACCTCCATCCCATAGTCCTGCGCCCATATACCCATCATACATAACCTCCATCCCATAGTCCCATGCTCAAATACCCATCATGCATATCCTCCATCCCATAGTCCAGTGCCCATATACACATCACACATCTTCCATCCCGTAGTCTACTGCCCATTTCTCCAACACACATCCTTCACCCCATAGTCCCGTGCCCATATACCCATAACATATCCTCCATCCCATAGTCCAGTGCCCATATACTCATCACACATCCTCCATACTATAGTCCAGTGCTCATATACCCATCACACATCCTCCATCCCATAGTCCAGTGCCGATATATACACATCATACATAACCTCCATCCCATAGTCCCATGCTCATATACCCATCATGCATATCATCCATCCCATAGTCCAGTGACTATATACCCATCACACATCTTCCATCCCATAGTCCAGTGCCCATTTACCCATCACATATCCTCCATCCCATAGTCCTGTGCCCATATACCCATCAAACATATCCTCCATCCCATAGTCCCGTGCCCATATACCCATCAAACATATCCTCCATCCCATAGTCCCGTGCCCATATACCCATCACACATCCTCCATCCCATAGTCCCATGCCCATATACCAATCATGCATATCTTCCATCCCATAGTCCCATGCCCATATACCCATCATACATAGCCTCTATTCCATAGTCGCGTGCCCATATACCCATCATATATATCGTCCATTCCATAGTCCAGTGCCCATATACCCATCACACATCCTCCATCCCATAGTTCAATGCCATATACCCATCACACATCCTCCATCCCTTAGTCCCGTGCCCATATATCCATCATACACATCCTCCATCCCATAGTCCCGTGCCCATATACCCATCACACATCCTCCATCCCATAGTCCCGTGCCCATATACCAATCATGCATATCTTCCATCCCATAGTCCCATGCCCATATACCCATCATACATATCCTCTATCCCATAGTCGTGTGCCCTTATACCCATCATATATATAGATTCACCTCCACAATGAATGGTTCTTAGAGATCGGGTTGGATAAGAACAGGAGCAAACATAAAACACCCTTTCAACACTCTTTCAATTTTTCAAAAGCCCTAACAGCATCCGGTGGCCAACCTTGAGATTCATTACTTTATGTGTTTGGTCAGTAATGCTTTCAGGTCTCTAATCCCAAACTATTATGGCTTGCACCTTCCCAGGATGCATTTTAAACCTATCAGCTGATAAAATGAACCCCAGGAATGAATTTTCTTGAATAGAAAAAATACATTTCTCAATGTTATCAAGCAAAGAAATCTCCCTCCACCTCTGTAATATTGCACGGACATGATCCTGGTGAGAATCCAAGCCAGGCAAAAAAAATAAAATATCATCAAGATAAATCACAACAAACCTCCCAATGCAATCAGAAAGAAAAATCATTCATAACATTTTTTAAATTTTTTTATCATTATTATTATTATTTACTAGCTGAAGAGCCTGGGGTTGCCCAGGCGTAGTAGCTAACTGTGGTTAGTTATAACAAATTATAATGATAACCTCCATCCCATAGTCCTGCGCCCATATACCCATCACACATCCTCCATCCCATAGTCCCATGCCCATATACCAATCATGCATATCTTCCATCCCATAGTCCCATGCCCATATACCCATCATACATAGCCTCTATTCCATAGTCGCGTGCCCATATACCCATCATATATATCTCCATTCCATAGTCCAGTGCCCATATACCCATCACACATCCTCCATCCCATAGTTCAATGCCATATACCCATCACACATCCTCCATCCCTTAGTCCCGTGCCCATATATCCATCATACACATCCTCCATCCCATAGTCCCGTGCCCATATACCCATCACACATCCTCCATCCCATAGTCCCGTGCCCATATACCCATCAAACATATCCTCCATCCCATAGTCCCGTGCCCATATATCCATCACACATCCTCCATCCCATAGTCCCATGCCCATATACCAATCATGCATATCTTCCATCCCATAGTCCCATGCCCATATACCCATCATACATATCCTCTATCCCATAGTCGCGTGCCCATATACCCATCATATATATATCGTCCTTTCCATAGTCCAGTGCCCATATACCCATCACACATCCTCCATCCCATAGTTCAATGCCCATATACCAATCACACTTCCTCCATCCCTTAGTCCCGTGCCCATATATCAATCATACACATCCTCCATTCCATAGTCCTGTGCCCATATACCCATCATACATAACCTCCATCTCATAGTCCGGCGCCCATATACCCATCATACATAACCTCCATTCCACAGTCCCGTGCCCATATACCCATCACACATCCTCCATCCCATAGTCCCATGCCCATATACCAATCATGCATATCTTCCATCCCATAGTCCCATGCCCATATACCCATCATACATATCCTCCATCCCATAGTCCCATGCTCAAATACCCATCATGCATATCCTCCATCCCATAGTCCAGTGCCCATATACACATCACACATCTTCCATCCCATAGTCCACTGCCCATTTCTCCAACACACATCCTTCACCCCATAGTCCCGTGCCCATATACCCATAACATATCCTCCATCCCATAGTCCAGTGCCCATATACTCATCACACATCCTCCATACTATAGTCCAGTGCTCATATACCCATCACACATCCTCCATCCCATAGTCCAGTGCCGATATATACACATCATACATAACCTCCATCCCATAGTCCCATGCTCATATACCCATCATGCATATCATCCATCCCATAGTCCAGTGACTATATACCCATCACACATCTTCCATCCCATAGTCCAGTGCCCATTTACCCATCACATATCCTCCATCCCATAGTCCCGTGCCCATATACCCATCATACATATCCTCCATCCCATAGTCCAGTGGCCATATACACATCACACATCCTCCATCCCATAGTCCCGTGCCCATATACCCATCAAACATATCCTCCATCCCATAGTCCCGTGCCCATATACCCATCACACATCCTCCATCCCATAGTCCCATGCCCATATACCAATCATGCATATCTTCCATCCCATAGTCCCATGCCCATATACCCATCATACATAGCCTCTATCCCATAGTCGCGTGCCCATATACCCATCATATATATCGTCCATTCCATAGTCCAGTGCCCATATACCCATCACACATCCTCCATCCCATAGTTCAATGCCATATACCCATCACACATCCTCCATCCCTTAGTCCCGTGCCCATATATCCATCATACACATCCTCCATCCCATAGTCCCGTGCCCATATACCCATCACACATCCTCCATCCCATAGTCCTGTGCCCATATACCCATCAAACATATCCTTCATCCCACAGTCCCGTGCCCATATACCCATCACACATCCTCCATCCCATAGTCCCATGCCCATATACCAATCATGCATATCTTCCATCCCATAGTCCCATGCCCATATACCCATCATACATATCCTCTATCCCATAGTCGCATGCCCATATACTCATCATATATATCGTCCATTCCATAGTCCAGTGCCCATATACCCATCACACATCCTCCATCCCATAGTTCAATGCCCATATACCCATCACACATCCTCCATTCCTTAGTCCCGTGCCCATATATCCATCATACACATCCTCCATCCCATAGTCCCGTGCCCATATACCCATCACACATCCTCCATCCCATAGTCCCGTGCCCATATACCCATCACACATCCTCCATCCCATAGTCCCCAGCTGGGTGGTGCTGGAGATGTGCTGTTATGTAACCTGGCAGTGCGGCTGATGATAATGCGATTTTCTATGCCGGTAACAAAAGAGCATGGCAGTAGTAGGGGAGGGGGTGATACATTTCTGTCATGTGCTCTCTGCTCCTTTCTGGAGGGCAGACAATGGCTGGGGATGCTAGATTTTTCCCACCCGGTCAGTGTCTGCTGAGGTGTTGTGGAGCAGGAAAACTGTTGCTCATAGCAACCAATCACAGCTCAGCTTTCATCTTTTAAACAGCTCTGGTGAAATGAAAGATGCTCAGTGATTGGTTGCTAAGGGCAACACAGGCAAGTGTAACCTGTTGTGGTCAAGAAGATGTGCCTATGAAATATATATGTTAGATATTTTATATATATACTGTATATATATATATTATATGTTATACGGGGCTTTGCGTGTGGAGTGAGTGTGGCTATTCCATGGTGCTGTACATGAGAAGGGGTTACATACACAATACAGATATAATTTGCAGTAAACAAACTACAATAACAGACTGATACATAAGGGAGAGGACTCTGCTCTTGCGGGCTTACATTGTACAGGATGGTGGGGAAGGAGACAGTAGGTTGGGGGGGTCATTTGTGATCATGCAGACTGTTCTTTGCCGAATACAGACTCCTACTGTTGGTGATTCTGTTACAGGTAAAATCATCCAACTGTCTCTGGTATGAGCGATGTGACATATTGTAATGGTTACGTGTGACTGGACACACCACCTCCAGCAGGGCGAATTTATAGGACACACGCGACCCTGGATATACCACCTCCAGTAAGGCGAATTTAAATAATAAGACGTGCAGCCGGATACACCGCCTCCAACGGGCGAATTTCAGAAATACACGTAAAACCGGATACACCGCCTCCAGCAGGGCCAATTTAAATAATATGGGGAAACACCAGGGAAACAATTACAATGGTGGGCCCTGCGATAGGAAACGGGGACGTGGAGACCTCCTGCACTCCCCTGAGTCAGTGTCACTACACTCCTACCGATCCCTAGGTCGGTTCCACACTGGGCGCCGCTCAGGATACCTTTAAACCCTAGCTCGCTCTGCACCTACCCCTTTCTAGTAAAACGGCCAGTGCAGAGACAAATCCCACCTCTGCAGTGAAACACACATAAAGGAAAGGCAAAGACAGGGAAACACCACTTAGCTTTACTCTGTTGCACTCGCTCCTGGCAACAGAGTCCACCACCAGAATGCAGCTCTCCTCCTGAGACGTTGCCACCAAGCTCTGTCAGAGCTGCAAGGAAATCCCCTCTGACTCCTTCCATACCAGGGATCTGACCGTGCTGCAAGGAGCTCTCTCCAGCTCCTTCCTCCACCAGGGATGGTTGGAAATGAATACTATCACCAAACGCTGATTGCACACCTGTGACTCTTTTATAGCAGAGCCAGCAATCACACCTGAACTATAATCATGTGCACTAAACTAAAGAAACAAGAGTGCAATGACGCTCACCACCACCGGGGGCAAACTTAGCACAAAGAACACCAGTGCAATAATCCCAATGGCCACCGGGGGGCAAAAACCACACATAAGCACACAGCTTAAAGAAAAAAAAAGGTTACATGTGCTTTTAACTGTCATCATCCAACCTGGATCATGACACATATATTTCAATATGCCCTCTATTGGCTAGCCTGAAAAAATATTAAATTAACCAGAAATGCTAGGTATGGTGATGTAGGAGACCGAGCTGCCAGAGCTGCTGAAGCATAGGGACTGTAACTGATGGGACCGAACAGCCTGTTCTTGGGGGAACAAGATTGCGGCCGGAGCAAGCCTGTAACCAGGGTCAAGGGGGTGTGGCCAGTCAGTGTGAGGTAAAATGGGTTGCACGGCAACTGAAGCGGTCTTCCCTCCAGAATGCCGATGAGGTACAGCCCGCAACCACTGTGAGGGGAGCAACAGGCCTCGGTGTGAAGAGAAAGGGTGGCATAGTGAGGGACTCACTGAAACCGACAGGTGCGCAGGGGAGTGTTTTATCGACAGAGCATTGCCAGACGAATGTCCGGGAGTCAGCTGATATCCAGAGAGGTGCACGCCGGGTAAAGCATTGCAGCGCAGCCCTTCAGGTCATGGCGGCTGTTTAAGGAGACCAGTGCCTACAGGAATCTTGTGGGGAGCTCTACTCTTTTACTCCACAGATATATGGACTGGGGGCTCAGCGCACAAAACCAGAGACCGCCTGCAGAAGAATGACCGTGTGCTAGGCGAGGACACCAGCAGACATTACACTGGACACTGCCGGCATTCTGCTACCCACAGAACCTTCAGCGAGTGACAGGCTGCAGAGCCACGATAAGTGAAACTGTTAACCAGAAACTGTTTAATTAGCCAGCCATTTATTCAGTTTAATTTTTGTACCCCTTTTACCCTGCTACCTCCCTGCGAGGAGTTTCCTACTGTTGACTAATTAAATATAATTAACCCCTGCTCTGTAGCATTTGTGTTACTGCATCCCAGCACCTGCATATTACAGTACACATAATGGCCAGATAGGCTAATGCAGCATTGACTTCCCCCTCCCATCAGTGCGGCATGTAGCTGTCTCCAATTGGTCAACTTAAACAGGTGTGCTAAAACAAACCATTTAAACCACAGCCTAGAATTAAATAAGAATTATTAAATACTCTGCAGTAAGTAAATGAGTAAACAGTAATAGCCCATAAAAATAACATAGAGTTCTTAACACTGATTTGATAAAAAAAAGAGTAAAAGTCATCCCACCGCGACAAGGTGTACCCACTCAGGATAGTCCTATCTCAAAACAAAAAAAAGCTCAAAAAAGAGGGAGCCCATAGGAACATCCTCAGTGGGTGCATCATGTCGTGGTGGGATGGCTTATATGTTTTTTTGATCAAAGCAGTGCCAACTAAGTATCTTATATCATTTACATGTACTATTACGATTTACTTATTTACCTGTTGCAGAATATTTATTCATTTTGTTTTCCTTCTAGGTTATGTTTGTTAATGGCCACATTGTGAATGTGTATCTATCCACGCAGTACACTTATATCAGCATGAGTTCCAGCTCATTTCTTTGGTGTTGCTAAACCATTTAAACCAGTTAAATAAATAAATCTTAATTTCGTGTACTTTTTTAGGATATTTTGTTAAACAAATTAAATCACCCTACCCAAAAAGGATGACGTAATAACAAATGCCAGAAAGCTAAATGTGGTGTGAGCATGCGACATTGTTCTGGGGAATATGATAACTAAATTAAACTAGTAAAAATGGGTATGCAAAAAGAAAAACATGTATTATTTAAAAATATATATTTTAAACCCTACTCTCTCTCCTTGACCAAAAGTCGTAATGAAGAATACTATCTTGGTTGCAGGTACATGCCCGGAAGGGAAAATGCGGCCCCAGCCTGTACTGTCGTTGAGGGGTGTACGGTTGCTAAACTTTACAGGTTTCCATTCATTTCTCATAGGTTTACAGCCGGGCCGGTAGCATTAGCACCGCTCCCGGTTGTAAATTATTTAACCCCTTCAGATGGATTGCAGCTGGGGACATAACTGAATGGCAGAGAGGTATGGATATCGTTGCTTTTTTTTAAAAAAAAAATTTATTACAGGTGAACGATGGCTTCAGTTCGATTGGCTGTGTAATAAATTTGGTCAAAAACTGTCTGTCATTATTTCATTAAAATATTTTCTAATTAATGTCTGTGTGTACTTTTTAACCCTTCAATACTATAGGATTAATAATGGATAGGTGTCTTATTGACACCTCTCCATTATTAACCTGGCTTAATGTCACCTTTCAATTGCAAGGTGACATTAACCTCTTATTAACCCATATGTCACCGCTAAAGGCAGTGGGAATAGAGAGGCTAAGTGCCAGGAAAGGTGCATCTTACAGATGCGCCTTTTCTGGGGTGGCTAAGGGCAGATGTTTGTAGCCACGGGGAGCAAGTAAGCATGGTCCTTTCCTAGGCTATTAATATCTGCCCTCAGTCACTGGCTTTCCCTCTCTGGCGAAGAAAATTGCACTGGAGCCACGCAATTTTTTTCCAGGAATGTACCGGTTAATTTAACACCTACATGTCCCAAATTTTACACACATACACTAATCTAATTATTAGTCAAAGACATATATAATCTAAATGATATTAAATGGTTTACTGTATGTAAACCATGTGTCATTTCATGTCAGGTTATGTAATGATTTTACAGAAGCCGGCAATTGAATTATCGGCTATTCTGCTATCTATCTGTCTAAGAAATATATATATATGTGTGTGTGTGTGTCTCAATGACATGTATATATATATATATATATATATATATATACATATATACATATACTGTATATATACAGTACAGACCAAAAGTTTGGACACACCTTCTCATTCAAAGAGTTTTCATTATTTTCATGACTATGAAAATTGTAGATTCACTCTGAAGACATCAAAACTATGAATTAACACATGTGGAATTATATAGTTAACAAAAGAGTGTGAAACAACTGAAAATATGTCTAATATTCTAGGTTCTTCAAAGTAGCCACCTTTTGCTTTGATTACTGCTTTGCACACTCTTGGCATTCTCTTGATGAGCTTCAAGAGGTAGTCACCGGAAATGGTCTTCCAACAGTCTTGAAGAAGTTCCCAGAGATGCTTAGCACTTATTGGCCCTTTTGCCTTCACTCTGCGGTCCAGCTCACCCCAAACCATCTCGATTGGGTTCAGGTCTGGTGACTGGGAAGGCCAGGTCATCTGGCATAGCACCCCATCACTCTCCTTCTTGGTCAAATAGCCCTTACACAGCCTGGAGGTGTGTTTGGGATCATTGTCCTGTTGAAAAATAAATGATGGTCCAACTAAACGCAAACCGGATGGAATAGCATGCCGCTGCAAGATGCTGTGGAAGCCATGCTGCTTCAGTATGCCTTCAATTTTGAATAAATCCCCAACAGTGTCACCAGCAAAGCACCCCCACACCATCACACCTCCTCCTCCATGCTTCACGGTGGGAACCAGGCATGTAGAGTCCATCCGTTCACCTTTTCTGCGTCGCACAAAGACAAGGTGGTTGGAACCAAAGATCTCAAATTTAGACTCATCAGACCAAAGCACAGATTTCCATTGGTCTAATGTCCATTCCTTGTGTTCTTTAGCCCAAACAAGTCTCTTCTACTTGTTGCCTGTACTTAGCAGTGATTTCCTAGCAGCTATTTTACCATGAAGGCCTGCTGCACAAAGTCTCCTCTTAACAGTTGTTGTAGAGATGTGTCTGCTGATAGAACTCTGTGTGGCATTGACCTGGTCTCTAACCTGAGCTGCTGTTAACCTGCGATTTCTGTGGCTGGTGACTCGGATGAACTTATCCTCCGCAGCAAGTTACTCTTGGTTCCTTTCCTGGTGCTGTCCTCATGTGAGCCAGTTTCTTTGTAGCGCTTGATGGTTTTTGCCACTGCACTTGGGGACACTTTCAAAGTTTTCCCAATTTTTCGGACTGACTGACTGACCTTCATTTCTTAAAGTAATGATGGCCACTCATTTTTCTTTACTTAGCTGCTTTTTTCTTGCCATAATACAAATTCTAACAGTCTATTCAGTAGGACTATAAGCTGTGTATCCACCAGACTTCTGCACAACACAACTGATGGTCCCAACCCCATTTATAAGGCAAGAAATCCCACTTATTAAACCTGACAGGGCACACCTGTGAAGTGAAAACTATTTCCGGTGACTACCTCTTGAAGCTCATCAAAAGAATACCAAGAGTGCGCAAAGCAGAAATCAAAGCAAAAGGTGGCTACTCTGAAGAACCTAGAATATAAGACATACAGTATTTTCAGTTGTTTCACACTTTTTTGTTAATTAGATAATTCCACATGTGTAAATTCATAGTTTTGATGCCTTCAGAGTGAATCTACAATTTTCATAGTCATGAAAATAAAGAAAACTCTTTTAATAAGAAGGTGTGTCCAAACTTTTCGTCTGTACTGTATATATATATTCTATGTGTCTATATCTATTCTTTCTTTTCTATTTTAACCTGTCATTGGGATCCATTATATGTCCATTTTGTAAGCCGGGAAGGAAATCTCGCCATACGGATGTGACACGGATGCTTAGATGCGAGAAAATCGCATCCTTGCATTGCACACGGATGACATACTGATCACTGTTCATGAAACATTTGTGCGATTCTCGTCCATGAAAAATGGACTAATTTTTTTATATGTCGTGTGTGACTCCGGCCTTAGGAGGAAAGTTGCATTTAAAGTGTCAAGAATGTTGTGAATACTATTTTGCAAAAAAAGAAAACTTTACAGAATAAAATGCCAAAGAAATACAAAATTATGTTACTTATGGCTTGTCCATTTTACCAGACAAAAATTACACTTTCCTGGACAAAGTAGCCTTGGATTCAGAATTTTTCTTCACTAGTTAACTTAGGACTTGTGGTATGTGCACATGACATATTTTAAGTGAGTAGGAAAGTGTCAAAATTTTGAGGAGGAGGAGGATGCTTACTGACACACTAATGTCTTTTTTTTCCTGAAGCATAATTTTTGGCGTCTTTACAACAGTTTCATGGTGTTTTTTTAACAACTATTTTTTTTTACTTATTTGTATAAACTGGTAAGCGGCTTCCAAGTGGAAACCGTTTCCAAAATGGAGCAATCACTTCTTTTAACTGTTTTGCATCTTTGGAAGCCTGAAGCAATTAAAAGAAGCTCAAAAGACTGAACATATATAGAGCAAGTTGTGTTTACATTGCTGTGCATATGTTTATTCTTTTTAGCATTCATTTTTTTTCAGGCAGGTTTCAGAGCGGTGGCCCGTGAAAAAGACCCCTGTTATCCCTATCTACCTCTGTCATGCCTTCAGCATTAAATTTCACGGTTGAGTTGGTTCGCAGTATAAAGGCTCCATCTAGTGGTTGAATTTGCACTAGCTTTTTGTCCCTCTGTTGTTACCATCCTCTCTTCCTGTAGTGGTGTATTGTGGGAAGTAGGAGCTCTTATTCCTTACTGACTGGAATACAGAGGACATCCTCCATTTTATCCCCCTTGTGATAGCATCGCGGATAAGAAGGACTACGTTGCACCTGTTTACAGACACCATGTACCTTAGACTCTCGCCCTTACATTAGTCAGCTTCATTTATAAGACTGACTAGCAGGCTGGTTTAACATATGTTGTTTATAACCTGTTCAGCCATTTGTAATTCTGTGCTATAGATCTACGGATTCCTTGTTATTATATTGCTCCTAGTTTCACCAAATGCATTTACTAATGTTCCATAAACAGCACAGACTTTAGGAAACAGTCTTGTATATTGGACTACTTTAGATCGGTTTAGCTGCATGTCACACTACACACACCTCAGTGTACCACATAGTGAGGACAGAAAAGTGAAACGGCAGCTACCTAGCCAGTGGGATTCAAGACACCAGCTACACAGATACTTGGTACTACACGGCAATCTCTGCACAGCCAAGCATTCCCATAAAGGCACCATGTCCCAAAAGTCTTCATACAGAACAAGATCTGTCTCTTCTATCTCCACAAGAGATTATCTATCAGCAGCCTTGTCGCCATTGCCCGAGCAAAAGCTGAAGTCACCAAAACACGAGCAACCTTTGCTAACCAGGAAATAGAACTGATGTTAGGGAAAGCACACTCCGAAGCAACACTATCACGGGGAGAAAAGAGGTCACAAATTGAGAATGAGAAGGCACGCCTGGGTGCCATCTTAAAAAGGACTAGCAACAAAAAAAATGTTAGAAACAGGAGAAAGATAATCACTGGTGTTTTCAAATATCAGTGATGTTAGTAGTAGAGGTGTATAATTGGGTGTCATCGGCATAGAGATGGCACTGGAAACCAAATCTATTGATTATTTGTCCAATAGGGACAGTATACAAGGAGAAGAGGAGGCGGGCTAGGAATAGAATCCTTGAGGAACCCCAAAGTAAGGGGAAAGGGAGGAAGGAGCACTCAGAGAGATAGGAGAACCAGGAGAGAATGGTGTCCTTGAGGCCAATAGAGCATAGCATAGTGAAGAGGAGCTGGTGATCCACAGTGTTGAATTAGCTACTCCAAATTGTGCTAAAAGTGTGTTCCAGTGGCAAATCAGAAAGCCAGTTTACCATGTAAAAATCATTAGGCCTAATATAGTAGTGCAAAAAATTAGAGGTGTTACATGAGGTGTGAGGTCTCCCAGCTAGAAGGCTTAGTATCACACTTAGGCTAGTATCACACTTGTGTTGTGTAGCTCTGCGGATGGCAGCCTACTTCCTCCTTTCTTCCTCCGTTAAGCCCTGCCCACTGCCGCACCTCTTACTTCAGCTCCGCCTACTTCTGCATGCGTCCTGCGTACCTATTTTAACATTGGGTATTCAGGCCATGCGGATGTATGCTGACGCATCCGCATGCGTTGTTTTGACGCGCCCACCGACTGCAACAAAATGCAACATGTTGAGTTCAGCATCAAAACAACGTATGCGGATGCGTCAGCATACATCCGCAAGGCCTGCATATCCAATGTTAACAATAGGTATGCAGGACGCATGCAGACATAGGCAGAGCTGAAGAAAAAGGTGCAGCAGTGGGCGGGTTTTAACGGAAGAAGAAAGGAGGAAGTAGGTTGCCATCCGCAGCGCTACACAGCGCAAGTGTGAAACCAGCCTTACACCGCTCCTTAACCACCAGGTCCTCATTAATACTTTAATTCCAAGCTGTAAATGCTGGGCAAGACCCTGATAACTCATGCATGGCCCATGGCTGACTGATTGTGCACCATTATGACAGGTTCTACTGTGAGTCAACTGATCAGTCATCTCCTAGAGTTGAGCGAAACGGGTCGAAAAATTTCAAAAGTCGCCGACTTTTGGCAAAGTCGGGTTTCATGAAACGAAACCCGACCCTAGGATGAGGTCGGCCACGAGGTCAGCGACTTACGCGCCAAAGTCGCGTTTCAAAAGTTTGTTTTGCGCTCTTTTTCAGCCAATCAGGATCCACGGACACTGTGGGCAACGTGATGACATAGGCACGGGTCACCACCATCTTTCAGAAGGGCATGCAAGTGATTGGCTTGCTTTGGTGGGCGTCACAGGGGGTATAAAAGGGCGTGCACGCCGACCGCCATCTTACTTCTGCCAATCTTAGCATAGGGAGAGGTTGCTGCTGATTCTGTAGGGAGAGCGTTAGGCAGGGAAGAAGAAAAAAAAACTGCTTCTGCTGCTAGCGATTGTGCCTGTACAACACATCAGTCACTGTGTGTGCAGTGCAAGGGGAGGCTATATTGTGGTGGATCAGCGGTGTTGGTTGTTGGGCTGCCTTCTAAGGCTTCCTGACAGCTGCATTGCTGTTTACCCACTGCTCTGCAAACTGCTTTTTTAAAAGCAATCCCAATTTTTTTTTTTGTCCTGCTGAGGTACTGAGCGTGCATTTTTTCACACCATACAGCGGTGTACGCTCCTTACACAGTACCGTGTAACGGCTGCTATCACAGCCACAGTGAAGCTATCTGTGTCACTCTGTGAGAATAAGTCGAGGACATGTTCCGTTCTTACAGACCTGCACTCTAGGGAGATTCCTATTCTGCACAATTCTACATACACCTTGTAGTTTGTGATACACTAGCCAATTTCTGCCTGTGACATAGCGCTCAGATATTCAGTGGGCCTCACACAATCCAAAAGTGTCCAGTGTCTGCAGAAATTCAAAATCTCACTTATCCTCTAGTCACTTTGGTCACAGCTGTGCCATCGAGCCTGTGACATAGCGCTCAGATATTCAGTGGGCCTCACACAATCCAAAAGTGTCCAGTGTCTGCAGAAATTCAAAATCTCACTTATCCTCTAGTCACTTTGGTCACAGCTGTGCCATCGAGCCTGTGTCATAGCGCTCAGGTATTCAGTGGGCCTCACACAATCCAAAAGTGTCCAGTGTCCACAGAAATTCAAAATCTCACTTATCCTCTAGTCACTTTGGTCACAGCTGTGCCATCGAGCCTGTGACATAGCGCTCAGATATTCAGTGGGCCTCACACAATCCAAAAGTGTCCAGTGTCTGCAGAAATTCAAAATCTCACATATCCTCTAGTCACTTTGGTCACAGCTGTGCCATCGAGCCTGTGATATAGCGCTCAGATATTCAGTGGGCCTCACACACTCCAAAAGTGTCCAGTGTCTGCAGAAATTCAAAATCTCACTTATCCTCTAGTCACTTTGGTCACAGCTGTGCCATCGAGCCTGTGGCATAGCGCTCAGATATTCAGTGGGCCTCACACAATCCAAAAGTGTCCAGTGTCTGCAGAAATTCAAAATCTCACTTATCCTCTAGTCACTTTGGTCACAGCTGTGCCATCGAGCCTGTGACGTAGCGCTCAGATATTCAGTGGGCCTCACACAATCCAAAAGTGTCCAGTGTCTGCAGAAATTCAAAATCTCACTTATCCTCTAGTCACTTTGGTCACAGCTGTGCCATCGAGCCTGTGACATAGCGCTCAGATATTCAGTGGGCCTCACACAATCCAAAAGTGTCCAGTGTCCACTAGTGTCTGCAGAAATTCAAAATCTCACTTATCCTCTAGTCACTTTGGTCACAGCTGTGCCATCGAGCCTGTGACATAGCGCTCAGATATTCAGTGGGCCTCACACAATCCAAAAGTGTCCAGTGTCTGCAGAAATTTAAAATCTCACTTATCCTCTATTCACTTTGGTCACAGCTGTGCCATCGAGCCTGTGACATAGCGCTCAGATATTCAGTGGGCCTCACACAATCCAAAAGTGTCCAGTGTCTGCAGAAATTCAAAATCTCACTTATCCTCTAGTCACTTTGGTCACAGCTGTGCCATCGAGCCTGTGGCATAGCACTCAGATATTCAGTGGGCCTCACACAATCCAAAAGTGTCCAGTGTCTGCAGAAATTCAAAATCTCACTTATCCTCTAGTCACTTTGGTCACAGCTGTGCCATCGAGCCTGTGACATAGCGCTCAGATATTCAGTGGGCCTCACACAATCCAAAAGTGTCCAGTGTCCACAGAAATTCAAAATCTCCCTTATCCTCTAGTCACTTTGGTCACAGCTGTGCCATCGAGCCTGTGACATAGCGCTCAGATATTCAGTGGGCCTCACACAATCCAAAAGTGTCCAGTGTCCACAAGTGTCTGCAGAAATTCAAAATCTCACTTATCCTCTAGTCACTTTGGTCACAGCTGTGCCATCGAGCCTGTGACATAGCGCTCAGATATTCAGTGGGCCTCACACAATCCAAAAGTGTCCAGTGTCTGCAGAAATTCAAAATCTCACTTATCCTCTAGTCACTTTGGTCACAGCTGTGCCATCGAGCCTGTGACATAGCGCTCAGATATTCAGTGGGCCTCACACAATCCAAAAGTGTCCAGTATCCACAAGTGTCTGCAGAAATTCAAAATCTCACTTATCCTCTAGTCACTTTGGTCACAGCTGTGCCATCGAGCCTGTGACATAGCGCTCAGATATTCAGTGGGCCTCACACAATCCAAAAGTGTCCAGTGTCTGCAGAAATTCAAAATCTCACTTATCCTCTAGTCACTTTGGTCACAGCTGTGCCATCGAGCCTGTGACATAGCGCTCAGATATTCAGTGGGCCTCACACAATCCAAAAGTGTCCAGTGTCTGCAGAAATTCAAAATCTCACTTATCCTCTAGTCACTTTGGTCACAGCTGTGCCATCGAGCCTGTGGCATAGCGCTCAGATATTCAGTGGGCCTCACACAATCCAAAAGTGTCCAGTGTCTGCAGAAATTCAAAATCTCACTTATCCTCTAGTCACTTTGGTCACAGCTGTGCCATCGAGCCTGTGACATAGCGCTCAGATATTCAGTGGGCCTCACACAATCCAAAAGTGTCCAGTGTCCACAGAAATTCAAAATCTCACTTATCCTCTAGTCACTTTGGTCACAGCTGTGCCATCGAGCCTGTGACATAGCGCTCAGATATTCAGTGGGCCTCACACAATCCAAAAGTGTCCAGTGTCTGCAGAAATTCAAAATCTCACTTATCCTCTAGTCACTTTGGTCACAGCTGTGCCATCGAGCCTGTGATATAGCGCTCAGATATTCAGTGGGCCTCACACAATCCAAAAGTGTCCAGTGTCCAGTAGTGTGAGCAGAAATTCAAAATCTCCCCTGTCCTATAGACACCTTGTACCTTGTTTTACATTACTATATAGTTTGTTGGATTTTGTCTACATTTCTACCAAAAATGAGGAAGGCTGGTGGAAGAGGCCGTGGAATTGGGCGGGGGTTGGCAGCTGGTAATGATGGTGTTGGTGGTGGATCTGATGGTAGTGGCAAGAGCAAAATTGGACCGAATGCAGGAGGTGTTGAGCCTGCGTCATCGTCTGGCTCCATAAGGCTTCGAAGGCTTAGTTTTCTAGAAGTTGGCAAACCGCTTTTAAAGCCAGAGCATCAGGAAAAAGTTTTGTCTTACATTGCTGACTCAGCCTCCAGCTCTATCGCCTCCTCTTCTTCAGTTGTAAAAAGTAAAAGCACTGAGTCGTTATTGGAGGCTCATGTTCATGAACCACACCTTTCCTTGTGTCCTTCACCCCAACCAAGATTGAAGGATGACACAGGCAATACTACTGATTACTCCATGGAGCTGTTTCCACATACCATGCCTGGATTATCAAGTCAAATGGTGAATTACCCAGGCCAAGATGAATCTGACATGGAGTGCACTGATGCACAGCCGCTGATGGATGATTCTGCTGGTACATTCACTCAGAGCACAACATTGTCCTTGCAGTGTACAGAGCCAGATTCTGACCCTGATGAGACTCAGGTGCCCCTTCCCGCACACTATACCACCATACACGGTGACACAGAGGAAGGTGCACATGACATTGAAGAGGAGGTGATGGATGACCCAGTTGTTGACCCAGATTGGCATCCATTGGGGGAAGAGGGTGCTTCTTCCAATAGCTCAGATGAGGAGCATCCACAGCAGACATCGACATCGCAACAGCTGTTATCTGGCAGGCCCGGAGCACTTCAAAGACAGGTTCCAAAAATCAAAAGAGTTGCTGGACAGCTTGTCCAGAGGGTCAAAACATCACAGAGTGCTAGGCCGCAAAATGTCTGCAAAAGTAGGAAGAGTGCAGTGTGGCACTTTTTTGAACAAAATCCTCATGATCAGGCCAAGGTTATCTGTAAGAAGTGCGCAAAGACCTTTAGCCGAGGGAAAAATCTGAAAAATTTGAATACCAGTTGCATGCTTAGACATTTAACCACCATGCACTTGCAAGCATGGACACAACACCAAACCTCAAGTGCCACATGTGCAACTGATCACAACGAAGGTAGTCAGCAACGCTACATTGTTTCCCCCACTGTAAGCCCACCGGTTAGCACAGCAGCAAATGTTGAGGTGTCGTTGCAAGGCCACAGCAGTCAGGGAATCCCACTGTTATATCAACGAAAGACTGATTCTAGGCCATCAGAAAGAACACCAACTCCATCACCATCATCAACCCTCTCTCAGTCCGCCCTGTCCACCGCTACTTCCACCATATGCAGCTCTCAAGTCCAGCTCACCCTCCCAGACACTATGAGTAGGTCAAGAAAGTACTCAGTCTCTCATCCGCGTACACTGGGTTTGAACGCCCACATTGCCAAACTAATCTCGTTTGAGATGATGCCCTTTTGGTTGGTGGAAAGCGCAGCTTTCCGCGAACTCATGGCCTATGCAGTACCACGCTATGACCTACCCAGTCGCCACTTCTTCTCTCGCAAATCTATCCCAGCCCTCCACCATCATGTGAAAGACCGCATTGTCCATGCACTCAAGCAGTCAGTGAGCGGAATGGTGCACCTCACAACTGATGCATGGTCCAGTCGGCATGGCCAGGGCCGTTACGTGTCCATCACTGCGCACTGGGTTAATGTGGTGGATGCAGGGTCCACAGGGGACAGCGGTGGTGGGACAGTGCTCCCTAGCCCACGGTATAGGAAACAGTTGGCTGTAGGCGTTCGACCCTCCTCCTCCTCCTCCTCCAGAAGCGAAAGCTCGTCCACAGAGCGCAGTCGTACGAGCACTCCATCTGCAGCTGCCACTGTTGCACACGAGGTGTCCCCCTATCGAGCAGCTAGTGGAAAGCGGCAGCAGGCTGTGTTGCAGATGATGTGTTTGGGCGACAGACACACCGCCGAGGTGCTGGCCGAGTACTTGAAGCGACAAACTGAGTCATGGCTGGGCAGTGTACATCTTGAGGCAGGCAAGGTAGTTAGTGATAACGGCCGTAATTTTGTGGCAGCCATAGCCCTTTCAAAACTCAGCCACATACCTTGCTTGGCTCACACCTTGAACCTGGTGGTGCAGTTCTTCCTCAAAAATTATCCGGAGTTAACAGCCCTGCTCCAGAAGGTGCGAAGACTGTGCGCGCACATCCGCCGGTCGCCTGTACACTCCGTTCGTATGCAGAAGCTGCAGCGATTGCTCCACCTTCCCAACCACCGCCTCATTATCATTATCGACATTGCAACAAGGTGGAACTCCACCCTGCACATGGTGGAGCAGCTGTGCGAGCAGAGGCAGGCCATAATGCATTTGTGGGAGGATACACGGCCAGGCACTTTGAGAGCAGACATGGAGTTGACAGGTGTGCAGTGGTCGAAGCTGAAAGACCTCTGTAAAGTCATTCAGTGTTTTGAGGAATGCACACGGCTGGTAAGCGCAGACGACGCCATCCTAAGCATGAGCATCCCACTTATGCGTCTGCTCATGCAAACTTTGACGCACCTTAAGGAGCAGGCTTCTGCAGCCAATGTTGATGAGGAGGAAGAGGAGGAGGGAATCCTTGATGACATTCAGCCATTGTCTGCTCAGGGACCTCTCCTGGACGAGGTGGAGGAAGAAGAGGAGGAGGAGGAGGAGGATGATGGGGATGATTACTTAGGGGAGGAGGATGCATCTCGTGGGGCAAGTGAAAATGTTGGCGTGGCAAGGTCTGGTACAGGGTTTGTGCGTGACTGGAGGGATGTGGATTTGCCAGAAAGTGCTCCTCCAACCAGCACTCGCAGTGCATCATTGACACCGGGAACATTGGCCCACATGTCAGATTATGCCTTGCAGATCCTAAAAAGGGACCCCCGCATTGCCAAAATGATGAACGATGACGACTACTGGTTGGCCAGCATCCTGGATCCATGCTATAAAGGCAAATTACAAAACATCATGCCACAGGACAACTTGACCTAATATTGGCTAATAAACAAGCAACTCTGGTAAATCGGTTGCTTGAGGCATTCCCAGCACACAGCAGCGGTGATGGTTCTCACACGAGCCGTACGGGCCGGGGGCAGCTTGGCAGAGGTGTTTGTGGTGCACACATCAGGAGTGGCGTTGGAGACAGGGGTTTCATGACAATGTTGTGGAATGATTTTTCAAGTACCGCTCACACAACTGGTAATACTGCATCGATGGAAAGTGACAGGAGACAGCAGTTGTCAACTATGGTTACAAACTACTTTTCCTCCCATATCGATGTTCTACCACACAGGTCATTCCCCTTTGACTATTGGGCCGCTAAACTGGACACCTGGCCTGAATTGGCACAATATGCCTTACAGGAGCTCGCTTGCCAGCTGCAAGTGTGCTATCGGAAAGAGTCTTCAGTGCAGCTGGATCAATCCTGACAGAAAAAAGGACCCGTCTGTCAATCCAAAATGTGGATAATCTATCCTTCATTAAAATGAACCACGCATGGGTTTCCAAGGATTTTGTCCCACCTTCCCCTGATGACACATAGGGTGACAGAAAAATGGCTTGCTTTGGTCCACCTCTTCCTGGGACTTGACCTATTTCACCTTTTGCATCAGCTGAATGTCCGACATCAACATATGCCACTTTCTAAAACTCCCTAACTGTGCTGCCTCCCCCCCATGGCCGGGGTCACCACCTAGCGCACGACACCGTACGAGTGCCGTTGCCCTGGACAGGTGGGTAGGCTGACTCTTGGGCGCGGGCACTGGCACAGGGTCCCTCATAGTTCAATCAAGTGTCTCTGACGGTGGTGGTGCACACCCGCCGTCAGACACACCGCCGTACTATGAAGGGCCCAGTGCCAGTACCGACGCCCACGAGTGGGTCCCCCTTGCTTGGGCAGGGCCCCAGCATTTGCAATCTTTACCTCTCCCTGCTCCTCCGCTGTGTATTCTGGGCGGTCAAATCCATACTGTGCCTGACACCGTTTGAGCCTGCCTCCTGATGTATAGACATATATTTTGAATGTGTACACTATGCTATCCATACATGTTATCGGGGGATGCGGTACCCTTTCTAACCTTTGAGCAATCACGTGCAATCCATACTGGGCCTAACACCGTCTGAGCCTGCCTCCTGATGTATAGACATATATTTTGAATGTGTACGCTATCCATACATGTTATCCGGGGATACGGTACCCTTTCTAACCTTTGTGCAATCATGTGCAATCCATCCTGGGCCTAACACCGTCTGAGCCTTCCTCCTGATGTATAGACATATATTTTGAATGTGTACGCTATCCATACATGTTATCTGGGGATAAGGTACCCTTTATAACCTTTGTGCAATCATGTGCTATCCATTCTGGGCCTAACACCGTCTGAGCCTGCCTCCTGATGTATAGACATATATTTTGAATGTGTACACTATGCTATCCATACATGTTATCCGGGGATACAGTACCCTTTCTAACCTTTGTGCAATCACGTGCAATCCATACTATGCCTAACACCGTCTGAGCCTGCCTCCTGATGTATAGAAATATATTTTGAATGTGTACGCTATCCATACATGTTATCCGGGGATACGGTACCCTTTCTAACCTTTGTGCAATCATGTGCAATCCATACTGGGCCTAACACCGTCTGAGCCTGCCTCCTGATGTATAGACATATATTTTGAATGTGTACACTATGCTATCCATACATGTTATCCGGGGATACAGTACCCTTTCTAACCTTTGTGCAATCACGTGCAATCCATACTATGCCTAACACCGTCTGAGCCTGCCTCCTGATGTATAGAAATATATTTTGAATGTGTACGCTATCCATACATGTTATCCGGGGATACGGTACCCTTTCTAACCTTTGTGCAATCATGTGCAATCCATACTGGGCCTAACACCGTCTGAGCCTGCCTCCTGATGTATAGACATATATTTTGAATGTGTACACTATGCTATCCATACATGTTATCCGGGGATACGGTACCCTTTCTAACCTTTGTGCAATCACGTGCAATCCATACTATGCCTAACACCGTCTGAGCCTGCCTCCTGATGTATAGACATATATTTTGAATGTGTACACTATGCTATCCATACATGTTATCCGGGGATACGGTACCCTTTCTAACCTTTGTGCAATCACGTGCAATCCATACTATGCCTAACACCATCTGAGCCTGCCTCCTGATGTATAGACATATATTTTGAATGTGTATGCTATCCATACATGTTATCCAGGGATACGGTACCCTTTCTAACCTTTGTGCAATCACGTGCAATCCATACTGGGCCTAACACCATCTGAGCCTGCCTCCTGATGTATAGACATATATTTTGAATGTGTACGCTATCCATACATGTTATCCGGGGATACGGTACCCTTTCTAACCTTTGTGCAATCACGTGCAATCCATACTGGGCCTAACACCGTCTGAGCCTGCCTCCTGATGTATAGACATATATTTTGAATGTGTACTCTATCCATACATGTTATCTGGGGATACGGTACCCTTTCTCACCTTTGTGCAATCACGTGTAATCCATACTGGGCGTGAGAACGGCTGGCGAGCTGTTAAGCAAGCTACAGCACCTGTGGTTTGCACAAGTAAGTTTTTCATTTTTTCAGGAATGACGGTTAGGCCTAATTCCGGAACTGCGGTTGACCTGCACTTACTGGGAAATCATTGTTCGCGGGTAATAATTGTAATCAGTGATCCCCATCACTAACGTTGTTCAGCGGGTTATCTGCACCTGTAAGCGACAAACGCTGGCCTTTTCAGTGTAGCGCACATGCAGCCACGGACATGTAAGGGCATGACACACCAGTTATTGGCCAATCTCATGTGGCAGAGCCCCACGTGTCCCTCTAGTAAGCCGGACTCGGACCGCGGGGCATGACGGAGTCTCGTTCGTTAACGGAATTAAGCTTGCAATGTGTGCATCTGTTCTGTAGCTGGCATGGTTGAGGTTTCCCAGGTGGAGTCGAATTTAACCTTAGGCTCCACTCCTGGTGGTGCCCTTCTGGACATTCCTTTAAGGTTCAGCTTTGCAACCATACTGCCCACGTAAAACAAACACTTTGCCTTCATGAACGCTGTTTGGAGGGTCATGACTCGTGGGAATAACGCCGCCCAATCAGTTAACCTGCTAGAGAGATCGTTCGTTGCTCCCAAGCATGACATCACACTCCCTAGGAGGAAGGTAATGCCACTGTGGCGACCGTACTCCTGGGGGCGACACAAGTGCACTGATGCCCAGCCACTGCTCGATGAATCTGCTGGTACATTGACCCAGACCACTACATTCCCCTCGCACGCTACACGGCCTGAATCTGACCCTGATGAAACTCAGGTTACCCTTCCCATATACAGTTCCATCTTACACGGTGACAAAGAGGAAGCTGCAGATGAAAGTGCAGGTTCGGCCCACCCGCCATCAGACACACCACCGTACTATCAGGGGCCCTGTGCCAGTGCCGTCGCCAACGAGTGGGCCCCCCCTGCTTGCTCAGGATCACAGCACTTGCAAAGTTGAAATACTGTGCAGTGAGATGGAAGATGGGGACGACGAGGAGTCCAGACAAGTACAGGGATTCCCTAGCGAGGAGACTTATTTGATTGTTTTCAATGTTGGGACAGCAATTTTTGGGGAGCACTATACTCTGGAGAATGATAGATGGGGCCCACCATACACTGGAACATTCCAAAGGTGGACATCAGACACTGGAGCAGCATTTACAGGGCCCATTATACACCAGAGCATTAGAAATGGGGCCCATTATGTTTGGAGTATTATTTGGGCCCATAAGACAGTGGAGCTTCATCCATGGGGACCAACATATACTGTAGCATTATGTGGAGCTCATCATATACTGTTTCAAACATTATATGGGACCAATGATTCTGTATGGAGAAATAGATGGGCCTCGTCATGAGAGGTAAAAAGTGAAGTATTTTTCATTGTACTATACCGCTATTTCTCTGCCGTATCGGAGCATGATGAGTTGTGGCATGTGTTAAAGGGGCGCTCTTTCGCCCAGGGCACATGAAAACCTGGAGCCAGCCCTCCCCCCCCACAACTTTAGCCAAATAACCCCCATTTTTCAGTGCGTAACTTGTATTATGAAGTTAATTAAGGTTGACAAGCTTAATTAAGAAGAATTGATGCTTTTGGCATTCAAATGGGCACTGTAGGTGTGTTTCCTGTCCTCCTCTCACTGCCGACTTTTATTCCCCATTGACTTACATTGGGTTTTGTGTTTCGGGACGACCCCGACTTTTCCCTATAATCGGACGATCTTGCTCGACCCGACTTTTGGAAAAGTCGGGTTTCACGAAACGAAACTCGACCCTAAAAAACCAAAAGTCGCTCAACTCTATCATCTACCTGTGTTACTATTCTTACATTTTTCTATCAAAAGTAGTCTATGAAACTAATGTTTGTGTCATCTGAGTGTGGCTGGAATTAAAAAAATTGGAGGTGTTGCATGAGGTATCAGAGCTCACAGCTAAGAAGGCTTACACTACTCCTTTAAGCACCAGGTGCTCACTGAAACTTCAATTACAAGCTATAAATGCTGGGCCAGGCCCTGACACCTCATGCATGGCACATGGCTGACTGCTGCTGTGCCATTTGCAAATTTCTACTGTGGGTCAATTGATGCTATTTTTCATGGTGTCTGTGTTACGGTTTGCGGATCACACCAAATATAAATTATGATAAGGTGCGATCGCAACCCGGGGTCCACCATGCGGTGATGTAGGAACCGCAGCTAGGAAACAATGGCAGAGCGTAGCTGCGAGCAAGCACCATAATCACACCAAGTTAAACGTCACTCGGTGTAAACAGAGTGCTAAGTACCAGACTCAGTTACTCCACAGAGCAGCACACACACAGAGAGCATTCTAAGCTATGCCCTGTTAGACATCACAGGAGCATAGAAGGAATGTTGCTAGTTGGGGTCCCTATGACTTCCCCCCACTAAGCTGGTGGTTGAGCCTGCCCTGTCACATGGTTTGTGTAACTTGCACATGCGACTAAATCGGCCCGTGCAGTTGCTAAGCTCAAGCGGGAGTTCCCACCCTACACTGCCTGTCTAAAAACGCTCTCACAGCTAGTAGCAGCACACATGTACACAGGGTGGTAAAGCTTCCACCAACACATCAAACACATGTTATCTTAGCACGCCAATGCGCGCGTCACAGGAACTTTAATACATTCCTCGATTAAGTCCAGTCTGAAAGCACCTTGATCGTGGGTCAATCCAGAGGCAGCGCGTGATCTGATCAGGTGACAACAGACCACCAATGAGAGGTTGCCTCCTCACGAGCATGCTCAGTAGAGCAAATCCTGGACTTAGTCTCAGAAATGACTACTTGCCGCTGTCTAATCTTAGTTACCATAGCTGAACCTGGAGAGGCAGCGGTAACAACACGCACAGCCCAAGTTTGAGCAAGACACTGAGACCGATGTCTTTGCTGAGCAGCATCTACTGTGGTCGAAAACTCAATTGGAGACCCCAGGAGAAGACAAGGCTTGGGATCCATCCTGTGCAGAGGGAGGATACCAATGCCTAACAATCTGCCCCTAATTTTCGCTGTTTTGGAAGCTTTTTGTAACCCCCTTAAGGTGTTGTCTATGCATTTGTTTTTGCCTCCCATTGAATCTAATGGGGTTCTGATACATTTGTCGAGTCATTTGGTGAACTCTTTGGTGAACTGTGGTCCTTTTGACGAATCCGAACAGAACCTCGAAAGGTTCACTCATCTTATGTCAGAAGTTGAAGAGGGGAATGATAAATGCAGGCACAAGAGACTTCCTGTTTCTACAAAGAGCAAAGAAAAGAGAAGGATTAGCTGAGTAGAAAGGCAAAATAAGCAATTGTAAGTACACAGTGCTATATAATGATGATAGCAATATAATAAGAGGATAAAAACTTTGATGAGAGTGCTTCTTTAAGCCAGTTCATACTCCTGAGCGAGAAAACTTGAACTTGTACCAGATACACAAGCTGCGATCTCAGGACTAAGAATAGAAATTAATATCTTACCATTACCCTACAAACTGGTGAGTAAAATAAGAAGTGACAATGGTTTATTCTAGATTAAAAGCAGTGACACTACTTACAGTATCTAATGAATACTTCTTAGAAACGCATTATGGACAGTTATAAAATTCATCGGAAATTCAACCCTTTTAGTTTGAGTAGAAAAAACAAAGAATAATGATGTTGTATTATTCATTATTCTCCCTACAATTACTGTAGGTTAATTCAAACACATAATAGACAATCAACTATAAAGCTTTTTCCGAAACCCAATCTCATTTGATATTTTGATTCGTTCCATGGCAATATTCCATAATAGCAAAATCAATTAAATCATGTTACTCTCGGAACATTTTTTGACATCTGACGGGGATTCATGAAGGTTTTAGCTAATCATCACCATCAAGAGATTTTTACTCTTTCAAAGAGGTAAAGCAATTTCATAGATGTGGGTTTTTTTAGCAAGTTCCAAAGCGCAGCAATTGTAACCTAAACTGTTGGAATTTCTACTATGAAGTAACCATATAATGAACAAAGATTCTCCACAACATGTAAAGGTCGTTTCAATGCTTCTGTGAGGCTTTGACCTGTTTAATATTGTCAATCACAGATCAAATTCTTAATGTGACCCTCTACCCCGACACTGAAAATTGAGTATACATTTGTCATGTACAGTCAGAACCCTTACTGGTGCCCATTGTTATCCTCCCACTGCCCTCTTTGCTGAGGCCAGTGTTCTGGTCCTTGTTCATGTAAGATGGCCATCACAATGGCTTTTACCTGTGCTGTGCAGGCTTGATACAGACTCATCACTGTTCCTTATGCTAGTGAGAAGGCATTCCTTGATGCAGGAGGACTGGAACGTCTGTCTCAGCGGAGTTGCCAGTGAGATACCATTGGAGGCTACCAGGTAGGTTGACTATAGTTCACAAATGTATAGTCACTTTTCAGTGATAGAGGGTCACTTTAAGTCTTGTCTAAAAATATCATTATATGATATTCATTAAATATATTAATATATCGATTTGTCATTATAGGGAAAAAATGGTCCAAATTCAGGACTGTGATGGAATTTAGCAAAATGTTTAAGAATTTTTTACTTTAGTCACATAGTGCCGCTTCTATTGTTGTTTCCTATCGGGACAGCACAGTCACTTAATAAGGTGCTCCCGGTGATCAGCTCATTGACACTGTTCCTATTGCTCAATCCCTAGGTGATCAGCTGATATAACCAGAGTTTTTGGCACAGCTGCATATTTTTTCTGCTGCAGATGCTACAGGATGAATATAGTATTATGCTAATGGATCGGTGAATATTAATACACAGGGGCAGTTTTAGATAAAGTGGGGCCCTGGGTAAAATATAAGTGGAGCTCCGAATGTTATCCTATTGCACCATCACACAAAAACATTTAGGTGAATTTACACAAGCTGTTGACATCATTCAACACTTTTTACCGGCCTCTTACACTGGCTGCCAAAGACAGTATGACATACCAAAGACAATGTGGTATACCAAGTATGATAATTGACTGATATGTGCAATTTCAGTCCTTTTTGTTATTGATCTGTAATCTGTAAAACTTAAAGTGAACCTGACAGCTGATCCATGCTGCGTGATCCACGGGCATCAACTACAGTGTCAGACACCGGCTATGAGAAGTAAGTCATGTATGTTTGACTCTGAAACACTTCAGCGTTTCATAGAGAAACATACTTTATATGCTGCTAGAGACTGAGCCACTCAGGGTACTAATCAGACGGTCAGGTCCCTGTCAGCTTCTCCCAGCCTCCTGCCCTGGAGTGAGGAGCTTGCAAGCATTTTTTAAACTGTTTCACTCTAAAACACTGCAGCATTTCAGAAAAAGAATACGGTATATTGTATTTTTGGACTATACAACATACCACAGGTTTAGCCAGCACCAGCAGAAAATAGGAACTCATATATCCTTCCCTAGCAGTGTAAAAAAGTAGAGGGGTCAATACCACTAATTTTGATGCACTGGGGCAGAATAAAGAGATAGATAATGTCTTGTTAATGTTCCTCTGCAGCATGTGTGTTACACACATATAGCTTTGCAGCATGTACATTATGTATAATCTCTTCCACACACATGTATACACAACACTGCCGCATGAATGTATACACACAGCTCTGCTACATAAACACACAAAAACTCTGCCTCAAACTCTGAATTCACCACATTTTGATGTTCCTTCCAGGCATGTAACTGATCATATAGCCTAAAAGGTCCTTCAGCTACTCAGGACATGTATGGTGCCCTGTGTCTTTGCCGCCACAAAATGGTTAAATATGTACTGTTTTGTATGTGTTTTGTAAGAAATGGGAGTTATGCTTTCTCTACTAGAGCCCACTACACACACACAATTTTACCTCACTCCCTTACTTCCCTGAAGCTTAGAGCTTTGGAGACATACCCTAATTGGGAGGGGAGGAGTCGAGTTGTTGTTCTGTGAGGAAGACGGTGGAGAGAAAATGGAGAATGCTCCTGGAGCTATACATGTGCTCCCTCCAGGAGCAATGCTAAGAAGAATCAGGGAATCAGCCCCTAGGCCATCCATGATTTTAGAGCCGTGTGGTAAGCTGAGAGACTGTGTGTGTTTATACAACCAATGGCAGAGTGTTTTCTCCCAGGAAGACTACAGCAACCAAGGATCAGTGAAGGATTGTGCAAGAAGAAACTTGTGCGTCACACAGGATCCAAGCTGCAAGTTGCTGGGGGGAGAAAACACAGTGAGTAAGTGGCTGTACTGGAAGTTTCAAACTCCGGGAAGCCTTGGTCCCTGAAGGGATTGGATCAGCAGGAAGTTTACACTGAGTCTCAGCAGAGAGAAGGATAACTCCCATCGTGCAGAGCAGACTGTAAACCTGGTGAGTAGAGTTGAGCGAAACGGGTCGAAAAATTTCAAAAGTCGCCGACTTTTGGCAAAGTTGGGTTTCATGAGACGAAACCCGACCCTAGGATGAGGTCGGCCACGAGGTCGGCGACTTACGCGCCAAAGTCGCGTTTCAAAAGTTCGTTTTGCGCTCTTTTTCAGCCAATCAGGATCCACGGACACTGTGGGCAACGTGATGACATAGGCACGGGTCACCACCATCTTTCAGAAGGGCATGCAAGTGATTGGCTTGCTTTGGTGGGCGTCACAGGGGGTATAAAAGGGCGTGCACGCCGACCACCATCTTACTTCTGCCGATCTCAGTATAGGGAGAGGTTGCTGCTGATTCTGTAGGGAGAGCGTTAGGCAGGGAAGAAGACAAAAAAACTGCTTCTGCTGCTAGCGATTTGGCCTGCACAACACACCAGTCACTGTGTGTGCAGTGCAAGGGGAGGCTATATCGTGGTTTATCAGTGGTGTTGGTTGTTGGGCTGCCTTTTAAGGCTTCCTGACAGGCTGGCATTGCTGTTTACCCACTGCACTGCAAACTGCTTTTTTAAAAGCAATCCAATCTCCCTTATCCTCTAGTCACTTTTGTCACAGCTGTGCCATCGAGCCTGTGACATAGCGCTCAGATATCAGTGGGCCTCACACAATCCAAAAGTGTCCAGTGTCCACTAGTGTGAGAAGAAATTCAAAATCTCACTTATTCTCTAGTCACTTTGCTCACAGCAGTGCCATCGAGCCTGTCACATAGCGCTCAGATATTCATTGGGCCTCACACAATCCAAAAGTGTCCAGTGTCCACTAGTGTGAGAAGAAATTCAAAATCTCACTTATCCTCTAGTCACTTTGGTCACAGCTGTGCCATCGAGCCTGTCACATAGCGCTCAGATATTCATTGGGCCTCACACAATCCAAAAGTGTCCAGTGTCCACTAGTGTGAGAAGAAATTCAAAATCTCACTTATCCTCTAGTCACTTTGCTCACAGCAGTGCCATCGAGCCTGTCACATAGCGCTCAGATATTCATTGGGCCTCACACAATCCAAAAGTGCCCAGTGTCCACTAGTGTGAGAAGAAATTCAAAATCTCACTTATCCTCTAGTCACTTTGCTCACAGCAGTGCCATCAAGCCTGTCACATAGCGCTCAGATATTCATTGGGCCTCACACAATCCAAAAGTGTCCAGTGTCCACTACTGTGAGAAGAAATTCAAAATCTCACTTATCCTCTAGTCACTTTGCTCATTGCAGTGCCATCGAGCCTGTCAAATAGCGCTCAGATATTCATTGGGCCTCACACAATCCAAAAGTGTCCAGTGTCCACTAGTGTGAGAAGAAATTCAAAATCTCACTTATCCTCTAGTCACTTTGCTCACAGCAGTGCCATCGAGCCTGTCACATAGCGCTCAGATATTCATTGGGCCTCACACAATCCAAAAGTGTCCAGTGTCCACTACTGTGAGAAGAAATTCAAAATCTCACTTATCCTCTAGTCACTTTGCTCACAGCAGTGCCATCGAACCTGTCACATAGCGCTTAGATAATCATTGGGCCTCACACAATCCAAAAGTGTCCAGTGTCCACAAGTGTCTGCTGAAATTCAAAATCTCACTTATCCTCTAGTCACTTTGGTCACAGCTGTGCCATCGAGCCTGTCACATAGCGCTCAGGTATTCATTGGGCCTCACACAATCCAAAAGTGTCCAGTGTCCACTAGTGTGAGAAGAAATTCAAAATCTCACTTATCCTCTAGTCACTTTGCTCACAGCAGTGCCATCGAGCCTGTCACATAGCGCTCAGATATTCATTGGGCCTCACACAATCCAAAAGTGTCCAGTGTCCACTAGTGTGAGAAGAAATTCAAAATCTCACTTATCCTCTAGTCACTTTGCTCACAGCAGTGCCATCGAGCCTGTCACATAGCGCTCAGATATTCATTGGGCCTCACACAATCCAAAAGTGTCCAGTGTCCACAAGTGTCTGCTGAAATTCAAAATCTCACTTATCCTCTAGTCACTTTGGTCACAGCTGTGCCATCGAGCCTGTCACATAGCGCTCAGGTATTCATTGGGCCTCACACAATCCAAAAGTCTCCAGTGTCCACTAGTGTGAGAAGAAATTCAAAATCTCACTTATCCTCTAGTCACTTTGGTCACAGCTGTGCCATCGAGCCTGTCACATAGCGCTCAGATATTCATTGGGCCTCACACAATCCAAAAGTGTCCAGTGTCCACTAGTGTGAGAAGAAATTCAAAATCTCACTTATCCTCTAGTCACTTTGCTCACAGCTGTGCCATCGAGCCTGTCACATAGCGCTCAGATATTCATTGGGCCTCACACAATCCAAAAGTGTCCAGCGTCCACTAGTGTGAGAAGAAATTCAAAATCTCACTTATCCTCTAGTCACTTTGCTCACAGCAGTGCCATCGAGCCTGTCACATAGCGCTCAGATATTCATTGGGCCTCACACAATCCAAAAGTGTCCAGTGTCCACTAGTGTGAGAAGAAATTCAAAATCTCACTTATCCTCTAGTCACTTTGCTCACAGCAGTGCCATCGAGCCTGTCACATAGCGCTCAGATATTCATTGGGCCTCACACAATCCAAAAGTGTCCAGTGTCCACAAGTGTCTGCTGAAATTCAAAATCTCACTTATCCTCTAGTCACTTTGGTCACAGCTGTGCCATCGAGCCTGTCACATAGCGCTCAGGTATTCATTGGGCCTCACACAATCCAAAAGTCTCCAGTGTCCACTAGTGTGAGAAGAAATTCAAAATCTCACTTATCCTCTAGTCACTTTTGTCACAGCTGTGCCATCGAGCCTGTCACATAGCGCTCAGATATTCATTGGGCCTCACACAATCCAAAAGTGTCCAGTGTCCACTAGTGTGAGAAGAAATTCAAAATCTCACTTATCCTCTAGTCACTTTGCTCACAGCAGTGCCATCGAGCCTGTCACATAGCGCTCAGATATTCATTGGGCCTCACACAATCCAAAAGTGTCCAGTGTCCACAAGTGTCTGCTGAAATTCAAAATCTCACTTATCCTCTAGTCACTTTGGTCACAGCTGTGCCATCGAGCCTGTCACATAGCGCTCAGGTATTCATTGGGCCTCACACAATCCAAAAGTCTCCAGTGTCCACTAGTGTGAGAAGAAATTCAAAATCTCACTTATCCTCTAGTCACTTTGGTCACAGCTGTGCCATCGAGCCTGTCACATAGCGCTCAGATATTCATTGGGCCTCACACAATCCAAAAGTGTCCAGTGTCCACTAGTGTGAGAAGAAATTCAAAATCTCACTTATCCTCTATTCACTTTGCTCACAGCAGTGCCATCGAGCCTGTCACATAGCGCTCAGATATTCATTGGGCCTCACACAATCCAAAAGTGTCCAGTGTCCACAAGTGTCTGCTGAAATTCAAAATCTCACTTATCCTCTAGTCACTTTGGTCACAGCTGTGCCATCGAGCCTGTCACATAGCGCTCAGATATTCATTGGGCCTCACACAATCCAAAAGTGTCCAGTGTCCACTAGTGTGAGAAGAAATTCAAAATCTCACTTATCCTCTAGTCACTTTGGTCACAGCTGTGCCATCGAGCCTGTCACATAGCGCTCAGATATTCATTGGGCCTCACACAATCCAAAAGTGTCCAGTGTCCACTAGTGTGAGAAGAAATTCAAAATCTCACTTATCCTCTAGTGACTTTGCTCACAGCAGTGCCATCGAGCCTGTCACATAGCGCTCAGATATTCATTGGGCCTCACACAATCCAAAAGTGTCCAGTGTCCACAAGTGTCTGCTGAAATTCAAAATCTCACTTATCCTCTAGTCACTTTTGTCACAGCTGTGCCATCGAGCCTGTCACATAGCACTCAGATATTCATTGGGCCTCACACAATCCAAAAGTGTCCAGTGTCCACTAGTGTGAGAAGAAATTCAAAATCTCACTTATCCTCTAGTCACTTTGCTCACAGCAGTGCCATCGAGCCTGTCACATAGCGCTCAGATATTCTTTGGGCCTCACACAATCCAAAAGTGTCCAGTGTCCACTAGTGTGAGAAGAAATTCAAAATCTCCCCTGTCCTATAGACAGCTTGTACCTTGTTTTACATTACTATATAGTTTGTTGGATTTTGTCTACATTTTTACCAAAAATGAGGAAGGCTGGTGGAAGAGGCCATGGAATTGGGCGGGGGTTGCCAGCTGGTAATGATGGTGTTGGTGGTGGATCTGATGGTAGTGGCAAGAGCAAAATAGGACCGAATGCAGGAGGTGTTGAGCCTGCGTCATCGTCTGGCTCCATAAGGCTTCGAAGGCTTAGTTTTCTAGGAGTTGGCAAACCGCTTTTAAAGCCAGAGCATCAGGAAAAAGTTTTGTCTTACATTGCTGACTCAGCCTCCAGCTCTATCGCCTCCTCTTCTGAAGTTGTCAAAAGTAAAAGCACTGAGTCGTCATTGGAGGCTCATGTTCATGAACACACCTTTCCTTGTGTCCTTCACCCCAACCAAGTTTGAAGGATGACGCAGGCCATACTACTGATTAATCCATGGAGCTGTTTTCACATACCATGCCTGGATTATCAAGTGAAATGGTGAATTACCCAGGCCAAGATGAATCTGACATGGAGTGCACTGATGCACAGCCGCTGATGGATGATTCTGCTGGTACATTCACTCAGAGCACTACATTGTCCTCGCAGTGTACAGAGCCAGATTCTGACCCTGATGAGACTCAGGTGCCCCTTCCCGCACACTATACCACCATACACGGTGACACAGAGGAAGGTGCACATGACATTGAAGAGGAGGTGATGGATGACCCAGTTGTTGACTCAGATTGGCATCCATTGGGGGAAGAGGGTGCTGCTTCCAATAGCTCAGATGAGGAGCATCCACAGCAGACATCGACATCGCAACAGCTGTTATCTGGCAGGCCCGGAGCACTCCAAAGACAGGTTCCAAAAATCAAAAGAGTTGCTGGACAGCTTGTCCAGAGGGTCAAAACATCACTGTGTGCTAGGCCGCAAAATGTCTGTCAAAGTAGGAAGAGTGCAGTGTGGCACTTTTTTGAACAAAATCCTCATGATCAGGCCAAGGTTATCTGTAAGAAGTGCGCAAAGACCTTTAGCCGAGGGAAAAATCTGAAAAATTTGAATACCAGTTGCATGCTTAGACATTTAACCAGCATGCACTTGCAAGCGTGGACACAACACCAAACCTCAAGTGCCACATGTGCAACTGATCACAACGAAGGTAGTCAGCAACGCTACATTGTTTCCCCCAATGTAAGCCCACCGGTTAGCACAGCAGCAAATGTTGAGGTGTCGTTGCAAGGCCACAGCAGTCAGGGAATCCCACTGTTATATCAACGAAAGACTGATTCTAGGCCATCAGAAAGAACACCAACTCCATCACCATCATCAACCCTCTCTCAGTCCGCCCTGTCCACCGCTACTTCCACCATATGCAGCTCTCAAGTCCAGCTCACCCTCCCAGACACTATGAGTAGGTCAAAAAAGTACTCAGTCTCTCATCCGCGTACACTGGGTTTGAACGCTCACATTGCCAAACTAATCTCGTTTGAGATGATGCCCTTTTGGTTGGTGGAAAGCGCAGCTTTCCGCGAACTCATGGCCTATGCAGTACCACGCTATGACCTACCCAGTCGCCACTTCTTCTCTCGCAAAGCCATCCCAGCCCTCCACCATCATGTGAAAGACCGCATTGTCCATGCACTCAAGCAGTCAGTGAGCGGAAAGGTGCACCTCACAACTGATGCATGGTCCAGTCGCCATGGCCAGGGCCGTTACGTGTCCATCACTGTGCACTGGGTTAATGTGGTGGATGCAGGGTCCACAGGGGACAGCGGGGTGGGACAGTGCTGCCTAGCCCACGGTATAGTAAACAGTTGGCTGTAGGCGTTCGACCCTCCTCCTCCTCCTCCTCCAGAAGCGAAAGCTCGTCCACAGAGCGCAGTCGTACGAGCACTCCATCTGCAGCTGCCACTGTTGCACACGAGGTGTCCCCCTATCGAGCAGCTAGTGGAAAGCGTCAGCAGGCTGTGTTGCAGATGATGTGTTTGGGCGACAGACACACCGCCGAGGTGCTGGCCGAGTACTTTCAGCGACAAACTGAGTCATGGCTGGGCAGTGTACATCTTGAGGCAGGCAAGGTAGTTAGTGATAACGGCCGTAATTTTGTGGCAGCCATAGCCCTTTCAAAACTCAGACACATACCTTGCTTGGCTCACACCTTGAACCTGGTGGTGCAATTCTTCCTCAAAAATTATCCGGAGTTAACAGCCCTGCTCCAGAAGGTGCGAAGACTGTGCGCGCACATCCGCCGGTCGCCTGTACACTCCGTTCGTATGCAGAAGCTGCAGCGATTGCTCCACCTTCCCAACCATCGCCTCATTATCGACATTGCAACAAGGTGGAACTCCACCCTGCACATGGTGGAGCGGCTGTGCGAGCAGAGGCAGGCCATAATGCATTTGTGGGAGGATACACGGCCAGGCACTTTGAGAGCAGACATGGAGTTGACCGGTGTGCAGTGGTCGAAGCTGAAAGACCTCTGTAAAGTCCTTCAGTGTTTTGAGGAATGCACACGGCTGGTAAGTGCAGACGATGCCATCCTAAGCATGAGCATCCGACTTATGCGTCTGCTCATGCATACTTTGACGCACCTTAAGGAGCAGGCTTCTGCAGCCAATGTTGATGAGGAGGAAGAGGAGGAGGGAATCCTTGATGACATTCAGCCATTGTCTGCTCAGGGACCTCTCCTGGATGAGGTGGAGGAAGAAGAGGAGGAGGAGGATGATGGGGATGATTACTTAGGGGAGGAGGATGCATCTCGTGGGGCAAGTGAAAATGTTGGCGTGGCAAGGTCTGGTACAGGGTTTGTGCGTGACTGGAGGGATGTGGATTTGCCAGAAAGTGCTCCTCCAACCAGCACTCGCAGAGCATCATTGACACCGGGAACATTGGCCCACATGTCATATTATGCCTTGCAGATCCTAAAAAGGGACCCCCGCATTGCCAAAATGATGAACAATGACGACTACTGGTTGGCCAGCATCCTGCTATAAAGGCAAATTACAAAACATCATGCCACAGGAGAACCTTGACCTAATATTGGCTAATAAACAAGCAACTCTGGTAAATCGGTTGCTTGAGGCATTCCCAGCACACAGCAGCGGTGATGGTTCTCACACGAGCCGTACGGGCCGGGGTCAGCTTGGCAGAGGTGTTCGTGGTGCACACAGCAGAAGTGGCGTTGGAGACAGGGGTTTCATGACAATGTTGTGGACTGATTTTTCAAGTACCGCTCACACAACTGGTAATACTGCATCGATGGAAAGTGACAGGAGACAGCAGTTGTCAACTATGGTTACAAACTACTTTTCCTCCCATATCGATGTTCTCCCACACAGGTCATTCCCCTTTGACTATTGGGCTGCTAAACTGGACACCTGGCCTGAATTGGCACAATATGCCTTACAGGAGCTCGCTTGCCCAGCTGCAAGTGTGCTATCGGAAAGAGTCTTCAGTGCAGCTGGATCAATCCTGACAGAAAAAAGGACCCGTCTGTCAACCCAAAATGTGGATGATCTAACCTTCATGAAAATGAACCACGCATGGGTTTCCAAGGATTTTGTCCCACCTTCCCCTGATGACACATAGGGTGACAGAAAAATGGCTTGCTTTGGTCCACCTCTTCCTGGGACTTGACCTATTTCACCTTTTGCATCAGCTGAATGTCCAACATCAACATATGCCACTTTCTAAAACTCCCTAACTGTGCTGCCTCCCCTCCCCATGGCCGGGGTCACCACCTAGCGCACGACACCGTGCGAGTGCCGTTGCACTGGACAGGTGGGTAGGACGACTCTTGGGCGCGGGCACTGGCACAGGGTCCCTCATAGTGCAATCAAGTGTCTCTGACGGTGGTGGTGCACACCCACCGTCAGACACACCGCCGTACTATGAGGGGCCCAGTGCCAGTACCGACGAGCCTGCCTCCTGATGTATAGACATATATTTTGAATGTGTACGCTATCCATACATGTTATCTGGGGGTACGGAACCCTTTCTCACCTTTGTGCAATCACGTGCAATCCATACTGGGCCTGACACCGTCTGAGCCTGCCTCCTGATGTATAGACATATATTTTGAATGTGTACGCTATCCATGCATGTTATCTGGGGATACGGAACCCTTTCTCACCTTTGTGCAATCACGTGCAATCCATACTGGGCCTGACACCGTCTGAGCCTGCCTCCTGATGTATAGACATATATTTTGAATGCGTACGCTATCCATACATGTTATCTGGGGATACGGAACCCTTTCTCACCTTTGTGCAATCACGTGCAATCCATACTGGGCCTGACACCGTCTGAGCCTGCCTCCTGATGTATAGACATATATTTTGAATGTGTACGCTATCCATACATGTTACCTGGGGATACGGAACCCTTTCTCACCTTTGTGCAATCACGTGCAATCCATACTGGGCCTGACACCGTCTGAGCCTGCCTCCTGATGTATAGACATATATTTTGAATGTGTACGCTATCCATACATGTTATCTGGGGATACGGTACCCTTTCTCACCTTTGTGCAATCACGTGTAATCCATACTGGGCCTGAGAACAGATGGCGAGCTGTTAAGCAAGCTACAGCACCTGTGGTTTGCACACGTAAGTTTTTCATTTTTTCAGGAATGACGGTTAGGCCTAATTCCGGAACTGCGGTTGACCTGCACTTACTGGGAAATCATCGTTCGCGGGTAATAATTGTAATCACAGATCCCCATCACTAACGTTGTTCAGCGGGTTATCTGCACCTGTAAGCGACAAACGCTGGCCTTTTCAGTGTAGCGCACATGCAGCCACGGACATGTAAGGGCATGACATACCAGTTATTGGCCAATCTCATGTGCCAGAGCCTCACGTGTCCCTCTAGTAAGCCAGACTCGGACCGCGGGGCATGACGGAGTCTCGTTCGTTAACGGAATTAAGCTTGCAATGTGTGCATCTGTTCTGTAGCTTGCATGGTTGAGGTTTCCCAGGTGGAGTCGAATTAAACCGTAGGCTCCACTCCTGGTGGTGCCCTTCTGGACATTCCTTTAAGGTTCAGCTTTGCAACCATACTGCCCACGTAAAACAAACACTTTGCCTTCATGAATGCTGTTTGGAGGGTCATGACTCATGGGAATAACGCCGCCCAATCAGTTAACCTGCTAGAGAGATCCTTCGTTGCTCCCAAGCATGACATCACACTCCCTAGGAGGAAGGTAATGCCACTGTGGCGACCGTACTCCTGGGGGAGACACAAGTGCACTGATGCCCAGCCACTGCTCGATGAATCTGCTGGTACATTGACCCAGACCACTACATTCCCCTCGCACGCTACACGGCCTGAATCTGACCCTGATGAAACTCAGGTTACCCTTCCCATATACAGTTCCATCTTACACAGTGACAAAAAGGAAGCTGCAGATGAAAGTGCAGGTTCGGCCCACCCGCCATCAGACACACCACCGTACTATCAGGGGCCCTGTGCCAGTGCCGTCGCCAACGAGTGGGCCCCCCCTGCTTGCTCAGGATCACAGCACTTGCAAGGTTGAAATACTGTGCAGTGAGATGGAAGATGGGAAAGACGAGGAGTCCAGACTATTACAGGGATTCCCTAGCGAGGAGACTTATTTGATTGTTTTCAATGTTGGGACAGCAATTTTTGGGGAGCACTATACTCTGGAGAATGATAGATGGGGCCCACCATACACTGGAACATTCCAAAGGTGGACATCAGACACTGGAACAGCATTTACAGGGCCCATTATACACTAGAGCATTAGAAATGGGGCCCATTATGTTTGGAGAATTATTTGGGCCCATAAGACAGGGGAGCTTCATCCATGGGGACCAACATATACTGTAGCATTATGTGGAGCTCATCATATACTGTTTCAAACATTATATGGGACCAATGATTCTGTATGGAGAAATAGATGGGCCTTGTCATGAGATGTAAAAAGTGAAGTATTTTTCATTGTACTATACCGCTATTTCTCTGCCGTATCGGAGCACGATGAGTTGTGGTATGTGTTAAAGGGGCGCTCTTTCGCCCAGGGCACATGAAAACCTGGAGCCAGCCCTCCCCCCCCACAACTTTAGCCAAATAACCCCCATTTTTCAGTGCGTAACTTGTATTATGAAGTTAATTAAGGTTGACAAGCTTAAGTAAGAAGAATTGATGCTTTTGGCATTCAAATGGGCACTGTTGGTGTGTTTCCTGTCCTCCTCTCACTGCCGACTTTTATTCCCCATTGACTTACATTGGGTTTCGGGTTTCGGGACGACCCCGACTTTTCCCTATAATCGGACGATCTTGCTCGATCCGACTTTTGGAAAAGTCGGGTTTCGCGAAACGAAACGCGACCATAAAAAACCAAAAGTCGCTCAACTCTACTGGTGAGAGTTGTAATTTCTCCTCTGAACTGCATCTGAACTACAGTAAATGATAAAGTGACTTTCCTTGTCTCCTGCCTTATTACTCCATGCCATCTATTTCCATCACGATCTCTGGGGGTCAGCCCTGGTTGGAGGGGGGTAAACAGCTGCACTGCCATAACCATCTACTCCCCCAGGGATCATCTGCAGTGCTGGCTATGCTACAGTCAAACACTCCAACTGGCGTCACATACTCTTTTTCAAATTTCTTTTATTTTTACTTTACTTTTCAACCCCCATTTCACTGTCCCTGGAGCACAGGCACCAGGCGCGGCTGCCACCCCCATGACCTCCTGAATCCACTGAGACACATGCAGCATATGCGCTTCTATAAACATACTAGGGAGAAAGTAGCACAAATAAGGATCTTATCTGACATACAGTTAGGCTGTGTGCACAGGTTGCGAATTTTGATGTGAATCTGCAGCGTTTTTTGATGCATGGAATTGCATCAAATCCACAGTGAAGTGCACAGCCAATGTTAGTCAATGGTAAATTAAGAATTGCTGTCACATGTTAACTCTTTTTGCGGATCCACAGCAGCCGTTTTTAGTCTGGCACATATATTCTCTCTCTCTCTCTCTCTCTCTCTCTCAGCACAACAGAGAAAATTGACAGACCGAATCCATTCCTAGCACCACCTAGCAAAAACACATTGCAATCCGCAAGAAATCCACATCAATTCCGCAAGCACTTTGCCCTGCGTATTCTGCCAAGAGATGTGGATTTTGTGCAGAAATTTCCGCAGGCAAATCTGTAACGTGGACACATACCCTTATAGTTCTTTTTCAGATTATACTAACCCTATTTATCATTTAAAAGGCGTTTTTAAATCTTTTGCACAGCTGCTGCAGATCCACGGGTCGCAAAACCAACAAGTATGAAGACAAGAACAATTTGTGCATACATTCCATGCTGCTGTCTATGGAAGACGTCAATTCTTTATTTAATCATGTTTTTTATTCTATTCTGTGCCTCTGTGTCAGGCACTTCTTCCTCAGGAAATGACCACATATATGGTATGACCATAAATATGTGGTCATTTCCTGAGGAAGAGTTCTTCACACTTTGAAATGCGTAAAATAGACTCAAAACACATGTATGAATAAATCGCTGAAAATTGATGTCTTCCATTCACAGCAGCGTGGGAGGTATCCACAAATTGTTCCTATCTTCAGCTTTAGACATGTGCAAGTCCAGATAGCTTCATCTCCTGCCCTGCACCAATCGGACTGATCAGTGTCTGGCAGTAGGAGAAAAAACTGTGCCATTGCAGAGATCTCTCAGTGCTAGGGAAGGAAGTTGTGACAGCATTCGCCTTCATTACAGGACGCTTCTCTGGTCTATAAAGTGCACAAAGTTTTTAGCAAGATTTTTTTTTTCTCAAACGTATGTATTAGGCCACATTCATATGTTCAGTATTTGGTAGGATTTCACATCAGAAGTGGTGATGTGTTTCTATTATACTTTTTCTTTGATTATTCCACCCTGGTTTTGGCTACAAATACTGACGTAAAATACTGACCGAGTACTGAACGTGTGAATGTGGCCTTATGGTCCAAAAGATAAGATAGTTATTTGTAATGAAGAATGTGTCTGTATTTTATGCTGGCCATAGATTGAGCAGCATAAATCTCCTGATAAGTTCCCTTTAAATATAATTTTAATGTGTTCAATAAAAAATCCCACTTGAGACTGTCCCTGATTCTGTTCATTATGAGTATACCAGATTTCAGACTTTGAACTTGTGAACTTTAATTTTGTCAGTTTCTTTTATACATTCCAAAAAACTATTATCATCAGTGATAAAGATCACCATGACTGTGAACTTCATCTTTTACCTTACTTGATAAATAAAATTTAATGATGGAAGTCCCTTATCACACATTTATGCTGATACCAAGAGGAAGATGCTGTAATTTCCCCAATTCCAGCAACTTTTTTTTATAGCTCTGATAAGGTGTTAAAAAAATTGCAATATATTTTTCCAGTCATGTATATTTTATTGCATACTGAACAGCTGCAGACTAGGGCCTTGTGCTCCTTCATCTCATTTTCCGTCTCATATGCTGGGGATGCCTTGGAGATTTTTCCGTCTGTCTGAACACTACCATATATAAACATCCTGTATAAAGATGCTTATTTTCAGCAGGTATTTATTACTCATCCAGTTCCCTAAGGATGTTCAGCCTCGGTGTGTTCAGAAAAAGGCGATGGTGAACTTTATACCAATGCCACGTAATCTAATAGATTGGCAGCCCCTGGTGCATTTACCAGGAACCCATCAATTTGAGAACACGTCGTTATTTGCAGAGACACATGAATAATAATCTGCATAGTCTGAATCTGCTCTCCTGATATCCGCCTGAAGTAAAGTCTTCAATAAGCACAGTCAAGGATGTGGGCATTGCTGATCGCTATAGACAAGGCACATTTGTCTTACTTATCGGTAATTGTACCCACATCATCTATTACATTACACCCAAGTCATCCAAAATTGGAGCAATTATATAAATCCTGATAAAATAAAGACGACATCAGTTCCAGTTTTCAGCTTCTAAATGATCATAAATTGGACTGATATTATTAATCTTTGTGACATGCCAAGGCCACCTGTCCCCAGTGGTATATATACGGGCACTACAGAACTCTGATAATAGCAGATTTACCAGTGACTGTAACCTAACCCTGACATTGTATTCTTTAAAGGCAGCCTGTTGTTAGAATCTGTTTACTTTGTGACTATCCGCCATTTTCTTGTGGTGTTCTGGCTGCTGGTCTTTTTCCTCTGGTGCTGGGTTTGTCTTGGGTCAGGTGATTTCATCACTCTTTAATAACCAGCACCTGTCTCCCAGTCCTTGCTGGACAACAGTGTTAATCCGCTTGAGTTCTGGCTTGGTGCTTTGCTTTGCCTTCTGTGTGTGTTAATTAGTGCAGTGCTGGGACCTCGGGTTCTGCTAGTCTTAGTTTCTGTTTTCAGTTGGTTTCTGCAGCCTTCTCTGTGTTTTCTATTAGGAGGTGACCCGTTTTTGTACCCGGTCCTCAGATCTTTCAAGGACCCCCCTCCCCCTATCTATAGGTCTTCACTTGAGATTAACCAAGATCGTCGGTGGGTCTATTCGCAAGGAATGGGTCGCCCACTCCATCATAGGGTATCAGCCTAGTCATAGTGCCGGGTCAGTTTTCCCCCTTCTACCCTAGTCCTGTGTTGCGGATCTATAAGGAAAAGGAAAAAGAAAGGTCCAGCTTTGCAAATTCAAGTCCAATTTATTGTTAAAAACAAGTCCAAGACAGAGCAAAAATGGTATGTTCACATGAGTAACAAGTAGTAGATTACACGTTTCAAACAATAGCTTGTTCTTTCGCAAAACGTTTTGAGAAAAAGCTGGACCTTTCTTTTTCCTTTTCCTTGGTCATTGCGTGAAGACTGCACATGGTCCGGGCTATCCACTACACATGCCTTCAGGTGAGCTGGCTTTTTTTCTCTTTTTTTGCAGATCCATAACACCTGTCATATCAAAAAATGCTATTAACCAGATAATATGGAGTAATCTGCAGGTTAATTACGTTCTAAAACTGCCCAGCTGCCCCACTGAAAGCCACGCTGACGGGAGGATATGAACTTTATTCCTCCTAGCAGCTTCGGGATTTCAGTCACAGAGGGCGGCCGGCAGAGCTTCAGTCACTGCTCAGTACACAGTAAGCGACGGCTGTAACCACTCCCCGGTACTGACTAACAGCGGTGTGGTTACAGCCGCAACTCACTATATACTGAGCGGTTACTGAAGCTCTGCCGTCCGCACCTCTATGACTTAAAACCTGGAGGCTGACTGGAAGAATAAAGTTCCTCATATCTGCAGGTTAATAACATTTTTTGACATGACAGGTTCCCTTTAACACCATAAAAAGAATGTGTCATCATTTTTATTTTTGCATTAATAGTTATTGATTAAATTAAGCATTAAATCATAAAATGAAATGTACTGTTTAAACATACACTACAGTCATACAGCCTGCTGAGTCACGTATCTAATCCTATTTCTTGAGGTACAGTCCACTAAAGCATGTATCTAACAATATCATGTGTAATGCATTCCTTGTATCTAATTCTATCATGTGTGATTCAGTCCACTGTGCTGTGTTTCTATTCCTATCGTGTGTGATATAGACTCCTGAGCCATGTATCTACTGTAATACTATCTTTTGTTGTACAGGCACTGAGGATGAGCTGTATCTAATCCTATCATGTGTGATAGAGTCCATCTATCTAATTCTATCATATGTGATACAGCCTGTGTATCTAATCCTATCACTGTGGTGCACAGTCCGTGAATTTAATCTTATCATGGGTAATACAGTTTGTTGGAGGAGGATTTTTTTTCCCTAGTAAGGTGGCACCACCGGCGCATGCGCAGTAGCAGCTATTGGATCGCTGACAGCTGCTACTGCGCAGGTGCGGCCGTAGCCATTTTCAAACGGATTTTTTTTAGGAACTTCAGGATTACATATTTTGCCATGTCATCTACTGCATTAATGTCACTAGTCATTCCCTGTGCCGTCTTTACTTTTTTATATATCGGTTTCACCTATCTTTCTTATAATTGTCCAACAGTAATCTGTCAGCATTGATGGATTCCATTTTCCTTGATATCTTTCCATCATAGTCGCAATATCTCGGTGAAATCTCACACCATGCTTGTCGCTCACTGCTCCACAATTTAGTGGGAAAAAGTGTAGATGCAAATGCAAAAAAATAAATCTGTAATGACTTGTTACAGGCAACATTGTTATATTTTTTTGTAAAAATTACTTTCCACTACTGCAAATACTACCCATGCAGCTTTTTCCATGCCCTGCAACAAATATCTTGAACATCTTGAAGAAGCTTATGAATCTGAGTACCATTAAAGACTCCTTTCTTTATCTTTACTTCACTAAACCTTGGAAATTTATCAATCACATCCCTGCAATGCTTTTGCTTTTGCATCCATTGCCTTTAGAAAGTTCTTCATTAGGCCCAATTTGATATGCAATGATGGTAAAAATAATCTTATGTGGCATGTGCTGGATGCAGGACATTTTTAATCACTGACTGATGACTGAAGTGAATGTCGGAGAGGCCAGTATTGTTTATTGCAGTGATATCCTCTTTCATGACTATCCCACACAGAAAGCAAAAGTACTTCATGCATCCACCCTGGTGACCAAGTAAGAGGGCAATCACCTTAAAGTTACCACAGAGGGGCCACAAATGTTTGTCATAGTTCGGGCAACTCAAGAGCTGTTTCATGATGTCACATTCCTTTCATGTGGACTGCATATCCAACTGGAATTGAAGGTAGACATTGCCATTATGCAGCAAGACTGCTTTTAGGTTTGCTTTGGATAAAGCGGTGAAAAGCCTCCATTCCTCTGGATTATAACTTATCTTCAGAATTACTATTAAACTGTAGATGTTGATGAATGGTACAAGATTACCCTCCATGAAAAGTATTGGACAAGGTCTTTATCATGGTTGAGGGACAAAGAAATCTGAAGATTGCTTGCTCGTAGATTCCACTGCTGTAGCCTGGAAACTAAGAGCTCAGCCTTACTCTTGGGCAGATCCAAATCTCTAACAACATCGATCAGTTAACAGGCAGAGCTGTAGTCCCAGGGAAGCGGTAGTAGATGTTGAGGCAGATGATGTAGTGTTAGGCACAGAGATGTAGCAGTGCTGAGTGGGTTGGCGCAAGAAGAAGGCAATGACACAGCTGAATGCAGTTCCAAAACTTTACTCACGTTTCTGGCATAGACAGATGACGATTTCAGTGCCGTGCTCTCCAGAGCAGTTTGAGGAGCACATGGAATATCCCAACTGCAGACTGCATGTAGTGGAGGTGAGGGGGCACTTCACTGCTGGACCCAATATTCAGAAGGAATACTCAGCCCAAGTGTTTTATCCTATCAGCTGCCAGGAAGATCCAGGAAGATTTAGTGGCTACTAATTAGCTGCTCTCCCTGAGCATAAAATGCAGTCCCACACCTTTCTCTCCAGAGTGTGAAAGAACACAATGCAGGTGCCGTGACTAGGGATGAGCGAGCATAATCGTGGGTATTCGGTGCTCGGCGAGTAGTGAAGTACTCGCGGTACTCGGAACATAGCAAGTATTTCACTACTCGCCTTGCACTACTCGGATCTCCCGCCCAGCATTTGCCAATCACAGTAATGCCGCATCCTTCTTTGGTTGTGGGCAGCAGTACTATGATTGGCTGGCCACCCAGCGTCATAGCCTATGAGTCATCATAGCCTGGCTCTATCTAAGCCCTGCTGCCGCCATTTTCTGCACATTGCATGCAGAACACAGCTAGTGTAGGGACAGTGTGAGCAGCTGCTAGGGAGAGTTGTGCTTTTGGGCAAATCATCCAGAAATCCTCAGTAAAACCCAAAAGCTCTTTTCAGAGCTGAAAGTATAAGGTCAGGGACTAAGTAGTGACAGTTTTGCCAGCTATTTTTGGGGTCTCATTTACCCCTGCAGGGCAGTTTTTTTGTGCTGTTGCGGTGCTGCTGTGTTCGCAGCAAATAGGATGCACGCACGGTACTGCACAACAGACACGTAGCCAGCACCGCTGTCTTGTGTGGTGACTGAGGTATGTAATCTCATCTTAAACCTCAGGGCAATTTTTTTTGTGCTGTTGCGGTGCTGTGTTCACAGCGAATAGGACGCATGCACGGTACAGCACAACTGACAAGCAGCTGTGGCGCCCCCAGGAGTATGGTCGCCACAATGGCATTGCCTTCCTCCAGGGAGGGTGATGTCATGCTTGGAAGCAATGAAGGGTCTCTCTCGCAGTTAACCTATACATGCAACACAGGTTCCACTCCAGTCCAGCAGGGGGAACTCTGAACCTGACTTGAGTGGAGGAGTGCTCTCTGAGGGCCAAGAGGAAGGAGTGAGGAGTTAGCGTGAGGAGGGTGAAGAGTGCAGATGTGAGGAAGAGGTGCGGAGATCGAGCAGCGAGGGAAGGCTCATCTCCATCGAGAGCACATGATCTGGAGCCTGGTCTCCATGGTTGTATGGATACTAATGGTCCAGCAACAGACACCAGTGGAGTAGTAGGCTGTAAATGCAATACTCCCATCTAAGACTTGAGGGCACCACAGCAACTTGGATAGTGAGCCGGGACTTTGGAGCGAGGAGTCCCCGACGCAGGCTACAGCTGTCTGCTGTGCAAGTATAGTTCTTGGGAACATCTGACAGGAGGAACTCCAGTGTAAATCAGTACTAGGAGTACTTCACTCAAGTAAGTGCTAGGAAGGAGACTGCACAGCCAGTCTGCTGAGAGAGAATCCCTAAGTTGCTTCCAGGCTAACCTGCTCCGGTACCATCTGTAACCAGGACCCTGGACTGCATTTATCAAGTAAAGGTACAGAAATTGCATATTGCTGTGTCTTGTCTGCTTCCTACCCTGCCGGCACTGCTACATCATCGTTCCAACCACCACTACACTGCCCTGGGACTACAGCCCCACCTGTGGGGAGCTTCACCATCTTGGCTGCAACACACCACCAGCCCCAGAGGATCTGCATGCAGCGTCGGCTTAACATCTCACTTGCCGAACGCCACAGGTGGCGTCACAAACTATTCATTTAATCCACTACATTCCACCATTCAATTTCCCCTATTAATTGGGCGCCCAGGGCCATGGACCGGCTCACCGCTGCTGTGACACATCCCGCTGATACAGGCCCGTTACCGAGTACCCCACAGCCCTGGGAGGGCGACTCAACTTGGCGTCACGAACAGGATTACGGAGCCTGGTATCCCCGGGTCCTATGTGCCATAGACTGTGTTTGTGCCTTAGACTGTGTTAGTGCCATCGCCGCCATTGCTGCACTGCTTGGCGCGCGCGGGAAAGCAAAAGAGGCGGAGCCCCTCAGATAGCAAGAAGCAATGAGGTCCCGTGCGGGAAGAGGGAAAAGCGCGCGAGACGTGGGAGGAGCTGAGGCCTAGAGCCCGGAGCATCAGGCCTGCGAAGCGGCCGCCGGTAAGCTCACACAACCCCCGGCCCTGGCTAACGTTAACTAGGGGGGAAGAGAATGTCTGTGCCACGCAGCAATGCAGCGGCGGACGCCGCTGCCAACCGCTCAGCGCCGCAAGATGATGGATCCAATATGGCTGCGGCTCCGTTAGCGCCCACCGCAGCGGTCCCCATAATGCCGCTGTCCATGCCCTACCTTCCGGGAGCAGCCTGGCTGCCGCAGTATTCAGGGGAGTCACATACCCTGAGTGAATTCAAAGAGACTGTGTAGTTTGTTTGAAGTATACCCTTTATCTGAGAGTCAGAAAGTGAACATCCTTATTGGACAGCTAACAGGTGCAGCACAGAGAGAAGTGAAAGCCTGGCAGGACACTGACAAAGAGACTGTTAAGAAAATCCTGGCTAAGCTAAGGAGCACCTTTGACACACGCACTGCCGCAGAGATCAAGATGAGGTTCTTTGGATGTAAACAGAAAGCGCAGGACAGTATAAGGGACTATGCTCTTAACCTGCATGAGGCGCTGCGAGCAGTTAAGCAAATTGATCCTGATAGTGTGAAGGAAGAAGATAAACTGTTAAAGGAGCAGTTCATTGAAGGACTCCTATCCAGTACCCACCGGGGACAGCTGCGCATCATAACCCTGCAAAACCCTGATCTGGACTTTGCTGATTTTAAGGACAGGGCTATTCGGGTACTGTCAGTCGTCCAGCACTTCCCCAGTGCCCAGCGATCACCTACCACCAGGAAACAACCTCTTTCCCTTCCATCCCTGTGGAGACTGATGCCCAGACTCTCGATAAAGACCCAGCTGAAGATCTATGTCTACAGGTCCAGAAGTTGACCAAAGGAATGGCTGCCCTTACTAAAACTGTGCAGTCCCTGCAGGTATCCTTCAAGGAGAAGATCCAGCTTGCCTCCAGTCCAGAGGATGTCCCGTGGCTCCGGAAGAAGAGGATTCCGCCACTCCAAGGGAGAACCAACGATCGCTATGACCCGGACGGACGTCCCATCTGTCGTAACTGCCGCAGGACAGGCCACATCGCGAGGTTCTGTCATTTAAATGAGCAACCCCTGGGGCAGAGGGCCAACCCCCAGGAGTAGGACCACAAGGCCCAAGGAACTGGCGAGCCAAGTATATTGAAGGGAGACCGATCCTTCCAGTGGTGATTGACGGCATCCCCATAAATGCTTTGCTGGACACTGGCTCCCAGGTGACCACTATGCCCTATATCCTTTATAAGAGGTATTGGGCTGACTCTAAACTCACCCGTGGCCCAGCTGATGAACTAACAGTAGTTGCCAGTAATGGTCAGTCTTTAGCACAAGTGGGATGTAAAGAAATTACTGTTAAAGTGGGGAGGGTGGAGTAGAAATCTCAAGGTCTGATAGTTGTGGATATTGATCAACGCGAATGTAATCCCATGATGACTCTTGGTACAAATGTAATTGAAAGTTGTCTTTCCGAGGTTATTGTCTTGTTGCAAAAGGTGCCTGAGACTGCTGGTTTTGGTGAACAACGAGTCCTGCAGAAGGAGATCAAGGCCCTGATGCAAAGACAGCAGGTAGAACTCTCTGGTGGAGAAATTGGCAGTGTCAGAGTGAGTGATGCTTTCCCCATTACAATACCCCCCAGATGTGAAATGTTGATTTGGTGTCGGGCAGCTATAGGCCTCAGAGGAAAAGATTACCAGGCATTGGTAGAACCAGTATATTCTGACAGCAGGCCCACTGTCCTGACAGCCAGAGGGGTGGTTGATGTACGTAAAGGGAGAGTACCTATACGCCTTTTGAATTGTGGGGAGGAGGAAGCCACAATACCTCAGTACGCCACTGTTGCTAAGCTGCTCACTGTCAGTAATAATGCAATGCAGGCAGCAGAGCCCTTGGTCTCATCCGACCAGGTGGAGGACAATGGTTCTGGAAAGCAGCTAGAGGAGTGGTGCCAGCAACTGCAGGTGGGGACTGACTCTACACCTTCATACCAGAAAAATCGGGTTTACAGGGTGACTCAGGAATATGAGTGGGTATTCAGTAAACACCCCCTAGATTTGGGGAAGGCAAAAGGGGTTCAACATCATATCCCCACTGGAGATCATCCACCCATAAAAGAAAGGTACCGGCCTATACCCCCAACACAATACCAATGTGCCAAAGGTATGTTTAGAGATGAAGGAAGCAGGGGTCATCAGAGACAGTTGTAGCCCCTGGGCAGCCCCAATAGTTTTTGCAAAGAAAAAGGATGGTACCATGAGAATTTGTGTTGATTACAGGAAAATTAACAGCATTACACATAAAGATGCCTACCCATTACCCAGAATTGAAGCGTCATTAGCTGCACTTAAAACTGCTAACTACTTTTCCAATTTGGATCTCATTAGTGGGTACTGGCAGGTTCCCGTGGCAGAGGCAGACAAGGAGAAAACAGCATTTACCACTCCAATGGGTCTCTGTGAGTTCAACTATATGCTATTCGGGCTCTGCACTGCCCCAGGAACATTTCAACGGCTGATGGAGTGCTGCCTGGGACACATGAACTTTGAGACAGTCCTGTTGTACCTTGATGATGTCATTGTTTTTTCCAAGACTTATGAAGACCATCTGGAGCACCTGGCTGAGTTGTTTGAAGCCTTGTTCAATTTTGGCCTAAAGGTGAAGCCTTCCAAATGCCACCTCCTGAAGCCCAAGGTACAGTACCTCGGTCATGTGGTGAGTGCAGAAGGTGTGGCACCAGATCCTGACAAGGTCACAGTCATCCGGGACTGGCCGAAGCCCAGCAACCTCCATGAAGTACGCCAGTTCCTCAGACTGGTAGGCTACTACCGAAGATTCATCAAAGGCTTTACTGAAATAGCCACCCCGATGCAAAATCTTCTGGTGGGACAGTCCAAGAAAGCCAAACAGAAAAATTCCACCTTTGAATGGACTGAGGAGTTGGAGAAATCCTTCACTCGATTGAAGATGGCTCTCACAGGTGATGAAGTTCTGGCCTACCCAGATTATGACAAACCCTTTGTGTTGTACACTGATGCCAGCAGCGTGGGACTAGGAGCAGTGCTGTCACAGGTACAGAATGGAAAAGAAAGAGTGATCACCTACGCCAGTAGGAAGCTGCGTCCCACTGAAAGGAGCCCTGACAACTACAGTTCCTTCAAGCTGGAGTTCCTTGCCATAGTCTGGGCTGTCACTGAAAGATTCAAGCATTACCTAGCTTCAGCCAAGTTTACTATCTTCACGGACAACAACCCGTTGACTCACTTGGAAACTGCCAAGGTAGGAGCACTGAAGCAGCGATGGATGGCTTGGCTGTCTAACTATGAATTTACCATCAAGTACCGAGCAGGGCACAAGAATGCCAATGCTGATGCGCTGTCCAGAATGCCTAATCTGCCAGATGCAGGAGAAGACCCAGAGTCTCTTGAAGAAATCGAGTTACCTCCCTTCCACCGGCCAATTGCGGCCCAACGTGCTCAAGGAGTGAGAAACAGATGGTCTGGCTTGAAAGAGGTCACCCTAAATCCATTGCCCCATCATGATTGGGCAGAAACTCAGAATAATGACCCCGCAGTCCGCCTGGTGAAGGAACAACTGTCACAAGCTAAATCACGCCCAGAGTCGGATGCTCCTGAAGAAACCCAGCAGTTGTGGAAGGAAAGAGGCCGGCTGTTCATCTATGAAGGAAAGCTGTGTCGGAGGAGTAACAATGCACGCACTCATGAGCTGGTCTGGCAGGTGATAGACCCAAAGAGAGAGGCATCAATGGTCCTGGAAGCATCCTCAATGGAGCTGGACACTTCGGATGGAAGAAGTTGGAAGCATTGCTCCGGGAGAGGTTCTACTGGGCTGGTATGAGGAAAGCCATTGAGAGGTGGTGCCGAGAGTGTGGACAATGTAACCTTCACAGAAAGGATCGAAACAGCCAGAGAGCTCCTCTGCAGCCAATAGCAACCAAACAGCCACTCGAGTTGGTAGCCCTGGACCATGTGAAGCTGGATCCAAGCCGGTCAGGCTACATCTATGCTCTTACCATTGTGGACCACTGCTCAAGATCCCTGGTAGTTGTGCCTGTCAAAGATCAAACAGCCAGGACAGCAGCCAGAGCATTCCAACAGCACTTCTGTAGACCACATGGCTATCCTGAGCAAGAGCTTACAGATCAAGGTCCCGCCTTTGAGGCAGAAGTGTTCCAGGAATTCTGTAACTTGTATGGTTGTAAGAAGATCCGGACAACACCATACCATCCGCAGACCTATGGCATGTGTGAAAAGATGAACCAGGTGGTGATTGATCTACTGAAAACCTTGCCTTTGGAGGAGAGGAATCTGTGGCCAGAAAAGTTGCCAGATCTGGTAGACCTCTACAACCACATTCCTGTGAATTCCACTAACTATACTCCAGCCTACCTAATAAGAGCGAGGCCTGGTAAACTGCCTATGGATTTGGATATGGGAGTCCTGACACCTGAAGTGACATCACCAGATGCTGACTGGAACACAGAGAGGCAGCAACAGTACAGAATAGAGTTGAGCGAAACGGGTCGAAAAATTTCAAAAGTCGCCGACTTTTGGTAAAGTCGGGTTTCATGAAACGAAACCCGACCCTAGGGTGAGGTCGGCCACGAGCTCGGCGACTTTAGCGCCAAAGTTGCATTTCAAAAGTTTGTTTTCTGCCCTTTTTCAGCCAATCAGGATCCACGGACACTGTGGGCAACGTGATGACATAGGCAGGGGTCACCACCATCTTTGAGAAGGGCATGCAAGTGATTGGCTTGCTTTGGGGGGCGTCACAGGGAGTATAAAAGGGCGTGCACGCCGACCGCCATGTTACTCATGCTGATCTCAGAATAGGGAGAGCTGCTGCTGCTGCTGATTCTGTAGGGAGAGCGTTAGGCAGGGAAGAAGACACCAAAAACTGCTTCTGCTGCTAGCGATTTTGCCTGTACAACACACCAGTTACTGTGCAGTGCAAGTGGAGGCTATATTTTGCAGGATCAGCTGTGTTGGTTGTTAGGCTGCCTTATAAGGCTTCCTGATAGCTGCATTGCTGTTTTCCCACTGCTCTGCAAACTGCTTTTTTTAAAAGCAATCCAAATTTTTTTTTTTGTCCTGGTGAGGTGCTGAGCGTGCATTTGTTCACACCATACAGCGGTGTAGGCTCCTCACACAGTACCGTGTAACGGCTGTTATCACGGCCACAGTGAAGCTATCTGTGTGTGACTCTGTAAGAATAAGTCGAGGACATGTTCCGTTCTTACAGACCTCGACCTTCTAGTTTTGTCTGTTTTTCAAACAGTTAAGTAGATTTGCTGTTTGATCACATTCAAAACTATAGAGAGACAGCGTGTGTCAGTCCGTATACTTAAAAAACACGGAGTTTGACAATTTTACGGACACCGGACAGCGGTGTATGTGCACGCTCCTCTCTCAGTACCGTGTAACGGCTGTTATCACGGCTACAGTGAAGCTATCTGTGTGTGACTCTGTAAGAATAAGTCGAGGACATGTTCCGTTCTTACAGACCTCCACCTTCTAGTTTTGTCTGTTTTTCAAACCGTTAAGTAGATTTGCTGTTTGATCACATTCAAAACTATAGAGAGACAGCGTGTGTCAGTCCGTATACTTAAAAAACACGGAGCTTGACAATTTTACGGACACCGTACAGTGGTGTACGTGCACGCTCCTCTCTTAGTACCCTGTAACGGCTGTTATCGGCCACAGTGAAGCTATCTGTGTGTGACTCTGTAAGAATAAGTCGAGGACATGTTCCGTTCTTACAGACCTCCACTCTAGGGAGATTCCTATTCTGCCCAATTCTATATACACTAGCCAATTTCTGCCTGTGACATAGCGGTGTGATATTCACTGGGCCTCACACAATCCAACAGTGTCCACAAGTGTGTTCAGAAATTCTACATCTCCCCTGTCCTATAGTGACATTTTTCACACCTGCGAGATTGAGCCTGTGACATAGCGGTGTGATATTCACTGGGCCTCACACAATCCAACAGTGTCCACAAGTGTGTTCAGAAATTCTACATCTGCCCTGTCCTATAGTGACATTTTTCACACCTGCGACATTGAGCCTGTGACATAGCGGTGAGATATTCACTGGGCCTCACACAATCCAACAGTGTCCACAAGTGTGTTCAGAAATTCTACATCTCCCCTGTCCTATAGTGACATTTTTCACACCTGTGACATTGAGCCTGTGACATAGCGGTGTGATATTCACTGGGCCTCACACAATCCAACAGTGTCCACAAGTGTGTTCAGAAATTCTACATCTGCCCTGTCCTATAGTGACATTTTTCACACCTGCGACATTGAGCCTGTGACATAGCGGTGTGATATTCACTGGGCCTCACACAATCCAACAGTGTCCACAAGTGTGTTCAGAAATTCTACATCTGCCCTGTCCTATAGTGACATTTTTCACACCTGCGACATTCAGCCTGTGACATAGCGGTGTGATATTAACTGGGCCTCAACACAATCCAAAAGTGTCCACAAGTGTGTTCAGAAATTCTACATCTGCCCTGTCCTATAGTGACATTTTTCACATCTGCGACATTGAGCCTGTGACATAGCGGTGTGATATTCACTGGGCCTCACAATCCAACAGTGTCCACAAGTGTGTTCAGAAATTCTACATCTCCCCTGTCCGATATACACCTTGTACCTTGTTTTACATTACTATATAGTTTGTGGGATTTTGTGTACATTTTTACCAAAAATGAGGAAGGCTGGTGGAAGAGGCCATGGAATTGGGCGGGGGTTGCCAGCTGGTAATGATGGTGTTGGTGGTGGATCTGATGGTAGTGGCAAAAGCAAAATAGGACCGAATGCAGGAGGTGTTGAGCCTGCGTCATCGTCTGGCTCCATAAGGCTTCGAAGGCTTAGTTTTCTAGGAGTTGGCAAACCGCTTTTAACGCCAGAGCATCAGGAAAAAGTTTTGTCTTACATTGCTGACTCATCCTCCAGCTCTATCGCCTCCTCTTCTGAAGTTGAAAAAAATAAAAGCAATGAGTCGTCATTGGAGGCTCATGTACATGAACCACACCTTTCCTTGTGTCCTTCACCCCAACCAAGATTGAAGGATGACGCAGGCCATACAACTGATTACCACATGGAGCTGTTTTCACATACCATGCCTGGGTTATCAAGTGAAATGGTGAATTACCCAAGCCAAGATGAATCTGACATGGAGTACACTGATGCACAGCCACTGATAGATGATTCTGCTGGTACATTCACTCAGAGCACTACATTGTCCTCGCAGTGTACAGAGCCAGATTCTGACCCTGATGAGACTCAGGTGCCCCTTCCCGCACACTATACCACCATACACGGTGACACAGAGGAAGGTGCACATGCCATTGAAGAGGAGGTAATGGATGACCCAGTTGTTGACCCAGATTGGCATCCATTGGAGGAAGAGGGTGCTGCTTCCAATAGCTCAGATGAGGAGGAGGAGCATCCACAGCAGACATCGACATCACAACAGCTGTTTTCTGGCAGGCCCGGAGCACTCCAAAGACAGGTTCCAAAAATCAAAAGAGTTGCTGGACAGCTTGTCCAGACGGTCAAAATAGCACAGCGTGCAAGGCCGCAAAATGTCTTCCAAAGTAGGAAGAGTGCAGTGTGGCACTTTTTTGAACAAAATCCTCATGATCAGGCCAAGGTTATCTGTAAGAAGTGCGCAAAGACCTTTAGCCGAGGGAAAAATTTGAATACCAGTTGCATGCTTAGACATTTAACCAGCATGCACTTGCAAGCGTGGACACAACACCAAACCTCAAGTACCACATGTGCAACTGATCACAAAGAAGGTAGTCAGCAACGCTACATTGTTTCCCCCAATGTAAGCCCACCGGTTAGCACAGCAGCAAATGTTGAGGTGTCATAGCAAGGCCAAAGCAGTCAGGGAATCCCACTGTTATATCAACGAAAGACTGAATATAGACCATCAGAAAGAACACCAACTCCATCACCATCATCAACCCTCTCTCAGTCCGCCCTGTCCACCGCTAGTTCCACCATATGCAGCTCTCAAGTCCAGTTCACCCTCCCCTAGACTATGAGTAGGTCAAGAAAGTACTCAGTCTCTCATCCGCGTACACTGGGTTTGAACGCCCACATTGCCAAACTAATCTCGTTAGAGATGATGCCCTATCCGTTGGTGGAAAGCGCAGCTTTCGACGAACTCATGGCCTATGCAGTACCACGCTATGACCTACCCAGTCGCCACTTCTTCTCTCGCAAAGCCATCCCAGCCCTCCACCATCATGTGAAAGACCGCATTGTCCATGCACTTAAGCAGTCAGTGAGTGGAAAGGTGCACCTCACAACAGATGCATGGTCCAGTCGGCATGGCCAGGGCCGTTACGTGTCCATCACTGCGCACTGGGTTAATGTGGTGGATGCAGGGTCCACAGTGGACAGCGGTGGTGGGACAGTGCTGCCTAGCCCACGGTATAGGAAACAGTTGGCTGTAGGCGTTCCACCCTCCTCCTCCAGAAGCGAAAGCTCGTCCACAGAGCGCAGTCGTAAGAGCACTCCATCTGCAGCTGCCATTGTTGCACACGAGGTGTCCCCTTATCGAGCAGCTAGTGGAAAGCGTCAGCAGGCTGCGTTGCAGATGATGTGTTTGGGCGACAGACACACCGCGGAGGTCCTGGCCGAGTACTTTCAGCGACAAACAGTCATGGCTGGGCACAGTGGACAGTACACATCTTGAGGCAGGCAAGGTAGTTAGTGATAACGGCCGTAATTTTGTTGCAGCCATAGCCCTTTCAAAACTCAGCCATATACCTTGCTTGGCTCACACCTTGAACCTGGTGGTGCAGTGCTTCCTCAACAATTATCCGGAGTTAACAGCCCTACTCCAGAAGGTGCGAAGACTGGTCGCCTGTACACTCCATTCGTATGCAGAAGCTGCAGCGATTGCTCCACCTTCCCAACCACCGCCTCATTATCGACATTGCAACAAGGTGGAACTCCACCCTGCACATGGTTGAGCGGCTGTGCAAACAGAGGCAGGCCATAATGCATTTGTGGGAACATACACGGCCAGGCACTTTGAGAGCAGACATGGAGTTGACAGGTGTGAAGTGGTCGAAGCTGAAAGACCTCTGTAAAGTCCTTCAGTGTTTTGAGGAATGCACATGGCTGGTAAGCGCAGACGACGCCATCCTAAGCATGAGCATCCCACTTATGCGTCTGCTCATGCAAACTTTGACGCACCTTAAGGAGCAGGCATCTGCAGCCAATGTTGACGAGGAGGAAGAGGAGGAGGGAATCCTTGATGACATTCAGCCATTGTCTGCTCAGGGACCTCTCCTGGACGAGGTGGAGGAAGAAGAGGAGGAGGAGGATGATGATGGGGATGATTACTTAGGGGAGGAGGATGCATCTCGTGGGGCAAGTGAAAATGTTGGCGTGGCAAGGTCTGGTACAGGGTTTGTGCATGACTGGAGGGATGTGGATTTGCCAGAAAGTGCTCCTCCAACCAGCACTCGCAGTGCATCATTGACACCGGGAACATTGGCCCACATGTCAGATTATCCCTTGCAGATCCTAAAAAGGGACCCCCGCATTGCCAAAATGATGAACGATGACGACTACTGGTTGGCCAGCATCCTGGATCCACGCTATAAAGGCAAATTACAAAACATCATGCCACACGAGAACCTTGACCTAATATTGGCTAATAAACAAGCAACTCTGGTAAACCGGTTGGTTGAGGCATTCCCAGCACACAGCAGCGGTGATGGTTCTCACACGAGCCGTACGGGCCAGGGGCAGCTTGGCAGAGGTGTTCATGGTGCACACAGCAGAAGTGGCGTTGGAGACAGGGGTTTCATGACAATGTTGTAGACTGATTTTTCCAGTACCGCTCACACAACTGGTAATACTGCATCGATGGAAAGTGACAGGAGACAGCAGTTGTCAACTATGGTTACATACTACTTCTCGTCCCATATCGATGTTCTCCCGCACAGGTCATTCCCCTTTGACTATTGGGCCGCTAAACTGGACACCTGGCCTGAATTGGCACAATATGCCTTACAGGAGCTCGCTTGCCCAGCTGCAAGTGTGCTATCGGAAAGAGTCTTCAGTGCAGCTGGATCAATCCTGACAGAAAAAAGGACCCGCCTGTCAAACCAAAATGTGGATGATCTAACCTTCATTAAAATGAACCATGCATGGGTTTCCAAGGATTTTGTCCCACCTTCCCTTGATGACACATAGGTTGCCAGAAAAATGGCTTGCTTTGGTCCTCCTCCTATTCCGCGAACTTGACCTATTTCGCCTTTTGCAGCAGCTGAATGTCCCACATCAACATATGCCACTTTGTAAACCGCCCTAACTGGGCTGCCCCCCCCATGGCCGGGGTCACCACCTAGCGCACGAAACCGTGCGAGTGCCGTTGCCCTGGACAGGTGGGTAGGCCGACTCTTGGGCGCGGGCACTGGCATAGGGTCCCTCATAGTGCAATCAAGTGTCTCTGACGGTGGTGGTGCACACCCGCCGTCAGACACACCGCCGTACTATGAGGGGCCCAGTGCTAGTACCGACGCCCACGAGTGTGCCCCCCTAGCTTGGGCAGGGCCCCAGCATTTGCAATGTTTACCTCTCCCTGCTCCTCCGCTGTGTAGTCTGGGCTGTCAAATCCTTCACTGGGAGTGCCACTACAAATTGATTGAACTGAAAGATGGTGGTTAAGATGTAGCTATGCCCTGTCCTGCTGGCCGTGCTCTAGCTCCAGATGATCAATGGCTTCCATTTCTTATGGACGTCGACTCACAATGACATGCAGTGGTGGTTTATCATCAGCTTTCACAGTTTTCCTACTCACAAACGTGTGACATTCCGGCGCACATTTTAAAATGTGCCCTCTCATGCCAATCAAATAGAATCGCCTACAGCCTGTGGCTTCTGTCTTTTGCACTCCAAAGATACGTGACAGATCATGATAGCCAGTGAGCACCATGTTTACATCGCTCCCTGTGATAAAAATTTGATTGAGATGAGTAACAGTGATGGAATCAACGGAAGTGCGATACAGCAAGACTTTATTCACAAAAAAATGTTTTCACTGTCTCAACACACAAATTAATTGAGGGTCAGCATCGCCTATGAGAATTGTGACGGAAGTTTTTCCCGTGAATAGTAATTCCTAGAATTCTGCAATCACTAGCCTTTATGTCAGTAATTGTATGCATCTCATTTCCTATTGCAGAGAGGCTGGACTGTATTACTGAGACAGAAATATACAGTGGGGAAAAAAAGTATTTAGTCAGTCAGCAATAGTGCAAGTTCCACCACTTAAAAAGATGAGAGGCGTCTGTAATTTACATCATAGGTAGACCTCAACTATGGGAGACAAACTGAGAAAAAAAAATCCAGAAAATCACATTGTCTGTTTTTTTTTTCATTTTATTTGCATATTATGGTGGAAAATAAGTATTTGGTCAGAAACAAGCAATCAAGATTTCTGGCTCTCACAGACCTGTAACTTCTTCTTTAAGAGTCTCCTCTTTCCTCCACTCATTACCTGTAGTAATGGCACCTGTTTAAACTTGTTATCAGTATAAAAAGACACCTGTGCACACCCTCAAACAGTCTGACTCCAAACTCCACTATGGTGAAGACCAAAGAGCTGTCAAAGGACACCAGAAACAAAATTGTAGCCCTGCACCAGGCTGGGAAGACTGAATCTGCAATAGCCAACCAGCTTGGAGTGAAGAAATCAACTGTGGGAGCAATAATTAGAAAATGGAAGACATACAAGACCACTGATAATCTCCCTCGATCTGGTGCTCCACGCAAAATCCCACCTCGTGGGGTCAGAATGATCACAAGAACGGTGAGCAAAAATCCCAGAACCACGCGGGGGGACCTAGTGAATGAACTGCAGAGAGCTGGGACCAATGTAACAAGGCCTACCATAAGTAACACACTACGCCACCATGGACTCAGATCCTGCAGTGCCAGACGTGTCCCACTGCTTAAGCCTGTACATGTCCGGGCCCGTCTGAAGTTTGCTAGAGAGCATTTGGATGATCCAGAGGAGTTTTGGGAGAATGTCCTATGGTCTGATGGAACCAAACTGGAACTGTTTGGTAGAAACACAACTTGTCGTGTTTGGAGGAAAAAGAATACTGAGTTGCATCCATCAAACACCATACCTACTGTAAAGCATGGTGGTGGAAACATCATGCTTTGGGGCTGTTTCTCTGCAAAGGGGCCAGGACGACTGATCCGGGTACATGAAAGAATGAATGGGGCCATGTATCGTGAGATTTTGAGTGCAAACCTCCTTCCATCAGCAAGGGCATTGAAGATGAAACGTGGCTGGGTCTTTCAACATGACAATGATCCAAAGCACACCGCCAGGGCAACGAAGGAGTGGCTTCGTAAGAAGCATTTCAAGGTCCTGGAGTGGCCTAGCCAGTCTCCGGATCTCAACCCTATAGAAAACCTTTGGAGGGAGTTGAAAGTCCGTGTTGCCAAGCGAAAAGCCAAAAACATCACTGCCCTAGAGGAGATCTGCATGGAGGAATGGGCCAACATACCAACAACAGTGTGTGGCAACCTTGTGAAGACTTACAGAAAACGTTTGACCTCTGTCATTGCCAACAAAGGATATATCACAAAGTATTGAGATGAAATTTTGTTTCTGACCAAATACTTATTTTCCACCATAATATGCAAATAAAATGAAAAAAAAAAACAGACAATGTGATTTTCTGGATTTTTTTTTCTCAGTTTGTCTCCCATAGTTGAGGTCTACCTATGATGTAAATTACAGACGCCTCTCATCTTTTTAAGTGGTAGAACTTGCACTATTGCTGACTGACTAAATACTTTTTTTCCCCACTGTATATGAAGATTTAAAAATAACACGAAAAGTATATACTGTAGTTGTGTACGCCTCAAATGCATTTCCTTTTTTCCACTTTTTAGATTGCTGTGTAATCCATACTGAGAACACGTAGATTTTACATGTTTAAACTATGCTATATATACCTGCTATCCAGTGATAAAGTACCCTTTCTCAACTTTGTATAATCTGGTCAAATCCATACTGGGCCTGAGAACATCTGAGTCTGCCTCCTGATCTATAGACATATATTTTTAATGTGTAAACTAGGCTACATATATATGTGTTATCCGGTGAAACGGTACCATTTATCAACTTTCTACAATGTTGTTGAATCCATACTGGGCTTGAGAACGGCTGCCGAGCTGTTAAGCAAGCTACAGCACCTGTGGTTTGGACACGTAATTTTTTCAGGAATGACGGTTAGGCCTAACTGCGGAATTGCGGTTGACCTGAACTTACTGGGAAATCATTGTTCGTTCGTGGGGAATAATCTGAATCCCAGATCCCCATCACTAACGGAGTTCAGCAGGTTATCTGCACCTGTAAGCGACAAAAGCTGGTCTTTTCAGTGTAGCGTGCATGCAGCCCTGGACATGTACGGGAATGCTAGACCTGTTATTGCTCGATCTCATGTGCCAGAGCCTCGCTTATCCCTCTAGTAAGCTTGACGCGTACTGCGGGGGCATGCCGGAGTCTCGGTTGCTAACGGAATAAAGCTGAGAAATCGCTAGCACAACTACAAATACACATACCACACCACACACAGAATCGACACAGCTTCCAAAGTGTGCATCTTTCCTTTAGGTGGCATGGTTGTGGTTTCCCGGGTGGAGTCCAATTAAACCACAGGCTCCACTCCTGATGGTGCCCTTTTGGACATTCCTTTAAGGTTCAGCTTTGCAATCATACTGCCCCCGGAAACCAAAAACTTTGCCTTCATGGACGCTGTTTGGAGGTTCGTGGGAATAACGCCGCCCGATCAGCATTCGGCATATGGGTCGCCCTCCCAGGGCTGTGGGGTACTCGGTATCGGGCCGGTGTCAGTGGGATGTGTCACAGCAGCGGTGACCCGGACGGTGGCCCTGGGCACCCATGTAAATGGCGTGGTATAATGGTAAAGAGTTTATATAGATAGTTTGACGCCACCTGTGGTGTTCGGCAACATAGATGTTAAGCCGACGCTGCATGCAGATCCTCTGGGACTGATGTTGTGCAGCAAAGATGGTGAAGCTCCCCACAGGTGGAGCTGGAGTCCCAGGGAAGTGTAGATGTAGTGATGGGGGAAAGGCACAGGCGATGTAGGTGCTGGTACCCAGATGTAGCGGTGCTGGAATAACTGTAGGACACCAGAGCTTGCAGTTCCAAAGCTTTACTCACAGTCTGCAGGTTACACAGATGTCTGCCTCCGTGCTGTGTCCTCCGGGTCAGGACCTCAGCCAACCTCCAGGACCAAAATGGAAAGCTCCCTTCCAACACTCCGCCAACATGTACCTTCCTGAACGTTTCCTTTCTAGCGCTTGTGGGGGAAGCACTCACAGGACCGTGGTTCATTGAAGCGCCTCCTGTCTAACAGATGTTCCTCAGACTTTACTTGTATGGCAGACAGCTGTAGCCTTTTCCTTCTGGCTCCCACACGTCGATGCTGGGGCCTCCGAGCCTTAGTTGGGTCCAGAGCATTTATAGCTGCTACTTCCCCCGGTTTCTGCTGCAGGAACGTCAGTGTCCCTACAAACTCGGAGACCGGAATCGGGACCATGCGCTCCAGCTCGGAGTGAGCCTTAACTCTGCTCATCCTCCAGCTCCCCTTCTCACGTCCACACACTTCCCCTTCCCTGCACAGAGTGCCCTAACTTACCTCCTCCCGACCACAGAGAGCAGCTCCTCAGCAGTCACATTCAGAGGTCTCCCTGCTAGCCTGGAGTGGGAAATGTGTTGTGTGTTGGTTTCACTGCTAGAGAGATCCTTCGTTGCTCCCAAGCTTGACAACACACTCCCTAGGAGGAAGGTAATGCCACAGTGGCGACCGTACTCTTGGGGACGCCACAAGTGCACTGAGGCCCAGCCACTGCTGGATGATGCTGCTGGTACATTGACCCAGACCCCTACATTCCCCTCGCACTCTACACTGCCAGAATCTGACCCAGAAGAAACTCAGGTTCCCCTTCCCACATACTATACCACCTTACATGGTGACAAAGAGGAAGGTGCAGATGAAAGTGCAGGTTCTTGAGCAGGTGGGGGGGGCATACTCATGGGCGATGGCACTGGCACAGGGCACCGCATAGTACGCAAAAGTGTCTCTGCTGATGGGAGGGCTTAAACAGCCAAGTGCAGTGAGATGGAAGATGGGGACGACAAGGAGTTCAGAGCAGTGCTGGGATTCCCTAGCAAGGAGACTTATGTAATTGTTTTCAATGTTGGGACAGCAATTTTTGGGGAGCACTATACTCTGGTGAATGATATATGGGGCCCACCATACACTGGAGAATTCCAAAGGTGGACATCAGACACTGGAGCAGCATTTACAGGGCCCATTATACACTAGAGCAGTAGAAATGGGGCCCATTATATATGGAGCATTATTTGGGCCCATAAGACAGTGGAGCTTCATCCATTGGGACCAACATATACTATAGTATTATGTGGAGCTCATCATATACAGTTTAAAACATTATATGGAATCAATGATTCCATATGGAGAAATATATGGGCCTCATTACTCTGTATAGCGCACTAAGCACTGGCCATAATACTGTATGGAGTTATATACTGTCCATTTTTGGAGGTATTGGAGAATTTAAAATGGATATCAGTCATGAGATGTAAGAAGTGAAGTATTTTTCATTGTACTATACTGCTATTTCTCTGCCGTATCGGAGCATCATGAGTTGTTGTATGTGTTAAAGGGGCGCTCTTTGGCCCTGGGCCTACGAAAACCTGGAGCCAGCCCTACCCCCCCACAACTGTAGCCAAATAACCCCCATTTTTCAGTGTGTAACTAGTATTATGAAGTAAATTAAGGTTGACAAGCTTAAGTAATAAGAATTGATACTTTTGGCATTCAAATGGGCACTGTAGGTGTGTTTCCTGTCCTCCTCTCACTGCCGACTTTAATTCTCCATTTACTTACATTGGGTTTCGTGTTTCGGTCGGACCCCCGACTTTTCCCTGTAGTCGGCCAATTTTGCTCGACCCGACTTTTGGAAAAGTCGGGTTTCATGAAACGAAACTCGACTCTAAAAAACCAAAAGACGCTCAACTCTAGTACAGAAGAGTACAAGAGTGTGTGGAAAAGAGTCGAGCTCAGGCAAGACAAAAGCAAGAAAGGCACTACAATCAGCATGCATCTGCAGTTCCCTTGTCACCAGGAGAACAAGTCCTCAAGAGGAAAAGAAGACTGCATAAATTGGATGACCAATGGGAAGCGGAACCCTACACCATTCTACCCTCAAACTTTGACAATACCAAGGTGTGCCTTATTAGTAAAGATGGAGGAGAAACCTCAGCAGTAGAGTTGAGCGACTTTTGTTTTTTTATGGTCGAGTTTCGTTTCGTGAAACCCGACTTTTCCAAAAGTCGGGTCGAGCAAGATCGGCCGATTATAGGGAAAAGTCGGGGTCGTCCCGAAACACGAAACCCAATGTAAGTCAATGGGGAATAAAAGTCGGCAGTGAGAGGAGGACAGGAAACACACCAACAGTGCCCATTTGAATGCCAAAAGCATCAATTCTTCTTACTTAAGCTGGTCAACCTTAATTAACTTCATAATACAAGTTACGCACTGAAAAATGGGGGTTATTTGGCTAAAGTTGTGGGGGGGTAGGGCTGGCTCCAGGTTTTCATGTGCCCTGGGCGAAAGAGCGCCCCTTTAACACATAATACCACAACTCATCATGCTCCGATACGGCAGAGAAATAGCGGTATAGTACAATGAAAAATACTTCACTTTTTACATCTCATGACGAGGCCCATCTATTTCTCCATACAGAATCATTGGTCCCATATAATGTTTGAAACAGTATATGATGAGCTCCACATAATGCTACAGTATATGTTGGTCCCCATGGATGAAGCTCCACTGTCTTATGGGCCCAAATAATGCTCCAAACATAATGGGCCCCATTTCTAATGCTCTAGTGTATAATGGGCCCTGTAAATGCTGCTCCAGTGTCTGATGTCCACCTTTGGAATGTTCCAGTGTATGGTGGGCCCCATCTATCATTCTCCAGACTATAGTGCTCCCCAAAAATTGCTGTCCCAACATTGAAAACAATCAAATAAGTCTCCTCGCTAGGGAATCCCTGTACTAGTCTGGACTCCTCGTCGTCCCCATCTTCCATCTCACTGCACAGTATTTCAACCTTGCAAGTGCTGTGATCCTGAGCAAGCAGGGGGGCCCACTCGTTGGCGACGGCACTGGCACAGGGCCCCTGATAGTACGGTGGTGTGTCTGATGGCGGGTGGGCCGAACCTGCACTTTCATCTGCAGCTTCCTCTTTGTCACCGTGTAAGATGGAACTGTATATGGGAAGGGTAACCTGAGTTTCATCAGGGTCAGATTCAGGCCGGGTAGCGTGCGAGGGGAATGTAGTGGTCTGGGTCAATGTACCAGCAGATTCATCGAGCAGTGGCTGGGCATCAGTGCACTTGTGTCACCCCCAGGAGTACGGTTGCCACAGTGGCATTACCTTCCTCCTAGGGAGTGTGATGTCATGCTTGGGAGCAACGAAGGATCTCTCTAGCAGGTTAACTGATTGGGCGGCGTTATTCCCACGAGTCATGACCCTCCAAACAGCATTCATGAAGGCAAAGTGTTTGTTTTTCGTGGGCAGTATGGTTGCAAAGCTGAACCTTAAAGGAATGTCCAGAAGGGCACCACCAGGAGTGGAGCCTACGGCATAATTTGACTCAACACGGGCAACCTCAACCATGCCAGCTACACAACAGATGCACACATTGCAAGCTTAATTCCGTTAACGAACAAGACTCCGTCATGCCCCGCGGTCCGAGTCCGGCTTACTAGAGGGACACATGAGGCTCTGGCACATGAGATTGGCCAATAACTGGTGTGTCATGCTCTTACATGTCCGTGGCTGCATGTGCGCTACACTGAAAAGGCCAGCGTTTGTCGCTTACAGGTGCAGATAACCCGCTGAACAACGTTAGTGATGGGGATCACTGATTACAATTATTACCCGCGAACAATGATTTCCCAGTAAGTGCAGGTCAACCGCAGTTCCGGAATTAGGCCTAACCGTCATTCCTAAAAAAAAATGAAAAACTTACGTGTGCAAACCACAGGTGCTGTAGCTTGCTTAACAGCTCGCCAGCCGTTCTCACGCCCAGTATGGGTTACACGTGATTGCACAAAGGTGAGAAAGGGTACCGTATCCCCGGATAACATGTATGGATAGTGTACACATTCAAAAGATATGTCTATACATCAGGAGGCAGGCTCAGACGGTGTTAGGCCCAGTATGGCTTGCACGTGATTGCACAAAGGTGAGAAAGGGTACCGTATCCCCGGATAACATGTATGGATAGCGTACACATTCAAAAGATATGTCTATACATCAGGAGGCAGGCTCAGACGGTGTAAGGCCCAGTATTGCTTGCAAGTGATTGCACAAAGGTGAGAAAGGGTACCGTATCCCCGGATAACATGTATGGATAGCGTACACATTCAAAAGATATGTCTATACATCAGGAGGCAGGCTCAGACTGTGTAAGGCCCAGTATGGCTTGCAAGTGATTGCACAAAGGTGAGAAAGGGTACCGTATCCCCGGATAACATGTATGGATAGCGTACACATTCAAAAGATATGTCTATACATCAGGAGGCAGGCTCAGACGGTGTTAGGCCAAGTATGGCTTGCAAGTGATTGCACAAAGGTGAGAAAGGGTACCGTATCCCCGGATAACATTTATGGATAGCGTACACATTCAAAAGATATGTCTATACATCAGGAGGCAGGCTCAGACGGTGTCAGGCACAGTATGGATTTGATGGCCCAGACTACACAGCAGAGGAGCAGGGAGAGGTAAAGATTGCAAATGCTGGGGCTCTGCCCAAGCAAGGGGGGCCCAATCGTGGGCGTTGGTACTGGCACTGGGCCCCTCATAGTACGGCGGTGTGTCTGACGGCGGGTGTGCACCACCACCGTCAGAGACACTTGATTGCACTATGAGGGACCCTGTGCCAGTGCCCGCGCCCAAGAGTCGGCCTACCCACCTGTCCAGGGCAACGGCACTCGCACGGTGTCGTGCGCTAGGTGGTGACCCCGGCCATGGGGGGGAGGCAGCACAGTTAGGGAGTTTTAGAAAGTGGCATATGTTGATTTTGGACATTCAGCTGATGCAAAAGGCGAAATAGGTCAAGTCCCAGGAAGAGGTGGACCAAAGCAAGCCATTTTTCTGTCACCCTATGTGTCATCAGGGGAAGGTGGGACAAAATCCTTGGAAACCCATGCATGGTTCATTTTAATGAAGGTTAGATCATCCACATTTTGAGTTGAGAGACGGGTCCTTTTTTCTGTCAGGATTGATCCAGCTGCACTGAAGACTCTTTCCGATAGCACACTTGCAGCTGGGCAAGCGAGCTCCTGTAAGGCATATTGTGCCAATTCAGGCCAGGTGTCCAGTTTAGCAGCCCAATAGTCAAAGGGGAATGACCTGTGTGGGAGAACATCGATATGGGAGGAAAAGTAGTTTGTATCCATAGTTGACAACTGCTGTCTCCTGTCACTTTCCATCGATGCAGTATTACCAGTTGTGTGAGCGGTACTTGAAAAATCAGTCCACAACATTGTCATGAAACCCCTGTCTCCAACGCCACTTCTGCTGTGTGCACCATGAACACCTCTGCCAAGCTGCCCCCAGCCCGTACGGCTCGTGTGAGAACCATCACCGCTGCTGTGTGCTGGGAATGCCTCAAGCAACCGATTTACCAGAGTTGCTTGTTTATTAGCCAATATTAGGTCAAGGTTCTCCTGTGGCATGATGTTTTGTAATTTGCCTTTATAGCGTGGATCCAGGATGCTGGCCAACCAGTAGTCGTCATCGTTCATCATTTTGGCAATGCGGGGGTCCCTTTTTAGGATCCGCAAGGCATAATCTGACATGTGGGCCAATGTTCCCGGTGTCAATGATGCACTGCGAGTGCTGGTTGGAGGAGCACTTTCTGGCAAATCCACATCACTCCAGTCACGCACAAACCCTGTACCAGACCTTGCCGCGCCAACATTTTCACTTGCCCCATGAGATGCATCCTCCTCCCCTATGTAATCATCCACATCATCATCCTCCTCCTCCTCTTCTTCCTCCACCTCGTCCAGGAGAGGTCCCTGAGCAGACAATGGCTAAATGTCATCAAGGATTCCCTCCACCTCTTCCTCCTCATCAACATTGGCTGCAGACGCCTGCTCCTTAAGGTGCATCAAAGATTGCATGAGCAGACGCATAAGTGGGATGCTCATGCTTAGGATGGCGTCGTCTGTGCTTACCAGCCGTGTGCATTCCTCAAAACACTGAAGGACTTTACAGAGGTCTTTCAGCTTCGACCACTGCACACCTGTCAACTCCATGTCTGCTCTCAAAGTGCCTGGCCGTGTATCCTCCCACAAATGCATTATGGCCTGCCTCTGCTCGCACAGCCGCTCCACCATGTGCAGGGTGGAGTTCCACCTTGTTGCAATGTCGATAATGAGGCGGTGGTTGGGAAGGTGGAGCAATCGCTGCAGCTTCTGCATACGAATGGAGTGTACAGGCGACCGGCGGATGTGCGCGCACAGTCTTCGCACCTTATGGAGCAGGGCTGTTAACTCCGGATAATTTTTGAGGAAGCACTGCACCACCAGGTTCAAGATGTGAGCCAAGCAAGGTATGTGGCTGAGTTTTGAAAGGGCTATGGCTGCCACAAAATTACGGCCGCTATCACTAACTACCTTGCCTGCCTCAAGATGTACACTGCCCAGCCATGACTCAGTTTGTCGCTTCAAGTACTCGACCAGCACCTCGGCGGTGTGTCTGTCGCCCAAACACATCATCTGCAACACAGCCTGCTGACGCTTTCCACTAGCTGCTCGATAGGGGGACACCTCGTGTGCAACAGTGGCAGCTTCAGATGGAGTGCTCGTACGACTGCGCTCTGTGGACGAGCTTTCGCTTCTGGAGGAGGAGGAGGGTGGAACGCCTACAGCCAACTGTTTCCTATACCGTGGGCTAGGCAGCACTGTCCCACCACCGCTGTCCCCTGTGGACCCTGCATCCACCACATTAACCCAGTGCGCAGTGATGGACACGTAACGGCCCTGGCCATGCCGACTGGACCATGCATCAGTTGTGAGGTGCACCTTTCCACTCACTGACTGCTTGAGTGCATGGACAATGCGGTCTTTCACATGATGGTGGAGGGCTGGGATGGCTTTGCGAGAGAAGAAGTGGCGACTGGGTAGGTCATAGCGTGGTACTGCATAGGCCATGAGTTCGCGGAAAGCTGCGTTTTCCACCAACCGAAAGGGCATCATCTCAAACGAGATTAGTTTGGCAATGTGGGCGTTCAAACCCAGTGTACGCGGATGAGAGACTGAGTACTTTCTTGACCTACTCATAGTGTCTGGGAGGGTGAGCTGGACTTGAGAGCTGCATATGGTGGAAGTAGCGGTGGACAGGGCGGACTGAGAGAGGGTTGATGATGGTGATGGAGTTGGTGTTCTTTCTTATGGCCTAGATTCAGTATTTCGTTGATATAACAGTGGGATTCCCTGACTGCTGTGGCCTTGCAACGACACCTCAACATTTGCTGCTGTGCTAACCGGCGGGCTTACAGTGGGGCAAACAATGTAGCGTTGCTGACTACCATCTTTGTGATCAGTTGCACATGTGGCACTTGAGGTTTGGTGTTGTGTCCACGCTTGCAAGTGCATGCTGGTTAAATGTCTAAGCATGCAACTGGTATTCAAATTTTTCAGATTTTTCCCTCGGCTAAAGGTCTTTGCGCACTTCTTACAGATAACCTTGGCCTGATCATGAGGATTTTGTTCAAAAAAGAGCCACACTGCACTCTTCCTACTTTGGCAGACATTTTGCGGCCTAGCACGCTGTGATGTTTTGACCCTCTGGACAAGCTGTCCAGCAACTCTTTTGATTTTTGGAACCTGTCTTCGGAGTGGCCCGGGCCTGCCAGATAACAGCTGTTGCGATGTTGATGTCTGCTGTGGATGCTCCTCATCTGAGCTATTGGAAGCAGCACCCTCTTCCCCCAATGGATGCCAATCTGGGTCAACAACTGGGTCATCCATCACCTCCTCTTCAATGTCATGTGCACCTTCCTCTCTGTCACCGTGTATGGTGGTATAGTGTGCGGGAAGGGGCACCTGAGTCTCATCAGGGTCAGAATCTGGCTCTGTACACTGTGAGGACAATGTAGTGCTCTGAGTGAATGTACCAGCAGAATCATCTATCAGCGGCTGTGCATCAGTGCACTCCATGTCAGATTCATCTTAGCCTGGGTAATTCACCATTTCACTTGATAATCCAGGCATGGTATGTGAAAACAGCTCCATGGAGTAATCAGTAGTATGGCCTGCATCATCCTTCAATCTTGGTTGTGGTGAAGGACACAAGGAAAGGTGTAGTTCATGAACATGAGCCTCCAATGACGACTCAGTGCTTTTACTTTTTACAACTTCAAAAGAGGAGGCGATAGAGCTGGAGGCTGAGTCAGCAATGTAAGACAAAACTTTTTCCTGATGCTCTGGCGTTAAAAGCGGTTTGCCAACTCCTAGAAAACTAAGCCTTCGAAGCCTTATGGAGCCAGACGATGACGCAGGCTCAACACCTCCTGCATTCGGTCCTATTTTGCTTTTGCCACTACCATCAGATCCACCACCAACACCATCATTACCAGCTGCCAACCCCCGCCCAATTCCATGGCCTCTTCCACCAGCCTTCCTAATTTTTTTTAGAAATGTAGACAAAATCCTACAAACTATATAGTAATGTAAAACAAGGTACAAGGTGTCTATAGGACAGGGGAGATTTAGATTTTCTGCAGACACTTGTGGACACTGGACACTTGGATTGTGTGAGGTCCACTGAATATCACAGGGCTATGTCACAGGCTCGATGGCACAGGTGTGAAAAAAGTGACTACAGGATATGGGAGATTTTGAATTTCTGGGAGATTTTGAATTTCTGCAGACACTTGTGGACACTGGACACTTGGATTGTGTGAGGCCCACTGAATATCACAGCGCTATGTCACAGGCTCGATGGCACAGGTGTGAAAAAAGTGACTACAGGATAAGGGAGATTTTGAATTTCTGGGAGATTTTGAATTTCTGCAGACACTTATGGACACTGGACACTTGGATTGTGTGAGGCCCACTGAATATCACAGCGCTATGTCACAGGCTCGATGGCACAGGTGTGAAAAAAGTGACTACAGGATAAGGGAGATTTTGAATTTCTGGGAGATTTTGAATTTCTGCAGACACTTGTGGACACTGGACACTTGGATTGTGTGAGGCCCACTGAATATCACAGCGCTATGTCACAGGCTCAATGGCACAGGTGTGAAAAAGTGACTACAGGATAAGGGAGATTTAGATTTTCTGCAGACACTTGTGGACACTGGACACTTGGATTGTGTGAGGCCCACTGAATATCACAGCTCTATGTCACAGGCTCGATGCAGCAGGTGTTAGAAAAGTGACTACAGGATAAGGGAGATTTTGAATTTCTGCAGACACTTGTGGACACTGGACACTTGCATTGTGTGAGGCCCACTGAATATCACAGCGCTATGTCACAGGCTCGATGGCACAGGTGTGAAAAAAGTGACTACAGGATAAGGGAGATTTTGAATTTCTGCAGACACTTGTGGACACTGGACACTTGGATTGTGTGAGGCCCACTGAATATCACAGTGCTATGTCACAGGCTCGATGGCACAGGTGTGAAAAAAGTGACTACAGGATAAGAGAGATTTTTAATTTCTGCAGACACTTGTGGACACTGGACACTTGGATTGTGTGAGGCCCACTGAATATCACAGTGTTATGTCACAGGCTCGATGGCACAGGTGTGAAAAAAGTGACTACAGGATAAGGGAGATTTTGAATTTCTGGGAGATTTTGAATTTCTGCAGACACTTGTGGACACTGGACACTTGGATCGTGTGAGGCCCACTGTATATCACAGCGCTATGTCACAGGCTCGATGGCACAGGTGTGAAAAAAGTGACTACAGGATAAGGGAGATTTTAAATTTCTGCAGACACTTGTGGACACTGGACACTTGGATTGTGTGAGGCCCACTGAATATCACAGCGCTATGTCACAGGCTCGATGGCACAGGTGTGAAAAAAGTGACTACAGGATAAGGGAGATTTAGATTTTCTGCAGACACTTGTGGACACTGGACACTTGGATTGTGTGAGGCCCACTGAATATCACAGCGCTATGTCACAGGCTCGATGGCACAGGTGTGAAAAAAGTGACTACAGGATAAGGGAGATTTTGAATTTCTGCAGACACTTGTGGACACTGGACACTTGGATTGTGTGAGGCCCACTGAATATCACAGCGCTATGTCACAGGCTCGATGGCACAGGTGTGAAAAAAGTGACTACAGGATAAGGGAGATTTTGAATTTCTGGGAGATTTTGAATTTCTGCAGACACTTATGGACACTGGACACTTGGATTGTGTGAGGCCCACTGAATATCACAGCGCTATGTCACAGGCTCGATGGCACAGGTGTGAAAAAAGTGACTACAGGATAAGGGAGATTTTGAATTTCTGGGAGATTTTGAATTTCTGCAGACACTTGTGGACACTGGACACTTGGATTGTGTGAGGCCCACTGAATATCACAGCGCTATGTCACAGGCTCAATGGCACAGGTGTGAAAAAGTGACTACAGGATAAGGGAGATTTAGATTTTCTGCAGACACTTGTGGACACTGGACACTTGGATTGTGTGAGGCCCACTGAATATCACAGCTCTATGTCACAGGCTCGATGCAGCAGGTGTTAGAAAAGTGACTACAGGATAAGGGAGATTTTGAATTTCTGCAGACACTTGTGGACACTGGACACTTGCATTGTGTGAGGCCCACTGAATATCACAGCGCTATGTCACAGGCTCGATGGCACAGGTGTGAAAAAAGTGACTACAGGATAAGGGAGATTTTGAATTTCTGCAGACACTTGTGGACACTGGACACTTGGATTGTGTGAGGCCCACTGAATATCACAGTGCTATGTCACAGGCTCGATGGCACAGGTGTGAAAAAAGTGACTACAGGATAAGAGAGATTTTGAATTTCTGCAGACACTTGTGGACACTGGACACTTGGATTGTGTGAGGCCCACTGAATATCACAGTGTTATGTCACAGGCTCGATGGCACAGGTGTGAAAAAAGTGACTACAGGATAAGGGAGATTTTGAATTTCTGGGAGATTTTGAATTTCTGCAGACACTTGTGGACACTGGACACTTGGATCGTGTGAGGCCCACTGTATATCACAGCGCTATGTCACAGGCTCGATGGCACAGGTGTGAAAAAAGTGACTACAGGATAAGGGAGATTTTAAATTTCTGCAGACACTTGTGGACACTGGACACTTGGATTGTGTGAGGCCCACTGAATATCACAGCGCTATGTCACAGGCTCGATGGCACAGGTGTGAAAAAAGTGACTACAGGATAAGGGAGATTTAGATTTTCTGCAGACACTTGTGGACACTGGACACTTGGATTGTGTGAGGCCCACTGAATATCACAGCGCTATGTCACAGGCTCGATGGCACAGGTGTGAAAAAAGTGACTACAGGATAAGGGAGATTTAGATTTTCTGCAGACACTTGTGGACACTGGACACTTGGATTGTGTGAGGCCCACTGAATATCACAGCGCTATGTCACAGGCTCGATGGCACAGGTGTGAAAAAAGTGACTACAGGATAAGGGAGATTTTGAATTTCTGCAGACACTTGTGGACACTGGACACTTGGATTGTGTGAGGCCCACTGAATATCACAGTGCTATGTCACAGGCTCGATGGCACAGGTGTGAAAAAAGTGACTACAGGATAAGGGAGATTTTGAATTTCTTGGAGATTTTGAATTTCTGCAGACACTTGTGGACACTGGACACTTGGATTGTGTGAGGCCCACTGAATATCACAGCGCTATGTCACAGGCTCGATGGCACAGGTGTGAAAAAAGTGACTACAGGATAAGGGAGATTTTGAATTTCTGCAGACACTTGTGGACACTGGACACTTGGATTGTGTGAGGCCCACTGAATATCACAGCGCTATGTCACAGGCTCGATGGCACAGGTGTGAAAAAAGTGACTACAGGATAAGGGAGATTTTGAATTTCTGCAGACACTTGTGGACACTGGACACTTGGATTGTGTGAGGCCCACTGAATATCACAGTGCTATGTCACAGGCTCGATGGCACAGGTGTGAAAAAAGTGACTACAGGATAAGGGAGATTTTGAATTTCTGGGAGATTTTGAATTTCTGCAGACACTTGTGGACACTGGACACTTGGATTGTGTGAGGCCCACTGAATATCACAGCGCTATGTCACAGGCTCAATGGCACAGGTGTGAAAAAGTGACTACAGGATAAGGGAGATTTAGATTTTCTGCAGACACTTGTGGACACTGGACACTTGGATTGTGTGAGGCCCACTGAATATCACAGTGCTATGTCACAGGCTCGATGCAGCAGGTGTTAAAAAAGTGACTACAGGATAAGGGAGATTTTGAATTTCTGCAGACACTTGTGGACACTGGACACTTGGATTGTGTGAGGCCCACTGAATATCACAGCGCTTTGTCACAGGCTCGATGGCACAGGTGTGAAAAAAGTGACTACAGGATAAGGGAGATTTTGAATTTCTGCAGACACTTGTGGACACTGGACACTTGGATTGTGTGAGGCCCACTGAATATCACAGTGCTATGTCACAGGCTCGATGGCACAGGTGTGAAAAAAGTGACTACAGGATAAGGGAGATTTTGAATTTCTGCAGACACTTGTGGACACTGGACACTTGGATTGTGTGAGGCCCACTGAATATCACAGTGTTATGTCACAGGCTCTATGGCACAGGTGTGAAAAAAGTGACTACAGGATAAGGGAGATTTTGAATTTCTGGGAGATTTTGAATTTCTGCAGACACTTGTGGACACTGGACACTTGGATTGTGTGAGGCCCACTGAATATCACAGCTCTATGTCACAGGCTCGATGGCACAGGTGTGAAAAAAGTGACTACAGGATAAGGGAGATTTTAAATTTCTGCAGACACTTGTGGACACTGGACACTTGGATTGTGTGAGGCCCACTGAATATCACAGCGCTATGTCACAGGCTCGATGGCACAGGTGTGAAAAAAGTGACTACAGGATAAGGGAGATTTAGATTTTCTGCAGACACTTGTGGACACTGGACACTTGGATTGTGTGAGGCCCACTGAATATCACAGCGCTATGTCACAGGCTCGATGGCACAGGTGTGAAAAAAGTGACTACAGGATAAGGGAGATTTTGAATTTCTGCAGACACTTGTGGACACTGGACACTTGGATTGTGTGAGGCCCACTGAATATCACAGCGCTATGTCACAGGCTCGATGGCACAGGTGTGAAAAAAGTGACTACTGGATAAGGGAGATTTTGAATTTCTGCAGACACTTGTGGACACTGGACACTTGGATTGTGTGAGGCCCACTGAATATCACAGTGCTATGTCACAGGCTCGATGGCACAGGTGTGAAAAAAGTGACTACAGGATAAGGGAGATTTTGAATTTCTGCCGACACTTGTGGACACTGGACACTTGGATTGTGTGAGGCCCACTGAATATCACAGTGCTATGTCACAGGCTCGATGGCACAGGTGTGAAAAAAGTGACTACAGGATAAGGGAGATTTTGAATTTCTGCAGACACTTGTGGACACTGGACACTTTTGGATTGTGTGAGGCCCAATGAATATCAGAGCGCTATGTCACAGGCTCGATGCAGCAGGTGTGAAAAAAGTGACTACAGGATAAGGGAGATTTTGAATTTCTGCAGACACTGGACACTTTTGGATTGTGTGAGGCCCAATGAATATCAGAGCGCTATGTCACAGGCTCGATGCAGCAGGTGTGAAAAAAGTGACTACAGGATAAGGGAGATTTTGAATTTCTGCAGACACTTGTGGACACTGGACACTTTTGGATTGTGTGAGGCCCACTGAATATCAGAGCGCTATGTCACAGGCTCGATGGCACAGGTGTGAAAAAAGTGAATTGTAGAATTGGGCAGAATAGGAATCTCCCTAGAGTGTAGGTCTGTAAGAACGGAACAAGTCCTCCACTTATCCTTCCACAGTGACACACAGATAGCTTCACTGTGGCTGTGATAACAGCCGTTACACGGTACTGTGTGAGGAGCGTACACCGCTGTATGGTGTGAATAAATGCACGCTCAGTGCCTTAGCAGGACAAAAAACAAATTGGGATTGCTTTTAAAAAAGCAGTTTGCAGAGCAGTGGGGAAACAGCAATGCAGCTGTCAGGAAGCCTTAGAAGGCAGCCTAACAACCAACACCGCTGATCCACCACAATATAGCCTCCCCTTGCACTGCACACACAGTGACTGGTGTGTTGCACAGGCAAAATCGCTAGCAGCAGAAGCAGTTTTTTTGTTTTCTTCCCTGCCTAACGCTCTCCCTTCAGAATCAGCAACCTCTCCCTATGTTAAGATCGGCAGAAGTAAGATGGTGGTCGGCGTGCACGCCCTTTTATAACCCCTGTGACGCCCACCAAAGCAATCCAATCACTTGCATGCCCTTCTGAAAGATGGTGGCGACCCCTGCCTATGTCATCACGTTGCCCACAGTGTCCATGGATCCTGATTGGCTGAAAAAGAGCGCTAAACAAACTTTTGAAATGCGACTTCGGCGCGTAAGTCGCCGACCTCGTGGCCGACCTCATCCTAGGGTCGGGTTTCGTTTCATGAAACCCGACTTTGCCAAAAGTCGGCGACTTTTGAAATTGTTCGACCCGTTTCGCTCAACTCTACTCAGCAGCAGTATCAAGGGATCATTTGAAATTATTCCCTGACCAGCTAAAAGAAAGAATGGAAATACAAAATGACATCCAACCCATGGAAGAAGAAAAGGTTAGCACCATACTTGGAGAATTCCCTGCAAATTGGACTAAATTAAATGATGCTATAGTGGAGCCAGTGTTGGCATTTCCCCAACTGGTAGTACAAGAAGAAGTGACTCATGAGAACTCTGAAAATCAGGAAGTTCGGGTAGCAGATGCCATACCAGCAGTGGAGCCAGAGAACCCTCGCCCTGCCAGTGGTGAATCTGTCATGCCCACAGTGACTCTAAGAGCTAGTAGACGGATACTACCCAGTTTACACGCAACACCAGTAGCTAGGATTAGACAAACAGTTCAGTCCACATCCACACCAGTATTACGCAGATCTACCCATACCACACAAGGTATACCACCCATTAGATTCCGCATATAAACTAATATGACTGTTAAAATGTATGTAAATAAGTAACTGTTTAAGTTTTGTGCCTACAGGTAATCTGTAAGAGTTTCCTTTGAATTTTCCAGGTTTTTTTTTACCTTGTTTCATGGACACTGAACCACATGACTGTGTGAGTGGTCAAAAACTTTCCTTGTAAATAATTCACCATTTGCCCAGGAATGGACCATGGACATTGATGTTGGACTTATCATCATAGGACTATTTTTGGAGCTCTTGGTTTTTGTTAATTTTTTCCTTTTACAAATCTTGTACAATTATAATTAGTGTTGAGCGATACCGTTGAAAAATATCGGATCGGATTGGATCGGCCGATATCCAAAAAGTATAGGGTATCGCCGATTCCGATCCCGGAAGTCCCATTCAAGTCAATGGGACAGAAATATCGGAATTAAAAAAAACCCTTTCTATCCTTGTAGGTTAATTCTACATGAAGAAAAACAACTAATAATAATGTAAAATGTATTGGGCTAGGTGTTGGAGACATTAAAGCCATAGAGGTTTAGCCCAATCAAATGGAATAGCAGGAATTAATTTTTTTTTTTAAAGACGTTCAGAGTTACAAAGATATTGACTCTTTTATATTTTGTCAGATATGTATGCTTCACTACTTCCATGCTCTTCAACTTCTTTTTTACTTCTCCCACACTTTCTCCTTCATCATCCGCAGCAGCAGCAGCATCTTTTTCATCAACTTCTTCTTCACCTTATTCATCTTCTTCTTCTTCACCTTCTTCCTATTATTATTTTTTTTTACATTCTTCATATTCTTCTTATTCAACTATTATTCTTCTTCATATTCTACTTCTTCATCTTCTTCCTATTCTTCTTCTTCTTCATCATATTCTTATTTGTGACAGGCATTCCTGTAGTTGTTATCTATAAAAGTTTGAAGATTACACCTTCCGTTCTGCCTGTCACAAAAGATTTACAACAGGATTTGTCCGCATTCAGTTTGGCCTGCAGCAGCAGGCATTTTCCAGGGGCACCACGAAGAGGAACGGACTCAACCCCATACACTGCTTAGTCTTCTTCTGCTTATAATTTAGATAATATCATTTGCTCTGATTTTTAGTCTTATGCTTATTGTTCTTCTGCTTTTGGTTTTTCTGCTTATTGGTCTTCTGTCTTTTGTTGTTCTGCATCTTGGTGGTTTTCTTTATGTTCTTTGTCCTCTTGGTCATCTTTTTCAGGGTCATCTTTTTGGTCTTCTTCGGTGTGGTCTTCAGGGTCGTCGTCTTCAGGGTCGTCGTCTTCAGGGTCGTCGTCAGGGAGGTCCAGAGTGAGAACCAAAAACCATTTCCACAAGCGTGAACTTTGAAAACTAGCAGAAGCTGCAGGAGCCAATGGAACTAACGAGGACCGGCTGGGGCAGCAGAAGGAACAAGAGCCAATGGCACAACCGTGGACCAGCTGACACTGCTGGAACACGGTTACTAAGCAGGAGGTACCTGTGCTACAAAGCACTACCAAGGACCAGCAGACGTTGCTGGAGCTCAGATACCGAGAAGGAGGCACCTAGGCCAAAGGCAATGCCGAGAACCAGCTGATGGTGCTGGAACCCGGATGGGTAGCAGAAGCTGCAAGAGCCAATGGAACTAGCAAAGACCAGCTGACGGTGCTGGAACCCAGAGGGGCAGCAGAAGGAACAAGAGCCAATGGCACAACCGTGGACCAGCTGATGGTGCTGGAACACGGTTACTAAGCAGGAGGTACCTGTGCTACAAGCACTACCAAGGACCAGCAGATGTTGCTGGAACTCGGATATCGAGAAGGAGGCACGTAGGCCAAAGGCACTGCCGAGAACCAGCTGAAGGTGCTGGAACTCGGATGGGTAGCAGAAGCTGCAAGAGCCAATGGAACTAGCGAGGACCAGCTGACGGTGCTGGAACCTGGAGGGGCAGCAGAAGGAACAAGAGCCAATGGCACAACCGTGGACCAGCTGACGGTGCTGGAACACGGTTACTAAGCAGGAGGTACCTGTGCTACAAAGCACTACCAAGGACAAGCAGATGTTGCTGGAACTCGGATACCGAGAAGGAGGCACCTAGGCCAAAGGCACTGCCAAGAACCAGCTGAAGGTGCTGGAACCCGGATGGGTAGCAGAAGCTGCAAGAGCCAATGGAACTAGCGAGGACCAGCTGACGGTGCTGGAACCTGGAGGGGCAGCAGAAGGAACAAGAGCCAATGGCACAACCGTGGACCAGCTGACGCTGCTGGAACACGGTTACTAAGCAGGAGGTACCTGTGCTACAAAGCACTACCAAGGACCAGCAGACGTTGCTGGAACTCGGATACCGAGAAGGAGGCACCTCGGCCAAAGGCACTGCTGAGAACCAGCTGATGGTGCTGGAACCCGGATGGGTAGCAGAAGCTGCAAGAGCCAATGGAACTAGCAAAGACCAGCTGACGGTGCTGGAACCCAGAGGGGCAGCAGAAGGAACAAGAGCCAATGGCACAACCGTGGACCAGCTGACGGTGCTGGAACACGGTTACTAAACAGGAGGTACCTGTGCTACAAGCACTACCAAGGACCAGCAGACGTTGCTGGAACTCGGATACCGAGAAGGAGGCACCTAGGCCAAAGGCACTGCCGAGAACCAGCTGAAGGTGCTGGAACTCGGATGGGTAGCAGAAGCTGCAAGAGCCAATGGAACTAGCGAGGACCAGCTGACGGTGCTGGAACCTGGAGGGGCAGCAGAAGGAACAAGAGCCAATGGCACAACCGTGGACCAGCTGACGCTGGTGGAACACGGTTACTAAGCAGGAGGTACCTGTGCTACAAAGCTCTACCAAGGACCAGCAGACGTTTCTGGATCTCGGATACCGAGGAGGCAACTAGGCCAAAGGCACTGCTGAGAACCAGCTGACGGTACTGGAACCTGTATGGGTAGCAGAAGGTACCCATGAAAAAGACAAAGTTGCAAGGCCGCGAGCAGGTCGCAGTTACCTAAACCCACAGTCCTACAGGGGGTGCTTGTCCTATTGGCACTACGGAACCAGCCTTTATTACCAGAACCCGCAGCCCACATAGGAAGCACCTAAACTGCAGGCACCATAGACTCGGCTAACCCGACCGCAACATGACAGGACAACGTATTGGTGGCAAAATGACGTTGACACTCCCCGGAAACAGCAGGCGTGCTGGAACCAGGATGGGCAGGAGGGAGTACCCGTGCCAAAGACACTTCTGAGCAGCAACTGGCAATGTTGGAGCCCAGGGTCAATCAGGGTGTAGGCTGAAGCCTAATTTCATCAAGTTTAATATCTTTTGTAGACTACTACTGATTTAAAACATGCTCTAACTAGGCCTCTGGCTCCACTCTGTCTCTAGTATTTCCCCTGGCCTCCAACCCCGCCAGTTGCTGCTCAGAAGTGGCGTCTGCACAATCAACACTTGTTCCTGTGTTACTGGGGTTCAGTAACGTCAGCTGTTCCCTTGATGTGTGTCTGGCAATGTCTCCTGCTCTGTCCACATTCCCATTACTAGTAGTGGGAATGTGGACAGATCAGGAGACATTGCCGGACACACATCAGGGGATCAACTGATGTGACTGAGCCCCAGTAGCACAGGAACAAGTGTGGATTGTGCAGACGCCACTTATGAGCAGCAACTGGTGGGGTTGGAGGCCAGGGGAAATAGTAGAGACAGTGGAGCCAGAGGCCGAAGTGGAGCACGGTTAAAAATCAGTAGTAGTTTGAATTTGGAGGCAGATGGAGACTTTGCCGTCCACACAGCAGGGGAGCAGCTGGCGTGACTGAACCCCACTAACACAGGAGCTAGTGTTTTTCTCTGTGCGGACAGCACTTCCGAGCGACAACTGGCTGTGTTGAAGCCCAGGAACAATCATGCAGCAGGCTGAGGCCTACTTGGAACAAGTAGAAAATCGGATGTTGTGTCATTGTGGAGGGAGCAGGAGACTTTGCCGTCCACACAGCAGGGGAGCAGCTGGCGTGACTGAACCCTACTAACACAGGAGCTAGTGTTTTTCTCGGTGCAGACGGCACTTCTGAGCAACAACTGGCTGTGTTAAAGCCCAGGGATTACAGTTCAGGTGGTAGAAACATGAACACAAAAGGAGACCTGGATACTGTTGCCAACCAATTATTTATTCTGGAAGAAAACTGGCAAATTCTGGCAACATCCAGGCCTTTGTTCATTTTCAGAAAAGTAAGCCAGTCAACGTTATCAGAGGATAGTCGCGTGCGACTGTCTGTTAGTATACCATCTGCGGCACTAAAGACGCGTTCCGATAATACACTGGCAGCAGGGCAAGCCAGCACCTCCAATGCATACTGGCTAAGCTCTGGCCATGTATCCAGCTGAGAGACCAAAAACTTGAAGGGGGAAGAGCCGTCTGGGAGTACACTGACAGGGCAAGACATGTAGTCTGTCACCATCTGACGGAAACGTTGCCTCCTGCTGACTGGAGCCGTCTTTGATGGTGTAGACATTTGTGGCGGACACACAAAACTTTGCCACATTTGGACCATACTGGTCTTGCCTTGTGCTGAGGCGTTGCCTCTGCTCCCTCTTTGTGCAGAGCTTCCTCCACTGCCTTGACGCACAGAGCTGCTTTGTAAAGCACTAGCAGCACTGCTCTCGGGTGGAATGGAGAACATGATGGACTGCACCAGCGTGTCTTGGTACTCCCGCATTTTATGCTCCCGGTTCAACGGTGGTATGAGGCTTTGTAAGTTGTCCCGGTAGCGAGGATCTAGGAGGGTGTACACCCAATAATCAGCCGTGTTGAGAATGTGGGAGATGCGGCAGTCGTTTCTCAGGCACTGCAGCATGAAATCAACCATGTGCTGCAGACTCCCTACTGCCCAAGAAACACTGTCCCCTGCTTGAGGCGTCATTTCTGCCTGCTCTGCATCACCCCACCCTCGCTGTACATACTGACTAGAGCATTGTGTACCTCCCTCCTCTGGAGAGATGTCTTCCTCCTCCATTGACTCCTCCTCATCCTCCTCACAAAGTGTCCCCTGCCTAGGCCTTTGTGAGGAACCACGTAGCGCAGACTGTCCAGAAGCAGATGGCATTTGTGACTCCTCATCCTCCACCTCTTCCAAAACCTCCTCCCTTAGTGCTTGCAGTGTTTTTTGAAGCAGGCAAATAAGGGGGACAGTCATGCTGACTAGTGCATCATCTGCACTCGCCATCCGCGTGGAATCATCGAAGGCACGCAAAACGAGGCAGATGTCCTTCATAAAGGCCCACTCAGTGGTGCTGGAGAATGACCGGCGAACAGTGCAACTTGTTTGCGCCTGATGCAGCTGGTACTCCATTACTGCTGCCTGCTGCTCACACAACCGCTCCAACATATGTAACGTTGAATTCCACCTGGTGGGTAAGTCACATATGATGCGATGTTCCGGAAGGCGTAATCGGAGCTGCAGAGCTGCAAGGCGCGATCTTGCCGTGCTGGAACGCCGCAAGTGAGCATACTCTATGCGGATCTTGTGCAGCAGTGCATCAAGATCCGGATAGTCCCTCAGAAAGCTCTGCACGACCAAGTTCAGCACATGTGCCAGACATGGGATGTGAGTGAGGTTGCCTAGGCCCAGAGCTGCCACCAGATTTCGGCCATTGTCACACACTACCAAGCCTGGCTGGAGATTCGCTGGCAGAAACCACACGTCGCTCTCCTGCTTGATGGCATTCCAGAGCTCCTGAGCTGTGTGGCTTTGATTCCCCAAATAAATTAATTTCAGTACGGCCTGTTGACGTTTGGCCACGGCTGTGCTCATATCGGTCGTAACAGGCTCCTGCAGCGCTGATTCTGAGGAACTTGAGTAGGAGAAGGAGTCAATGTGTACAGACTGGATTCCTGCAATCCGTGGAGTTGGCAGAACACGTACAGCGCCACTCTCCAGATCTGTACCCGGCTCCACAACATTGACCCAATGGGCAGTGAGGGAAAGGTATCGTCCCTGTCCATGGTTACTGGTCCACGTATTGGTGGTCAGGTGGACCCTGCTACTGACGGCGTTTAGTAGCGCATGTTTTATTTTTCCCTCCACATGCTTTTGCAGGGCAGGGACGGCTTGCCTGCTGAAATAAAAGCGGCTGGGCACATTGTATTGTGGGACTGCCAGTGCCATGAAGTTCCGGAAGGTGTCAGTCTCCACCAGCCTGAATGAGAGCATTTCAAGGGCCAGTAGTTTGGCAATGCCAGCATTCAGAGCCTGTGCTCGGGGATGGTTTGCCGAGTATGGCCGCCTTTTATCCCATGCCTATGCTACCGATGGCTGTAGGGTGGCCTGGGAGTGTGAGGATGACTGGGAATGTGGTGCTGTGGGTGGAATATCACTGGGTCTTTGGACAACAGTGCCAGAGGTTCTTCCTTGGCGATCCTGTGAGGAAGCCGAACCAGCTGTGTGTGAGCTGGAGGAAGAGGCCCCAACACGAGCTGAAGAGGTGGTAGGTGGTGCTGTACGTTGGCCTTCGTCTTCAGTGTGTCTGTGTAACTCCATCTCGTGCTTGGTCCGTACATGTTTCCACATATTTGTGGTATTGAGGGTGCTGATATTTTTCCCTCTTTTGACTTTCTGATGATACAGCTTGCATTTGACAAAGCAAATGTCATCTGCAACTGTGTCAAAAAAGGACCACGCACTGCAAGTCTTGGGAGCGCCCGTTTTGGCTTTTGGAAGAGGAATGCTCCTAACGGGTGCCGAAGTGGAGGCTACAGGCAACCAAGTCTGCCCCCTCCCTCTCCCTCCTGTTTTGGCCGTTCGGAGAATCTCTTCCTCAGAGCTGCTCCCACCACCTCCCTGTTCCTCACGCCATGATGGGTCAAGGACCTCATCATCTACACTCCCCTCTTCAAACACCTGCTTCTCCTGGGTAGTCTCGCCATAACCGTACGCACCAGAAAGTGGCACCTGAGTCTCGTCATCATCTGATGCGTACTGAGGTGTGCTGACCATAGGCACTAGCCCACCCGCCTCTTCAGATTCAGAGGGACAAAGAAGTTGCGCATCACTGCATACTCCCTCTTCTTCACATTCTTGAGTGCTGCTTGGCTGGCCCCCTCTTTCCAAGCCAACAGATTCAGAGAACAGAAGTAGAGACTGTGATGGCTCCTGTCCAGGGCTCTCTGACTGCCTGGGCACTTTGGAAGGTGGTGAAGAGACAGATGGTTGCTCTTCAGTGCTCTGGCCCTGATAGGACGTGGAAGTCATTGAAGTCGATGCGTTAGCTACCATCCATCCGACAACGGCTTCAATTTGTTCATCCCGCAGCAGTCAGGTACGGCGAGGTCCTACAAAGCTGCGCATAAAGGACTGTTGCCTGGTAAAACTGGGGGATGCTGACTCACTGGTGCCCACAGCAGGCACAGAATCCCCACGTCCTCTCCCTGCAGAATCCCCACGTCCTCTCCCTGCAGAATCCCCACGTCCTCTCCCTGCTGAAACTCCACGCCCACGCCAATGTGCCTTACTCCCTGCCTTCTTCATCTTGGTAGACTGATAAAGATAGGCAGAAAAGTACAAAGGGGGGGCTTAGTGTGCTTATTCCTGAACAGCTGCTAACCGGTATAAGAAACACTAATTTTATAAAGTGTGTGGACTACACTTTAATATGAGCTAATGTGGCCTACACAACTGTCAAATGGAGTGTTTGGTGAACTTTATTTATTTATTTATTTTCAAAAAAACAAAAAGGATGTGACCAAAGATTTGAAAGCGATAGTATCACAAACTTTTTGGAGCTATTACAATGCAGGAAGGTAACCTACAATGCAAAAGATGAGGCTCCAAAAAATAGGGTAATACTAATCTGACTGCAGCTGAAGGGCACAAGCCAGAAAAAAGGCTCCTTTATCTACTCCTATATAGTGTTTGCAACCAACCAATGTAGATGGAGACGGATGGATGCACACTAATAGGAGAATGAAAAATGAGCTGCAATAAAAGAAAAATATGTGTGAGGCAGTGACTCACGCTGAGCGGCCTGCAACCAGTCGTAGCTGTAGGACACACTACAGCGTGAGCTGCACTCACACACAGAGACCTCTCAGACAGCCGTGAACAGTGCAGACAAGTGGGCACTAGCACTGAAAGGCTGCAGAGAGGCTCCGCTGTCTACTCCTATAGTGTTTGCAACCAACGTATATGGATTCGGATGGATGCACACTAATAGGAAAATAGGACAGCTGTGAACACTGCTGCAAGGCAAAAGAAAGCTACAGTGGTTTTTTATGTAGCCTGGGTAAAGCACAATATGATTTTGAAAATTGCTATCTCTAACTGTCCCTCAGAGTCTTAAACAGCAGCCTGTCCCTATCTGAATTCACAGCAGAGTGAACCCGAAATGACAGCGGCGCGGCTTTTATAGTGCATCATGACATCATTTCAGCAGCCAATCACAGCCATGCCATTAGTTAACATGCCTACATGCCTAACAGGATGTGCCCACACTTCTGAGGATTGTCATTGGCTGAATCAAATCAAACTGGCTCATAGCATTATGGGAACTTCCGATTCCGGTATTCGATATGCTAAAAGTATCAGAACTCAGTATCGGAATTCCGATACAGTGAATATCGGCCGATACCCGATACTTGCGGTATCGGAATGCTCAACACTAATTATAATTGTTCATATTGTGTACATGTTTTTTATATGTTTTTTTATCAGCCCAGGAGTGCTGACTTGCACTAGGGGGAATGTGGTGCCCCCAGTAGTATGGTCGCCACAATGGCATTGCCTTCCTCCAGGGAGGGTGATGTCATGCTTGGAAGCAATGAAGGGTCTCTCTCGCAGTTAACCTATACATGCAACACAGTTCCACTCCAGGCCAGCAGGGGGAACTCTGAACCTGACTTGAGGGGAGGAGTGCTCTCTGAGGGCCAAGAGGAAGGAGTGAGGAGTTACCGTGAGATGGGTGAAGAGTGCAGACGTGAGGAAGAGGTGTGGAGATCGAGCAGCGAGGGAAGGCTCATATCCATCGAGTGCGCATGATCTGGAGCCTGGTCTCCATGGTTGTATGGATACTAATGGCCCAGCAACAAACACCAGTGGAGTAGTAGGCTGTAAATGCACTACTCCCATCTAAGACTTGAGGGCACCACAGCAACTTGGATAGTGAGCCGGGACTTAGGAGCGAGGAGTCCCCGATGCAGGCTACAGCTGTCTGCCGTGCAAGTATAGTTCTTGGGAACATCTGACAGGAGGAACTCCAGTGTAAATCAGTACTAGGAGTACTTCACTCAAGTAAGCGCTAGGAAGCAGATTGCACAACCCGTCTGCTGAGAGAGAATCCCTGAGTTGCTTCCAGGCTAACCTGCTCTGGTACCATCTGTAACCAGGACCCTGGAAGGCATTTATCAAGTAAAGGTACAGAAATTGCATATCGCTGTGTCTTGTCTGCTTCCTACCCTGCCGGCACTGCTACATCCTCGTGCCAACCACCACTACACTGCCCTGGGACTACAGCTCCACCTGTGGGGAGCTTCACCATCTTGGCTGCAACACACCACCAGCCCCAGAGGATCTTCATGCAGCGTCAGCTTAACATCTCACTTGCCGAACACCACAGGTGGCATCACAAACTATTCATTTAATCCACTACATTCCACCATTCAATTTCCCCTACTAATTGGGCGCCCAGGGCCACAGACCGGGTCACCGCTGCTGTGACACATCCCGCTGATACCGGCCAGGTACCGAGTATCCCACAGCCCTGGGAGGGCGATCCGAAGCCAGCACCGCTGTCTTGTGTGGTGACTGCAGTGCCTAATCTCGCCTTAAAACCTCAGGGCAATTTTTTAGTGGCAGCACCGCTGTCTTGTGTTTTGACTTGGGTGCATAATCTCGCCTTAAACCTCAGGGCAATTTTTTAGTGGCAGCACCGCTGTTTTGTGTGTGACTGGGGTGCATAATCTCGCCTTAAACCTCAGGGCAATTTTTTAGTGACAGCACCGCTGTCTTATGTGGTGACTGGAGTCCATAATCTCGCCCTAAATCTCAGGGCAATTTTTCAGCGGCAGCACCGCTGTCTTGTGTGGTGACTGGGGTGCGTAACATAGTAACATAGTTATTAAGGTTGAAGGAAGACTTTAACGCCTTCACGACCAATGATGCCACATAGGCATCTTGAAAACTGGTACCAATCTGACCAGTGATGCCTATGTGGCATCATGACTTTAAAGCCCCCTGTGGGTCGGGTGACCTAGGTCACTGAAAGGTCATCCGACCCGCAGATACAGGGGGCTTTGTACTTCACCATGGGGGGGCGTGACTTCGCCCCCACATGGCTAGGATCACTCTGATTGGCTGTTAAAAGTGAAACAGCCAATCAGAGCGATAGTAATATTTCATCAATGAAAATTGATGAAATATTACAATCCAGCCATGTCCGACTCTGCTGTAGCATCGGACATGGCTGGTGACACTGATCCGACCCCCCCACCGGTTAACGGGGGGCGATCTGCCCCCCGCCACTGAATGACAGCAGCAATGTGCCGCCACTGTCATCATCTGCCCCCCTGCCTTCCCTCCGCTCCCCCCGCCTTCTGATCGCCCCCCTCCCATCCCCCGGTACTTACCGAGTGCCGCTATGGCTCCCGGTGTCCCGCGGTCCCGGACCATGGGCGCCGCCATATTGGAAAATGGCGGGCGCATGCGCAGTGCGCCCCCCAGCTGCAATTTCCTTTAATTCATTTTGATCACTGTGATAAACTCTCACAGTGATCAAAATAGAATGAAAAGTAAATAAACCCCCCATTTATCACCACCAGAGGCAGGAACAACTAATAAAGAAATAATTTTTATTTTTCCATTAGGGTTAGGGTTGGAAAGAGGTTTAGGGTTAGGGTTGGAACGAGGGTTAGGGTTGGAAAGAGGGTTAGGGTTAGGGTTTGAAATAGGGTTAGGGTTGGAATTAGGGTTAGGGTTAGGGTGGAATTAGGGTTATGGTTGTAATTAGGGTTAGGGTTGGAATTAGAGTTAGAATTAGGGTTAGGGATGGAATTACGGTTAGGGTTGGAATTAGGGTTTTGCTTGTGGTTAGGGTTATGCTTAGGGTTGGGATTAGGGTTAGGGGTGTGTTGGAGTTAGGGTTATGGTTAGGGTTGGGATTAGGGTTAGGGATGTGTTGGGGTTAGGGTTGAAGTTAGAATTGAGGGGTTTCCACTGTTTAAGCACATCACGGGGGTCTCCAAATGCGACATGGTGCAACCATTGATTCCAGCCAATTTTGCTTTCAAAAAGTCAAACGGTGCTCCCTCCCTTCCAAGCCCCGACGTGTGCCTAAACAATGGTTTACCCCAACATATGGGGTATCAGCGTACTCAGAAAAAATTGCACAACAACTTTGGGGGTCTAATTTCTCCTGGTACCCTTGGGAAAAGAAAAATTGGGGGCTAAAATATTATTTTTGTGGAAAAAAAATTTTTTTTAATTTTCACGTCTCTGTGTTATAAACTTCTGTGAAGCACTTGGGGGTTCAAAGTGCTCACCAGGCATCTAGATAAGTTTCTTGGGGGGTCTAGTTTCCAAAATGGGATCACTTGTCAGAGGTTTCTATTGTTTAGGCACATCAGGGGCTCTGCAAACGTAACGACGACCGCAGACCATTCCATCAAAGTCTGCATTTCAAAACGTCACTACCTCCCTTCAGAGCCCCGACGTGTACCCAAACAGTGGTCCCCACCCACATGTGGGGTACCAGCGTACTCAGGACAAACTGGATAACAACTTTTGGGGTCCAATTTATCCTGGTACCCTTGTGAAAAAAAAATTGCTGGCTAAAAATCATTTTTTGGAGGAAAAAAAATTATTTTTTATTTTCATGGCTCTGCGTTATAAACTTCTGTGAAGCGCTTGGGGGTTCAAGGTGCTCACCACACATCTAGATAAGTTACTTGGGGGGTCTAGTTTCCAAAATGGGGTCATTTGTGGGGGCCTTCCACAGTTTAGGTACATCAGGGGCTCTGCAAATGTAACATGATGCCCGCAGACCATTCCATCAAAGTCAGCATTCCATAATGTCACTAATTCCCTTCCGAGCCCCAACGTGTACCCAAACAGTGGTCCCCACCCACATATGGGGTACCAGCATACTCAGGACAAACTGGACAACAACTTTTGGGGTCCAATTTATCCTGGTACTCTTGTGAAAATAAAAAATTGTGCACTAAAAAATAATTTTGAGGAAAAAAAAAATATTTTTTATTTTCACGGCTCTGCGTTATAAACTTTTGTGAAGCACTTGGGGCTTCAAAGTGCTCACTATGCATCTAGATAAGTTCCTTAGGGGATCTAGTTTCCAAAATGGGGTCATTTGTGGGGGAGCTCCAATGTTTAGGTACACAGGAGCTCTCCAAACACGACATGGTGTCCGCTAACGATTAGAAGTAATTTGCATTTCAAAAGTCAAATGGTGCTCCTTCCCTTCTGAGCCCTGCCGTGCGCCCAAACAGTGGTTCCCCCCCACATATGGGGCACCAGCATACTCAGGACAAACTGGACAACAACTTTTGTGGTCCAATTTCTCCTGTTAGCCTTGTGAAAAATAAAAATAGCGTGCTAAAAAATCATTTTTGAGGAAAAAAAATTATTTTTTATTTTCACTGCTCTGTGTTATAAACTTTTGTGAAGCACTTGGGGGTTCAAAGTGCTCACTACATATCTAGATAAGTTCCATAAGGGGTCTAGTTTCCAAAGTGGGGTCAATTGTGGGGTAGCTCCAATGTTTAGGTGCACAGGGGCTCTCCAAACGCGACAAGGTGTCCGATAACGATTGGAGCTAATTTTCCATTCAAAAAGTCAAATGGTGCTCCTTCCCTTCCGGACCCTGCCGTACGCCCAAACAGTGGTTTATGACCACATATGAGGTATCAGTGTACTCAGGAGAAATTGCTCAACAAATTTTAGGATCCATTTTATCCTGTTGCCCATGTGAAAATGAAAAAACAGAGGCTAAAAGAAAATTTTTGTGAAAGAAACGTACTTCTTTTTTACAGATCAATTTGTGAAGCACTTGGGGGTTCAAAGTGATCATTATGCATCTAGATAAGTTCCTTGGGGGGTCTAGTTTCCAAAATGGGGTCACTTGTGGGGGAGCTCCAATGTTTAGGCACACAGGGGCTCTCCAAACGCGACATGGCAATTGCTAAATATTCCAGCATATCTTCAATTCAAAAAGTCAAATGGCGTTCCTTCCTTTCTGAGCCCTGCCGTGCACCCAAACAGTGGTTCCCCCCCACATATGGGGTACCAGCGTACTCAGGACAAACAGGACAACAACTTTTGTGGTCCAATTTCTCCTGTTAGCCTTGTGAAAATTAAAAATAGCGTGCTAAAAAATCATTTTTGGGGAAAAAAAATTATTTTTTATTTTCACTGCTCTGTGTTATAAACTTTTGTGAAGCACTTGGGGGTTCAAAGTGCTCACTACACATCTAGATAAGTTCCATAAGGGGTCTAGTTTCCAAAGTGGGGTCAATTGTGGGGTAGCTCCAATGTTTAGGTGCACAGGGGCTCTCCAAATGCGACAAGGTGTCCGATAACGATTGGAGCTAATTTTCCACTCAAAAAGTCAAATGGTGCTCCTTCATTTCCGGACCCTGCCGTACGCCCAAACAGTGGTTTATGACCACATATGAGGTATCAGTGTACTCAGGAGAAATTGCTCAACAAATTTTAGGATCCATTTTATCCTGTTGCCCATGTGAAAATGAAAAAACTGAGGCTGAAATAAAATTTTTGTGAAAAAAAGTACTTTTTTTTTACAGATCAATTTGTGAAGCACCTGGGGGTTCAAAGTGATCATTATGCATCTAGATAAGTTCCTTGGGGGGTCTAGTTTCCAAAATGGGGTCCCTTGTGGGGGAGCGCCAATGTTTAGGTACACAGGGGCTCTCCAAACGCGACATGGCAAATGCTAAATATTCCAGCATATTTTCAGTTCAAAAAGTCAAATGGCGCTCCTTCCCTTCTGAGCCCTGCCGTGCGCCCAAACAGTGGTTTATGACCACAAATGAGGTATTGGTGTACTCAGGAAAAATTGCCCAACAAATTTTAGGATCCATTTTATCCTGTTGCCCATGTTGAAATGAAAAAATTGATGCTAAAAGAAAATTTTTTGGGGAAAAATTAAAATGTCCTTTTTTTCTTTCCACGTTGCTTTAGTTCCTGTGAAACAACTGAAGGGTTAATAATCTTCTTGAATGTAGTTTTCAGTAGCTTGAGGGGTGCAGTTTTTAGAATGGTGTCACTTTTGGGTATTTTCTGCCATATAGACCCCTCAAAGTGACTTCAAATGTGAGGTGGTCCCTAAAAAAAATGGTTTTGTAAATTTAGTTGTAAAAATGCGAAATCGCTGGTCAACTGTTAACCCTTATAACTTCCTAACAAAAAAATATTTTGCTTCCAAAATTGTGCTGATGTAAAGTAGACATGTGGGAAATGTTATTTAGTAACAATTTTTTGTCACATAACTCTCTTGTTTAACAGAATAAAAATTCAAAATGTGAAAATTGCAAAATTTTCTAAATTTTTGCCAAATTTCTGATTTTTTCACAAATAAACGCAAAAATTATCGACCTAAGTTTACCACTACCATGAAGCCCAATATGTCACGAAAAAACAATCTCAGAATCGCTAGGATCTGTTGAAGCGTTTTTGAGTTATTACCTCATAAAGGGACATTGGTCAGAATTGCAAAAAACGGCCTGGTCATTAAGGTCAAAATAGGCTTGGTCATGAAGGGGTTAAGTCCATCTAGTTCAACCCATATCCTATCCTAACTTGCCCTAACATGTTGATCCAGAGGAAGGCAAAAAAACCCATGTGGCAAACAGTAAGCTTCACATTGGGGGAAAAAATTCCTTCCCAACTCCACATACGGCAATCAGACTAGCTGCCTGGATCAACGCAATATAAAGGAAACTAGAGTATATACCCTGTAATATTATACTTTTCAAGAAAGGCATCCAGGCCCTTCTTAAATTTTAGTAGGGAATCACTCATTACTAGAGTTGAGCGAAACGGGTCGAAAAATTTCAAAAGTCGCCAACTTTTGGCAAAGTCGGGTTTCATGAAACGAAACCCGACCCTAGGATGAGGTCGGCCACGAGGTCGGCGACTTACGCGCCAAAGTCGAGTTTCAAAAGTTTGTTTTGCGCTCTTTTTCAGCCAATCAGGATCCACGGACACTGTGGGCAACGTGATGACATAGGCAGGGGTCACCACCATCTTTCAGAAGGGCATGCAAGTGATTGGCTTGCTTTGGTGGGCGTCACAGGGGTTATAAAAGGGCGTGCACGCCGACCGCCATCTTACTTCTGCCGATCTTAGCATAGGGAGAGGTTGCTGATTCTGTAGGGAGAGCGTTAGGCAGGGAAGAAGAAAAAAAAACTGCTTCTGCTGCTAGCGATTTTGCCTGTACAACACACCAGTCACTGTGTGTGCAGTGCAAGGGGAGGCTATATTGTGGTGGATCAGCGGTGTTGGTTGTTAGGCTGCCTTCTAAGGCTTCCTGACAGCTGCATTGCTGTTTCCCCACTGCTCTGCAAACTGCTTTTTTAAAAGCAATCCCAATTTTTTTTTTTGTCCTGCTGAGGTACTGAGCGTGCATTTTTCACACCATACAGCGGTGTACGCTCCTCACACAGTACCGTGTAATGGCTGTTATCACAGCCACAGTGAAGCTATCTGTGTGTCACTGTGGAAGGATAAGTGGAGGACTTGTTCCGTTCTTACAGACCTACACTCTAGGGAGATTCCTATTCTGCCCAATTCTACATACATCTTGTAGTTTGTGATAAACTAGCCAATTTCTGCCTGTGACATAGAGCTCTGATATTCAGTGGGCCTCACACAATCCAAAAGTGTCCAGTGTCCACAAGTGTCTGCAGAAATTCAAAATCTCCCTTATCCTGTAGTCACTTTTTTCACACCTGTGCCATCGAACCTGTGACATAGCGCTTTGATATTCAGTGGGCCTCACACAATCCAAAAGTGTCCAGTGTCCACAAGTATCTGCAGAAATTCAAAATCTCCCTTATCCTGTAGTCACTTTTTTCACACCTGTGCCATCGAGCCTGTGACATAGCGTTCTGATATTCAGTGGGCTTCACACAATCCAAGTGTCCAGTGTCCACAAGTGTCTGCAGAAATTCAAAATCTCCCTTATCCTGTAGTCACTTTTTTCACACCTGTGCCATCGAGCCTGTGACATAGCGCTCTGATATTCAGTGGGCCTCACACAATCCAAAAGTGTCCAGTGTCCACAAGTGTCTGCAGAAATTCAAAATCTCCCTTATCCTGTAGTCACTTTTTTCACACCTGTGCCATCGAGCCTGTGACATAGCGCTCTGATATTCAGTGGGCCTCACACAATCCAAAAGTGTCCAGTGTCCACAAGTATCTGCAGAAATTCAAAATCTCCCTTATCCTGTAGTCACTTTTTTCACACCTGTGCCATCGAGCCTGTGACATAGCGCTCTGATATTCAGTGGGCCTCACACAATCCAAGTGTCCAGTGTCCACAAGTGTCTACAGAAATTCAAAATCTCCCTTATCCTGTAGTCACTTTTTTCACACCTGTGCCATCGAGCCTGTGACATAGCGCTCTGATATTCAGTGGACCTCACACAATCCAAAAGTGTCCAGTGTCCACAAGTGTCTGCAGAAATTCAAAATCTCCCTTATCCTGTAGTCACTTTTTTCACACCTGTGCCATCGAGCCTGTGACATAGCGCTCTGATATTCAGTGGGCCTCACACAATCCAAAAGTGTCCAGTGTCCACAAGTATCTGCAGAAATTCAAAATCTCCCTTATCCTGTAGTCACTTTTTTCACACCTGTGCCATCGAGCCTGTGACATAGCGCTCTGATATTCAGTGGGCCTCACACAATCCAAGTGTCCAGTGTCCACAAGTGTCTGCAGAAATTCAAAATCTCCCTTATCCTGTAGTCACTTTTTTCACACCTGTGCCATCGAGCCTGTGACATAGCGCTCTGATATTCAGTGGGCCTCACACAATCCAAAAGTGTCCAGTGTCCACAAGTGTCTGCAGAAATTCAAAATCTCCCTTATCCTGTAGTCACTTTTTTCACACCTGTGCCATCGAGCCTGTGACATAGCGCTCTGATATTCAGTGGGCCTCACACAATCCAAAAGTGTCCAGTGTCCACTAGTGTGTGCAGAAAATCTAAATCTCCCCTGTCCTATAGACACCTTGTACCTTGTTTTACATTACTATATAGTTTGTTGGATTTTGTCTACATTTCTACCAAAAATGAGGAAGGCTGGTGGAAGAGGCCGTGGAATTGGGCGGGGGTTGGCAGCTGGTAATGATGGTGTTGGTGGTGGATCTGATGGTAGTGGCAAAAGCAAAATAGGACCGAATGCAGGAGGTGTTGAGCCTGCGTCATCTTCTGGCTCCATAAGGCTTCGAAGGCTTAGTTTTCTAGGAGTTGGCAAACCGCTTTTAAAGCCAGAACATCAGGAAAAAGTTTTGTCTTACATTGCTGACTCAGCCTCCAGCTCTATCGCCTCCTCTTCTGAAGTTGTCAAAAGTAAAAGCACTGAGTCGTCTTTGGAGGCTCATGTTCATGAACCACACCTTTCCTTGTGTCCTTCACCCCAACCAAGATTGAAGGATGACGCAGGCCATACTACTGATTACTCCATGGAGCTGTTTTCACATACCATGCCTGGATTATCAAGTGAAATGGTGAATTACCCAGGCCAAGATGAATCTGACATGGAGTGCACTGATGCACAGCCGCTGATGGATGATTCTGCTGGTACATTCACTCAGAGCACTACATTGTCCTCGCAGTGTACAGAGCCAGATTTTGACAGCCCTGCTCCATAAGGTGTGAAGACTGTGCGCGCACATCCGCCGGTCACCTGTACACTCCGTTCGTATGCAGAAGCTGCAGCGATTGCTCCACCTTCCCAACCACCGCCTCATTATCGACATTGCAACAAGGTGGAACTCCACCCTGCACATGGTGGAGCGGCTGTGCGAGCAGAGGCAGGCCATAATGCATTTGTGGGAGGATACACGGCCAGGCACTTTGAGAGCAGACATGGAGTTGACAGGTGTGCAGTGGTCGAAGCTGAAAGACCTCTGTAAAGTCCTTCAGTGTTTTGAGGAATGCACACGGCTTGTAAGCGCAGATGACGCCATCCTAAGCATGAGCATCCCACTTATGCGTCTGCTCATGCAAACTTTGACGCACCTTAAGGAGCAGGCGTCTGCAGCCGATGTTGACGAGGAGGAAGAGATGGAGGGAATCCTTGATGACATTCAGCCATTGTCTGCTCAGGGACCTCTCCTGGACGAGTTGGAGGAAGAAGAGGAGGAGGAGGATGATGATAGGGATGATTACTTAGGGGAGGAGGATGCATCTCGTGGGGCAAGTGAAAATGTTGGCGTGGCAAGGTCTGGTACAGGGTTTGTGCGTGACTGGAGGGATGTGGATTTGCCAGAAAGTGCTCCTCCAACCAGCACTCGCAGTGCATCATTGACACCGGGAACATTGGCCCACATGTCAGATTATGACTTGCGGATCCTAAAAAGGGACCCCCGCATTGCCAAAATGATGAACGATGACGACTACTGGTTGGCCAGCATCCTGGATCCACGCTATAAAGGCAAATTACAAAACATCATGCCACAGGAGAACCTTGACCTAATATTGGCTAATAAACAAGCAACTCTGGTAAATCGGTTGCTTGAGGCATTCCCAGCACACAGAAGCGGTGATGGTTCTCACACGAGCCGTACGGGCCGGGGGCAGCTTGGCAGAGGTGTTCATGGTGCATACAGCAGAAGTGGCGTTGGAGACAGGGGTTTCATGACAATGTTGTGGACTGATTTTTCAAGTACCGCTCACACAACTGGTAATACAGCATCGATGGAAAGTGACAGGAGACAGCAGTTGTCAACTATGGTTACAAACTACTTTTCCTCCCATATCGATGTTTTCCCACACAGGTCATTCCCCTTTGACTATTGGGCCGCTAAACTGGACACCTGGCCTGAATTGGCACAATATGCCTTACAGGAGCTCGCTTGCCCAGCTGCAAGTGTGCTATCGGAAAGAGTCTTCAGTGCAGCTGGATCAATCCTGACAGAAAAAAGGACCCGTCTGTCAACCCAAAATGTGGTTGATCTAACCTTCATTAAAATGAACCATGCATGGGTTTCCAAGGATTTTGTCCCACCTTCCCCTGGTGACACATAGGGTGACAGAAAAATGGCTTGTTTTGGTCCACCTCTTCCTGGGACTTGACCTATTTCGCCTTTTGCATCAGCTGAATGTCCAACATCAACATATGCCACTTTCTAAAACTCCCTAACTGTGCTGCCTCGTCCCCCCATTTCCGGGGTCACCACCTAGCGCACAACATCGTGCGAGTGCCGTTGCCCTGGACAGGTGGGTAGGCCGACTCTTGGGCGCGGGCACTGGCACAGGGTCCCTCATAGTGCAATCAAGTGTCTCTGACGGTGGTGGTGCACACCCGCCGTCAGACACACCGCCGTACTATGAGGGGCCCAGTGCCAGTACCGACACCCACGAGTGGGCCCCCCTTGCTTGGGCAGGGCCCCAGCATTTGCAATCTTTACCTCTCCCTGCACCTCCGCTGTGTAGTCTGGGCCGTCAAATCCATACTGTGCCTGACACCGTCTGAGCCTGCCTCCTGATGTATAGACATATATTTTGAATGTGTACGCTATCCATACATGTTATCCGGGGATACGGTACCCTTTCTCACCTTTGTGCAATCACGTGCAAGCCATACTGGGCCTAACACCGTCTGAGCCTGCCTCCTGATGTATAGACATATCTTTTGAATGTGTACGCTATCCATACATGTTATCCGGGGATACGGTACCCTTTCTCACCTTTGTGCAATCACGTGCAAGCCATACTGGGCCTAACACCGTCTGAGCCTGCCTCCTGATGTATAGACATATATTTTGAATGTGTACTCTATCCATACATGTTATCCGGGGATACGGTACCCTTTCTCACCTTTGTGCAATCACGTGCAAGCCATACTGGGCCTGACACCGTCTGAACCTGCCTCCTGATGTATAGACATATATTTTGAATGTGTACGCTATCCATACATGTTATCCGGGGATACGGTACCCTTTCTCACCTTTGTGCAATCACGTGCAAGCCATACTGGGCCTAACACCGTCTGAGCCTGCCTCCTGATGTATAGACATATCTTTTGAATGTGTACGCTATCCATACATGTTATCCGGAGATACGGTAGCCTTTCTCACCTTTGTGCAATCACGTGCAAGCCATACTGGGCCTAACACCGTCTGAGCCTGCCTCCTGATGTATAGACATATATTTTGAATGTGTACGCTATCCATACATGTTATAATGGGATGCGGTACCCTTTCTCACCTTTGTGCAATCACGTGCAATCCATACTGGGCCTGACACCATCTGAGCCTGCCTCCTGATGTATAGACATATATTTTGAATGTGTACGCTATCCATACATGTTATCCGGGGATACGGTACCCTTTCTCACCTTTGTGCAATCACGTGTAATCCATACTGGGCGTGAGAACGGCTGGCGAGCTGTTAAGCAAGCTACAGCACCTGTTGTTTGCACACGTAAGTTTTTCATTTTTTCAGGAATGACGGTTAGGCATAATTCCGGAACTGCGGTTGACCTGCACTTACTGGGAAATCATTGATCGCGGGTAATAATTGTAATCAGTGATCCCCATCACTAACGTTGTTCAGCGGGTTATCTGCACCTGTAAGCGACAAACGCTGGTCTTTTCAGTGTAGCGCACATGCAGCCACGGACATGTAAGGGCATGACACACCAGTTATTGGCCAATCTCATGTGCCAGAGCCTCACGTGTCCCTCTAGTAAGCCGGACTCGGACCGCGGGGCATGACGGAGTCTCGTTTGTTAACGGAATTAAGCTTGCAATGTGTGCATCTGTTCTGTAGCTGGCATGGTTGAGGTTTCCCAGGTGGAGTCGAATTTAACCGTAGGCTCCATTCCTGGTGGTGCCCTTCTGGACATTCCTTTAAGGTTCAGCTTTGCAACCATACTGCCCACGTAAAACAAACACTTTGCCTTCATGAACGCTGTTTGGAGGGTCATGACTCGTGGGAATAACGCCGCCCAATCAGTTAACCTGCTAGAGAGATCCTTCGTTGCTCCCAAGCATGACATCACATTCCCTAGGAGGAAGTTAATGCCACTGTGGCGACCGTACTCCTGGGGGCGACACAAGTGCACTGATGCCCAGCCACTGCTCGATGAATCTGCTGGTACATTGACCCAGACCACTACATTCCCCTCGCCTGAATCTGACCCTGATGAAACTCAGGTTACCCTTCCCATATACAGTTCCATCTTACACGGTGACAAAGAGGAAGCTGCAGATGAAAGTGCAGGTTCGGCCCACCCGCCATCAGACACACCACCGTACTATCAGGGGCCCGGTGCCAGTGCCGTCGCTAACGAGTGGGTTCCCCCTGCTTGCTCAGGATCACAGCACTTGCAAGGTTGAAATACTGTGCAGTGAGATGGAAGATGGGAACGACGAGGAGTCCAGACTAGTACAGGGATTCCCTAGCGAGGAGACTTATTTGATTGTTTTCAATGTTGGGACAGCAATTTTTGGGGAGCACTATACTCTGGAGAATGATAGATGGGGCCCACCATACACTGGAACATTCCAAAGGTGGACATCAGACACTGGAGCAGCATTTACAGGGCCCATTATACACTAGAGCATTAGAAATGGGGCCCATTATGTTTGGAGCATTATTTGGGCCCATAAGACAGTGGAGCTTCATCCATGGGGACCAACATATACTGTAGCATTATGTGGAGCTCATCATATACTGTGTCAAACATTATATGTGACCAATGATTCTGTATGGAGAAATAGATGGGCCTCGTCATGAGATGTAAAAAGTGAAGTATTTTTCATTGTACTATACAGCTATTTCTCTGCCGTATCGGACCATGATGAGTTGTGGTATGTGTTAAAGGGGCGCTCTTTCGCCCAGGGCACATGAAAACCTGGAGCCAGCCCTACCCCCCCACAACTTTAGCCAAATAACCCCCATTTTTCAGTGCGTAACTTGTATTATGAAGTTAATTAAGGTTGACAAGCTTAAGTAAGAAGAATTGATGCTTTTGGCATTCAAATGAGCACTGTAGGTGTGTTTCCTGTCCTCCTCTCACTGCCGACTTTTATTCCCCATTGACTTACATTGGGTTTCGTGTTTCGGGACGACCCCGACTTTTCCCTATAATCGGCCGATCTTGCTCGACCCGACTTTTGGAAAAGTCGGGTTTCACGAAACGAAACTCGACCCTAAAAAAACAAAAGTCGCTCAACTCTACTCATTACAACATCATATGGCAGAGAGTTCCATAGTTTCACTGCTCTTACAGTAAAGAATCCGCATCTGTGAGTATGCTTAAACCTTCTTTACTCCAGACGTAGAGGATGCCCCCTTGTCCCCGTCACAGGTCTAAGAGTAAAAAGATCATTAGAAAGATCTTTGTATTGTCCCCGCATATATTTATACATTGTAATAAGATCACCCCTAAGCCTTCCATTTTCCAAACTAAATAACCCCAAGTGTAATAACCTGTCTTGGTACTGCAGATCCCCACAGTTCTCTAATAACCTTGGTCGCTCTTCTCTGCACCCGCTCCAGTTCAGCTATGTCTTTCTTATACACCGGAGACCAGAACTGTACACAGTATTCTAAGTGTGGTCACACTAGTGACTTATATAGAGGTAAAATTATGTTCTCCTCATGAGCATCTATGTCTCTTTTAATGCATCCCATTATTTTATTTACCTTTGCAGCAGCTGCCTGACACTGGCCACTAAATGTGAGTTTGTTGTCCACCCATACACCCAGGTCTATTTCAGTGACAGTTTTGCCCAGTGTTTTACAATTAAGCACATAATTATACATCTTGTCTGTTCTACCCAAGTGCATGACCTTACATTTATCCCCATTAAAGCTCATTTGCCATTTATCAGCCCAAGCATCTAGTTTACATAAATCCTCCTGTAATATAAAATTGTCCTCCTCTGTATTGATTACCCTGCAGAGTTTAGTGTCTACTGCAAATATTGAAATTCTACTCTCTATGCCCCCTACAAGGTCATTAATAAATATGTTAAAAAGAAGCGGGCCCAAAACTGACCCCTGTGGTACCCCACTGCTAACCGTGACCCAGTCCAAGTGTGCTCCATTAATAACCACCCTTTGTTTCCTATCCCTGAGCCAGCTCTTAATCCACCTACACATATTTTTCCCTATCCCCATTGTTCTCATTTTAAGTATCAACCTTTTGTGTGGCACCGTATCAAAAGCTTTTGAAAAGTCCATGTACCCGACGTCCATTGCATTCCCTTGGTCCAGTCCTGAACTTACCTCTTCATAAAAGCTTATCAGCTTAGTCTGACAGGAACGGTCCCTTGTAAACCCATGTTGATATTGGGTCATGAGGTTATTCTTCTCCAGATACTCCAGTATAGTATCTCTTAGAAAACCCTCCAGGATTTTACCCACAGTTGAGGTTAAACTTACTGGCCTATAATTTCCAAGTTCAGTTTTTGTCCCCTTTATGAATATTGGCACCACAATTGCTATACGCCAGTCCTGTGGTACAGACCCTGTTATTATGGAATCTTTAACGACTAAAAATAATGGTCTATCTATTACTGTGCTTAATTCCTGCAGTACTCGGGGGTGTATCCCATCCGGGCCCGGGGATTTGTCAATTTTAGTGATTTTTAGACGCCACCGTACTTCCTGCTGGGTTAAGCAGGTGACATTTAATGGAGAATTTTTATCACTCATCATGTTATCCGTCATGGGATTTTCTTGTGTAAATACTGTGGAAAAAAAGTCATTTAGCATATTGGCTTTTTCCTCATCCACATCCACCATTTCACCAAGACTATTTTTTTTATGGGGGCCAACACTATCATTTTTTAGCTTCTTACTATTTATGTAGTTAAAGAATATTTTGGGATTATTTTTACTTTCTCTGGCAATGAGTCTCTGTCTCAATCTTTGCTGTCTTGATTTGCTTTTTACAGAATTTATTTAATTTTCTGTATTTACTTAATGCCTCATCATTACCTACTTGCTTTAATTCTCTAAATGCTTTCTTTTTGTCCCTTATTGCCCCCTTACAGCTCTATTTAGCCATAGTGGTTTCCTCCTATGTCTAGTATGTTTATTCCCATATGGTATATATTGTTCACAGGTCCTATTCAGGATGCTAATAAACGTCTCCCATTTTCTTTGTGTATTTTTATGTTTCAGGATATAGTCCCAGTTAATTGCACCAAGATCATCTCTCATCCGTTGGAAATTTGCCTTCCTGAAGTTTAGTGTCCTTGTAACCCCTCTACTACACATCTTATTAAAGGATACATGAAAACTTATTAATTTGTGATCACTATTACCCAAGTGACCCCCAACCCTTACATTTGATAGGCGGTCTGGCCTGTTGGTTAATATTAGGTCTAGCAGTGCCCCCCCTCTTGTTGGGTCCTGAACCAGTTGTGAAAGGTAATTGTCTCTCATAGTTGTCAAAAACCTATTACCTTTGCTGGAACTGCAGGTTTCGGTTCCCCAATGTATTTCAGGGTAGTTGAAGTCCCCCATAATAATGACTTCTCCTTGAGTCGCAGCTTCATCTATTTGCTTTATGAGGATATTCTCCGTTGCTTCCATTATTTTTGGAAACTTATAACAAACCCCTATCAGTAATTTATTATTTTTCCCCCCTCCCCTTATCTCTACCCACAGGGACTCTACATTTTCATTAGATTCATATATATTATCACGAAGGATGGGTTTTAAGGATGATTTTACATATAAACACATGCCTCCCCCTCGCTTATTTGTTCGGTCATTTCTGAACAGACTATAGCCCTGTAAATTAACCGCCCAGTCATGGCTCTCGTCCAGCCATGTCTCAGATATCCTCACCATGTCATAATTATGTTCCAACAACATTAACTCCAATTCCTTCATCTTGTTGGCGAGGCTTCTGGCATTAGTATACATTCACTTTATGTATCTCTCTGTACCTCTATTCTTTCTTAAATTATTAACTGTTCTAACCCCACCCCCATGCCACCTCCACCCCCAATTTCATTATTTGTGCCCAGGTCTCTATCTGCACTGTCATCCCCTCCTATAAAAGGAATACCCCCCCGTCCCTAGTTTAAACACTCCTCCAACTTTCTAGCCATTTTCTCCCCCAGCACAGCTGCACACTCCCCATTGAGGTGCAGCCCGTCCCTAGCGTAGAGCCTGTAGACAACTGAGAAGTCAGCCCAGTTCTGCAGGAACCCAAACCCCTCCTTCCTACACCAATTCCTGAGCCACTTATTAACCTCCCTAATCTCCCGTTGCCTCCCTGGCGTGGCACGTGGTACAGGAAGTATTTCTGAAAATACCACCTTGGAGGTCCTTGCTTTAAGCTTACAGCCTAATTCCCTGAAATCATCTTTAAGGTCCTTCCACCTACCTCTAACTTTGTCATTTGTGCCAATGTGCACCATGACCGCTGGATCCTCACCAGTCCCTCCCAGTAATCTGTCAACCCGATCAGCGATGTGTCAGACTCGAGCGCAACGTAGGCAGCATACAGTTCGATGATCCCTGTCTTTGTGACAGATTGCCCTATCTGTTCCCCTAATAATTCAGTCTCCCACTACCAGAACCTGTCTGGCCTGCCCTGCTCTCCTATTTCCCCCCTTACTGGAGCAGGCACTCCTCCGGCTTTCAGAGGACATGCCTTGCTGCAGCAGTGCTACTCCTGCACTAACACTCCCCTCATCTGCCAATTTAGACAACTTATTGGGGTGTGCCAGATCAGGACTAGCCTCCCTGGTGCTCTTCCCTCTACCCCGCCTTCTAACTGTCACCCAGCTAGCTGCTTCATTGTCCTGCAGCTCCAACCTAGCATCCCCCCCCTCATCTATCCCATTGAGCATCTGCTCAGTGAGCAGAAGGCTCATTTCCATATTGTCTATGGATCTCAGTGTTGCCAGCTGCACATTTAGATCCAGTATCTGGGCTTCCAAATGCACAATGTGCTCACATCTCGTACAGCAGTATGCACCCACTACCGGCTATTCAAGGATTTCATACATGCGGCAAGACGTGCACTGGATGGCATTGGCAATAGTGGAGCACATCCTAATGGGGATTGCACCAGACAAAAAGATAAGCAAAAATAAATAATAAGTAATTTCACCTTAAACCTCAGGGCAATATTTTTGTGCTGCTGCGGTGCTGTTTGTAAAACACAAAGCCATACTAGGCTGTAGTCCTACCTTCCACAAAGCACTCTGCTACTTGTTTCCCAATATCTGCATCTGAGCATCTGCAACTATGGCAGAAAAATCCAAAATTCCTAAAAAGGCTGTTGTGAAGGGACAGGGACGTGGACATGGGGTTGTCATTGGTGCCCAACAAGGCACAGAGTCTGGGAGACCAAAGAAGGTTAATGCATATAGGTTCCTGGCGAAATTACCCAGTCTGGAACATAAACGGGTCTAGAAGACACAAGAACAAGAGCCGATACTGTCTTGGATGGCTGATAAGGCCTCAACAAAATGTTCTAGCAGCACCCAATCATCCATAACAAAACAGTCTACTGTCTATACAGAGAATGCTGGGTCATCCTATTCTCAACCTGTCCCTAGTTCATCACCCTGTCAGGAGTCACAGGAAACTTTTGACCCCAACCTTGGTCACTCCAAGGATCTGTTTGATCCATTTCCTTTCGTTGCCTCTGGCCTCTCACCGCGCGACATTGAAGAGATACGTGAGGGGGTATCGTCTGTTGATGATGGCCAAATATTTGAAACCCCACGACCAGAAAAAAGACACTTTCATCCACGTGATATACCGGGTGAAGAGGTGGAGGCTGATGGTGATGACACACAGTTGCCATCTGGCCAGTCGCCAATATCAACACGGAAGGAGGATGACATGGACGATGAGGTGGTCGATAATGAGACCACTGATCCGACCTGGACCATTGGCACGCATAGCCAGCACAGCAGCACAGAGGAAGAAGGTGGGTACGTAGCACCAAGAAAGGCACCAAGGGCTACTGGTTTGAGCAGAGTGCGAAGTATGTCAACTGTTGCCAAGAGCAATCACTCTGTTCCCCAAGTCAAGGCAAGGGTGCGTTCAGCCGCTGTCTGGAAATTTTTTTCCTATAGTCCTTCTGATACAAATGTTGTCATCTGTAGCATCTGCCATACGAAGCTGGGCAAAGGCAACCAAAGCACCCCCAATATGAGGAAGCACATGACAGCCAAGCACACTAGTTGGTGGGCTGAACAACAGGGTACCAAATCAGTGTCTGCGACTGCGGATCAAACCACTGCCATGTCGCCTGTGATACGTCCTTTCCAATCTGCTGGGCAGGAAATAGGTGATCATCATAGCTCTTGCTCACAAGATGCGGTTGCACAGACACAGGCCACAACAAGCTCATCCACTTGTTTGTCCCAGGAAAGCGTCCAATTGTCCGTGCCCCAGATGTATGAAAGGAGGTGTAAATACCAAGCCACGCACCCACAAGCACAAATACTGAACGCACACATTGCCAAGTTGCTAGCCGTGGAGATGTTGCTATTTAGGCTTGTGGGGACACAGTCTTTCCGTGATCTTTTGGCTTTTGCTGCCCCACGATACTCGGTTCCCAGCTGGCACTATTTTTCCCAGTGTGCCATCCCCGCATTACACCAGCACGTCTTAAACAATCTAAAGTGCGCTCTCACCAATGCCATAACCGGGAAGGTCTATCTTACAACAGACACGTGGACAAGTACTTGTGGCCAGGGATAATACATCTCTTTCACGGCACACTGGCTCAACCTGGTGGAAGGTGGGACACAGTCTCAAACTGGACCATCAACACATATCCTACCCACGCCATGAATAGTAGGCCCAACCTCAATCAGAGTTTCCGCCTCTTCATATACATCCAGTCTCCCCTCTTCCTCCTTGTCCTTCGCTTCGTTATCCTATGCTGAATTACCCTCCACATGACTCCCAAGTTGGGAGCTGTGCAGCAGCGCATCGGCAAAGCGGCAACATGCTCTGCTGAAGCTGATCTGCTTAGGTGAAACACCACACACTGCAGCAGAGCTGTGGCAATGACTAAAACAACAGACAGATCAGTGGCTCTCCCCAGTGCAACTCCACCCTGGTCTGGTTGTCTGCGACAATGGGCGTAACCTGGTGGCAGCTTTAAAGCTCGGGAAGCTGGTACACGTGCCATGCATGGCTCACATGCAGAACCTAGTGGTGCAGAAATTTATAAGAACATACCCTGACTTGCCATACCTACTTGAGAAGGTGCGCCGTATTTGCGCCCATTTCCGCCACTCCTCAACCACTGTTGCCAGTCTTGCAGCGCTTCAAAAGCAATTTAATTTGCCAAACCACAGACTCATTTGCGACCTGCCAACACGGTGGAACTCAACATATCATATGATGGGAATGGTAAGTGAGCAGCAGAGGGCACTTGCTGAATACCAGCTTAAACATGCCCGTCACACTGAGACTCAGCCAAGACACATAACAACTGTCGAGTGGGTGTGGATCGCTGATATTTGTGAGGTGCTTGATAACTTTGAGTACTGCACCAAGCTTGTGAGTGGTGATCAGGCTATTATCAGCATAACCATCCCTATGCTATGTCTGCTGAAAAAAAAATCGCTGCAGAATCAAAAAATGGAATCTTTGTGTGCCCAGCAGCTGGGTATGGAGCAAGATTTCACAATGTGTGATCCTACCCAGCCCAGCCAATACCATCAGGTAACATTGGGGGATGAAGATGATGATAGTTGGCCCGATCACTCCTTCTATGCCTTGGAGGTGCTGGCCTGCCGTGCTGCTAGTGTGATGTCAGAGCGTGTTTTCAGTGCCACTGGAGCAATCATCACAGATGCACGCACACGGTTGACTACAGAAAATGCAGACAGACTGACTCTGATAAAATTTAACAAGGACTGGATTTCGCAGCAGTATTTAAGCCCTCCAGATGACAGTATCCCAACCTAAGGTCACCCAAAACGTTATTTTTTTTTAAATTGGTGATCACATCCATCACTTCCTATACAAGCCCCTTTTCTTTTTCTTACACATGTTTTCAAATCCTGCTTCTGCCACATGTACTTCATGGTCAATAAGCTAAAAACAATGTTACATTAATTAATATTTCCCATCTGAGGCACTTGTGATGAGAGTGAGACCCTTCTTCCTTCATCAACCATGGTATCATGCCCCTTGGGCTAATTTTTGGAGACACTATGGCTATGCCTGGACACTGACTGGGCACAGCAACTACTATGCTAGTAGTCCTAGCTGCTTCATCATTGTTTGGCCCTTCAGACCTGCCTTGCTTTCTTCATCAACCAAGATACAGCCCCTAGTGCTAATGTTTTGAAGACACTATGTCTATGCCTACACACTGGGCAGTGGCAGTGGAACAGCAAGGACAGTAGTCCAAGCTTTATTATTGTGAATCCTTTGTGATGATGATGATGATGGGTGGCTTCTTCCTGCATTAACCATCACACAGCCCCTAGGGCAGATTGCACTCCTTACACCACTTACACACTTAGCTGTCAGAAGATCGCCTCCATCATCACTCGCTCTTACGGCACTTCTGATATATCACTGGCACTGCATAGGTGGCGTACGAGTCCCGCTCTGCCAGCAAAAAACTACAGGACTTCAAATAGTGTTTGTACATTCTAGTGAAGCAGTGGTGTAAACCACTTGTGCAGCCCCTGACCAGGTGCTCCCATGTTATATGCATTTGTTTACAGCATACATTTTTTTAACATTTACACATTTTTTAGCCTTTTCCTCAGCCCCCAGACCGCTTTGTAGGGTCCAGCAGACAATTACTCTCATTTTCCATTGACTATCATTGGACTCGCTAATCTTACTGAATACCCGAGTATTAAGGTATACTTGGTACAAGTTTAGTGAGTCCGAATACTTCACTACTCGCTCATCCCTAGATGTGACCTACTCACCACAGCAGACTGTGTCTGCCTCTCATTTGGTATCAGGGGCGGCTCCTCTTAGAAGCTACTTGCCCATTATCTACATCAGATGGGTGTTGTAGTCATGCTTCCCTCCTCCTTTCCTGACCGCTCTGCCTCCTGCACAAGTTTCACCAGCTCTCTCTGCAAGCCAGGAACTGAGCAGTCTTGCATCCACCATTGAGAAGATGGGGCAGGACTACAGTTGCAATGATGATTCTGAGAAAGATCAGTTCTTCTCCAGCTGTCTGGCTGTGTTAGGGGGCCGCACAGGAACAGTGAGGGGGCCGGATGTTTGCCCAGGCCTGCTCCAAGCCCTTGAGAGAAAGAGGAGATACCTCCCTAGCCACTGATGAGCCATGATCCTGAATGACAACATTTCTAAATTACTGGCCTTTGAAATGCTGTCATTCCAGTTGGTGGAAACAGTTTAAAAAAACTTATGGTGGTAACTGTCCCACAATACATTGTTTCCATCCGCCACTACTTTTTCAAGCGGACCATCTCTGCCCTGCACAAACATGCTGCAAACCATATCAGGTTTACATTGCGGAACACCATCAGTGGAAAGGTCCACATAACCACCGATATGTGTACCAGTAAGCACTGCCAGGAACATTACATCTCCCTGACTGTCCATTGGGTAAATGTAGTGGTGGCTGGGACAGAGGCATAAGGTGTTTTAGCTCATGTACTGCTACCCATAGACATGCTGGACATTTATCTGTCCAGGTTTCCTCCTCCGCTTCCTCCACTGCCTCCTCATTAGTTCACAGTACAACCTGCACCACCAACTTGAGCACAGCCACGGGGAAACAACAGCAGGCTGTTTTTAAACACCTCTGTTTGGGGGACAAATCCCACAAAATGCAGGAGCTGTGGACTGGAATCAGACACCAGACCACCAGCTTGGTGGTTAGCTATAACAGTCAAAATCTTTTAGCAGCTCTGGGCCTAGCCGTTGTGATGCACATCCCTTGCCTGGTGCATATGCTGAACTTGGTGGTGCATGGCTTCCTGAAAAACTACCCACACATTTTGGAGTTGCTGCTGAAAGTGAGGGCAGTTTGTGCACATTTTTGGTGTTCTTATCCTGCTGCTTTCCTATCTGCGCTGCAGTGTTATTTCCGCCTTCCCGCTCACCAGCTGATATGAGAAGTACCAACAAGGTTGAACTCCACTTTGCTTATGCTAGAGAGACTGTGCAAACAGCAGCAGGCAAGAGTGCATTTTCAACTGCAGCATGCACGCACAAGTCTCTCTGCAGAGCAACACCACTTTACCATCAATGAGTGGGCCTCATGAGGAAGAGGAGCAAGAGGAGGAGCAGATCTAATTCACACCATTATCAGGACTGTCTTCCACACATTGCTCGCAGAGTGGGTTACTGTCACAACATTGACCAGATACCTAATTGTACAGCATGGAGACAATTTGGCAGGATGATGATGAGGAGGAACAATCATGTTCACATCAGGGTGGCACTCACATAAGCTTACGACATCAAAGGAGCACGGCTGGGGGGATACAGAGTACCCAGACAATATTCATGATCCAATACATGCTGCAGTGCCTGCGCAACAACCACCGAGTTGCCAGTATTATTACCAGTGCATATTACTGGATGGCCACCCTGCTGTATCCCCACTACAAGCACAACTTACCATCATTATTTCCATTACTGTAGAGGGATCGCAAAATGTGTGAATAAAAGCACACGCTGGTAGAAAACCTACTAATGGCTTTCCCACCTGACAGCGGGGGCTCAGTGGAGCAACAAGGTGGAGGAGGAATTAGCCAATGCAGCTGGGGAACCGTCAGCACCTCAGAAGCCAGGGCTAGCATGGCCAAAATGTAGCAAAACTTTATGAGCACGCCACAGCATACAGTACCACCATGTGATAGGTTCTGTATTAGCACGAACAAGCTTTACAACAAAATGATGGAAGAGTATGTGTCCACACGTCTCCACGTACTAACAGATGGGTCTGCCCCATTTTACTTCTGGGTCTCCAAATTGGACGTATAGCCTAAGCTTGCCCTTTATGCTTTGGAGGTGCTGCCCTGCGGCAAGGGTCATGTCAGAACATGTGTTTAGCATGGCAGGGGGTGTGATCACAGTGAATTCGCCTGTTCATATCCAATGAGAGGAACCTGAAATTCCTTAAAATTAACCATGTGTGGATGACTAGACAACTATAACAGCTGCACCCAGCAAGTGTTCAACTCTATTTGCCATTGGTTTAGTTTGGATGCCTCCTCCCTAAATCAAAAACCCAGAAAAACTTTGTTGGCTATCTCCTCCTCCGCCTCTTCCATTTACACTGCCATGTCTACCTCTTTCTCCTCCTCCAGTTTGACATTGTTTGTAGCTTGTTAGTTTATTTGCTGGACAGTTCTGATCACATGACCTTAAATTAGCGGTCATATTGAGAACAGGAGAACTGTGCAGTCTGTGAGGAAGTGACTACTAACAAATGCAGGAACCTGTAATACTTTTAAATTAAGCATGTCTCCAACACAGTTGTTTAAATAAAGATAAAGTGTACAACCCACTTAACATGTTATTTTATCCTAGTGACCTGAATTTTAATTTTAATTTCCACATTCTGATAAGCAAAACTTTATATTTTTAGGTTTAGCTTCATATAAATACTGCCCTGAGTAAGCAGCACCTAAAAGCAAATGTTAATTAGTTTATTTCAACTTTAAAGTAATTTTTAAACATTTTTCAGCTGAATTTCCCTAACTTCTGATGCTTTGTGCATCGGCTGGTACTAAGATTTTCTAATTATAATTTTTATTATAATTATTAAAACTTATGTTGTAATGAATAATTATAAGTCTTTAGCACATTTTCGATTAATTTGATGAAATGGAAATTTGAGTAGCACAGTCTAGCTCCAATGCAAAGGTAATTTGAGTGTATGAACATTTTAATTCTTTTTAATTACAGTTCTGACTTACATTACACTAGAAATATAGTGTATTGTAAAAGAAATCACAATGTGGAACATAATTCATCATTCCTATACTAAATCATTCCTGAATAACAAAATGCAATATTTTAAAATTTTTAACCATAGAGATTAATGTTTCTTATTATTATTATTATATTATTACTATTATTATTTGGTTCATTTGATAAGATTTTTGAAGGTTAACCTGATCAATTCCTTAAATCAAAATCACCTATTGCTTTTTTTTAAAGAAAATATGCTAATAATAATAATGATGATGATAATTATAATAATTATAATATTATTATTGAGTAATTATTATTATCAATGATAATAAGAGTTATTATTGTTAGTGTTAATGTTATTATTGTTATTATTGGGAGGTTCTATTTTGTGGCATGCTCTTATTTTATAATGTTTTTGAAGGTGATCCTGATCAATTCCTTAAATCAAAGTGACCAAATGTTTTTTTTTGTTAAAGAAGCAAGTATAGGCTTTAATTTGAGATCAGTGAATCAATTTGAAAAAAAAAATCTGCTTCACGTGAGACAAAATTTATTGTGATTCACTTTTTGCAAAACCACCAAAATGACATCCGGTCAGTTGACAATTTTCCAGTAAGGGCTTAAAAAAACATAAGTTACAGTGGGGTAAAAAAGTATTTAGTCAGTCAGCAATAGTGCAAGTTCCACCACTTAAAAAGATGAGAGGCGTCTGTAATTTACATCATAGGTAGACCTCAACTATGGGAGACAAACTGAGAAAAAAAAAATCCAGAAAATCACATTGTCTGTTTTTTTTTCATTTTATTTGCATATTATGGTGGAAAATAAGTATTTGGTCAGAAACAAGCAATCAAGATTTCTGGCTCTCACAGACCTGTAACTTCTTCTTTAAGAGTCTCCTCTTTCCTCCACTCATTACCTGTAGTAATGGCACCTATTTAAACTTGTTATCAGTATAAAAAGACACCTGTGCACACCCTCAAACAGTCTGACTCCAAACTCCACTATGGTGAAGACCAAAGAGCTGTCAAAGGACACCAGAAACAAAATTGTAGCCCTGCACCAGGCTGGGAAGACTGAATCTGCAATAGCCAACCAGCTTGGAGTGAAGAAATCAACTGTGGGAGCAATAATTAGAAAATGGAAGACATACAAGACCACTGATAATCTCCCTCGATCTGGTGCTCCACGCAAAATCCCACCCCGTGGGGTCAGAATGATCACAAGAACGGTGAGTAAAAATCCCAGAACCACGCGGGGGGACCTAGTGAATGAACTGCCGAGAGCTGGGACCAATGTAACAAGGCCTACCATAAGTAACACACTACGCCACCATGGACTCAGATCCTGCAGTGCCAGACATGTCCCACTGCTTAAGCCTGTACATGTCTGGGCCCATCTGAAGTTTGCTAGAGAGTATTTGGATGATCCAGAGGAGTTTTGGGAGAATGTCCTATGGTCTGATGAAACCAAACTGCAACTGTTTGGTAGAAACACAACTTGTCGTGTTTGGAGGAAAAAGAATACTGAGTTGCATCCATCAAACACCATACCTACTGTAAAGCATGGTGGTGGAAACATCATGCTTTGGGGCTGTTTCTCTGCAAAGGTGCCAGGACGACTGATCCGGGTACATGAAAGAATGAATGGGGCCATGTATCGTGAGATTTTGAGTGCAAACCTCCTTCCATCAGCAAGGGCATTGATGATGAAACGTGGCTGGGTCTTTCAACATGACAATGATCCAAAGCACATCGCCAGGGCAACGAAGGAGTGGCTTCGTAAGAAGCATTTCAAGGTCCTGGAGTGGCCTAGCCAGTCTCCAGATCTCAACCCTATAGAAAACCTTTGGAAGGAGTTGAAAGTCCGTGTTGCCAAGCGAAAAGCCAAAAACATCACTGCTCTAGAGGAGATCTGCATGGAGGAATGGGCCAACATACCAACAACAGTGTGTGGCAACCTTGTGAAGACTTACAGAAAACGTTTGACCTCTGTCATTGCCAACAAAGGATATATCACAAAGTATTGAGATGAAATTTTGTTTCTGACCAAATACTTATTTTCCACCATAATATGCAAATAAAATGAAAAAAAAACAGACAATGTGATTTTCTGGATTTTTTTTTCTCAGTTTGTCTCCCATAGTTGAGGTCTACCTATGATGTAAATTACAGACGCCTCTCATCTTTTTAAGTGGTGGAACTTGCACTATTGCTGACTGACTAAATACTTTTTTGCCCCACTGTATATTCACCCCACCCTGGACCCTCACCTTATTTGTGCAGCTTCTTTCACAATCCACAGTTCCAGTATGGTCTTCAATCACAGCAGGTATTTGGTCTTCTGCACAGGTCCCCCAGTACTGACTAGATCAGGCACATCAGGTTGTCATATGAGGCTGCCATTTGGCCTACCAATGCCGCAGTAGTCAATGACCAGATATGACCTGTGAAGAAGCACGAAGAATTCATGTGATTGAACACCGAACCAGAACTGGTAATGGAGTTGCACACAAAGGTGAGAGCATGGCCAGGTGAGTATTGTTTATTCATTACATTTTACTCTACAATTATAATGCTCTGCATTCTGGAGACACCTAAGAGCATAATAAGGGAAAATTCAATTTACATAAAAACATCCAATGCAAATCATTTTTTCTATACAAATTTGCAAATTTAAATTTTTGAAGATTCCCTCATTCTTAATTATAAGATATGTCTATAGCTGTATATACTAATGTGAACACATGAACAGCATGCACTGTGAGCTATAAAAAACTTCTCTAGCTTCAAATAAATCAAGGATACATGATTTTTCTTTCTATTGATAGAGGAAAAAGTAATTTAATTTTTTTCTACTGTCGAAAAATTTCTTGACATTTAGCACCCCAGATTACAGTGTCAATTAGTTTGAGGAAGTTGTAAAGTAACTTAAAAAAATAAAGGAAGCTTACCTCATTGAATTTCCCTCTGTTTCCATTCCATCATTATGGCTAAGATCACTGCAGCAAGAGGTAGAGACTTTGGAAGAACCAGGCACGTTTAGAATGGGAGTGGCATGGACAGTGACACAATTTTTGACCTTTTAGCTGTTTACCAAAACATATTAAAGATACAGTTATATAATCAATATGGGCTTAAAGTGCCTACTCCCAGCTTTAATTTTTGAGGGTATTCACATCCTAATTGGAGTAAGAGTTTAGGAATTACAGCTCTTTAATATGTTGTTGCCTTTTTGAAAAAGGTAGTTAGTCAATTATCTCAAAAGTTCTTTATTGCGCTACCTGGGCTATTCCCTCATTAATCCATCATCAATTAAGCAGATAAAAGGTCTGTATCTGATTCCAGGTGTGGCATTTGCATTTGAAAGTTGTTGCTGTGAAACAACAGCAAGCAGTCAATGGAGCTAGCAAGAAAAATAAAAAAAAGATTGTTCCAGCTTCTGGAACCGCATATGTCTGTGTGAACCAATTCTTGCCATGATCTTTTAAATAATTGAATACATTTTGGACTTTTACCAGAAGCTAGAACAATCTTTTTTCTTTTTCTTGATTGTTGCACATGAGACTACACGAGTTCCGTGCTTCTACATGTCACATGCCGCTGCAGGTGAGCTTTTTTTTCCTTTTTTTGGTCAATGGAGCTGTCAATGGAAGATAAACAGACCATGATTAGGTTGAAAAAAAGAAAAAATCCATCAGAGTGTTAGCAGAAAAAATAGGAGTGGCCAAATCAACAGCTTGGTGCATTATACAAAAAAAGAGCGGCGCACTGGTGAGCTTGGGATTGGGAACTCAAAAAGGCCTGGATGTCCATGAAAGACAATAGTAGTGGATGATTGCAGAATCCTTTGCATGGTGAAGAAAAACCTCTTCACAACATCCACCCAAGTGAGGAACACACTCCAGAAAGTAGGTGTTTCAGTATCTAAGACTTCATGAAAGCAAATACAAAGGGTTCATCACAAGGTGCAAATCATTAATCAGCCTTAAAAATAGAAAAGCTAGATTAGACTTTGCCAAAAAATATCTAAAGAAGCAAGCCCAAGTCTGGAAAATAAGTCTTTTGACCGATGAACCTAAGATCAGCCTTTACCAGAATAATGGGAAGAAGAAAGCATGGAAAAGACTAGGAATGACTCAGGATCCAAAGCACAATGCATATTTAGTAAAACATGATGTAAGCAGTGTGATGGCATTGGTATGCCAGCTTCCAATGGCATCGGTTCACTAGTGTTTATTGATGATATCACTGAAGACAGAAACAGCTGGATGAATTCTGAAGTGTACAGGGCTATACTTTCTGTTCAGATTCAACCAAATGCAGGAAGGTTGATTGGACGGCGCTTCACAGTATAGATGGACAGTAACCCAAAACATACTGTGAATGCAACTCAGGAGTTTTTTTAAGGCAAAATAAGTGGAATATTCTGCAATGGCCAAGTCTATCACCGGATCTCATCCCCATCGATCAGCATTTCACATGCTTAAGACAAAACTTAAGGCAAAAAGACTAAAACAAAAACAACTGAAGTCAGCCGCAGTAAATGCGGCAAAGCATCACATAGAATTAAACCCAGCATTTGGTGACATCCATTGGTTCTAGACTTCAGGCAGTTATTCTCTTCAAAGCATTAATAATTAACATTTTAGTTGTGGTAAAATGAATGTGCCTAATTATTTTTAAGCCCCTGAAAATAGGAGGCTTTGTAGAAAAATAGTTGCAATTCCTATACTTTTCACAGGATAATTCAGTTAAACCTGAAAGTCTACACTTCAATTGCATCAAAGTTGTTTCATTTTAAATCTAAAACAGGCATGCAGAACCCAAATCATGAAGATTCAGTCACTGTCCAAATAATTTTGGACCTAACTATGTATTTGCCTACGTTTTTTTTTTACATATCACAATTTGTATTAAAAATGACGAATAGAAATGTTACAATTATCACATTGGCCATTTTTTTTTAGACTTTAGCTTCCTGTTGTTTCTGGAAACAACACATGTACATAGCCACAATTGGCTATAATTTTGTCTCCATCTTTTACATTGAATTGTGTAATAAGCCTGTGCGAAGATGATTGTGAAGGGAAAAAGAGTAAGGTCAGCTGCAACATCTCCTATGATGAGTAGTGGGTCATGTGTTATCAGCCTTTGATAATATGGAGCCTCTTTACTGTTCTGAAAGAACAAGGAATGAGTCTAAAAAAGCTCCAGTAGCCAGTGTGAAAATTGCAAGGTTGATAATTTAATTTTTTGTTTTATTTTTTTTTTTTAATAAAAATCTTGTTTTGAAAACAAATAACTGCAAAAGGTTTTTTTACATATTCATATAACACAAAAATCTGAATTAAACAATAGGTAATATTCTCATGATAACTTCCCTTTAAAAATGTTTTACCTTAAAGACAATGGTCAAGAAGTTTTACAAGAGTTTAATATTAATGGACTACTATTAAATGGAGAGTCCATTTTTTTCATGCAGGTCTGCAGCCACACTGTGTAACTGTAAAATAATGTCATGGTATGCCTAGGTTACTTTAGGCAAAAACCCCGGGACCCCTGCGATGTCCCTCAGACTAGGGGAACCCTGTCTGTCCCTCTACCCAGGGTTTACACTGAAGGTGTGCCTGCCTGAGCCTCCACCCTGTCCCTGTCTCCTGTCCAGCCCTAAGCTGAACCCACCTCCCTCCACCCAGTGAGGGGACCAGACACCAGACCCCACAAATACGTATGGACAGGGGTAAAAGAAACACCACACAGTTAATACACAAGGGAATACAATAATGTGCAAGGGCAACCAAATATATATATATAACAGATTGGAGAAAGAACCACTGAGGGATATACTGCACCAGATATCAGACGCTCCAACACCACCACTGCTGACCGGTATTGCTAGCACTAGGCTAAAGCTATAGTCGGCGACGCCCATAGTCAGGACGAACTATTTAAAGACCAAGGGCGTGGCCCAGCCCTCAGCCAGCATGACAACCTGGTTAACCCTATCCCGACTGGAACAGAATACCCAACAGGGTATTACCGCTGTCTGCCGGACACCCTGGTGTGAACAGTGTCCGACATGACAGTACCCCGCCTTCTACGAGGGACCTCCGGAACCTCACCATGTCGAGGACCTGGCTTGTCCGGATGGCGACGATGGAACATAGTGACCAGTCGATCAGCATGAATGTCAGAGGCCGGCACCCATGTCCTCTCCTCAGGACCATAGCCACGCCAGTGGACCAAGTACTGTAGAGTGCTACGCACAACCCTAGAGTCCACCACTTTGGACACCTCAAATTCCAACGCGCCATCCACCAAGACGGGAGGTGGTGGCCCGGGGGAACCATCCACCAAACCCACGACCTTCTTTAGCAATGCTTTGTGAAATACATTATGAATCTTATACACAGCCGGCAACTCCAAACGAAATGCCACGGGGTTGATCACTGCGGAGATTCTAAATGGGCCAATGAACCTGGGACCCAACTTAAGTGACGGTATCTTGAGCTTAATGTTCCTAGTAGATAACCACACCCAATCACCCACACACAGGTCCGGACCTGGCACACGTCTGCAGTCAGCCACCCATTTGTACCTGGAACCCACCTTCAACAAGCGCTGCTTGACTCTCCTCCAAACAGACGACAATTGAGCTCCCAACTGGTCCTCCTCAGGGACGCCAACTGAGCACCCCTGACGCAAGGTGCAAAATTGAGGATGTTGACCATATCATAATTACGCTCCGCAGGCGACAGCTTCTTGGAGAAGAAGGCACACGGATGCAACTTGGCCCAAGAAGGGCCCTGAGACAGTACAGCCCCCACTCCAACCTCCGACGCATCCACCTCCATGGCAAACGGTAAGGAGACATCAGGCTGCACCAGAATGGGCGCTGAGGCAAAACTATTCTTGAGGAATTCAAACGCCTGTACCGCAGGCTCAGACCAGTCAGAAAAGTCGGTACCCTTCTTAGTCATGTCAGTCAGTGGTTTGGCAATCATAGAGAAGTTCTTAATAAATTTCCTATAGTAATTGGAGAAGCCAAGAAATCGCTGAAGCGCCTTAAGATTATCAGGCCGATCCCAATGTAGTACCGCCTGCACCTTTGCGGTGTCCATCTTAAAACCTGAGGCGGAGATTACATAACCCAAGAACGGTAGCTCCTGTACGAAAAACACACATTTTTCAAGCTTGACATCAAGCCTGTTCTCTCTGAGCAACTGCAGAACCTGTCTAACATGCTCTATATGTGTATCATGGTCGCGCGAGAAAATGAGGATGTCGTCAAGATAAAATATAACGAACCTCCCCAACAGCTGAGAGAAGACATCATTAATGAAGTGTTGAAAGACCGCCGGTGCCATAGTCAACCCAAACGGCATTACCAAACTCTCAAAGTGACCCTCAGGGGTATTGAACGCCGTCTTCCACTCATCCCCCTGACGGACTCTTATAAGATTGTACGCCCCCTGAGGTCCAGTTTGGAGAACCACCTGGCACCAACCACTTGGTTGAATAAATCAGGTATAAGTGGCATAGGGTAAGGATCACGGACCGTAATCTGGTTGAGTTCTCTGAAATCCAGACACGGGCGTAAACCGCCATCCTTCTTTTTAACAAAGAAGAAGCCAGCAGCCAGAGGAGAAGAGGAAGGTCTAATATGACCCTTGCTCAGGCTATCCGCAATGTATTCCTTGAGAGCTAGCCTCTCGGGACCTGAGATATTAAACATTCTAGCTTTAGGTAACTTGGCCCCTGGTTTCAACCTAATAGCACAGTCATAGGGGCGATGCGGTGGTAGTTCTGAACAACCCTTCTCAGAAAATACATCCGCATAGTCCAGCAACGGCTCCGGGATACTGGGGGTCAAAGCGGAAATACATGTAGCCAGGCACTTCTCCTGACACTCCCTGCTCCACTGAATTATGTCCTGGGTCTTCCAATCAATAACAGGATTATGCATTGACAACCATGGAAAGCCCAGAACCATCTGAGCCGGTAAGTTACTAAGCACCTTACAAGTTACCCGCTCTGAGTGTAATACTCCAATGTGGAGTTGTATATCCAACACACACTCTGTGATCTCCCCTTGAGACAACGGGGAAGCATTGATGGTAATGGGGTTCGGCAATTTCTCCACCGGAAATCCCGCTGTATGCGCGAACTTCTCATCAATGAGATTGGCAGCTGAGCCACTATCAACAAACACTGTAATAGAGAGCATTTGCCCCCCAAGTGCTACCCTAGCAGGGAGCATACACTGGGAAACCATGATGGAGGATACACAAAGGCTCAGACTAGACTCCTCCAAACCCTCTGAGCCTATCAGTTTTCCGCCGGTGCGCCCTTCTTAGGTACCAGGGGGCAAGCGTTAATAAAATGTCCTCCTTTGCCACAAAAAAAACAGAGCCCCTGCCTTCTGTGCCAAGGACGTTTAGGCTTGTTACTCGGTGACTGTGCTATACCAGCGATCTGCATGGGTTCCACGGATTCAGCCGCGGCAACCTCACCGACCACTCCCCCACCTCCCGGAGGCAACGAAACCAGCGCCCCCTGACGGAGACGTCGGTCTATGCGTACTACAAGTGCCATCACAGCCTCCAGAGAGGCGGGAGTCTCGTACATTAGGAGAGTCTGTTTAACCCTTCCAGAAACCCCATGCAAAAATTGACTTCTAAGCGCAGGGTCATTCCACTGCGTGTCCACCGCCCAGCGCCGGAATTCCGTGCAGTAATCCTCAGCTGGTCGATCACCCTGTAGCAGTGAGCGTATCTTAGACTCTGCTAAGTTTAATCTATCCGGATCGTCATAGATCAAACCCAGAGCAGAGAAAAAAAAATCTACAGATTCAAATGCCGGTGAGTCTGAAGGGAGTGAAAAGGCCCAGGCCTGTGGGTCACCACTCAGCAAAGAAATCACCAAGCCCACGCGTTGAGCCTCATTACCTGAGGAATGTGGACGCATACGGAAATACAATTTGCATGACTCACGAAACACCGTGAACTTACCACGATCACCAGCAAATCGTTCAGGAAGGGGAAACTTGGGCTCAGCTGCCCTGGCTGCAGCCTCAGCAGGTACTGCAGGAGCTGACAGGCCTTGTTGCTGGACCGCCCCCCTGAGTTCAGTGACCTGTATGGATAGAGCCTCCAGCTGCTTGGTTAGGGAAAGTATAGGATCCATAGTAAGTAACCCCAATATTCCCTATCTATACCTCTTTTTTTTTTTTTTTTCTCTCACTTTATTATTTGGGCCGACTATAATGTCATGGTATGCCTAGGTTACTTTAGGCAAAAACCCCGGGACCCCTGCGATGTCCCTCAGACTAGGGGAACCCTGTCTGTCCCTCTACCCAGGGTTTACACTGAAGGTGTGCCTGCCTGAGCCTCCACCCTGTCCCTGTCTCCTGTCCAGCCCTAAGCTGAACCCACCTCCCTCCACCCAGTGAGGGGACCAGACACCAGACCCCACAAATACGTATGGACAGGGGTAAAAGAAACACCACACAGTTAATACACAAGGGAATACAATAATGTGCAAGGGCAACCAAATATATATATATAACAGATTGGAGAAAGAACCACTGAGGGATATACTGCACCAGATATCAGACGCTCCAACACCACCACTGCTGACCGGTATTGCTAGCACTAGGCTAAAGCTATAGTCGGCGACGCCCATAGTCAGGACGAACTATTTAAAGACCAAGGGCGTGGCCCAGCCCTCAGCCAGCATGATAACCTGGTTAACCCTATCCCGACTGGAACAGAATACCCAACAGGGTATTACCGCTGTCTGCCGGACTCCCTGGTGTGAACAGTGTCCGACATGACAAATAATGCTTATCCTGTAAAATACTCAGGACTAGTTACCAGATAAAAATATAGTGGTTTATTTGGATTCTTCCATCAAAGAAAGGTTATTACAGAAAAACAGGTGAATAATAATAGGTGAAAGAGAGATTGTCCATTAGTTCATAGCAAAGCAACGTGTATTCTTCTTTCTCTCCGGGATCTCACATGGCAAATGGCGTCTGTCTCAGTTCGGCTTCTTACGTAGCCATCAAGCTACATACCAGCTGTTATGTCATGTCATGGCCCAGCACAGATGACATCTTCGTGTCTGTCTCTCATGATGGTGAGGGAAGAAGACAGCGACCTCTACAGTTAGCCATGAATTATATACGTCTCTTGAAGCACGTGATCTCGGTATATATGGAGTTTGACATTTACCTCAAGGCTAAACTTAAATATGTAGTGAGCTGACATTTACCACTTGCTAAAGTAGCACATGCAATGGAAGGCAATGTCCCGTACAGAACATATAAGAATACAACTCCATAACTAATATATATATAAATCCATGCCTAATAATATTTAACAATTCCCCCTTTTGAGGGAGACAGACATTAATTGGAACCCTCAAAATATAACAAGATCTTTTTTCCTTCTTTTCTTCTTCTTTGACAAAATAATTTAATATCAATAACAATAATAATAATAATAATAATAATAATAATAATATCAGATTACCGTTATAAGTACTCAATGACATAATTGATGTGAATTCATGTTATGATAAGCCGTGAACAATATTCATATAAAATATGTATAATTATACTTCCCTAAGTCTAAATTGAAGCATCTCAGGTCCAGTCATCATCATCCGATGTCATCTGGTCTTCATTTTGATGTCTTCTGTCTTCTTCTTGGTTCTTTTAAAAACACAGTTTTTCTATAGCATATAGATGTTGTAGAAATCGTGTTGTGTAAAAATCAAAGTCCATAAATTCAAATGTTAATACGAAAACAAAGTCTATGCAGCTTTAATATCTGTGCAGTGTCATCTTTAAAAACCTGGGCTTACATTGGCTCGCCTTGGATATTCTGGAATCCTCCATCGGTACTGGTTTTTGAACAGGTGTGACGTCTTTGGTCAGCAAAGCAAGGGTTAAAATGACTCTTCCTTGCTAAACAAAGCACCATAACCAGTCCTTGTCCTAATGCACAGGACATATGTCAGGGTTGTAGCTTCCTGACAATTACCTTATTGTTCACCAGCCTTTATCGAAGCTTTTCAGGTGATTGAAACCTCTGGAACTTGGTAAGAACGTGATAACACAGTTCATCTCAGCATCATAGGAGCATCGTCCTCTGGTTGTCAGGTTAGACACTTTAATTGTGACTGTCAGTGGTGGATATTGCACTTGTGACTGTCAGTGGTGGATACTGCACTTGTGACTGTCAGTGGTGGATACTGCACTTGTGGCTGTCAGTGGTGGATACTGCACTTGTGACTGTCAGTGGTGGATACTGCACTTGTAAGTAACACAGTCTATTACTCAGAAATCACAGCTTTGTTACCTTCTGGGACTTCTGGATAGCGGCATTCTTCTTCTTGCAACTGGTAAGAATCAATAAAGTTTAGAAATATGAAAAGTCTTTATTAACGTAATTTCAATATCTTGCTTGAAGTCTTCATTCCCTATTCTATACCAAATCTGGTAATTTTCCTATCCTATAATATCACAGCGTACCATAGCAATCAGTAATATCCATATAATTATTATCAGAATTTGTACCGAATATGGATTTCAATGTTTGAAATAATAAACCAATAATAAGTGATAATACATTATTATCCATATTCTTCATGTGATAGAACATTTTTTATGTCATAGGTGTAATTACCTTTTTCAACCCATAGGTGTCACTGTGTTTTATGTAACCAGTGTTATCATCTTTTATTAATAAGGAATATATTTATTATACTAATAATATGTAGGAATGTAAAGCCATGAACCAAAATAAGAATATATGAGTGAGCGAATGAATGAATAAAAGAATTGTTGCATATAACTCAGAAGTGAAACATTTCCTTTGTAATAAAACCATATCATTGCTATATTTAATGAAGCAATATTCTCAGTAGATATTACTTTACTAAATATTGATGAAAGAAAAAATAAAAATGTAAGAATTATAATAAAAATAGATTAAAAAATTGAAAATTAAAAATAAGAATAAGAATAAAAATAAGAATAAGGCCTTTATGTTGATGCAGAGTAGTTATGTCTTCAGTAACATATACCCTTAATATTTCCATGATCTGGATTTTCATAATTGTCATAAACTTGTGTTACCAAAATATTCAAATTATGCAACTTTGCCCCAATACTTATACCATTGTACCTTATTATTTCTTTTCTATTAAAATGTGTGAAGAAGAGGTATTAATCAAATGTGATGATGTAGTCAGGATCAAAAACACTTTTTCCCCCTTAATACCAAAAAATATTGTTCTATGAAATAATTCATTTCTCAAAACCAAAATTAAAAATAATTCATTTATAAATTGTGAATTTATACTTGCTTATACCATTATTTGTCTGAAGATGTGTAACCATTAAAATTAATTTGAATATCATAAAATTATCCTTTGGAAAAATTAATTTAAATGTAGATTTTCTTCATAAACCATTTTGATGTGCGATTGCACTTATCCACAATTTACTAAATCAAGAAATAATTACTAAAGAACTATAGAAATATATGTTGTGTAGATAATATTTCATTATGTATCTTAATATTCTAATAATTTAACTGATCTGCATATTTCTCCTAAAGATAAAAGCTTTTGGGTTTTTTTTTTTTTCTCTCATGCATTCAGATTCCTGAGGCCTCATACAAACGTATCACATTACTCCTAAGCAGCTGCTCATACACTCAGTCACTGTCACTCAGACTGTGTCACATATTAAGTTTAATCCAAATACCTCACATACGAAGGTGTGATGAATACACGTATTTTAACCCAAATTATCCTAATTATCAATGCATTGTAAACTATTTAAATTTAGTATCTTAATATTTCTTAGAATATTCCCCAAATACACATGACATAAATATATATATTGTATAGCTATACTTGACATTTAGGCCTGGAAAAAAATTCCATTGGTTTGCAAAAGTTGAGACCCCCTTAAAAATTCTTTTCCTAAGAACAGGGACATAGTATACTGGTATACTTGTATTATTAGAACAAGGTTCAAATTTCACATGCTTTGGTTGTCATTCAAGCCATGCGGAAAAGGCATACACACAGAACACATTTTAAAATGCAGTTAGTTATTTCCTTTTAAATGTTAAATATATAAAATCATGCACCTATTGCAACTTCCTGTGTAAATAAAGGCATAAATCCTTGTAAGAGAATTTTTCCCGATTAAGTCTTGCTTTGAAATGAAAATTCTAAGGAAAAATAAAAGAGAAGGTTAATATCATATTCATAATTCTAAATTTTATTACTGGAGTAGATTTTAATTTTCACTAAAAAATACAGTTCTACAATCTCTACTTCTACAAACACTCTATATATACTGTATGAATATGTATATACAAACTATAGAACTACAGGATTATACTCTATAAAATAATTACATATAACTCACTAATTGTATAACACTTTTACACAATATATATAATTACTTTTTCTAGCCAATTCCTAAACCCATACTTATTTCTCTGCAAAAAATATCCTGAAAAGTTCTTGCCATTTTAAAGCTGATAGATTCTTGGAGCAGAGTATTCAGTTTACAGGCCATGATGTCACTCACCACCTGCTTCTGTCTGTCAAATTCGGCCATCTTTGTTACAGAAAGAAGATCAGAACTTGGAATTTGATAGGGCTTAAACTGTGAAGTTTTTTCGGTGATCCTTTGCATCATTCCATATGGCTTATAACAAATATGTAATTTTCTTCGTTCTTCATAGATTTGATTTTGAGGAAAACTCATTTTAGAAGGCTTTGCTAATACCGGCTTCTGATAAGATTTTACTCTGCCTGTCTTCACAAAATTAGCACGATTTACTGTCCTTTCACGATTCTCGTGTTTCCTGGCAAAATCAAGGGATTGCGCACATTCAAATAAAGAATCTTTTTGTGACGCAATAACACGAGATGCAGGATTTAGAAACCAAAATTTGCTTACAAAACTCCTTATGAGGGACGGTGTTTTGACATTTTCCATGACCGTTCTATACAAGCGGTGAAATATAGACATGAATGTGTAGGTACATTCCTTCCGACCAATCCTTAATTTTTGAAGAATATCAATATCTGGATGATTTTCATTTGATGAACAAAAAATAAGAATCTTTAATCTGTCTTTATCATTTAAATTCTCATGTGTTTCACCAGATAACTTTAAAGTCAATCTCCTAGCAAAATTTACAGGGATCCATATTTTGAACAACTGATTCTTCTCCTCGTTAGTTAAATCAAATTTATCAACACAACTTTCAAAAACCTCAGAGTTTCTACAAACATGGATTGTGTTGTCATATGCAGGAATTATTTTGCATATCTTTAGCAAACTTTTCCTTACTTTACTTCGGATTTGGGCCTGTGAGTCGTCTATTTTTAGTGGTACGTCTTTCCCTTGTACGTCCTCTACGTCAGTTCTGAAGTCTCCTCCTACTTCTCCATCTTGTTCCACGTCTGCAAGGTCACCTTGAATGGCTGCTGCTACCTGTAACTGTTTCTCCACATTACAGTGAATCTCGGGAACATCACTATTTTCCTTCACACAATCATTTTTGGATTTCTCTGACACAGATCTATGAAATATATCTACCATCAGTAAAATATTTTTTAATCTCTCTCTTTCTCTATTGAAAAACTTAGAATCTCTTCCATCAAAGAAAGGTTATTACAGAAAAACAGGTGAATAAAAATAGGTGAAAGAGAGATTGTCCATTAGTTCATAGCAAAGCAACGTGTATTCTTCTTTCTCTCCGGGATCTCACATGGCAAATGGCGTCTGTCTCAGTTCGGCTTCTTACGTAGCCATCAAGCTACATACCAGCTGTTATGTCATGTCATGGCCCAGCACAGATGACATCTTCGTGTCTGTCTCTCATGATGGTGAGGGAGGAAGACAGCGACCTCTACAGTTAGCCATGAATTATATACGTCTCTTGAAGCACGTGATCTCGGTATATATGGAGTTTGACATTTACCTCAAGGCTAAACTTAAATATGTAGTGAGCTGACATTTACCACTTGCTAAAATAGCACATGCAATGGAAGGCAATGTCCCGTACAGAACATATAAGAATACAACTCCATAACTAATATATATATAAATCCATGCCTAATATAAATCCATAACTAATAATATTTAACAGTAACTGCCCACGTTTGAATCGAAACAGCATACGCAGCATGCGTTGTGAGGATTTTCAATTTGCCAAAGGCAAGGCCGAGCTGTCATGTGAATGCAAAAGTGTGATATGTATACTGCCGGCCACATTCCGACTAGACGTGCACGGCCTTGCTCAATCCATTTGTATTGAGTGAGACCATGCACATCTAGTAGGAATGTTGCCAGAAGCAAATATATCGCACACTTGCTGTCACATGACTGCTTTGTCTCACCACCGGCACCTGAGAATCCTGAAAGCCTACACTGCACAATGTGAGAATTCACATAGTGTGACTATAGACTTTTCATGAAAAATATAGGACAACTCCTATAAGATAAATCAAGTAGTGTCCAATTGTTGCCTCTTCCATCACTCCTGTCTCTTCTTTATTTACCCACACAAAGAGCCCGGCAGACAGTTGTGGCTATGCCTGGTATTGCAAATTTGCTCTATTCACTTGACTTTACAGTATGAGCTACAAGAATAAGATGGAGACATGGACCACCTAATAAGTACAGACCAAAAGATGATTTGTTACCGTAATGCTCCTCTCTGCATTTGAAAGATGATATATTGGATAAGTTGTAGGAAAATATATGAATGCTAAGACTTTATCAAAACGAGGAAATGGTTGCACTCAATTGCATTAAGACATATCAATGTGAAATACATGAAGTGTGAATAGCGTAATGGCTTTGGAAATTTAGGCAAAACATATGAGATGCTTAGCACAAAATTTGGCCAAAAAATGTGAGCTCATTCACCAACATCAAGGTAATCTCATGATCAAATGGGTCCCTAACCTAACTGCCTAGTGTGAACACTTACCTCTGGCTAATAACTTGGTATGCACCTGTTCAGACTAGTTCTGGATGTGTCGCCAGTTTTCTGTTCTTTGTATGCTAAGACTCTTTAAGCAGCCAGATGGAAGCATCGCTGTAACAGGCTCAAATAGCAACTCCTTATGATATTATGTTATACCATTTAGATATTGTTTTTTCCAATAACATTTAACATACATTTTGAAATAGAAAGTATATTTTTTTGTGCATAATTTATATTGTACTTTGGTTAAAAAGTAGTCATTAACAAAATATAATTTTGCGAGATCACAGACTGATCATATCATGCTATAAATACCTTCTGATTCCCTAATAGGGCTAAAAAAAATTGGCGTAACGGGAACACCAATAAACCTCTTGCTGCCCATGGAGATGTGATAGAAAAAGGCAAAATGCATCAACAAGTTAAAGAGACTATAGAGTCCTACATCGTTTTCCACATCTGTAACACCCTGTGGACTATGCATCAACATAAAAGAACTATTTCCCAGCACTTCCCCTCCAGAGCGCACTGAACTTTTTGCCTCTTTTTAACCACATATTTGTATTTTTGCTTGTTTAATTATGTGAAGAGTTGATAAAATCAGTTGGAACATGGCCTGAACGCACAGAGCAAATTCACTCAACACATACCGTAATTAAATATTTACAAAATTTGTGTTTTCTGCTTTTTTGTGATTTGCTTTATGATACAATCCATTTTATTAAATGTAACCTGGTGGAATATACTACGACATGTATTCACAGACTCCATACAGTGTAAATAATATAACTACACCAGTCTCCGCCGATGCCTCCATGTACTGTAATTTGCCTTAGATAGTAGAGTAGAGGGTTCTTTTTTTTCTAATCAATTAAACTCCATTTTTCAAAATCTATTTCAAGGATGGATTTTAAGGATGATTTTACATATAAACACACGCCTCCCCCTCGCTTATTTGTTCGGTCATTTCGGAACAGACTATAGCCCTGTAAATTAACCGCCCAGTCGTGGTTCTCATCCAGCCATGTCTCAGATATCCCCACCATGTCATAATTATGTTCCAACAAAATTAATTCTAATTCCTCCATCTTGTTTGCGAGGCTTCTGGCATTAGTATACATGCACTTTATGTATCTCTCTGTACGTTTATTCTTTCTTAAATTATTAACTGTTCTAACCCCACCCCCACCCCCAATTTCATTATTTGTGCCCAGGTCTCTATCTGCACTGTCTTTCCCTCCTATAAAATGTGTCCCTAGTTTAAACACTCCTCCAACCTTCTAGCCATTTTCTCCACCAGCACAGCTGCACCCTCCCCATTGAGGTGCAGCCCATCCCTAGCGTAGAACCTGTAGCCAACTGAGAAGTCGGCCCATTTCTCCAGGAACCCAAACCTCTCCTTCCTACACCAATTCTTGAGTCACTTATTAACCTCCCTAATGTCCCGTTGCCTCTCTGATATGGCACGTGGTACAGGCAGTATTTCAGAAAATAACACCTTGGAGGTCCTTGCTTTAAGCTTGTAGCCTAACTCCCTGAAATCATCTTTAAGGTCCTTCCACCTACCTCTAACTTTGTCATTTGTGCCAATGTGCCCCATGACCGCTGGGTCCTCACCAGCCCCTCGCAGTAATCTGTCAACCCGATCAGCGATGTGTCGGACTCGAGCGCCAGGTAGGCAGCATACCATTCGACGATCCCTGTCTTTGTGATAGATTTCCCTATCTATTCCCCTAATAATTGAGTCCCCCACTACCAGCACCTGTCTAGCTTGCCCTGCTCTCCTATTTCCCCCCTTACTGGAGCAGACACTCCTCCGGATTTCAGAGAACATGCCTTGCCTCAGCAGCGCTACTCCTGTACTGACACTCCCCTCATCTGCCAACTTAGCAAACTTATTGGGGTGTGCCAGATCAGGACTAGCCTCCCTGGCGCTCTTCCCTCTTCCTCACCTTTTAACTGTCACCCAGCTTGCTGCTTCACTGTCCTGCAGCTCCAACCTAGTATCCCTCCCCCTCATCTATCCCATTGAGCGTCTGCTCAGTAAGCAGAAGACTCATTTCCATATTGTCTATGGATATCAGTGTTGCCAGCTGCAAATTTAGATCCAGTATCTGGGCTTCCAAATGCACAATGTGCTCACATCTCGCACAGCAGTATGCACCCTCGACTGGCTGTTCAAGGATTGCATACATGTGGCAAGATGTACACTGGATGGCATTAGCAATAGTGGAGCACATTCCTAATGGGGAATGTACCAGACAGAAAAGATAATTAAAAATAAATAAAAAGTATTAATAAAATATAACAGCAATTCAGTAATACCTCCCTTAGAAACTCCCTGAATCCTAAGTCACTGAATCACAAGTCACACTTACCACCGTTCGCACTTATGCTCCAGTCACACTCAGCTCGCTCACACTCGCTGAAGCAGAAGATTTAAAGAGATTTTTTTTCCCTTCACCAGCAAACCACCCTGCTGCTCAATGCATTTCCAAAAGGACTTGAGCCCCATCCAGCTGCCTCTTATAAACCCTTAACTATGAACCCCCTAAAGAAGAAAGTACTGTGTACAATATACACTCACTGGCCACTTTATTAGGTACACCTGTCCAACTGTGTGTTAAGACTTAATTTCTAATCAGTCAATCACATGGCGGCAACTCAGTGCATTTAGGCATGTAGACATGGTCAAGACAATCTCCTGCAGTTCAAACCGAGCATCAGTATGGGGAAGAAAGGTGATTTGAGTGCCTTTGAACGTGGCATGATTGTTGGTGCCAGAAGGGCTGGTCTGAGAATTTCAGAAACTGCTGATCTACTGGGATTTTCACGCACAACCATCTCTAGGGTTTACAGAGAATGGTCCGAAAAAGAAAAAAAATCCAGTGAGCGGCAGTTCTGTGGCCGGAAATGCCATGTTGATGCCAGAGGTCAGAGGAGAATGGGCAGACTGGTTCGAGCTGATAGAAAGGCAACAGTGACTCAAATTGCCACCCGTTACAACCAAGGTAGGCAGAAGAGCATCTCTGAACGCACAGTGCGTCGAACTTTGAGGCAGATGGGCTACAGCAGCAGAAGACCACACTGGGTACCACTCCTCTCAGCTAAGAACAGGAAACTGAGGCTACAATTTGCACAAGCTCATCGAAATTGGACAGTAGAAGATTGGAAAAACGTTGCCTGGTCTGATGAGTCTCGATTTCTGCTGCGACATTCGGATGGTAGGGTCAGAATTTGGCGTAAACAACATGAAAGCATGGATCCATCCTGCCTTGTATCAACGGTTCAGGCTGGTGGTGGTGGTGTCATGGTGTGGGGAATTTTTTCTGGGCACTCTTTGGGCCCCTTGGTACCAATTGAGCATCGTTGCAATGCCACAGCCTACCTGAGTATTGTTGCTGACCATGTCCATCCCTTTATGACCACAATGTACCCAACATCTGATGGCTACTTTCAGCAGGATAATGCGCCATGTCATAAAGCTCGAATCATCTCAGATTGGTTTCTTGAACATGACAATGAGTTTACTGTACTCAAATGGCCTCCTCAGTCACCAGATCTCAATCCAATAGAGCATCTTTGGGATGTGGTGGAACGGGAGATTCGCATCAGGGATGTGCAGCCGACAAATCTGCGCCAACTGTGTGATGCCATCATGTCAATATGGTCCAAAATCTCTGAGGAATGCTTCCAGCACCTTGTTGAATCTCTGCCACGAAGAATTGAGGCTGTTCTGAAGGCAAAAGGGGGTCCAACCCCTTACTAGCATGGTGTACCTAATAAAGTGGCCAGTGAGTGTACAATACAAGGGTCCACAATCTTGAAATTAAAGAAGACATGTCTGCCCCTAACATGTCTGACCTAGTAAATACTGTCTGTGAAATAACAATGTGGATCCTCTATTCTATACATGTTGTGTAGTTTCTCTATTATTCCTCCTAAGATTGCTGTAAAAGAGAAATAGCGCAATAGTGCATTATCCGGTGTGCAGATAACAATTGCAAGTAATGCACTCACCAAATGGAGTTTTGTAACAGACAATGGAGGATTCGCTGCTGCAGAACCACAGATCCACAAGGGACCAACATAGAAGATTCAGGATAGGAAAAAACGAGGTCAGACAATCCGCGCTGTGAATCACTAAAAACTCGGATTATTAATACAGTGGTCTTTATTCTACGCGTTTCAGAGTCTCACAGAACTCCTTCCTCAGGAAAAAACCCTCAAGGTCTATGTCACAAATTACAGGGGGGGAAAGATTTGGTTATCCCACCGCTGCCACCAATATGTCACAAATTACAGGGGGATAGATTTGGTTATCCCACCGCAGCCACCAATATGTCATGAACTGCAGGGGTGTTTGGTTGCCCCCAGTTCTTCAGTAGGGATTTATGTACAGTATATCCCACTTTCCAGTTCCAGTTTGGAACTTGAAGCTCTCCGGCGCCCCCCCTTACCCTCAGGTCAGTCAGGGAACTGCACCTAGGGTAAGTGGACACCAGACGGGCCACCTCGCTGTGTATGGGCTAATGGGAAGGCTGCAGTGAGGGAGATGACTAATCCCAGTCCTAGGCGGGATATACACTTATCAAACTCCATCGGTCACTGCCAGGGTCTCCCCCAAAAGCCCAGAACACACCCTATGCCACCACCAGCTCCTGGTACTAATTAAGGTCGGGTCAGGAGCCACCCGTTCTGTAGTGTTGGCTTAATTTATTTGGCGATGCGTTATAGAGCAAGGAGAAACAAAGCTAGTAATTTTATATTTGTACTCCAAAAAGTAGGCAGTGTTTACAAACATACAAAAAAGATGTTACAAATTGAGACAATTATAAAATGTGCAAGCAATTACAAAATAAAGAAGGATTAAAGGTGAAAAATAAACACTTACAGATAAGTAAGTTTGTGGTTTGGGGGGATGGGTTCCCAAAGGCAAGGATTCAGCTAACAGCATGGATGGTATACGCTGTCTCCCCCAGGTCTCATGACCTTAGACTGAGGTTCCTTATCATATACCGTCTGCTTGTGACATCACTGGGGTGGGTGGAGCTATGGAAGCAATCCCCTTTCAGAAATGCCTAGAACCTCATTAGTATCATATCTCAGGCAAGGAAGTTTGTAGAGGGACGACAAAATGATAATCTTACTCAGCCCGAAATTGGCATTCATTTAAGCCCAAACACGCACTGTCTGCCAGCTAGTGTTAAGCGGAAATCCTTTCCACGGATACTGCTGGTTTTGGAGCTTAGAAATTTCACTGATGTGTAGATCGGTCAGTGGACATTAGGAATATGTAACTTTTATACCTATATCACTAATTGGGGTCAAGATATGCCCTCTCACACACAGAAAGCACATGTTTTCAGACAAATGATTGTATTCTGCCCCAGCACATTTTTGAGGGAGGGGGAGGAAGGAGTATAGGATTACACAAGCAGGCAGAGAGAGAGACAAGAGAGGGTTAAGGGGGGGTCACATCTGCAGCATGTATGACGGGCTGGCAGGTCCCAAGCAGATATAGCAGAGCTCAGTGTGCGTGATTGATCAATAAGGCTTACATCATATTCCATGACAGGAGGCTATGTGGGGGCTCTTAATTTATATAGGAGGCTATGTAGGGTCTCATAATTTATATAGGAGGCTATGCGGGGGCTCATACTGTATGTAGAAGGCTTTGTGCAGTCTCATATGGTATACAGGGGGATGTGAACATATTTCATGCTGCTCAATAATAAGCGATAATAGTTGTAAGTGATTAATAATATAAAATACTAAATATAATTAATATGCTAATATTATTATTGATCAGAATTAATTTAAGCCTATTGATTTGGTCTTTCATGTGAGCCCTCATGAAAACTAATTGCCCACCCCTGGTATAGATTATGTATTGTAGTGAGTTATTTTATACTTATGAATGTGTGTGCCAGCAGTGCCACGCCATTTCTTAACATAAGAGGAACATTAATTTTAAAACACCCATACACAGTGCTGCCCATGGGTAATATTTTAATAAAAAGCATCCCTCTAAAATAAATTTTCAATCAATTTTTCTGAAAGGTCAGATTGTGGTAAAGGTTGTAATATATAACAGATATCCAGATGCCATGTAAGTTATTATAGAGAGGTCAATCAGTTTTACAAAAACACGGAATGATGCATTAATATGCCCACCATTGCTTTCATGTATTCTACATTTTTATATTTATACATTGCTCAAAAAAATAAAGGGAACACTTAAACAACAGAATATAACTCCAAGTAAGTCAAACTTCTGTGAATTCAAACCGTCCACTTAGGAAGCAACACTGATTGACAATCAATTCAATTTCACATGCTGTTGTGCAAATGGAATAGACAACAGAGGGAAATTATTGGCAATTGTCAACACATCCTCAATAAAGGAGTGGTTCTGCAGATGGGGACCACAGACCACATCTCCGTACCAATGCTTTCTGGCTGATGTTTTGGTTACTTTTGAATGTTGTTTGTGCTTTCACACTCGTGGTAGCATGTGCTTTCACACTCGTGGTAGCAGGAGATGGACTCTACAACCCACACAAGTGGCTCAGGTAGTGCAGCTCATCCAGGATGGCACATCAATGCGAGCTGTGGCAAGAAGGTTTGCTCTGTCTGTCAGCATAGTGTTCAGAGGCTGGAGGCACTACCAGGAGACAGGCCAGTACACCAGGAGATGTGGAGGGGGCTGTAGGAGGGCAACAACCCAGCAGCAGGACCGCTACCTCAGCCTTTTTGCAAGGAGGAACAACAGAAGCACTGCCAAAGCCCTGCAAAATGACCTCCAGCAGGCCACAAATGTGCATGTGTCTGCACAAACTGTTAAAAACCGACTCCATGAGGATGGTCTGAGTGCCCGATGTCCACAGATGGGGGTTGTGCTCACAGCTCAACACCATGCAGGATGATTGGCATTTGCCAGAGAACACAGTGTTTGGAAGATTTGACATTGACGCCCTGTGCTCTTCACAGCAGAGAGCATGTTCACACTGAGCACTTGTGATAGACAGCACAGAGTCTGGAGACACCGTGGAGAATGTTCTGCTGCCTGCAACATCCTCCAGCATGACTGGTTTGGCAGTGGGTCAGTAATGGTGTGAGGAGGCATTTCTTTGAAGGGCACCACAGCCCTCCATGTGCTAGCCAGAGGTACCCTGGATGCATTAGATACCAGGATGAGATCCTCAGACCCATTTTGAAATGACATGCAGGTGCACTGGGCTCTGGGTTCCTTCTGATGCATGACAATGCTAAACCTCATGTGGCTGAAGTGTGTCAGCAGTTCCTGCATGATGAAGGCATTGAAGCTATGGACTGGCCTGCCCTTTCCCCAGACCTGAATCCAATCGAGCACATCTGGGACATCATAACTAGTTCCATCCACCAATGCCACTGTGCCCCACAGACCGTCCAGAAGTTGTCTGCTGCTTTAATCCAGGTCGGGGAGGAGATCCCTCAGGAGAACATCCGCTGCCTCATCAGGACCATACCCAGGCATTGAAAGGAGGTCGTACAGGCATGTGGAGGCCACGCACACTACTGAGCTTCATTTCCTCGCCTTGAGGCATTTCCACTGAAGTTGGATCAGCCTGTAATATGATTTTCCACTTTGATTTTGAGTATCATTCCAAATCCAAACCTCCATGAAATATTAATTTTGATTTACATTGATCATTTTTGTTTCATCATTCTCAATGCATTGCACTATGTAATGAATAAAGATTTATAACTGGAATATTTCGTTCAGTGACATCTAGGATGTGGTATTTTAGTGTTCCATTTATTTTTTTGAGCAGTGTAGTTAAAATGCTGCGGTCACCCGATGTGACTGCAGAATGCTGAATCCTGACATTGTGCAGACTGTGAAGATATTACAGCAGGAATATCAATTACCCCCTCTCCCTTTCCTTAATGAGAAAAATAGAGAAAGAGGGAGCGCACTAAGGCGGTAAAAGAGGGAAACCAGCGTATTTAACAAAGGCAATCCACTCACCTTGTGTGGTTGTGAAGGGTCACAACCACCTATGGAAGTTTAGGCCGCTGCAGATCCCGGGATGCAGATACATACAGTAGAGAAGAGAAAGGCCGGGGTTTATCCACGCTAGACCACAAGGAACCAACTTAAGATGCAAGAAAACCTTTATTAACACTCAAGCCAATGCGTTTCAGGGCAGCAATCTACAGTCACTTACAGTGTAGAAAATTTGCTCAAGACTGTGCTCTAAGGGGTAATCTTTCTCCTTGTGGAGAGTGACAAGCCAGACCTGGCATGTCAGAGGAAGGAGAGTTATATGCCATGCATGATCCTCTGGGAAATTAAATATACAAATTGCATCTTCAGAGACAAAGAGAGCTTGAACTCTAGTTCCAACTGTTAGAAGTAGCAATGCTAACATTCAATACTGACCCTTTTACAAGGCTTGCCATATGACTTAAGATAAAAGCCAAACCAGAAGCTCAGTTTGCAGACACTGTTTCAGGGTGCTGCCCCTCTTCAGTGCAAAGTATGAGATCTGATTTGGCTTTGTGAGAGGCTTAAGGGTACCGTTACACGTAGCGATGCACCAGCGATTCCGACAACGATGAATCGCTGGTGCACCGCTAAGTGGTCGCTAGTGAGCTGCCACACAGGCAGATTTCACCAGTGACATGGCAGTGGTCGGGGGTCACTACTTACCTGTCAGACAAGGTGATCCTGACGTCCTCCTGCCTGCGTGTATGCGTCGCTCGTCGGTGCCATAGGAAGCCCAGCAGGAATCGGCCGACGAGAAATGGCCCAGGCCGTTCTCGCGCGATCAGCGATCATCGCGGGGGAGCCGGTCGGAGGTAAGTGTCATATGCAGCGATATCATTAGCAATATCGCTGCTACGTCACAAAACCAGTGACTAGTGTTGAGCATTCCGATACCGCAAATATCGGGTATTGGCCGATATTCGCGGTATCGGAATTCCGATACTGAGTTACGATACTTTTAGCATAACGAATACCAGAATCGGAAGTTCCCATAATGCTATGAGCCAGTTTGATTTGATTCAGCCAATGACAATCCTCAGAAGTGTGGGCACATCTTGTTAGGCATGTAGGCATGTTAAGTAATGGCATGGCTGTGATTGGCTGCTGAAATTATGTCATGATGCACTATAAAAGCCGCCGCCGCCATTTCGGGTTCACTCTGCTGTGAATTCAGTTAGGGACAGGCTGCTGTTCAAGATTCTGAGGGACAGTTAGAGATAGCGATTTTCCAAATCATATTGTGCTTTACCCAGGCTACATAATCAACCACTGTAGCTTTCTTTTGCCTTGCAGCAGTGTTCACAGCTGTATGCAAGGTCTGTGTGAGTGCAGCTCATGCTGTGTAGTGTGTTCTGCAGCCACGGCTGGTTGTAGGCTGCTCAGCATGTGTCACTGCCTCATACATATTTTTCTTTTATTGATGCTCATTTTTCATTCTCCTAATAGTGTGAATCCATCCGTATCCATCTACATTGGTTGGTTGCAAACACTATAGGAGTAGACAGCGGTGCTTCTCTGCAGCTTTTCAGTGCTAGTGCCCAGTTTTCTGCACAGTTCACGGCTGTCTGAGAGGTCTCTATGTGTGAGGGCAGCTCACGCTGTAGTGTGTCCTGCTGCTACGTCTGGTTGTAGGCCGCTCAGCGTGCATCACTGCCTCATACATATTTTTGTTTTATTGCAGCTCATTTTTCATTCTCCTACTAGTGTGCATCCATCTGTATCCATATACGTTGGTTGCAAACACTATAGGAGTAGACAGCGGAGCCTTTCTGCAGCCTTTCAGTGCTAGTGCCCACTTATCTGCACTGTTCACGGCTGTCTGAGATGTCTCTGTGTGTGAGTGCAGCTCACGCTGTAGTGTGTCCTGCAGCTACGTCTGGTTGTAGGCCGCTCAGCGTGCGTCACTGCCTCATACATATTTTTGTTTTATTGCAGCTCATTTTTCATTCTCCTATTAGTGTGCATCCATCCGTATCCATCTACATTGGTTGGTTGCAAACACTATATAGGAGTAGATAGAGGAGTCTTTTTTCTGGCTTGTGCCCTTCAGCCGCAGCCAGATTAGTATTACCCTATTTTTTGGAGCCTCATATTTTGCATTGTAGGTTACCTTCCTGCATTGTAATAGCTCCAAAAAGTTTGTGATACTATCGCTTTCACATCTTTGGTCACATCCTTTTTGTTTTTTTGAAAAAAAAAAATAAATAAATAAAGTTCACCAAACACTCCATTTGACAGTTGTGTAGGCCACATTAGCTCATATTAAAGTGTAGTCCACACACTTTATAAAATTAGTGTTTCTTATACCTGTTAGCAGCTGTTCAGGAATAAGCACACTAAGCCCCCTTTGTACTTTTCTGGCTATCTTTATCAGTCTACCAAGATGAAGAAGGCAGGGAGTAAGGCACGTAGGCGTGGAGTTTCAGCAGGGAGATGATGTGGGGATTCTGCAGAGAGAGGACGTGGGGATTCTGTGCCTGCTGCGGGCACCAGTAAGTCAGCATCCCCCAGTTTTACAAGGTAACAGTCCTTTATGCGCAGCTTTGTAGGACCTCTCCGTACCCCACTGCTGCGGGAGGAACAAATTGAAGCCGTTGTCGGATGGATGGCAGCTAACGCATCGACTTCAATGACTTCCACGTCCTCTCAGGGCCAAAGCACTGAAGAGCAACCATCTGTCTCTTCACCACCTGCCAAATTGCCCAGGCAGTCAGAGAGCCCTGGACAGGAGCCATCACAGTCTCTACTTCTGTTCTCTGAATCTGTTGGCTTGGAAAGAGGGGGCCAACCAAGCAGCATTCAAGAATGTGAAGAAGAGGGAGTATGCAGTGATGCGCAACTGCTTTGTCCCTCTGAATCTGAAGAGGTGGGTGGGCCAGTGCCTATTGTCAGCACACCTCAGTACGCATCAGATGATGACGAGACTCAGGTGGCACTTTCTGGTGCGTACGGTGCTGGCGAGACTACCCAGGAGAAGCAGGTGTTTGAAGAGGGGAGTGTAGATGATGAGGTCCTTGACCCATCATGGCGTGAGGAACAGGAAGGTGGTGGGAGCAGCTCTGAGGAAGAGATTCCCCGAATGGCCGAAACAGGAGGGAGAGGGAGGGGGCAGACTTGGTTGCCTGTAGCCTCCACTTCGGCACCCGTTAGGAGCATTCCTCTTCCAAAAGCCAAAACGGGCGCTCCCAAGACTTGCAGTGCGTGGTCCTTTTTTGACACAGTTGCAGATGACATTTGCATTGTCAAATGCAAGCTGTGTCATCAGAAAGTCAAAAGAGGGAAAAGTGTCAGCAACCTCAATACCACAAATATGTGGAAACATGTGCGGACCAAGCACGTGGTGGAGTTACAGAGACACACTGAAGACGTAGGCCAACCTACAGCACCACCTACCACCTCTTCAGCTCGTGTTGTAGCTTCTTCCTCCAGCTCACACACAGCTGGTTTGGCTTCCTCACAGGATCGCCATGGAAGAACCTCTGGCACTGTTGTCCAGAGACCCAGTGACATTCCACCCACAGCACCACGTTCCCGTTCATCCTCACACTCCCAGGCCACTCTACAGCCATCGGTAGCACAGGCATGGGATAAAAGGCGGCCATACTCGGCAAACCATCCCCGAGCACAGGCTCTGAATGCTGGCATTGCCAAATTACTGGCCCTTGAAATGCTCTCATTCAGGCTGGTGGAGACTGACACCTTCCGGAACTTCATGGCATTGGCATTCCCACAATACACCGTGCCCAGCCGTTTTTATTTCAGCAGGCAAGCCGTCCCTGCCCTGCAAAAGCATGTGGAGGGAAAAATTAAACATGCGCTACTAAACGCCGTCAGTAGCAAGGTCCACCTGACCATCGATGCATGGACCAGTACCCATGGACAGGGACGATAGCTTTCCCTCACTGCCCATTGGGTCAATGTTGTGGAGCCGGGTACAGATCTTGAGAGTGGCGCTGTACGTGTTCTGCCAACTCCAAAGATTGCAGGAATCCAGTCTGTACACATTGACTCCTCCTCATACTCCAGTTCCTCACAATCAGCGCTGCAGGAGCCTGTTACGACCGATATGAGCACAGCCATGGCCAAACATCAACAGGCCGTACTGAAATAAATTTCTTTGGGGAATCGAAGCCACACAGCACAGGAGCTCTGGAATGCCATCAAGCAGGAGAGCGACGTGTGGTTTCTGCCAGCGAATCTCCAGCCAGGCTTGGTATTGTGTGACAATGGCTGAAATCTGGTGGCAGCTCTGGGCCTAGGCAACCTCACTCACATCCCATGTCTGACACATGTGCTCAACTTGGTCATGCAGAGCTTTCTGAGGGACTATCCGGATCTTGATGCACTGCTGCACAAAGTCCGCATAGAGTGCGCTCACTTGCGGCGTTCCAGCACGGCAAGATGCGCATTGCAGCTCTGCAGCTCCGATTGCGCCTTCCGGAACATCGCATCATATGTGACCTACCCACCAGGTGGAATTCAATGTTACATATGTTGGAGCTGTTGTGTGAGCAGCAGGCAGCAGTAATGGAGTACCAGCTGCATCAGGCGCAAACAAGTCGCACTGTGCGCCAGTCACACTTCAGCACCACTGAGTGGGCCTCTTTGAAGGACATCTGCCTCGTTTTGCGTGCCTTCGATGATTCCACGTGGATCGCGAGTGCAGATGATGCACTAGTCAGCATGACTGTCCCCCTTATCTGCCTGCTTCAAAAAACACTGCAAGCACTAAGGGAGGAGGTTTTGGAAGAGGTGAAGGATGAGGAGTCACAAATGCCATCTGCTTCTGGACAGTCTGCGCTACGTGGTTCCTCACAAAGGCCTAGGCAGGGGACACTTTGTGAGGAGGATGAGGAGGAGTCAAAGGAGGAGGAAGACATCTCTCCAGAGGAGGGAGGTACACAATGCTCTAGTCATTATGTACAGCGAGGATGGGGTGATGCAGAGCAGGCAGAGATGATGCCTCAAGCAGGGGACAGTGTTTCTTGGGCAGTTGGGAGTCTGCAGCACATGGTTGATTTCATGCTGCAGTGCCTGAGAAACGACCGCCGCATCGCCCACATTCTCAACACGGCTGATTATTGGGTGTACACCCTCCTAGATCCTCGCTACCGGGACAACTTACAAAGCCTCATAACACCGTTAAACCGGGAGAGTAAAATGCAGGAGTACCAAGACACACTGGTGCAGTCCATCATGTTCTCCATTCCACCCGAGAGCAGTGCTGCTAGTGCTTTACAAAGCAGCTCAGTGCATCGAGGCAGTGGAGGAAGCTCTGCACAAAGAGGGAGCAGAGGCAGCAACTCAGCACAAGGCAAGACCAGTATGGCCCAAATGTGGCAAAGTTTTGTGTGCCCGCCACAAATGTCTACACCATCACAGACGGCTCCAGTCAGCAACCTTTTCGTCAGATGGTGACAGACTACATGTCTTGCCCTTTTAGTGTACTCGAAGACGGCTCCTCCCCCTTCAAGTTTTGGGTCTCTGTGCTGGATACTAGTAGAGGGAATGTGGACAGAGCAGGAGACATTGCCGGACACACATCAGGGGATCAGCTGACGTTACTGAACCCCAGTAACACAGGAACAAGTGATGACTGTGCAGACGCCACTTCTGAGCATCAACCGGCGGGGTTGGAGGCCAAGGGAAGTACTAGAGACAGAGTGGAGCCAGAGGCCTAGTTGGAGCACATTTAAAATCAGTAGTAGTCTACAACAGATAATAAACATGATGAAATTAGGCCTCAGCCTACACACTGATTTACCCTGGGCTCCAACATCGCCAGTTGTTGCTCGAAAGTGCCGTCCGCACAGAAAAAAACACTAGCTCCTGTGTTAGTGGGGTTCAGTAACGTCAGCTGCTCCTCTGCTGTGTGGACGGCAAAGTCTCCTGCTGCCTCCACATTCAAACTACATCGGATTTTCTACTTGCTCCAAGTAGGCATCAGCCTGCTCCATGATTGATCCTGGGCTTCAACACAGCCAGTTGTCGCTTGGAAGTGCCGTCTGCAAAGAGAAAAACACTAGCTCCTGTGTTACTGGGGTTCAGTAACGTCAGCTGCTCCCCTGCTGTGTGGACGGCAAAGTCTCCTGCTGCCTCCACATTCAAACTACATCCGATTTTCTACTTGCGCCAAGTAGGCCTCAGCCTGCTCCATGATTTATCCTGGGCTTCAACACAGCCAGTTGTCACTCAGAAGTGCCGTCTGCACAGAGAAAAACACTAGCTCCTGTGTTACTGGGGTTCAATAACGTCAGCTGCTCCCCTGCTGTGTGGACGGCAAAGTCTCCTGCTGCCTACACATTCAAAGTACATCCGATTTTCAACTAGCTCCAAGTAGGCCTCAGCCTGCTGCATGATTGATCCTGGGCTCCAACATCACCAGTTGTTGCTCGGAAGTGCCGTCCACACAGAGAAAAATACTAGCTCCAGTGTTAATGGGGTTCAGTAATGCCTGCTGCTCCCCTGCTGTGTGGATGACAATATCTCCTGCTGCCTCCACATTCAAACTACATCACATTTAAAACTTGCTGCAATTAAGCCTCAGCCTACTCCATGATTCACCCTGGGCTCCAACACAGCCAGTTATTGCTCGAAAGTGCTGTCTGCACAGAGAAAAACACATGCTCCAGTGTTAGTTGGGTTCAGTAATGCCTGCTGCTCCCCTGCTGTGTGGACGGCAATATCTCCTGCTGCCTCCACAATCAAACTAGATCATATTTTCTACTTGCTCCAAGTAGGCCTCAGCCTGCTGCATGATTGATCCTGGGCTTCAACACAGCCAGTTGTCGCTCGGAAGTGCCGTCTGCACAGAGAAAAACACTAGCTTCTGTATCAGTGGGGTTCAGTAACGTCAGCTGCTCACCTGCTGTGTGGACGGCAAAGTCTCCTGCTGCCTACACATTCAAAGTACATCCGATTTTCAACTAGCTCCAAGTAGGCCTCAGCCTGCTGCATGATTGATCCTGGGCTCCAACATTGCCAGTTGTTGCTCGGAAGTGCCATCCGCACAGAGGAAAACACTAGCTCCTGTGTTAGTGGGGTTTAGTAACGTCAGCTGTTTCCCTGCTGTGTGGACGGCAATATCTCCTGCTGCCTCCACATTCAAACTAGATCATATTTTCAACTTGCTCCAAGTAGGCCTCAGCCTGCTGCATGATTGATCCTGGGCTTCAACACAGCCAGTTGTTGCTCGGAAGTGCCATCTGCACAGAGAAAAACACATGCTCAAGTGTTAGTGGGGTTCAGTAATGCCTGCTGCTCCCCTGCTGTGTGGACGGCAATATCTCCTGCTGCCTCCACATTCAAACTACATCACATATAAAACTTGCTTCAATTAGGCCTCAGCCTACTCCATGATTCACCCTGGGCTCCAACACAGCCAGTTGTTGCTCTGAAGTGCCGTCTGCACAGAGAAAAACACATGCTCCAGTGTAAGTGGGGTTCAGTAATGCCTGCTGCTCCCCTGCTGTGTGGACGGCAAAGTCTCCTGCTGCCTACACATTCAAAGTACATCCGATTTTCAACTAGCTCCAAGTAGGCCTCAGCCTGCTGCATGATTGATCCTGGGCTCCAACATCGCCAGTTGTTGCTCGGAAGTGCTGTCCGCACAGAGAAAAACACATGCTCCAGTGTTAGTGGGGTTCAGTAATGCCAGCTGCTCCCCTGCTGTGTGGACGGCAATATCTCCTGCTGCCTCCACATTCAAACTACATCACCTATAAAACTTGCTGCAATTAGGCATCAGCCTGCTCCATGATTGATCCTGGGCTTCAACACAGCCAGTTGTCGCTTGGAAGTGCCATCTGCACAGAGAAAAACACTAGCTCCTGTGTTACTGGGGTTCAATAACGTCAGCTGCTCCCCTGCTGTGTGGACGGCAAAGTCTCCTACTGCCTCCACATTCAAACTACATCCGATTTTCTACTTGCGCCAAGTAGGCCTCAGCCAGTTGTTGCTTGGAAGTGCCGTCTGCACAGAGAAAAACACTAGCTCCTGTGTTAGTGGGGTTCAGTAATGTCAGCTGCTCCCCTGCTGTGTGGACGGCAAAGTCTCCTGCTGCCTACACATTCAAAGTGGGAATGTGGACTGACCAGGAGACTTTGCCAGACACACATCAGGGGATCAGCAGACATTACTGAACCCCAGTAACACAGGAACAAGTGTTAATTGTGCAGACGCCACTTCTGAGCAGCAACTAGCGGTGTTGGAGGCCTGGGTAAATACTAGAGACAGAGTGGAGCCAGAGGCCTAGCTGGAGCACGTTTAAAATCAGTAGTAGTCTACAACAGATATTAAACTTGATGAAATTAGGCCTCAGCCTACACCCTGATTGACCCTGGGCTCCAACATCACCAGTTGCTGCTCAGAAGTGTCTTTGGAACGGGTACTCCCTCCTGCCCAGCCTGGTTCCAGCACGCCTGCTGTTTCCGGGTAGTGTCAACGTCACTTTGCCACCAATACGTTGTCCTGTCGTGTTGCGGTCGGGTTAGCCGAGTCTATGGTGCCTGCAGTTTAGGTGCTTCCTATGTGGGCTGCGGGTTCTGGTAATAGAGGCTGGTTCCGTAGTGCCAATAGGACAAGCACCCCCTGTAAGGACTGTGGGTATCGGTAACTGCGGCCGGCTCGCGGCCTTGCAACTTTGTTTTTCATGGGTGCCTTCTGCTACCCATCCGGGTTCCAGCACCGTCAGCTGGTTCTCTGCAGTGCCTTTGGCCTAGGTGCCTCCTTCTCGGTATCCGAGTTCCAGCAACGTCTGCTGGTCCTTGGTAGTGCTTTGTAGCACAGGTACCTCCTGCTTAGTAACCGTGTTCAAGTGCCGTCAGCTGGTCCACGGTTGTGCCATTGGCTCTTGTTCTTTCTGCTGCCCTTCCGGGTTCCAGCACCGTCAGCTGGTCCTCACTAGTTCCATTTGCTCTTGTAGCTTCTGCTGCTCATCCGGGTTCCAGCGCCGTCAGCTGGTTCTCGGCAGTGCCTTTGGCCTAGGTGTCTCCTTCTCGGTGTCCGAGTTCCAGCAATGTCTGCTGGTCCTTGATAGCGCTTTGTAGCACAGGTACCTACTGCTTAGTAACCGTGTTCCAGCACCGTCAGCTGGTCCACGGTTGTGCCATTGGCTCTTGTTCCTTCAGCTGCCACTCTGGGTTCCAGCACCATCAGCTGGTTCTCGGTAGTTCCATTGACTCTTGTAGCTTCTGCAACCCATGCGGGTTCCCGCACCGTCAGCTGGTTCTCAGCAGTGTCTTTGGCACGGTCACTCCCTCCTGCCCAGCCTGGGTCCACCACGCCTGCTGTTTCCGGGTAGTGTCAACGTCACTTTGCCACCAATACGTTGTCCTGCCGTGTTGCGGTCGGGTTAGCCGACTCTATGGTGCCTGCAGTTTAGGTGATTCCTATGTGGGCTGCGGGTTCTGGTAATAAAGGCTGGTTCCGTAGTGCCAATAGGACAAGCACCCCCTGTAATGACTGTGGGTTTCGGTAACTGCGGCCAGCTCGCAGCCTTGCAACTTTGTTTTTCATGGGTACCTTCTGCTACCCATCCGGGTTCCAGCACCGTCAGCTGGTTCTCGGCAGTGCCTTTGGCCTAGGTGCCTCCTTCTCGGTATCCAAGTTCCAGCAACGTCTGTTGGTCCTTGGTAGTGCTCTGTACCACAGGTACCTCCTGCTTAGTAACCGTGTTCCAGCACCATCAGCTGGTCCACGGTTCTGCCATTGGCTCTTGTTCCTTCTGCTGCCCCTCCGGGTTCCAGCACCATTAGCTGGTCCTCGCTAGTTCCATTTGCTCTTGCAGCTTCTGCTACTCATCCGGGTTCCAGCACCGTGAGCTGGTTCTTCGCAGTGCCTTTGGCCTAGGTGCCTCCTTCTCGGTATCTGAGTTCCAGCAACGTCTGCTGGTCCTTGGTAGTGCTTTGTAGCACAGGTACCTCCTGCTTAGTAACCGTGATCCAGCACCGTCAGCTGGTCCACGGTTGTGCCATTGGCTCTTGTTCCTTCTACTGCCCCTCCGGGTTCCAGCACCGTCAGCTGGTCCTCGCTAGCTCCATTTGCTCTTGTAGCTTCTGCTACCCATCCGGGTTCTAGCACCGTCAGCTGGTTCTCTGCAGTGTCTTTGGCACGGGTACTCCCTCCTGCCCAGCCTGGGTCCAGCACACCTGCTGTTTCCGGGTAGCGTCAACGTCACTTTGCCACCAATACGTTGTCCTGTCGTGTTGCGGTCGGGTTAGCCAACTCTATGGTGCCTGCAGTTTAGGTGCTTCCTATGTGGGCTGCGGGTTCTGGTAATAAAGGCTGGTTCTGTAGTGCCAATAGGACAAGCACCCCCTGTAAGGACTGTGGGTTTAGGGAACTGCGGCAGGCTCGCGGCCTTTGCAACTTTGTTTTTCATGGGTACCTTCTGCTACCCATCCGGGTTCCAGCACCGTCAGCTGGTTCTCGGCACTGCCTTTGGCCTAGGTGCCTCCTTCTCGGTATCCGAGTTCCAGCAACGTCTGCTGGCCCTTGGTAGTGCTTTGTAGCACAGGTACCTCCTGCTGAGTAACCGTGTTCCAGCACTGTCAGCTGGTCCACAGTTGTGCCATTGGCTCTTGTTCCTTCTGCTGCCCCTCCGGGTTCCAGCACTGTCAGCTGGTCCTCGCTAGTTCCATTTGCTCTTGCAGCTTCTGCTACCATCCGGGTTCCAGCACCGTCAGCTGGTTCTAGGCAGTGCCTTTGGCTTAGGTGCCTCCTTCTCGGTTTCTGAGTTCCAGCAACGTCTGCTAGTCCTTGGTAGTGCTTTGTAGCACAGGTACCTCCTGCTTAGTAACCGTGTTCCAGCCCCGTCAGCTGGTCCACGATTGTGCCATTGGCTCTTGTTCCTTCTGCTGCCCCTCCGGGTTCCAGCACCATCAGCTGGTCATCGCTAGTTCCATTTGCTCTTGCAGCTTCTGCTACCCATCCGGGTTCCAGCACCGTCAGCTGATCTCGGCAGTGCCTTTGGCTTAGGTGCCTCCTTCTCGGTTTCAGAGTTCCAGCAACGTCTGCTGGTCCTTGGTAGTGCTTTGTAGCACAGGTACCTCCTGCTTAGTAACCATGTTCCAGCCCCGTCAGCTGGTCCACGGTTGTGCCATTGGCTCTTGTTCCTTCTGCTGCCCCTCCGGGTTCCAGCACCAGCAGCTGGTCATCGCTAGTTCCATTTGCTCTGGCAGCTTCTGCTACCCATCCGGGTTCCAGCACCATCAGCTGGTTCTCGGCAGTGCCTTTGGCCTAGGTGCCTCTTTCTCGGTATCCGAGTTCCAGCAACGTCTGCTGGTCCTTGGTAGTGCTTTGTAGCACAGGTACCTCCTGCTTAGTAACCATGTTCCAGCAGCGTCAGCTGGTCCACGGTTGTGCAATTGGCTCTTGTTCCTTCTGCTGCCCCTCCGGGTTCCAGCACCGTCAGCTGGTTCTCGGCAGTGCCTTTGGCCTAGGTGCCTCCTTCTCAGTATCCGAGTTCCAGCAACGTCTGCTGGTCCTTGGTAGTGCTTTGTAGCACAGGTACCTCCTGCTTAGTAACCGTGATCCAGCACCGTCAGCTGGTCCACGGTTGTGCCATTGGCTCTTGTTCCTTCTACTGCCCCTCCGGGTTCCAGCACCGTCAGCTGGTCCTCGCTAGCTCCATTTGCTCTTGTAGCTTCTGCTACCCATCCGGGTTCTAGCACCGTCAGCTGGTTCTCTGCAGTGTCTTTGGCACGGGTACTCCCTCCTGCCCAGCCTGGGTCCAGCACACCTGCTGTTTCCGGGTAGCGTCAACGTCACTTTGCCACCAATACGTTGTCCTGTCGTGTTGCGGTCGGGTTAGCCAACTCTATGGTGCCTGCAGTTTAGGTGCTTCCTATGTGGGCTGCGGGTTCTGGTAATAAAGGCTGGTTCTGTAGTGCCAATAGGACAAGCACCCCCTGTAAGGACTGTGGGTTTAGGGAACTGCGGCAGGCTCGCGGCCTTTGCAACTTTGTTTTTCATGGGTACCTTCTGCTACCCATCCGGGTTCCAGCACCGTCAGCTGGTTCTCGGCACTGCCTTTGGCCTAGGTGCCTCCTTCTCGGTATCCGAGTTCCAGCAACGTCTGCTGGCCCTTGGTAGTGCTTTGTAGCACAGGTACCTCCTGCTGAGTAACCGTGTTCCAGCACTGTCAGCTGGTCCACAGTTGTGCCATTGGCTCTTGTTCCTTCTGCTGCCCCTCCGGGTTCCAGCACTGTCAGCTGGTCCTCGCTAGTTCCATTTGCTCTTGCAGCTTCTGCTACCATCCGGGTTCCAGCACCGTCAGCTGGTTCTAGGCAGTGCCTTTGGCTTAGGTGCCTCCTTCTCGGTTTCTGAGTTCCAGCAACGTCTGCTAGTCCTTGGTAGTGCTTTGTAGCACAGGTACCTCCTGCTTAGTAACCGTGTTCCAGCCCCGTCAGCTGGTCCACGATTGTGCCATTGGCTCTTGTTCCTTCTGCTGCCCCTCCGGGTTCCAGCACCATCAGCTGGTCATCGCTAGTTCCATTTGCTCTTGCAGCTTCTGCTACCCATCCGGGTTCCAGCACCGTCAGCTGATCTCGGCAGTGCCTTTGGCTTAGGTGCCTCCTTCTCGGTTTCAGAGTTCCAGCAACGTCTGCTGGTCCTTGGTAGTGCTTTGTAGCACAGGTACCTCCTGCTTAGTAACCATGTTCCAGCCCCGTCAGCTGGTCCACGGTTGTGCCATTGGCTCTTGTTCCTTCTGCTGCCCCTCCGGGTTCCAGCACCAGCAGCTGGTCATCGCTAGTTCCATTTGCTCTGGCAGCTTCTGCTACCCATCCGGGTTCCAGCACCATCAGCTGGTTCTCGGCAGTGCCTTTGGCCTAGGTGCCTCTTTCTCGGTATCCGAGTTCCAGCAACGTCTGCTGGTCCTTGGTAGTGCTTTGTAGCACAGGTACCTCCTGCTTAGTAACCATGTTCCAGCAGCGTCAGCTGGTCCACGGTTGTGCAATTGGCTCTTGTTCCTTCTGCTGCCCCTCCGGGTTCCAGCACCGTCAGCTGGTTCTCGGCAGTGCCTTTGGCCTAGGTGCCTCCTTCTCAGTATCCGAGTTCCAGCAACGTCTGCTGGTCCTTGGTAGTGCTTTGTAGCACAGGTACCTCCTGCTTAGTAACCGTTTTCCAGCACCGTCAGCTGGTCCACGGTTGTGCCATTGGTTCTTGTTCCTTCTGCTGCCCCTCCGGGTTCCAGCACCGTCAGCTGGTCCTCGCTAGTTCCATTTGCTCTTGCAGCTTCTGCTACCCATCTGGGTTCCAGCACCGTCAGCTGGTTCTTGGCAGTGCCTTTGGCCTAGGTGCCTCCTTCTCGGTATCCGAGTTCCAGCAACGTCTGCTGGTCCTTGGTAGTGCTTTGTAGCACAGGTACCTCCTGCTTAGTAACCGTGTTCCAGCACCGTCAGCTGGTCCACGGTTGTGCCATTGGTTCTTGTTCCTTCTGCTGCCCCTCCGGGTTCCAGCACCGTCAGCTGGTCCTCGCTAGTTCCATTTGCTCTTGCAGCTTCTGCTACCCATCTGGGTTCCAGCACCATCAGCTGGTTCTTGGCAGTGCCTTTGGCCTAGGTGCCTCCTTCTCGGTATCCGAGTTCCAGCAACGTCTGCTGGTCCTTGGTAGCGCTTTGTAGCACAGGTACCTCCTGCTTAGTAACCGTGTTCCAGCACCGTCAGCTGGTCCACGGTTGTGCCATTGGCTCTTGTTCCTTTTGCTGCCCCTCCGGGTTCCAGCACCGTCAGCTGGTCCTCGCTAGTTCCATTTGCTCTTGCAGCTTCTGCTACCCATCTGGGTTCCAGCACCGTCAGCTGGTTCTTGGCAGTGCCTTTGGCCTAGGTGCCTCCTTCTCGGTATCCGAGTTCCAGCAACGTCTGCTGGTCCTTGGTAGTGCTTTGTAGCACAGGTACCTCCTGCTTAGTAACCGTGTTCCAGCACCGTCAGCTGGTCCACGGTTATGCCATTGGTTCTTGTTCCTTTTGCTGCCCCTCTGGGTTCCAGCACCGTCAGCTGGTCCTCGCTAGTTCCATTTGCTCTTGCAGCTTCTGCTACCCATCTGGGTTCCAGCACCGTCAGCTGGTTCTTGGCAGTGCCTTTGGCCTAGGTGCCTCCTTCTCGGTATCCGAGTTCCAGCAACGTATGCTGGTCCTTGGTAGTGCTTTGTAGCACAGGTACCTCCTGCTTAGTAACCGTGTTCCAGCACCGTCAGCTGGACCACGGTTGTGCCATTGGCTCTTGTTCCTTCTGCTGCCTCTCCGTGTTCCAACACCATCAACTGGTCCTCGCTAGTTCCATTTGCTCTTGCAGCTTCTGCTACCCATCCGGGTTCCAGCACCGTCAGCTGGTTCTCGGCAGTGCCTTTGGCCTAGGTGCTTCCTTCTCGGTATCCGAGTTCCAGCAACGTCTGCTTGTCCTTAGTAGTGCTCTGTGGCACAGGTACCTCCTGCTTAGTAACCGTGTTCCAGCACCGTCAGCTGGTCCACGGTTGTGCCATTGGCTCTTGTTCCTTTTGCTGCCCCTCCGGGTTCCAGCACCGTCAGCTGGTCCTCGCTAGTTCCATTTGCTCTTGCAACTTCTGCTACCCATCCGGGTTCTAGCACCGTCAGCTGGTTCTCAGCAGTGCCTTTGGCCTAGGTGCCTCCTTCTCGGTATCCGAGATCCAGCAACGTCTGCTGGTCCTTGGTAGTGCTTTGTAGCACAGGTAGCTCCTGCTTAGTAACCGTGTTCCAGCACCGTCAGCTGGTCCACAGTTATGCCATTGGCTCTTGTTCCTTCTGCTGCCCCTCCGGGTTCCAGCACCGTCAGCTGGTCCTCGCTAGTTCCATTTGCTCTTGCAGCTTCTGCTACCCATCCGGGTTCTAGCACCGTCAGCTGGTTCTCAGCAGTGTCTTTGGCTTAGGTGCCTCCTTCTCGGTATCCGAGTTCCAGCAACGTCTGCTGGTCCTTGGTAGTGCTTTGTAGCACAGGTACCTCCTGCTTAGTAACCATGTTCCAGCACCGTCAGCTGGTCCACGGTTGTGCCATTGGCTTTTGTTTCTTCTGCTGCCCCTCCAGGTTCCAGCACCATCAGCTGGTCATCGCTAGTTCCATTTGCTCTTGCAGCTTCTGCTACCCATCCGGGTTCCAGCACCGTCAGCTGGTTCTTGGCAGTGCCTTTGGCCTAGGTGCCTCCTTCTCGGTATCCGAGTTCCAGCAACGTCTGCTGGTCCTTGGTAGTGCTTTGTAGCACAGGTACCTCCTGCTTAGTAACCGTGTTCCAGCACCGTCAGCTGGTCCACGGTTATGCCATTGGTTCTTGTTCCTTTTGCTGCCCCTCTGGGTTCCAGCACCGTCAGCTGGTCCTCGCTAGTTCCATTTGCTCTTGCAGCTTCTGCTACCCATCTGGGTTCCAGCACCGTCAGCTGGTTCTTGGCAGTGCCTTTGGCCTAGGTGCCTCCTTCTCGGTATCCGAGTTCCAGCAACGTATGCTGGTCCTTGGTAGTGCTTTGTAGCACAGGTACCTCCTGCTTAGTAACCGTGTTCCAGCACCGTCAGCTGGACCACGGTTGTGCCATTGGCTCTTGTTCCTTCTGCTGCCTCTCCGTGTTCCAACACCATCAACTGGTCCTCGCTAGTTCCATTTGCTCTTGCAGCTTCTGCTACCCATCCGGGTTCCAGCACCGTCAGCTGGTTCTCGGCAGTGCCTTTGGCCTAGGTGCTTCCTTCTCGGTATCCGAGTTCCAGCAACGTCTGCTTGTCCTTAGTAGTGCTCTGTGGCACAGGTACCTCCTGCTTAGTAACCGTGTTCCAGCACCGTCAGCTGGTCCACGGTTGTGCCATTGGCTCTTGTTCCTTTTGCTGCCCCTCCGGGTTCCAGCACCGTCAGCTGGTCCTCGCTAGTTCCATTTGCTCTTGCAGCTTCTGCTACCCATCCGGGTTCCAGCACCATCAGCTGGTTCTCGGCAGTGCCTTTGGCCTAGGTGCCGCCTTCTCGGTATCCGAGTTCCAGCAACCTCTGCTGGTCCTTGGTAGTGCTTTGTAGCACAGGTATCTCCTGCTTAGTAACCGTGTTCCAGCACCGTCAGCTGGTCCTCGCTAGTTCCATTTGCTCTTGTTCCTTATGCTAACCATCTGGGTTCCAGTACCGTCAGCTGGTTCTCAGCAGTTCCTCAGCCTTCTTGTACCTTCTGCTACTTTTCCAAGTTCAAGCTTGTGGAAATGGTTTTTGGTTCTCACTCTGAATCTCCCTGACGACGACCCTGAAGACGACGACCCTGAAGACCACAACGAAGACCAAAAAGATGACCCTGAAGAAGATCACCAAGAGGACAAAGAACATGAAGACAACCACCAAGATGCAGAGCAACAAGAGACAGAAGACCAAGAAGCAGAAGAACAAAAAGCAGAAGAACCAAAATCAGAAGAACATTCAGCATAAGACTAAAAATCAGAGCAAAGGATATTATCTAAATTATCAGCAGAAGAAGACTAAGCAGTGTATGGGGGTGAGTCCGCTCCTCCTCGTGGTGCCCCTGGAAACTGCCTGCTGCTGCAGGCCAAACTGAACGCGGACAAATCCTGTTGTAAATTTTTTGTGACAGGCAGAACGGAAGGTGTAATCTTCAAACTTTTATAGATAACTACTACAGGAATGCCTGTCACAAATAAGAATATGATGAAGAAGAAGAATAGGAAGAAGATGAAGAAGTAGAATATGAAGAAGAATATTCGTTGAATAAGAAGAATATGAATAATGTACAAAAAAAGAATAATAGGAAAAAGGTTAAGAAGAAGAAGAAGAAGATGAAGAAGGTGAAGAAGAAGTTGATGAAAAAGATGCTGCTGCTGCTGAGGATCATGAAGGAGAAAGTGTGGGAGAAGTAAAAAAGAAGGTGAAGAGCATGGAAGTACTGAAACATACATATCTGACAAAATATAAAATAGGTTAACATAGTCAATATCTTTGTAACTCCGAACGTCTTTAAAAAAAAAATTAATTCCTGCTATTCCATTTGATTGGGCTAAACCTCTATGCCTTTAATGTCTCCTCAACCTCCCCAATACATTCTACATTATTCTTAGTTGTTTTTCTTCATGTAGAATTAACCTACAAGGAAAGAAATTGTTTTTTTTAATTCCGATATTTCGGTCCCATTGACTTGAATGGGACTTCCGGGATCGGAATCGGCGATACCCGATACTTTTTGGATATCGGCAGATCCAATCCAATCCGATATTTCTCAATATCGGATGGTATCGCTCAACACTACCAGTGACGTTACAGCGATATTGCAAGCGATATTGCTACGTGTAGCGTGCCCTTAAGACTTGGATCTAAGAGGTAATGTTTCTCTTTGTGAAGAGTGACAAACCAGGCCTGGCATGTCAGAATGAGGAGACTTAGGGTCCCGTTACATTTAGCGATGCACCAGCGATCCCGACAACGATATGACCCAGTCAGGATCGCTGGTGCATAGCTAAATGGTCGCTAGTGAGCGGCCAAACAGGCAGATCTCACCAGCGATGTAGCAGCGGTCGGCAGTCGTTACTTACCTGTCAGACGCGGCGATGAAGATGTCCTCCTGCCCGCGTCCACGTCTCGCTCGCCGGCACCAGCAGGAAGCCGCCAACGAGAAATGGCCCAGGACATTCTCGTGCAATCAGCGATAGCCAGCGGGGGAGCCGGTCGGAGGTAAGTGCCACATATAGCGATATCGCTAGCAATATCACTGCTGCATCACAAAATCAGTGACGCTTTAGCGATATTGCTATGTGTGAAGCCCCCTTTATACGCTATGCATGAGAAATTAAATATGCAAATTGACTCTTCACAGAGGAAAGGGACTTGAAACTCTAGTGCCACCTATTGGAAGTAGCAATCCTACAAGTCACTATCGAACCTTTAATGAGCCTTGCCGACTGTAAAACTTATTTTAAAATGTAAAGAATTGTGCTGTAAAAAATGATTTTAATGGTAAGATACCAATGGCCAAGTACCATAATATTGACATTAGTATATATCACTTATGTTGCAACATACTGTCATCTGGTATGTGGTTTTTCACTTATTAAGGTTCGCAAAAAGAAAATCAACTTTTTATATTTGTACAGAGTGGGCCATTTATATGGATACACCTAAATAAAATGGGAATGGTTGGTGATATCAACTTCCTGTTTGCGGCACATTAGTATATGGGAGGGGGGAACTTTTCAAGATGTGCGGTGACCATGGTGGCCATTTTGAAGTCGGCCATTTTGGATCCAACTTTATTATTTTCAATGGGAAGAGGGTCATGTGACACATCATAGAATGGTAGAGTTGGAAGGGACCTCCTGGGCCATCTGGTCCAACCCCCTGCTCAAAGCAGGATTCACTAAATCATCCCAGACAGATGTCTGTCCAGCCTTTGTTTGAAGACTTCTATTGAAGGAGAACTCACCACCTCTCATGGCATTATGTTCCACTCATTGATCACTCATTGATCGTGGGAAAATTACGGTGCTGAGGTCACAGGAGTTCATGCCGGCACCAAACACAGACTCAGTGACGTCAACGCAAGTCACTGAGCCTGTGCGTGCTGCTTCCCATTCATTTCCGAATAGTTTACAGCCCGAGCGGTCGCATTAGCACTGCTCTGGTTGTAAACTGATTATCCCCAGATATGGATTGCGCCGTGGGAATGACTGTATGCCGGACAGGTATGGTATATTGTTTGATAAATTTTTTAGCTTTTTGTACAGGAGATCGAGTGATTCGAGATGGGATTAGCAGTGTAATAAAGATGGAAAAAATGTTTGGTGTATTATTTCATTAAAAGACTTTATTCTTTCTGTGTGTGTTGTAACGTTCCACCATGTGAGTGGACGGTGATTACTCACTTTGCAAGTCTTTGAGGTAAACACTGGCACACTCAGGGTTTAAAATGAAGCCATTCAGTTTATTACTAAGACAGTTCCAGCAGCCATTTGCACTGTCTGTTAAACATTTAGCACATGAATACAGATACAGTCTCCCACTGACCCAGGTCAGTATAACATGGACACCTGTCTGTTACCTGCTGGTGTCGGCCATACAGGTTCCCGGGTACCTCTTACCCACAGAGGCACCCTATAGCCACTTCTCACACAGTCTTTCACTGACCCCGGTCAGTATAACACACGGTTGTCAAGACCGTTACCTGTTGGATTGCCACACAGGTTCTCGGATTCTTCTTATCCTCAGAGGCATCCGATAGATATCAGTTCACACACAGTCTCTTTCTGACCCCGGCCAGTATGGCACGGTTTTCAAGTTGCATGTTGGCCACTCAGGTTCCCAGATCCCTCTTACCGCAGAGGCATCCTGTACACATTTCTCTCTGACCCCGGTCAGTATCAAACAGTTTTCAAGACCGTGTACTCCTTTTGGCTCGGACTCGCCGGTACGGCTTCCCCAGGCTATGCGACATCCGAGCCTGGAACATGGGAGCTCTGTCTGGGCTGACAGACTCCTAGCACTCTCTCACACCTGTGCAAGACACCTTCCTTAGATAGCCTGTAACCACTCCCAGTTACCTACCACATGGCTAGTCACATGATTATGACTTCATCACAGGTCCTGCAGATTCACAACCATACACATATCTTCAGACAAAATGGGGTACAGTGAGCCCCCCACCACAGTGTGTGGTACATGGGTAGTCAGACCCTCCCAACTCTCAAAGCTACCCATAGCCCGGACCCAAATATGAACAACAACTACTTAAGAAAACACTCTGGGCTACATCACAGGGAGCTGCCATCCCTGTGACACATACCTTCCATTAACCACGTGACCACCCGTCACACCACAGTGTGTTTATTTAACCCTTTTCTTACTATAGGATTAGTAAAGGAGATTACTAAGCCGGGCTTAATGTCACCTTACAATAGAAAGGTGACATTAACCCCTTATTACCCCACTTGCCACCACTACAGGGCAAGTGGGAAGAACCCGACAAAGCTTCAGAATAGGCGCATCTAATAGTTGCGCCTTTTCTGGGCCACTGCGGGCTGTTGTTTTTAGGCTGGGGGGTCATATTAATGGCCCCTTACCAGCCTGAGAATAGCAGCCCGCACCTGTTAGTTTTGCCAGGTTGGTTCAAAATATAAGGGGGGCCCCACATCGTTTTTTTTTTCATTCACTCTTCCCTGCTCACGCAGTTGCCGGCAGAGCAGGGAGAATGATAGCCACGTTCAGCACCACATGCAGGGGAACAGCGCTTACTGTAGCGCTACTTCCCCTGCGGCCATCCTTGTGGTACTAATGCGGCACATATGTGCGCCACACATAGAACACACACGGACACACAGACACATGGACACAAATATCTCCAGTACCGTTTTTTCCGGTACCGGAAATATAAGGACATGTGAAAACGGCCTTAGAGTCCAAACTTCAGTGGTTTAATGACACTTTAAACAGTAGGTAGCAGAAAGTAAGGGAAAAAACACAAACGTACTCCATCTTGGAGAACCACTGGTCTCAGACTCATCCTTGCACAGGACGGCTGCCTGGTCAGCGGCGTCCGCCAGGTGCCATCCCCAGGGTTGCTATGAGTCTTGTTGCAAAACCTTTGCCGCACGTGTATGTAGTCCAAAAGAACAGTTTCAAGCTAACTCCAGCCTAGCTCCTCACACCTTGCACACAGAACCATGTGCCACACAACAATCTCCATTACATAGCCCACAACCACACCCACAGGTGAGGTACACATCACATGGGCTGATCACGTGATCGTGACATCACTGCAGGTCCTCAACCTTAAGGAAAATCCCAGTCAAATTTTATCATGGTTGGAGAAATAAATCTTCCATCCAGCACTACACCTTTCCCTGAACCACACTACACATACTATTTGATGTAGAGTCTATATAAATTTCATATAAACTGACAGAGCTTTGTTCCTTACATTGAGGTGAAACTAATGTGATTTTTTAAGATTATGGTTCATAAACTAGTAGCACTTAAACCTACAGCTCCGAGCAACATCTGTCAAGTTGGTTTATTTCTCGCTCATTCTGTTTTGCATTGTTCTTGTAAAGTATTTCAGCTAATGTTGGAAGCCGTTCAGCTTTCTTACAATTTTGAGTACAGTAATAATGTCCTGAAAAGTGAAGATTTGCAGGAAAGACTAAATGCACTGGCCGCAGTCTGCCTTAAGGACGTCTCTGTGCTCTATAAACCTCCTGCGGAGCAGACCAGTTTTATGGTGTAATAATAGACTGTGTACAGGCGGGTGGTTGATTTTACAAACAAAGCCGCCCCTGCTGACAACAGAGAACCATTATCTGTTGCAGTAAAAGACATTGCAAAATACAAAGTGCAATTTTAGATTTTAGCCAGCTTCATAAATGTTGTGTTCCTTCTCAGTCTTCACCATGGGTTCACTCTGTGCGGTAAAAATATTTACATTATTTTGAAGGATTTCTAGGTTTCAGAGATTTTATTAACACTTGAAAAACACCATATTACTACAGAATACTACATGATGGCTTGTTGTGAGACTCATTGTCCGAATATGAAAAAGCTCTGTTACCAGATTTGACAATACAATCAACAACATGCGTAAATGAGTCTGACGTATTTTCTTTGAAAATCCATGTCAAAATTGAAAGGGGGTGCTACTAGGTATTGATCATGCAAGGTGCCCAAACTTTTTCTTTGACCTGTTTTTCTTTTTGTAATTTTTAAAATGGGAAAAAATGACAATTTTTTTTGGCCAAAAATACAAAGGAAATGTGTCATCTTTAACTTTCGCTCTTTTAGAAATCATTCCATTTTCAAGTTGCTTAAAGGGAATCTGTCACCCCTTTTTTTGGCCTTTCAGCTGCCGGCATAGACATCGGGGGGCTTATCTACAGCATTCTGTAATGCTGTAGATAAGCCTCCGATGTAACCTAAAAGAGAAGAAAAACACGTTATATTATACTCATGGAGGTGGGCGGTCCGGTCCGATGGGTGTCGCCGTCCCATCCGGCGCCTCCCTTCTTCATGTGATGACGTCCTCTTCTCCCATCCTGTAATGGCTCCAGTGCAGGTGCACTGCTCTGCCCTGTGAGGGCAGAGCAGAGTCCTGCAGTGCGCAGGTGTCGGGAGAGGTCAGGCGCCTGCGCACTGCAGAATTCTGCTCTGCCCTCAACAGGGCAGAGCAATGCGCCTGCACCGGAGCCATTTCAGGATGGGAGAAGAGGACGTATCGCATGAAGAAGGGAGGCGCTGGACCGGACCGCAACACCCATCGGACCGGACCGCCCACCTCGGTGAGTATAATATAACGTGTTTTTCTTCTCTTTCAGTTTACATCAGAGGCTTATCTACAGCATTACAGAATGCTGTAGATAAGCCCCGATGTCTATGCTGGCAGCTAATAGGGGAAAAAAAGGGTGACAGATTCCCTTTAATGGTTCACAATAACAGTAATTTTGATCAGAGGTGCCCAAACTTTTACATGCCACTGTAGATTTTCACAATAATTACACCAGTTTCATGAAGTCTACGATATCTATTTAATGTTTATTTTGTAAAATCTAGGGACAATTCCACTTTAACCCATTAGGGACATAAGACGTGCAGGGTACATTAAATGCTGGCTCGCTGCCATTTATACGGGCTGTAATAATAGGCCATCATCTGCCTATAACAGCAGCGGGTGTAGGGGACTTTGTGTATTTAGCATAGCTCCCAACTGTCCTAGATCCAGCGGGACTGTCCCGATTTGACTGAGCAATCCTGTTCCTTCAGGTCAGGTCACTGTCCCGACTTCTAGTCACTCTGATCTGAACACACTTACATTATTTTTTTTTTTTCTTGGGACCTGGTCTCCATGGTTTTGAACCCACAACCTGCATCATTATAGGCAGTAGCAAAAGCTGCAGTGACATTATTGTCGTTACCACTGGTCACTAGATGTGGTTCCCTCAGGCCGCCCATTGTGAGAGGCCTGATGGACTGCGGTGACCTGAATGAGATCACCGCTAGCACAGTGAGAAATTGTGCTGCCCTTGGGAACCACAGCTTCAGTAACCTGCGGTAACCTCAATTACGTCACTGCAGGTCACTGAAGCTGCGATTTAATGCAAAGCTCAGTGTCTCCTGGATGCCGGCTGAACAGACGCATCATGCCACCATTCAGCAAGGCATCCAGATGAAGCAGAGATGGATTACGGTGTGGGACAAATGGATTATCATCAAACAGGTGAGGAATATTTTTTTTTTTAATTTTTAATTTTACACTAATAGAGTGTTTATTTCAAATAAAGGAGTCTGTGTTTTTCTTTTAATTAAAGGACTTTATTCTGGTTGTGTATTTTTTCCAATAAGACTATGGGGTTAGTAACCCCTGGACTTGATGTCTGCGACCATAAAAAAGCTGACATCAACCCCAACCTTTTCAGCCTACTTGCCACCGCATCCAGGCAAGTAGTAAGAGTGAGGCTAAGCACTAGACTTGGCACATCTTATTGATGCTCCACTTCTGAGGCTGCTGAGGGGCTGATGTTATTAGCCTGGGCAGGGGGCCAATATCCATAGCTGTCTGTTTAGCCTTTGCTGGTTAGAATTTACAGAGGGACCCTATGTCATTTTTTGTCTGGGGTCCCCTGCAAACTAACCAGTAAAAGCTAAGCAAACAGCTGTGAGCTGTTATTAATAGCCTGGGAACATTTAGAGCTAAAGGCCCCTTTCCGAAATTATTAATATTTGCCCCCATCAGTCGGCTTTCCCTCTGCTGGTTTTGAAAAATACGTGGGAACCCATGCCATTTTTTTATATGAATCTATATATTTATTTATCCAATAAATTCAAGTACATGGAAAAAAACACACAATTCCTTTAATTAGTCTGGCTTGTTGTCTTGATCCTGTGTTGGATCTGGCGGTATTAAATGCAAAGTGAACTTTTTTTACTTTGGAAAGTTCCAAGGTGTCTTGACTGTCCCCGGTGGTGGTGAGTGGTATTGCACTTTAGGGTTTTGTGCACTTAATTATGGATCAGGTGGGACACCCTATAAAGGTGTGCTCAGGGGGTTCACTCACTGCCTGTGATATTGTGAGTTTGTGTCCACTCTGTTTTTGGAGAGCCTGGATGAAGGATGGAGCTGGTGAGGAGTCCTGCGCAGCTTAGCCAGGGGGGACGTGTTGCAGCTATGGTGTCTGGACGAAGGGCTGGCATGGCGTGGTGGAGTCGCAGTGATGGTGTCAGCGGGAGGTGTCTGCATGGTCTGGTGGAGTGGCTACTATGGAGAGTGGCACTCACCATGTGGGACTTGGCTGCTGAACTGGACTCAAGCATGCTCGACTTCGTGTCAGAAGCTGAACTCATCCTTGGGACTCTGGTTCTAAGCAGCTGCAACTGGTGGTGGACTCTGCTCCAAGGCTGCACTAAGGTGAAGTATCTTGTTATGGTGATGGATCCGGGTGGAGGAGAAGACGCACGCAGGTGGAGGGCTCTGTTGCTAGGAGCGCACGCAACAGAGCAAAGCTAAGTGGTGTTTCCCCTGTATTGTCTCTTTCCTCATGTGTGTTGTTAGTGCAGTGGTGGGATTAGTCTCCGCACCAACCCATTCCCTAGTGAGGGTTTAGGGTCAGGGTGAGCAAGGGCGTAAAGGTACGCGTGCGGCGACAGGTGCGGAGCCTGTTTAGGGAATGTGAGGAGTGCAGGGACACTGGCTCAGGGGAGCTTAGGAGGTCTCCACGTCCCCCATTCCCTATCGCAGGGCCCACCATTGTTAAAGTTTCCCAGGTTCCCCCTTTATTATTTGATTATTGTATGTATAACGTGTAATACCTAAATTCGCCAGGTGGAGGCGGCATATCCACCTGCACGTTTTATTATTTAAATGCGCCCCACTGGAGGCGGTGTATCCAGGGTCACGTGTGTTATGGGTCCGCCTTGCGGTAACATCTGCGTCCTGACACACGTGATCATGACACTTGTAAAGGAACCTATGCAGTTTTACTCAGCTTACACAGATTAAATCAATTGTTTAACAATCATAGGTTTTTTCAAGGACAAAACATGGAAATTGCACATATGGTCACACAGATGGCACATGTATACGGACACACGGATACCACACAGATGACACACGGACCACACATCATACAGATACAGTTTTTTCCTGTACAGGAATCATCATCATGTGTGAATGGGGCCTAACAGACAGAAAAAGCAAGATGTCATAACCTTACATAAAAATGAGAAAGTTATGGCTGCTATAGCAATGAATGAATGAACAAAAAATAAATCCATAGTTCCCAAATAAGGATGAGCGAACAGATTCATGGGACTCCGGTCCAGTGTCCAGGTCAGTGGTACCTACCGGCAAGAAGGCATCCCTGGCACGACATTTGGTCTGTCAGGGCTGGTGCGACCTCATCTGTGCGGCATGAAACAACCTCTTTCCAGCCAGATCAGTGTGCCTTCTGCTGCAAGACAAAGTTTTATGTAAAAATAACACAAACTACAACATATGCACAATGATGCTGCAGAAACATAGTATACATCGTGAAAGCAAACACTGCAAAATATAAACAGCTAAAAACAAAATTCATATAATGACTTTTCACAAGTTTTCTGGTAGACTTATGACAGATTACTCTTAACACACAGGTGATCTCTGTGTCTTACAGTAGATATGGCCCTGCTAAAGAAATGTCAGATATATGCATATGTATAATAACATCTCAGGCATAAAGCTAAATATTAGAGTTGAGCGACTTTTGGTTTTTTAGGGTCGCGTTTCGTTTCGTGAAACCCGACTTTTCCAAAAGTCGGGTCGAGCAAGATCGTCCGATTATAGGGAAAAGTCGGGGTCGTCCCGAAACACGAAACCCAATGTAAGTCAATGGGGAATAAAAGTCGGCAGTGAGAGGAGGACAGGAAACACACCTACAGTGCCCATTTGAATGCCAAAAGCATCAATTCTTCTTCCTTAAGCTTGTCAACCTTAATTAACTTCATATTACAAGTTACGCACTGAAAAATGGGGGTTATTTGGCTACAAACTGTGGGGGGGGAGGGCTGGCTCCAGGTTTTCATGTGCCCTGGGCGAAAGAGCGCCCCTTTAACACATACCACAACTCATCATGCTCCGATACAGCAGAGAAATAGCGGTATAGTACAATGAAAAATACCTCACTTTTTACATCTCATGACGAGGCCCATCTATTTCTCCATACAGAATCATTGGTCCCATATAATGTTTGAAACAGTATATGATGAGCTCCACATAATGCTACAGTATATGTTGGTCCCCATGGATGAAGCTCCACTGTCTTATGGGCCCAAATAATGCTCCAAACATAATGGGCCCCATTTCTAATGCTCTAGTGTATAATGGGCCCTGTAAATGCTGCTCCAGTGTCTGATGTCCACCTTTGGAATGTTCCAGTGTATGGTGGGCCCCATCTATCATTCTCCAGAGTATAGTGCTCCCCAAAAATTGCTGTCCCAACATTGAAAACAATCAAATAAGTCTCCTCGCTAGGGAATCCCTGTACTTGTCTGGACAGGTGCTGTAGCTTGCTTAACAGCTCGCCAGCCGTTCTCACGCCCAGTATGGATTGCACGTGATTGCACAAAGGTTAGAAAGGGTACCGTATCCCTGGATAACATGTATGGATAGCGTACACATTTAAAATATATGTCTCAGGAGGCAGGCTCAGACGGTGTCAGGCCCAGTATGGATTGCACGTGATTGCACAAAGGTTAGAAAGGGTACCGTATCCCTGGATAACATGTATGGATAGCATACACATTCAAAATATATGTCTCAGGAGGCAGGCTCAGACAGTGTCAGGCACAGTATGGATTGCACGTGATTGCACAAAGGTTAGAAAGGGTACCGTATCCCCGGATAACATGTATGGATAGCGTACACATTCAAAATATATGTCTATACAGCATGAGGCAGGCTCAGACGGTGTTAGGCCCAGTATGGATTGCACGTCATTGCACAAAGGTTAGAAAGGGTACCGTATCCCCGGATAACATGTATGGATAGCGTACACATTCAAAATATATGTCTTAGGAGGCAGGCTCAGACGGTGTCAGGCACAGTATGGATTGCACAAAGGTTAGAAAGGGTACCATATCCCCGGAAAACATGTATGGATAGCGTACACATTCAAAATATATGTCTATACAGCATGAGGCAGGCTCAGACGGTGTTAGGCCCAGTATGGATTGCACGTCATTGCACAAAGGTTAGAAAGGGTACCGTATCCCCGGATAACATGTATGGATAGCGTACACATTCAAAATATTTGTCTATACAGCATGAGGCAGGCTCAGACGGTGTTAGGCCCAGTATGGATTGCACGTCATTGCACAAAGGTTAGAAAGGGTACCGTATCCCCGGATAACATGTATGGATAGCGTACACATTCAAAATATATGTCTATACAGCATGAGGCAGGCTCAGACGGTGTTAGGCCCAGTATGGATTGCACGTCATTGCACAAAGGTTAGAAAGGGTACCGTATCCCCGGATAACATGTATGGATAGCGTACACATTCAAAATATATGTCTATACAGCATGAGGCAGGCTCAGACGGTGTTAGGCCCAGTATGGATTGCACGTCATTGCACAAAGGTTAGAAAGGGTACCGTATCCCCGGATAACATGTATGGATAGCGTACACATTCAAAATATATGTCTCAGGAGGCAGGCTCAGACGGTGTCAGGCACAGTATGGATTTGACGGCCCAGATTACACAGAGGAGGAGCAGGGAGAGGTAAAGATTGCAAATGCTGGGGCCCTGCCCAAGCAAGGGGGGCCCACTCGTGGGCGTCGGTACTGGCACTGGGCCCCTCATAGTACAGCGGTGTGTCTGACGGCGGGTGTGCACCACCGCCGTTAGAGACACTTGATTGCACTATGAGGGACCCTGTGCCAGTGCCCGCGCCCAAGAGTCGGCCTACCCACCTGTCCAGGGCAACGGCACTCGCACGGTGTCGTGCGGTAGGTGGTGACCCCGGCCATGGGGGGGGAGGCAGCACAGTTAGGGAGTTTTAGAAAGTGGCATATGTTGATGTTGGACATTCAGCTGATGCAAAAGGCGAAATAGGTGAAGTACCAGGAAGAGGTGGACCAAAGCAAGCCATTTTTCTGTCACCCTATGTGTCATCAGGGGAAGGTGGGACAAAATCCTTGGAAACCCATGCGTGGTTCATTTTAATGAAGGTTAGATCATCCACATTTTGGGTTGACAGACGGGTCCTTTTTTCTGTCAGGATTGATCCAGCTGCACTGAAGACTCTTTCCGATAGCACACTTGCAGCTGGGCAAGCGAGCTCCTGTAAGGCATATTGGGCCAATTCAGGCCAGGTGTCCAGTTTAGCGGCCCAATAGTCAAAGGGGAATGACCTATGTGGGAGAACATCGATATGGGAGGAAAAGTAGTTTGTAACCATAGTTGACAACTGCTGTCTCTTGTCACTTTCCATCGATGCAGTATTACCAGTTGTGTGAGCGGTATTTGAAAAATCAGTCCACAACATTGTCATGAAACCCCTGTCTCCAACGCCACTTCTGCTGTGTGCACCACGAACACCTCTGCCAAGCTGCCCCCGGCCCGTACGGCTCGTGTGAGAACTATCACCGCTGCTGTGTGCTGGAAATGCCTCAAGCAACCGATTTACCAGAGTTGCTTGTTTATTAGCCAATATTAGGTCAAGGTTCTCCTGTGGCATGATGTTTTGTAATTTGCCTTTATAGCGTGGATCCAGGATGCTGGCCAACCAGTAGTCGTCATCGTTCATCATTTTGGCAATGCGGGGGTCCCTTTTTAGGATCCGCAAGGCATAATCTGACATGTGGGCCAATGTTCCCGGTGTCAATGATGCACTGCGAGTGCTGGGTGGAGGAGCACTTTCTGGCAAATCCACATCCCTCCAGTCACGCCCAAACCCTGTACCAGACCTTGCCACGCCAACATTTTCACTTGCCCCACGAGATGCATCCTCCTCCCCTAAGTAATCATCCCCATCATCCTAATCCTCCTCCTCCTCTTCTTCCTCCACTTCGTCCAGGAGAGGTCCCTGAGCAGACATTGGCTGAATGTCATCAAGGATTCCCTCCTCCTCTTCCTCCTCATCAACATTGGCTGCAGACGCCTGCTCCTTAAGGTGCGTCAAAGTTTGCATGAGCAGACGCATAAGTGGGATGCTCATGCTTAGGATGGCGTCGTCTGCGCTTACCAGCCGTGTGCTTCCTCAAAACACTGAAGGACTTTACAAAGGTCTTTCAGCTTCGACCACTGCACGCCTGTCAACTCCATGTCTGCTCTCAAAGTGCCTGGCCGTGTATCCTCCCACAAATGCATTATGGCCTGCCTCTGCTCGCACAGCCGCTCCACCATGTGCAGGGTGGAGTTCCACCTTGTTGCAATGTCGATAATGAGGCGGTGGTTGGGAAGGTGGAGCAATCGCTGCAGCTTCTGCATACGAACGGAGTGTACAGGCGACCGGCGGATGTGCGCGCACAGTCTTCGCACCTTCTGGAGCAGGGCTGTTAACTCCGGATAATTTTTGAGGAAGCACTGCACCACCAGGTTCAATGTGTGAGCCAAGCAAGGTATGTGGCTGAGTTTTGAAAGGGCTATGGCTGCCACAAAATTACGGCCGTTATCACTAACTACCTTGCCTGCCTCAAGATGTACACTGCCCAGCCATGACTCAGTTTGTCGCTTCAAGTACTCGGCCAGCACCTCGGCGGTGTGTCTGTCGCCCAAACACATCATCTGCAACACAGCCTGCTGACGCTTTCCACTAGCTGCTCGATAGGGGGACACCTCGTGTGCAACAGTGGCAGCTACAGATGGAGTGCTCGTACGACTGCGCTCTGTGGATGAGCTTTCGCTTCTGGAGGAGGAGGAGGAGGGTCGAACGCCTACAGCCAACTGTTTCCTATACCGTGGGCTAGGCAGCACTGTCCCACCACCGCTGTCCCCTGTGGACCCTGCATCCACCACATTAACCCAGTGCGCAGTGATGGACACGTAACGGCCCTGGCCATGCCGACTGGACCATGCATCAGTTGTGAGGTGCACCTTTCTGCTCACTGACTGCTTGAGTGCATGGACAATGCGGTCTTTCACATGATGGTGGAGGGCTGGGATGGCTTTGCGAGAGAAGAAGTGGCGACTGGGTAGGTCATAGCGTGGTACTGCATAGGCCATGAGTTCGCGGAAAGCTGTGCTTTCCACCAACCGAAAGGGCATCATCTCAAACGAGATTAGTTTGGCAATGTGGGCGTTCAAACCCAGTGTACGCGGATGAGAGACTGAGTACTTTCTTGACCTACTCATAGTGTCTGGGAGGGTAAGCTGGACTTGAGAGCTGCATATGGTGGAAGTAGCGGTGGACAGGGCGGACTGAGAGAGGGTTGATGATGGTGATGGAGTTGGTGTTCTTTCTGATGGCCTAGAATCAGTATTTCGTTGATATAACAGTGGGATTCCCTGACTGCTGTGGTCTTGCAACGACACCTCAACATTTGCTGCTGTGCTAACCGGTGGGCTTACAGTGGGGGAAACAATGTAGCATTGCTGACTACCTTCGTTGTGATCAGTTGCACATGTGGCACTTGAGGTTTGGTGTTGTGTCCACGCTTGCAAGTGCATGCTGGTTAAATGTCTAAGCATGCAACTGGTATTCAAATTTTTCAGATTTTTCCCTCGGCTAAAGGTCTTTGCGCACTTCTTACAGATAACCTTGGCCTGATCATGAGGATTTTGTTCAAAAAAGTGCCACACTGCACTCTTCCTACTTTGGCAGACATTTTGCGGCCTAGCACGCTGTGATCTTTTGACCCTCTGGACAAGCTGTCCAGCAACTCTTTTGATGTTTGGAACCTGTCTTTGGAGTGCTCCGGGCCTGCCAGATAACAGCTGTTGCGATGTCGATGTCTGCTGTGGATGCTCCTCATCTGAGCTATTGGAAGCAGCACCCTCTTCCCCCAATGGATGCCAATCTGGGTCAACAACTGGGTCATCCATCACCTCCTCTTCTATGTCATGTGCACCTTTCTCTGTGTCACCGTGTATGGTGGTATAGTGTGCGGGAAGGGGCACCTGAGTCTCATCAGGGTCAAAATCTGGCTCTGTACACTGCGAGGACAATGTAGTGCTCTGAGTGAATGTACCAGCAGAATCATCCATCAGCGGCTGTGCATCAGTGCACTCCATGTCAGATTCATCTTGGCCTGGGTAATTCACCATTTGACTTGATAATCCAGGCATGGTATGTGAAAACAGCTCCATGGAGTAATCAGTAGGATGGCCTGCGTCATCCTTCAATCTTGGTTGGGGTGAAGGACACAAGGAAAGGTGTGGTTCATGAACATGAGCCTCCAATGACGACTCAGTGCTTTTACTTTTTACAACTGAAGAAGAGGAGGCGATAGAGCTGGAGGCTGAGTCAGCAATGTAAGACAAAACTTTTTCCTGATGCTCTGCCTTTAAAAGCGGTTTGCCAACTCCTAGAAAACTAAGCGTTCGAGGCCTTATGTAGCCAGACGATGACGCAGGGTCAGCACCTCCTGCATTCGGTCCTATTTTGCTCTTGCCACTACCATCAGATCCACCACCAACACCATCATTACCAGCTGCCAACCCCCACCCAATTCCACGGCCTCTTCCACCAGCCTTCCTCATTTTTGGTAGAAATGTAGACAAAATCCAACAAACTATATAGTAATGTAAAACAAGGTAAAAGGTGTCTATAGGACAGGGGAGATTTAGAATTTCTGCACACACTTGTGGACAGTGGACACTTTTGGATTGTGTGAGGCCCACTGATATCTGAGCGCTATGTGACACGCTCGATGACACAGCTGCCTGTGACCAAAGTGACGAGAGGATAATGGAGATTTTGAATCTCTGCGTACACTTTTGGACACTGGACACTTGTGGATTGTGTGAGGCCCACTGATATCTGAGCGCTATGTGACACGCTCGATGGCACAGCTGCCTGTGACCAAAGTGACGAGAGGATAATGGAGATTTTGATTCTCTGCGTACACTTTTGGACACTGGACACTTGTAGATTGTGTGAGGCCCACTGATATCTGAGCGCTATGTGACACGCTCGATGGCACAGCTGCCTGTGACCAAAGTGACGAGAGGATAATGAAGATTTTGAATCTCTGCGTACACTTTTGGACACTGGACACTTGTAGATTGTGTGAGGCCCACTGATATCTGAGCGCTATGTGACACGCTCGATGGCACAGCTGCCTGTGACCAAAGTGACGAGAGGATAATGGAGATTTTGAATCTCTGCGTACACTTTTGGACACTGGACACTTGTGGATTGTGTGAGGCCCACTGATATCTGAGCGCTATGTGACACGCTCGATGGCACAGCTGCCTGTGACCAAAGTGACGAGAGGATAATGGAGATTTTGATTCTCTGCGTACACTTTTGGACACTGGACACTTGTAGATTGTGTGAGGCCCACTGATATCTGAGCGCTATGTGACACGCTCGATGGCACAGCTGCCTGTGACCAAAGTGACGAGAGGATAATGGAGATTTTGAATCTCTGCGTACACTTTTGGACACTGGACACTTGTAGATTGTGTGAGGCCCACTGATATCTGAGCGCTATGTGACACGCTCGATGGCACAGCTGCCTGTGACCAAAGTGACGAGAGGATAATGGAGATTTTGAATCTCTGCGTACACTTTTGGACACTGGACACTTGTAGATTGTGTGAGGCCCACTGATATCTGAGCGCTATATGACACGCTCGATGGCACAGCTGCCTGTGACCAAAGTGACGAGAGGATAATGGAGATTTTGAATCTCTGCGTACACTTTTGGACACTGGACACTCGTAGATTGTGTGAGGCCCACTGATATCTGAGCGCTATGTGACACGCTCGATGGCACAGCTGCCTGTGACCAAAGTGACAAGAGGATAATGGAGATTTTGAATCTCTGCGTACACTTTTGGACACTGGACACTTGTAGATTGTGTGAGGCCTACTGATATCTGAGCGCTATGTGACACGCTTGATGGCACAGCTGCCTGTGACCAAAGTGACGAGAGGATAATGGAGATTTTGAATCTCTGCGTACACTTTTGGACACTGGACACTTGTAGATTGTGTGAGGCCTACTGATATCTGAGCGCTATGTGACACGCTCGATGGCACAGCTGCCTGTGACCAAAGTGACGAGAGGATAATGGAGATTTTGATTCTCTGCGTACACTTTTGGACACTTGTAGATTGTGTGAGGCCCACTGATATCTGAGCGCTATGTGACACGCTCGATGGCACAGCTGCCTGTGACCAAAGTGACGTGAGGATAATGGAGATTTTGCATCTCTGCGTACACTTTTGGACACTGGACACTTGTAGATTGTGTGAGGCCCACTGATATCTGAGCGCTATATGACACGCTCGATGGCACAGCTGCCTGTGACCAAAGTGACGAGAGGATAATGGAGATTTTGAATCTCTGCATACACTTTTGGACACTGGACACTTGTAGATTGTGTGAGGCCTACTGATATCTGAGCGCTATGTGACACGCTCGATGGCACAGCTGCCTGTGACCAAAGTGACGAGAGGATAATGGAGATTTTGAATCTCTGCGTACACTTTTGGACACTGGACACTTGTAGATTGTGTGAGGCCCACTGATATCTGAGCGCTATGTGACACGCTCGATGGCACAGCTGTGACAAAAGTGACTAGAGGATAAGGGAGATTGGATTGCTTTTAAAAAAGCAGTTTGCGTAGCAGTGGGTAAACAGCAATGCCAGCATGTCAGGAAGCCTTAGAAGGCAGCCCAACAACCAACACCACTGATACACCACAATATAGCCTCCCCTTGCACTGCACACACAGTGACTTGTGTGTTGTGCAGGCCAAATCGCTAGCAGCAGAAGCAGTTCTTTTGTCTTCTTCCCTGCCTAACGCTCTCCCTACAGAATCAGCAGCAACCTCTCCCTATACTAAGATCGGCAGAAGTAAGATGGCGGTCGGCGTGCACGCCCTTTTATACCCCCTGTGACGCCCACCAAAGCAAGCCAATCACTTGCATGCCCTTCTGAAAGATGGTGGTGACCCGTGCCTATGTCATCACGTTGCCCACAGTGTCCGTGGATCCTGATTGGCTGAAAAAGAGCGCAAAACAAACTTTTGAAACGCGACTTTGGCGCGTAAGTCGCCGACCTCGTGGCCGACCTCATCCTAGGGTCGGGTTTCGTTTCATGAAACCCGACTTTGCCAAAAGTCGGCGACTTTTGAATTTTTTCGACCCGTTTCGCTCAACTCTACTAAATATATATCTCTTAAAGGGAATCTGTAAGTGTTCTGCCCCTAAGGGTAAAAAAGACAAGGTTAAATTACTGTTGTCATTTTAATAAGCTGTAATACTCTGTTAGTGATGTCTAATGTGGTAATAGCAACATCTGGTGATGTTTAAAGGGGTTGTCTACTACTAGGACAATCCCTTCTTTATCTAAATGTTTGGCTAAGATAAAATAAAAAACATATACTCACCTCCCATGCTGGCATGGTTCCAGCAATGTCTGCGATCGCGGTCCCGCTCCCGGGGCTCTCATGCGGTTGTTGTGACATGTGATCCTGGCGCCCAATCAGCGCTGGGGTCACTGTCTCCGCTTTCAGACAAATCAAACATGAATAGGAAGTAATGGCTGTGGCTGCTCTCATTGCCTTTTCATGTTCAATTCTAAAAGGATGCGGAGACAGTGACACCAGTGCTGATAGGGCATCAGGGTCACAACTCAAGTCACAACAACAGCATGAGAGCCCACGGGAGAGTGACTGCCGACACTGTGGAAACAACACCAGCACAGGAGGTGAGTATAGGCTTTTTTATTTTATTGGGATCAAGCATGGGGTATGAGAATAGGTTGTCCAAGTAGTGGACAACTTCTTTAATTGCATTACATGTTGTTTTTCTATAAAAACAGTCAGAATTTCAGGTTCAAACATACACGGCTGAAAACATACATCCAATGTCTGATACAAGCTTCCCATGGTTTGAACATGTGCCCAGTGTCAGGTTCTATTTAGTGCTCTAGGCATGACAGAGCACTTCCCAAGCCTTTGGCTTTCAAGGTTGTTTCCCTCTTTAGGTTGATTGATAGCTTATGGTTTGTGATCTATGTTGTGAAGGGTTAACACTAAAATCAGAGTTGAAGTTTCGTTTTATCCATTCTCTGAAGGTTTCGTTTCTCTGTTTTTGTTGTTGTAAGATAAATTTTTGTAATTGGCATGGGCTGTCATGAAACCAGACTGTTTCCATCAGGTGCAAGATAAGGGGCTCGGGAGGGAGTGTATTGCTCTGAATATGCCATTATACTACTTTCTATTTGGATACGGACATATATGTAGTTTCCGGTTTTCTTGCAATATTATTGGCTTATAAAGTGAAATGATGCTATTGGTACTTGAGAACCTTGCATAATTAAGCAAAAGATTATAAAAGATGTGACTAAAATAAAGGGGCTTAGTGATCTGCCTCGATCCTCCCGTACAGAGACCCCAGTCTCCGTGTGGTAATTTGAGTTGCTAGCAACACGGGAATAATTTGGAAATCACTGGCTCAACCGTGAAGGGTTAATTTAGCCCTCCCAAAATAGCTACCTCGACAATGTGATATCATGCACAGGGTAAAGAAGTCAGACAGTGACCTACCAATCAAGTTAAAGAGGCTGGTGATAGGTGAGAAGACAACCTAAGGAGACAGAGATCCCGTAATTGCTCCGTCATACCCAGAGCACTTAATGCCTCATTTGCATATAAATTAAAATGCAGATTTTTTAGGAATGCAGCAATAGAGGTGATATAAATATGTCTGTAGATTTAGCTTTCAAAGACCCACAGGCCCTAATATAGGGTTTATAGAGACTACAACATATTTACCACTACAACTCTTTGCATTTTTTGTAGCTATGAGAGCTCCTTTGATTTATGGGTGTTTGTCTCCAGACAATGTCTGGGCAGTACAAAGTATAGGCACTACAACGTATTGAGCACTGTAATGTATGGGCCCTACAATGGCAGATTTGCAGTTTTCACTCAGCAACATGCGGGTGTCATGTTGCGTTTGCAGAGCCCCTGATGTGCCTAAACAGTAAAAAAACCCACAAATGACCTCCTTTTGGAAACTAGCCCCCCCCAAGGAACTTATCTAGATGTGTTGTGAGAACTTTGAACCCCCAAGTGTTTCACTAAAGTTTATAACGCAGTCCCGTGAAAATAAAAATCTTTTTTTCCATAAAAATGATTTTATAGCCCGCAATTTTTTATTTTCGCTAGGGTAGCAGGAGAAATCAGACCCCAAAAGTTGTTGTCCAATTTGTCCTGAGTACCCTGGTACCCCATATGTAGGGGGGGACTACTGTTTGGGCACATGTTGGGGCTCGAAAGGGAACTAGTGACGTTTTGGAATGCAGACTTTGATGGAATGGTCTACGTGCATCATGTTGTGTTTGCAGAGCCCTTGATGTGCATAAACAGTAGAAACCCCACATATGTGATCCCATTTTGGGAACTAGACCCCCCATGGAGCTTATCTAGATGTTTGGTGAGCACTTTGAACCCTAAGTGCTTCACAGAAGTATATAATTCAGAGCCGTGAAAATAAAAAATCCTTTCTTTCCACAAAAAAGATTTTTTTAGCCCCCTGTTTGGGCACATGTTGGGGCTCGGAGGGGAGGTAGCACCGTTTCACTTTTTGAATTCAAAATTGGCTGGAATCAATGGTGGCACCATGTTGCAATGGAGACCCCTGATGTGCCTAAACAGTGGAAACCCCTCAATTCTAACTCCAACCTTAACCCCAACACACCCCTAACCCTAATCCCAACCATAACTCTAACCACAAGCCTAAGCCCAAAACATGCCTAACCCTAATCCCAACCCTAACCATCACCCTAACCACAACCCTAACCCCAACATACCCCTAACCCTAATCCCAACCCTAACTATAACCCTAACCACAAACTTAATCGCAACACACCCCTATCCCTAATCCCTAACCCTAATCGTTAACCCTAATCCTATCCCTAATCCCCACCCTAACCCTAATTCCAGCCCTAACTCTAAGGGCCCCTTTACATTTAGCGATGCACCAGCGATCCCGACCACCATACGACCCGGTCAGGATCGCTAGTACATCGCTAAATGGTCGCTAGTGAGCTGCCACACAGGCAGATCTCACAGTGATGCAGCAGCAACACAGCGGTCGTTACGTACCTTTCAGACGCGGCGATCCAGACATCCTCCCATCCGCGTCCACTTGTCGCTAGTCGGCACCAGCAGGAAGCCCAGCAGGAAGCGCTCGACAAGAAATGGAGCTGCGCAATCTTGCGCCATCAGCGACAGACAGAGGGGGAGCCAGTCGGAGGTAAGTATCACACATAGCGATATCACTAGCGATATCGCTGCTGCGTCACCAAATCGGTGATGCTTTAGCGATATTGCTAATGATATCGCTATGTGTAAAACCCCCTTAATTCCAATCTTAACCCTAATTCCAACCCTAACCCTAATTCCAACCCTAACCCTAACTTTAGCCCAACTCACTTTAGCCTAACTCTAACCCTAATGGGAAAATAAAATTAAATATATTTTCTTTATTTCATTACTTTTCCCTAACTAAGGGGGTGATATAGGGGGGGTTATTTACTATTTTTTTTATTTTGATCACTGTGATAGGGTCTATCACAGTGACTAAAATGAACCAATAGGAAAGATCTTCCTATTGTTGCCGGGTGCCGGCCAACAGATCTCGTCGGGCGCACTGCTGCACATGCGCCCGCCATATTTTTCCCGGAAGAAAATGGCGGCGCCCATGGCGGGAAGCATGAGGGCCGAGGAGCACCGGGAGGTACTGGGGGGGATCAGGGATCCTATTTCTCACACATCAGAGGAGAGAGAAATTAAATGGCACATCGGACTTTTTTGCGGTTGCTGTTATACGGTTAATAACGGCAATCGCAAAACCAGGGTCAGTAAAAACCGACCCGAATCATGTTCTCTGGGGTCACCGGAGAAAATCCGACTCTGGGGGGCGCTATACACTTTTCCACAGCTCTGCTAATTAATGGCGCTGTGGTTTAAGTACTCTTAACTACTGCCGTTAAAAGGCGTATCGGCGATCGTTAAGGGTTTAAGCCTTCTACTGTATATCAGGTTTAATTACATTACATTCAGTTGGTGATAGATAATAGATATTCTAATACATGGAATTAAAATAATTTCATCTGTAGATTACTTGTTAGATGATTTTGTCAAACCTTTATATTTTTCACAGTCAACAAGTCAATTTATACAGGTCACAATGACTAATCTCACATTTGAGATTAAAGTGAAAAGGTTGATTTTCAACACTAAGAACATTTTTAAATGTCAAAAATAAGAACTAAATATACTTACCTCATACTTCTTAAAATTAAGTTTTAGGGTAAGTAATTATATGTTCTACTATTCCAAAACCCCTTCAAATAGGAGTTGTACATTGAATAGACATAGAGTTTTCTGACTGAATGAAAGAAACATATTGAAAATATTCCAATAAAGGATAATAAAACATTCTATGACTCCACACATCTAGGCCTTTGCTTGCTGGTATGCTGCATTAGTCAGTGATGATTATTCTTTGATTTCAGCTTATACAGTGGGGAATATAAGTATTTGATACACTGCCAATTTTGCGAGTTTTCACACCTGCAAAAAATAGAGAGGTCTATAATTTTTATCGTAGGTACACTTCAACTGTGAGAGACAAAATCTACAAATAAAGACCAGAAAATCACATTGTATGCTTTTTAAATAATTAAATTGCATTTTATTGCCTGAAATAAGTATTTCATCACTTACCAACCCACAAGAATTCTGGCTCCCACAGACCTGGTGGTATATTTTGAAGAAACCCTCCGACTCTGCACTCATTACCTGTATTTATTGCACTTGTTTGAACTTGTTACCTGTATAAAACACACCAGTCCGGACACTTAATCACACTCCAACCTTTCCACCATGGCCAAGACCAAACAGCTGTCTAAGAAACATAAATTCTAAAAAATAATTTTGCACTAGGATAGTATGCTGTTATTTGGGAAAATGCAATTATATCTAGCACAAATGTGTTTGATCTTGCTGTGCATGTTTATTATCAGTGAGTATAAATATAACAACAGATCCAGGTCCTTATATAGTGTACCTGGTTATTCCTTTACTAAAGCAGTGCTGGTTGCTTAGTTGATGTATGTGTCAATGTTCTATCTCACACAAAAATTGGCAGTGAAGCATAGAGTGTAGGAGATTAATATGAGGATATGCGTTGGCTTTCTTTCTTTTTCCCTTGACCTCTAGTGGCCAGCTTCCAGGAACATGGAGGAAGGTCTGATCAAGTGATGCCTGCAAAAGGTCCTGGAACTGTCTATTGCTGTGAGTAGATAATTGGAACTACAAATTTGGGAAACATGGGTATTACTCTCCCTATTCGTATTGGCTCTCCAACATTAACCTATAGTAAATGGAGCCTGACTGGTTATTACCATACTAATGGGAATTGTAATTGGTCAGACCTAATAATGGAGGTCAATGGCTGAATGTGAGGAGATTAGCAATTGGCAGATCCTCGATGATGACATCATAACCTAGGTTATATAATGGTTGTTTGTAGCTCGGCCAGCTCATTATAGTCTCAACCCTTGATGATGCCGCAAGCCGTAAGGTGAAACATGTTGGGGAGACTAATGGCTGAGTAATTTTAAACCAGTACAACAATGTGTGATGAGTGGAATTAAAACACGATCAATAGTCTTGAACTGGAAAAAAGTAGTAATTTTTTTTTTTTTTTTTTTTTTTAGCAAACTTTGAAACTTTTTTTACCACCTAGATAAAAAGAACCTAGATATGTTTGGTGTCTATAAACACGTAATGACCTGGAGAATCTTAATGGCAGGTCAGTTTTAGCATTTAGTGAACCTAGCAAAAAAGCCAAACAAAAAACAAGTGTGGGATTGCACTTTTTTTGCAATTTCACCGCACTTGGAATTTTTTTTTCTGTTTTCGAGTACACGACATGCTAAAATCAATGATGTCATTCAAAAGAACAACTCTTCTCACAAAAAATAAGCCTCACATGGCAATATTGATGGAAAAATAAAAAAGTTATGGCTCTGGAAAGAAGGGCAGCGAAAAACGAAAACGCAAAACCGAAAAGAGCTCCGGTCATGAAGGAGTTAATAGGGATCTCTATTTGCCTTAGGGATCTCTAGTTGCCTTAGAAAAATTGTGTTTCAATCAGCTGTCTAAGGACACCAGGGACAAAATTGAAGACCTGCACAAGGCTGGGAATGATCTGCAGGACAATAGGCAAGCAGCTGGTGAGAAGGAAACAACAGTTTGCACAATTATTACAAAATGAAAGAAACACAAGATGACTGGCAATCTTCCTCGGTCTGGGGCTCCATGCAGAATCTTGCCTCATGGGGTAAGTATAATTCTGAGAAAGGTCAGTAGTCAGCCCATAACTTCATGGGAGGACCTGTCAATGACCTGAAGAGAGCTGGGACCACAGTCTCAAACTTTACCATTAGTAACACACTATGCCATCATGGATTAAAATAATGCAGGGCACGCAAGGTCTCTCTGCTCAGTCCAGCACATGTCCAGACTTGTCTAAAGTTCGCTAATAACCATCTGGAGATCCAGATTAGGCATGGGAGAAGGTCATGTGGTCACATGTGACCAAAATAGAAATTTTTGGTGTCATCTCATCTCGCCGTGTTTGGAGGAAGAAGAAGGATGAGTACAAGCCCAAGAACACTGTCCCAACACTGAAGCATGTGGGGGAAGCATTTTACTTTGGGGGTGCTTTTCTACAAAGGATGAATGAGGTCTTGTATCGTGAGATTTTGGCCAACAACCTCCTTCCCTCAGTAAGAGCATTGAAAATGGGTCGTGGCTTGGTCTTCCAGCATGACAATGACCCAAAACACACAGTCAGCACAACTAATAAGTATTTCCAGGAGTGGCCTAGCCAGTCTCCAGACTTGGACCCAATAGAAAATCTTTGGAGGGAGCTGAAACTCAATGTTGGCTAGCAATAGCCCGGAAACCTGAAAGATCTGGAGAAGATCTGTATGGAGAAGTGGGACAAAAGTCCTGCTGCAGTGTGTGTAAACTTGATCAAGAACTACAGGAAATGTCTGACCTCTGTAATTGCAAACACAGGTATTTGTACCAAATATTAAGTTTTGTTCTTCTATTGTATCAAAAAATGCAAATTAATATTGTAAAAATCATACAATGTGGTTTTTGTAAGATTTCGTCTCTCAAAGTTGAAGCGTACCAGCAAAAACACTTACTGACTTCTCCATTCTTCACAGGTAGGTAAACTTGCCAAAGTGTATCAAATACTTATGTACTGTAGTTATGGTTTAGATTTTAAGAATATTCATCATTTAAATTTGTTTATGAATCATTACAACACTAAACTTTGTAGTATATCTAATTAAGAAAATGGCTCTTTCCCCACATCAGACTCCTCTAGGGATGAGCAAACTCATTATGTAATACCATCAGGGAGCCATCTGATTTGCTACAAATTTATTGTGCAGCAGGACAGCAACCTCAAACATGAAACCAATGTCATTCCAAAATTATTTTCAGTGTAAAGAACATGGAGTCTTGGAAGTTATGCTCTGGCCCCCACAGAGCCCTGATCTCAACATTCAAGAGTCTGTCCGGTATTATATGAAGAGACAGAAGGATTTACAGAAGCCTATATCCAGAGAAGATCTGTGCTTAGTTCTCCAAGATGTTTAGAAAAACATCCTTTCTGAATTGCTTCACAAACTGTGTACAAAGTGTAGCTAGGAAATATGATACTGTTTTGAAGGAAAAGGGCGGTCACACAAATATTGATTTGATTTAGATTGCTCCTTTGTTCATTCACTTTGCATTTTGTTAATTGATAAATATAAACTATTAACACTTCTTATTCTGCAAGCATTCTTACTTTGCAGTATTTTTTCACACCTGTCTAAAACTTTTGCACAGAACTGTACATCTTGATGTTTTTATGCCACTGCATGCATCACCCAAGGCACTGACTAGTCCTCAAGCTGCTCATGTCATGATGTTCTGACTTGGCCTGTGTCACTGAGGCCTAGTCAGCAATGGAAGCTTCTACAAAGCCTGAAGTTCTAGAAGAGGACTGTCACTAAACCTGAAATGCTAGAAGCAAATGGATGCCATGGTGGGGAGATGTGGGGGCAGGAAAGATTTTTACAAAATCTGCATGAATTATTCTCTGTAGGGAAGAACCAGAACTGTAAAATTTAGGGTGCGTACCAGACATCTAGTGACCGAACACGGACTTTTAACAAGATGTCCGGTTTGCTGCTCGGGTTCGGATGCCTAATAAAGTTTGTTGAAATGCTGCAGGGCAGTCAGTCAACAAGTTTTTAGGTTGTGGGCACTTCCGGAGCCATCACAGCCATGCCTGTATAAATGCTGGATCATGATTACCACTGCAATTCTGCTCTGATTAGTGTAAGGATAGGACGCAACTTGAGGTAAAGACAGTGTTAGGCTGTGCACTCTGTAAGAATGCCACTGTGCGCACTCTGCACGTGTCTCAGTGGGCAAATTATGCCAAAAAGCCTGCTGTGTGTACTCTGCACCCCTATCTGTGGGAGTACTGGGTCAAAAAGATGCTATGTGTACTCTTCATCAATATCTGTGAGAGTACTTAGTCAAAAAGCCGTTGTGATTACTCTTACGATACGATACGATACACTTTATTGATCCCGAGGGAAATTATGGTATCAGAGCAGTGTTACAACAGCATTACAAACAAAACATTAAGAACAGCATTACTACATTACAAACAGCATTACACAGAGTAATTACCAGACACAGATTTTGCACATGACTAACCACAATACGTAACAAGCAAAGGTACACAAATCTCTGATCATTTCCATTAGTGTGCCAGCCCTAGGTCATAGCCATCTTTCACCCTTAGTGAATTGTTATACATCCCTAGGTCATAGCCATCTTTCACTCTTAGTGAATTATTATACATCCCCATAGCAGTAGGCACAAACGATTTCCTGAATTTCTCCTTCTTGCACTTTAGTAGGATTAGACGGCTGCTGAATGTGCTCTTCTGATTCAAGAACAGCCCGTATAGTGGGTGTGTATTATTGTGCATTATAGCCCTACACTTCTTCTGAATCCTATCTTCCAATACCTCCTCTAAAGAGTCAAGATGGAGGCCAACAGCTGCACTTGCCTTCTTGATGCTTGTTGAGCTTATTAGCGTCAGCTACTCGCACACCGCTGCCCCAGCAGATGACAGCAAAAAAGATGGTGCTCGCTACCACGGACTGGTAGAACATTTCCAGCATTTTACTGCACACATTGAATGACCTGAGCTTCCGCAGAAAGTACAGTCTGCTCATTCCCTTCTTTTGAACCTTCTCTGTATGAAACCTCCAATCAAGTTTGCTGCCAAGGTGAACCCCCATATATTTGTAGCTCTCAACCCTTTCCACCTCCTGGCCAGCAATAGTGATCGGTAAGTAATCTTCCTTTCTCCTTCTATAACTCACCACCATCTCCTTGGTTTTCTTTACATTCTTTACCCCCGCCTGTGATATTACTGTGCCTTTAAGCCACCATGTGTACTTTGCATCCCTGCCTGTGGGAGTACTGTGCCAAAAAGCCACTGTGTGCACTCTGCAACCATATTTGTGGGGTACTGTGCCAAAAAGCCACTGTGTGCACTTTACAACCCTGCCTGTGGGAGTACTTTTCCTTTGTCATTGGTAGGTCAAACAAATAATTTTAATGTAACGCTGTGTCTAAAAGAGTAGTTGGCCAAAAAATAATTGCACTCTGCATCTGTCTCATTGCCATTTGTAGGCCCACAAAAATTATTGTACTCTGCTGCTGTCTCTTTGCCATTTGTATGCCAAAAAATGATTTTAATGTTCTGCTATACAAATAGTGTGGCAAAAAGATAATTCTAATCTGCCATCATCCCTGTGTGTGAGTAGTGTACCGAAAAGCTACTTCCAAAAATGAGTAGAGCATCAAATAGGGAACGTGGTGGTGCTTGTGTAGCTTCTAGTGATGATGGTGATGTGGCTTCTGCAAGGAGAGGACGTGGCCATTCTTTGGCTGCAACATGCCTAAATACAACACCTCCTCTGGTGCATGTATATGACCGGACCATATGTGTCCTTTCATAGGGCTGAGTACCGCTGTGAAAGGTGAGGCCAGAAGATGTTGAAAAGGTGTTAGATTGGAAGGCTGAGAGGACCACCAGTCCCTTTGCATTATCTTACACCGAGTGCCCTGCAGAAAGTGCAGTTGACACCTGTGGACCATGGTCATCCGGCTTCCACCTCACCCGTTTGCAAATCAGCCAAGCAGTCTAAGCCTGAAGTCATGCATCAATCTCTCCTGCTTTACAATGACCCCACTGGCTGGGGTTCTGTGGGCCAGTCACCTGGCCGTGATCAAGAAGTAGAAGAGACTGAGTGCACTGATGCCCAGCCACTTGTTAGTTTGGAGGATGAATATGTGGGAGGGCTTGTGCACATGTTCAGTGGACCACCACAGCACATGTCAGAGGATGACAAAACATAGTTGCCAACTGCAGCGTCTTTCTGCAGTGTGCAAACCGTCAAGGAGGGCAGGAATGAGGAGTGGGTGGAAGATGATGAGGTCCTAGACTCGTCATGGAGAGGAGGACATCCTACTGACATTCGCAGTTTGGAGGAAATGAGGGTGGCCATGCTGCTCCAGGGAGAAGTCAGAAGGCATTCTAGCCCATGTCCTATCACCAGTAAGGATTGCTGGATGTTCCGTTGTCTAGGTTGCCTCCTCCTCCTACTCACCTTTCTCCACCACCTCCTTGTCTGGTCACAGTAAGACCTGCACCACCAACTTCAATACCCCCAGGGGGAAATGAAAGAAGTCTGTTCTTAAACTCCTCTGTTTGGAGGACAAATACCACAATGCGCACGAGCTGTGGACTGGAATCAAACAGCAGACAAATTAGTGGTTGAGGCCAGTGAACCTCAAGCCCGGCCTGGTGGTATGGATAATGCACAAAATCTCGTAGGAGCTCTGGGCATAGCTAGTTTGATGCACATTCCTTGCCTGGTGCATGTGCTAAACTCATAGGCAGATTATAATGAGGGCAATCCAGGCTACCGCCCGGGGCCCATGGCCAGACTGCTCTTGTTATAATGCACAGCAGCCAATCAGTGTTAGTTTTGATTGTTTGCTCTGGCCATTGTCTGTACAGAACAGAGCGCAAGGAGCTATGATTGGTGAAGCAATTGCCTCCTCCTGTGTTCACTCACCGCTGCGCTAAATACGAAGAACTGAGGGAAATCCACAACTCCCCACTGCGTCACTCACTGGAACAAACTACAGTAAGTCACATTTGTTTCCCTAAGTGTTGTTATTGCTCTTCACTAACTGAGGGCCCTTCCCAGGCTGAGCCTGTCAGTGGGAGTCAGCCCTGTCCCGTCACGTCTAAGCTGTTATCCCAGCTTCTAAACTCACCTCTCCAATGTCTTCATTTCTCCATTAGTCCTCCTCCGGGGAGGATCAGCTTTTCCCAGCTCAGTGCATAAATTAAATTTAATTTATTCACTTCACTCGCCATCTGGTATCCCAGGACTCAAACTCTCTTTCTTTGTTCGCTGGCGGCTTTACCAACGAGCCATAGCTCATAATAATACTCACAGGAGAATTTGGTTAGCTTGACCTCTATAACAGAAAACAACCCTGAAGCAGAAGATACAAGTACATTGGATACAGCAGGGTATTCGCATGTACTGTATTCTGAGGTGAAATAAGTCAGATTTTTGTTCCTATAAAACTAATATTTTTATTGTAGGCAACTACAAAGGTCTCAAATACACAACCCTCCATATCCCAGGCACAAGCTGAACGTACTGAGCTAAAAGTTCAGGTGATGTCATGAGGAGAATTTTGAATTTTCTATACTTGATCTGTGATGGGAGGCTGAGACTCCACACACAGATTACATAGAGATACATTGTATACTGCAGTTGATTTCTAGTTTGAAAATAAACTATTTTTGCTTACTATAAAATTGCTAAAAAATAATGAAAACATTTAAAATATTGTCATGTTTAATGCGCTTTTTTCTAATCATCATCACAAATCAGCACATAACATGGCCATATTTAGTGTCCATGTAATCGCAAAGACCCGCACAACACAGTAATCAGATTATTTACAGGAATTGGTAAATAGTGTAAAAAAATGACTTGACTCCGCTAATATTTTTCCACTGATTATTGCATTTGCTACGTCTCTTTTATGCATTTTCCCCCTTATTTAATGTGTTTTGGTGAATGTGAATCCGTGTTTTTAATGCTTTTTTAATAGTACAGAAAATCTTTGATTCTGGGCTTAAAAATGCAACAGCATTTTTTTCTTCATGTGTTTTTTTTCCATAAGAAGCCTATAGAGAAATAGAGAAAAAATGCACCAAAACCACAGAGTCCAGTAGCACCTTCAGAACACAGAGGGCAGAAATTTCATGGAATCTCATCCACTTTTCTTGGACATTTAATATTAGTATTGTTATTATTTATCATTATAGCTCCATTTATTCCATGGTGCTTTACATTATTTTACATAATAAAAATGAGTACAGTAATCTTAAACAATTGAAGTCAAGGCTGGTACAAGAAGAGAGCGGACCCTGTCCGTGAGAGCTCACAATCTACCAGGGATGGGTGAAGATACAGTGCAGATATAGCAGGGCTGGACCCGTTGTGGGACTAATGGATTAAGATCATCTCTGCAGAAAGGTGAGGAATTTTGTTTGTCTTTTGCAGATGACGAGGGCATTGGGGGAATGGGCGAGGTCGTAAGTATGGTTTAATTAGGAATATTAAAGGAGTGTGTGTCCTTCTTTCAATAAAAGGACTTTTTTGGGGCGTCTGTGTTTTCCTACAATGTGACTATGAGGTTAGTCTTATTGACGCCTCTCCATTACTAACCTCGGAGCATGATGTCACCTCACAATACAAAGGTGACATCAACCCCCCCTAAATATCACCCCACTTGCCACCGCTACAGAGCAAGTGGGAAGAGCGAGGCTAAGTGCCAGAATTGGCGCATCTTAGAGATACACCTTTTCTGGGGTGGCTGAGAGCTGATGTTTGTAGCCTGGTGAGGCAGTATCCATGGCCCCTTCCTAGGCTACTAATATCAGCCAACAGCTGTCTGCCTAGCCTTTGTTGGTTATTAATTATTGGTGTACCCCACATCATTTTTTGGGGGTCCTCCATTTTAATAGCCAGTAAAGGCTAATTATACAGCTGTGAGCTGATATTAATAGCCTGGGAAGCTCCATGGGTATTATCCCCATCCCAAGCTATAAACATTTGCCCCCAGCCATCGACATTCCCTCTGCTGGTTATGAAAATTGCACAGGAGCTCATGCCATTTTTTCTGAAAAATAATCTTTTTATAATTAAATACATGTACAGTAACCTGCACACACACTGTACTAATTGTATTTGTCACTGATATCTATATATATATATATATATATATATAGAAAATATGAGAGAATTGGGACCCAGCAAAAACATGAAAGTTCACCAGAATTATAAAATCTTCTTCTTTATTTATCCATTAATTCATATAAAAAAATGTATGAGGAACTCCAAACAATTGGTAACATTCCAGAAAGGGACTACATGTTTCAGCACTATGTGCCTTCTTCACGGTCCTTTTTCAAAAGGACCGTGAAGAAGGCACATAGTGCTGAAACATGTAGTCCCTTGCTGGAATGTTACCAATTGTTTGGAGTTCCTCATACATTTTTTATATTAATTAATGGATAAATAAAGAAGAAGATTTTATAATTCTGGTGAACTTTCATGTTTTTGCTGGATCCCAATTCTCTCATATTTTCTATTTGTTGGGGCACACTCCCTGCCTGGATCCGTGCAGAATATAAGGTGAACACCGACTATTGCATTAAGAGGAACTCCTTTATGGTGAGCTGGCTATATGTTCTTTACATTGTTTGAATATATATATATATATATATATATATATATATACCTTTCCTGTATGTATTTACTGTATGTAATCAATCTCTTCTATCCTGTCAGCTCCTGCAGTGATTTTACAGTACGCGGCAGATTAATTGCCAGCTTTTCTTCTATCTATGTAATATGTATACATATATATACTGTATGTGTGTGTCACTGACATCTATATATCTATGTATTCTATGTGTATATATCTAGTCTATCTATACTAACCTGTCGGTGTGATTTTACTGTATGCGGCACATGAATTGCCAGCTTTTCAAAGGACACCGCTGCGTAAAAATTGGACAGCACTCGCAAGGTCCGAATGCTGTGTGATTTTTTCTTCGCACCCATAGGCTTACACTGGCAAGTCTCGGTGACAATCACAGCATGCTGTGATTTTACACGCATGCTGAATACGCCTGAGAAAATAAACGGTGATGTTAGATGCCCCATAGATTAACACTGGGCCAAGTGCTATGTGATGTTTTCTCACAAAGCACTCGTCCATATTCTACGGTAGTGTGGTGCCGATCTAAGAATGACCCTCAACGTATATTGCTTGCTGCACTAATTATTGCTCAAATAGAGTGTATTTACCAAGTGCGAAATGATCATAATTTGCAAATGTAATTAAATTAATTTTAAACTTTAAACAAATATGTCCCCAAGTACTTTCATAAATATAAAATAACATACACTGCAGGTACTCACCTTCCCCAGGTCCAGTACTAGTTATCTGCTACTGCTCCAGTACCAACTACAGTGAACATTATATCTTTAGCCAGTCACTGAGCACACTGTACCAGCAGCATTAGCAGATCAGGTAAGATCAGTGATTGGCAGCAGCAGTGATATGCGCTTTCGTCATGACATTACAGTTGCAGTCAGCACACAGAGACTTGACCCATAAAAACAAAAAAACGGAGTTCCATGCAAAAAGTGCTTTCAGTGCTTACCCATAAAGTTTGCTGCTATGGTGCCCTGGAGCCACGTGCCACCCCTGACGTGCGTTTCGCGTTTGTATAAAAGCTAATGCGAAACACGCGTCAGGGGCGGCACATGGCTCCGGGGCACCATAGCGGCATACTTTATGGGTAAGCACTGAAAGCACTTTTTGTACAGCATTTTATCATTTCCTCTTAACAGCGCTCAGACGTTATATACACTGGAGACATTCCAGGCTTTATGAACAAAAGCATTTGTCTGTTTTTGAGGGGTTTATGTTGTAGATAGATATGGTTGGAAATTGTATCTTATATTGATATTACGATTTTCTTATGTGCCATATTTTTTAGTACATTACTATATTACCCTGGGTTCATGCATTTTTTTAGGGTTTTTTCTATTAATTGTTTTTATACATGCATATCACTTGATGGAATAATAAAAAATTATGGATTTTTTACAATTTTTTGTATGGAGCTCCGTTTTTTTGTTTTTATTGGTTATTATTTGGAGTATACAGTTTTAAGTCCAATATCATTATATGGGGTAAAAACTATTGATTTTTTTTATTTTATCAATATAGTCAAGTGTTAGACCCATAGCTTCCTTTTTGGAATTGTGTTAGACACAGAGACTTGAGCAGCAACAGGGAGCTGGACCTCCTAAGTACAGTATGTGATTTTAAATTTATTGTATAAAAGGATCTGTCAGCTCTCCTGTGTTGTGAAGCATATAGTGAATGTTTTCTGTGTGGTGTAATATATAGAGGATGTGTCCTGCGTGGTGTAGTATATAGAGGTTGGGTCCTGTCAGGTGTAATATATAGAGGATGTGTCCCATGTGGTGTAGTATAAAGGATGTGTGCCATGTGGTGTTGTGATGGCTCAACTGTCGGGTGACCTGGGACCAGGGGCTCCTTCCCTGTTCCTAATACTAGGGGGCGCCATAGCTCGCCCTATTCCCCAGGATACTTCTGAAGGTGAAGATGCCATTGCCTCCACCTTTGTCTTATCTCCTGAATCAGACCTCCGTCAGTTTCCTTTCTCCACCCTGGGAAGAGAGGAGCTGTCTTGCACCAAGGTACACCAACCCAACGAGCAAGGGTAACTGAAAATACCAGGCATACAAATATTCACTCACATATAACAGAGGAATGCATCGGGGAGTGGAGGGTGGGGAAAAACCAAAGTATGAGGAGGGAAGGGAATTATCACACTTACAAACTCCCAGAGCTTCCAACATGGTCGATTAACCCCTGTTCTGCCAAAATAAATTAACACCAATTAAAAAGAATCTGAAGTGCTTCATTTCAGGGCAGAAGTTGGAGCAATCAGACGATGCGGTCTTCTGGCTCTTCTCTGTTGCAGTAACTCTGTGACAGGTGTAGCATGTAAAGGATGTGTCCTGTGTGGTGTAGTATATAGAGAATGTGTCCTGTGTGGTCTAGTTTATGGAGGATCTGTCCTGTGTGGTGTAGTATATAGAAGATATGTCCTGTGTGGTGTAGTATATAGAAGATCTGTCCTGTGTGGTGTAGTATATAGAAGATCTGTCAGCTCGCCTGCCTGTGCTATGACTGCTGAGTTGCCTGTATTGCTACCAGTGCATATTCCTGGGTGGTCACCCTGCTGGATCTCCACTACAAGGACGATGTACCATCATTACTTTCATCAGTGGAGCGTGATCGCAAAATACATAAATTCAAGCACATAGGGAAACTACTGATGACTTTCCCACCTGACAACTGCTGTGCTGTGGAAGAACAAGACACAAACGGAGGAGGAAGTCACCAATGCAGCTGAGGCACCACCACCTTGTAATGCAGAGTTAGCATGTCCTAAATGTGACAAAACTCTATGAGCACACCACAACATCCGGCACCACCATCTAATATAGTTCGTATTAGCAGGAGGCAGCATTACAACAACATGGTCGAAGAGTATCTGTCCTCATGTCTCCACATACTAACTGATTGATCTGCACTATTTAACTTCTGGGTCTTCAAATTGGCATATAGCCTAAGCCTAAGCTTGCTAAGCTTGCATCAAGTGTACTGTCGGAACGTATGTTTAGCATGGCAGTGAGTGTGATCACAGACAGGCGCATCTGTGTGTCCACATCCAACATGGGGAATCTAACATTCCTTAAAATGAACCAGGCATGGCTCCAACAGGACTTGTCCATACCTTTGGATGACTAGACGCTATACCATCCGCACCCAGCCAACTCTATTTGCCATTCGTTTCATTTAAGTGCCTCCTTCCCAAATAAAAAATAAAAAAAAAAACTGTGTTGGATTACTCCTCCCTTGCCTCTTCCTCCTACACCGCCATGTCCATCTCTTCATCCACTTGTACCTACGTGATTCTAGATGGGTAGTTTTGGGTTTGTTAATTACAGGTTGTTTTCAGTCATTTCCATAAAAAATAAAATATAAATAACTGTGGTAATTTGCTGTGGCCCATAAAGTGACCAGAGACTGGACAGATATGTCTGGGATGATTTAGCGAATCCTGCTTTGAGCAGGGGGTTGCACCAGATGGCCCAGGAGGTCCCTTCCAACTCTACGATTCTATGATTCTACCACAACTGTCAGCTTGCTAGTTGAGTTCGATGTACATCCTTATAAACAGAGAGGAAATGGTTGAGGAGGTAAAAGTGGCTGGGACCCTAGGAGGTAGCGACCATGCTATTTTAGAATTTTGGATAACTAGAGGCGGAAGACTTGTGAAGACTCAGACGTCAAGGTTAGATTTCAGAAAGGCAGATTTTAAGGGATTCAGAAAGAGAATTGGAGGGATCCAATGGCTAGATATCCTTAAAGACAAAAATGTCCAGGAAGGATGGGAAATCTTGAAAAATGAAATTCTCAAAGCACAGTTGTTAACAATTCCGAAAAGAGGGAAGAATAGGAAGCATTTAAGGAAACCAGGATGGATGAACACAGAACTTAAGCACATGCTAAAAAGGAAGAAAAAATGTTTATAAAATGGAAAGAGGGAGGCATATCTAAAGAAGAATATAATGCTGTCTGCAGAACCTGCAGGGCACAAATCAGATTAGCTAAAGCTGAAAATGAATTGAGGCTTGCAAGAGATGTCAAAAGCAATAATAAAGGATTTTGGGGATATGTCAAAAGTAAAAGAAAAGTCAAAGATGCTATAGGATTTTTACAGGATGAAAATAATGAAATGGTAAGACAGGATGTTGAGAAGGCTGAACTTTTAAATTCCTATTTTGCATCTGTTTTCTCTCAGAAAGGAAATGTAACATCAACTGTTCTTCACTGTCCTATTAAGGGAATGGAAGAATCCAGGAAATCTATAAACAGAAAGATAGTGAGGAAACACTTAGCTAACCTAAATGAATTCAAGTCTCCAGGTCCAGATGAATTACACCCCAGAGTACTGAAGGAGATAGCAGAAGAAATTTTTGAACCCCTCTCCATAATCTTTGAAAATTCTTGGAGAACAGGAAAAGTGCCAGAAGACTGGAGAAGAGCAAATGTTCCTATCTTCAAAAAGGGGAAGAAGGTGGACCCAGGCAACTATAGGCCGGTGAGTCTGACTTCTATACCAGGAAAGATCTTTGAACAAATTATTAAACAACATGTATGTCAGTACCTGGATAAGAATGAAGTGATTAAACAGTCAGCATGGGTTTGTAACTAATAAGTCATGTCAGACTAACTTAATTTCCTTCTATGATGGAATCACTGATTGGGTGAATCAAGGAAATGCTGTAGATATAGAATATCTTGACTTCAGCAAAGCATTTGACAAAGTCTCTCATGCAATCCTTATTGAAAAAATGACTAAGTATGGAATGGACAAGGCAACTGTTAGGTGGATTCATAACTGGCTTAGTGATCGGACCCAAAGAGTGGTCATAAATGGCTGCACATCCAGTTGGAAGAATGTCTCAAGTGGGGTACCACAGGGCTCTGTCCTGGGCCCTGTATTGTTCAACATCTTTATCAACGATTTAGATGAAGGAGTTGAGGGTAAACTGATTAAATTTGCTGATGACACAAAGCTAGGAGGGATAGCTAATACTAGAGAAGAGAGAGAGAGGATTCAAAAAGATATAAATAAACTGGAGAAGTGGGCAGCAACTAACAGAATGGTTTTTAACAGGGAGAAATGCAAAGTACTACATCTGGGCAATAAAAATGAAAAAAGCATATACAGAATGGGAGGAATAGGGCTAAGTGACAGCACATGTGAAAAAGACTTGGGTATACTAATAGATCACAGACTGAATATAAGTCAACAGTGTGATGCAGCAGCAAAAAAGGCAAATGCAATTCTAGGATGTATTAACAGAAGCATACAGTCTAGATCACGTTAAGTCATTATTTCCCTCTACTCCTCTTTGGTCAGACCTCATCTGGAATATTGTGTCCAGTTTTGGGCACCACATTTTAAAAAAGACATCAACAAACTGGAGCAAGTTCAGAAAAGAGCGACCAGAATGGTGACCGGTCTGCAAACCCTGTCTTATGAGGAAAGGTTGCAGGATTTGGGAATGTTTAGTTTGCAAAAGAGAAGACTGAGAGGAGACTTAATAGCTGTCTACAAATATCTAAAGGGCTGTCACATTGTAGAAGGATCAACTTTATTCTCATTTGCACAAGGAAAGACTAGAAGCAATGGCATGAAACTGAATGGGAGGAGACACAGATTAGATATTAGAAAAAACTTTTTGACAGTTAGAGTGATCAATGAGTGGAACAGGCTGCCACGAGAAGTGGTGAGTTCTCCTTTAATAGAAGTCTTCAAACAGAGGCTGGACAGACAACTGACTGGGATGATTTAGCGAATCCTGCTTTGAGCAGGGGGTTGGACCAGATGGCCCAGGAGGTCCCTTTCAACTCTACGATTCTATGATTCTATGATTCTACACTCCACTAGGCTAGAGGCTGAGACCCTTTTGCGACCTGGATTCTTCCTCCACCTGACGTCCGTCAGCATGGAATGAGACCCACGGGAAGCACGCTTCACCCGTGCCTCTGGAAGAACCCCTTTCCTCTTCAGGGAGCTTTCTGTTAAAGCCAATCCGTCCAGCAGCTTCTACTGCCAAGAGCTGCTCCGGACACGTCCTGTCTCCTTCCCTCCCTCTGAGGGAACTCTCCTCACATCCTACAATTCTCCTGATCTCAACCTAAGCTCCGCCCATCTCCCAACACCTTTTGTGTACCAAGCAGGGGCCATAAAGGCTGCTCTGCTATTCTATGTGTGTGTGGGATGCGGGTGTGGAATGCAGTCAGGTGTCTCCATCTTACCTGGTTGTGGGATACCACAGAGGTGTGGTACCTCTGTGGCAACGGAACCCTCAGGGGCGCCACAGATGCAGTTGTAGTGAAGGACAGTATTTGTTTTTGAAACCCTGCACACCCACAAAACCTATCTGTATGTGTACTGTGCAGCCCTGTCTGTGACAGTACTGTGCTTACTCAAAAGTTTTGCTAATCTGCAACCATGTCGGTGGGAGTCAGTCTTTGTTCACCCATTAACCTGTTGTGAGTTCATTTTCCCCTCCGTCACTGAGGCCTGGTGAACTCCCTATTCTAGTGAAGGAAGGTAGTGAGCCTGATTATCAGGCACCTGGGAGTAATGAAGACGATTGGCTGAGTGGAGTCACTGACTGGATTTAAGGCAGCCTACACCCTTTCTGCCCTGCGGGTGATTTCTCTGTGGACTCTTGGACACCAGTCTGATTCCTGCTCTCCTAAAGCTAAGTTTTCTGTTTTGCCTTTTTGCATTTAAGATTTGTTTTTGTTTTTCTTGCTTTTTGGATTCTGCCACTCCCTGCTGGAGTGTGCAGTGTTCCGTTAGCTCTGTCTTCTGAAAGTACCTGAGTGCTGATTTAGTTTTGAAGCTTAGTTGCTTCAGGGCCATTTTTATATCAGCTTGTTGGCTTTTGTCTCTGATAGGGTTTTGGCAGATTGCAGACAGCAGCCTTCCTATCCGTTCCTATCTAGGTAGTTTTTGGGCCTTGTCTTTGCTCAGCCTGTCTTTCTGTCTGTGTAAGTGTTTTCATCTTGCTTCACCGTCATTATATGTGGGGGGCTGCCTATTGCTTTGGGGTCTGCTCTGGGGCAGTTAGATTTCCCCTTTCCTTCTTTAGGCCTATGTATCTCTCCGGTTGTGATCGAGGGGTCTAGGTCATCGTAGGAACCCCCCACGGCTACTGCTAGTTGTGTTGATAGGTTCAGGGGTCTGCAATCTGATAGTTGCCAACTTCTCTGGTTTTCTGGACTTAGCTAGCATTTCTGTTTTTGCCTCCTACGGTGACTCAATCATAACAGAATCACCCGCCAAACCGCAGATCCTGGGGTACTCAATAGCAGGAAAGAATTGTGTTTAAAAAAAAAAAAAAAGGAGTGTGTATATTCTTTCCTCTATATCTCTGAGGCCGTAGGGGGAATTTTTTTTTTTCTCTCAATGGAGATAAAGCAAGTGTCTGATCGTGTGGAGCAGCTTGCTGCTGAAGTGCGAGGAATTTCCGCCTATCTTGCTCGTTCACATGCTGTTGAACCAAAGATCCCCACACCTGATGTATTTTTTGGGGATCGATCTAAATTTTTGAGTTTCAAAAATAATTGTAAATTATTTTTTGCTATGAAGCCTAACTCGTCAGGGAGCCCCGCGCAGCAGGTTAAAATTGTCATCTCTTTGCTGCGCGGCGATCCCCAGGATTGGGCGTTTTCTTTGAAACCAGATGACCCTATTCTGACTAATGTGAACGCATTTTTTCAAGCCTTGGGGTTGCTGTACGACGAACCTAATGCTATTGTTCAGGCTGAAAAGACCCTGTTAGCATTGAACCAGGGTCGAGAATCTGCAGAGTTGTACTGTCAAAAGTTCCGAAAGTGGGCGGTCCTTACTACCTGGAATGATAGTGCCTTGGCTGCTCACTTTCGGAAGGGTTTGTCAGAAGCCGTAAAAGATACTATGGTGGGATTTCCTGTTCCCTCTGGTCTGGACGATTCTATGTCTTTAGCCATTCAGGTTGATCGGCGTTTACGTGAACGCAGGATTACACGAGAGGTGTTGCCACCGGTTGAACAGACGTCTGAACCTATGCAATGTGATAGAGTTTTGTCTAAGGCGCAACGTGAGGAATTCAGAAGGCGCAATAAGCTGTGTTTTTCCTGTGGAGATGCCTCACATATTATTTCTGTTTGTCCTAAACGTGAGAAACGCTTTGCACACACGTTTTCTGTTGGTGGGGTTCAGCCTAAGTTTCTTTTGGCGATTACTCTGATCTGTTCCCTGTCCACATTTTCCGCCAAGGCTTTTGTGGATTCCGGAGCAGCGCTAAACCTAATGGACTTGGATTTTGCTAAACGTTGTGGATTTCCATTGACGCCTATCCCTTTGAGGGGGATTGATGCTACCCCTCTGGCTAAAAATAAACCTCAGTTTTGGACCCAGTTGGTCATGCGGGTCACCCCAGACCACCAAGAAAATTGCAGATTTTTGGTGTTGCATGGTCTGCATGATGCCGTTGTTCTGGGGTTTCCCTGGTTGCAGATTCATAATCCAGTTTTGGATTGGAAGTCTGTGTCTGTGGTGAGTTGGGGTTGCCGGTGTACCTTTAGTGAGGCTCCGTTTTTTTCCACCTCTCCTCAGTCGCATGAGGTTCCTGACTATTTGGCGGACTTCTATGATGTATTTAGTGAGAATGAGTCTGCGTCCTTGCCTCCTCATAGGAGTTATGACTGTGCAATTGAACTAAGCCCGGGGTGTAAATTTCCTAAGGGTCGGCTCTTCAATTTATCTGTACCCGAGCACGAGGCTATGCGGTCCTATATTAAGGAGGCGTTGGAGAAGGGTCATATTAGACCATCCTCTTCACCCTTAGGTGCCGGTTTTTTTTTTGTGGCCAAGAAGGATGGTTCTTTAAGGCCTTGTATTGATTATCGTGCCCTCAATAAAATTACTATTAATATCAGTATCCGTTACCCCTGATTTCAGATCTATTCTCTAGAGTCAGAGGTGCTTGCTGGTTTACCAAGCTTGACCTCAGGGGGGCGTATAATCTTATCCGCATTAAGCAGGGGGATGAATGGAAGACGGCGTTTAATACTCCGGAGGGACATTTTGAGTACCTGGTGATGCCTTTTGGGCTCACTAATGCCCCTTCTGTCTTCCAGTGCTTCATGAACGATATTTTCCGAGACTTTGTCGATAAATTTTTGATTATCTATCTGGACGATATTTTGATCTTCTCCAAGGATTGGGATGCTCATGTGGAACATATTCGGACTGTGTTCCGGATCTTGAGAGAGAATTCTCTGTATGTCAAAGGATCAAAATGCCTTTTTGGAGTACAGAGGATTTCTTTTTTGGGATTTATTTTGTCTCCGTCAACTACTGAAATGGACCCGGCCAAGGTACAGGCCATTTATGATTGGGTTCAGCCCACTTCTTTGAAGGCCCTCCAGAAGTTTTTGGGTTTTGCTAATTTTTATCGGAAATTTATAGCAAAATTTTCTAGTATTGCCAAACCATTGACTGACCTGACCAGGAAGGGTGCGGATGTGTTGAATTGGTCTCCGGAGGCGGTTGCTTCCTTTCAGGAGCTGAAGCGTAGATTTACCTCCGCCCGGGTTCTGCGGCAACCTGATGTCTCACTCCCATTTCAGGTAGAGGTGTATGCTTCTGAGATTGGTGCAGGAGCAGTGTTGTCCCAAATGGATCCGGTAACATCTAAAATGAATCCCTGTGCTTTCTTTTCCCGAAAGTTCTCTTCATCTGAACGTAACTATGATGTGGGGAATTGGGAACTGTTGGCCATGAAATGGGCATTTGAGGAGTGGAGACATTGGTTGGAGGGAGTCAAACATCAAGTTGTGGTCCTCACTGACCATAAAAATTTGATTTACCTAGAGTCGGCTAAACGCTTGAACCCCAGACAGGCTAGGTGGGCCTTGTTTTTTACACGTTTTTATTTTGTGGTCTCTTTCCTTCCTGGAACTAAGAATGTCAAGGCAGACGCCCTCTCTAGGAGTTTCTTTGCTGATTCTCCTGTGGTGACCAAGCCTGCTACCATCTTAGGCGAAGGGGTAGTTCTTTCTGCCATCTCTCCCGATTTGAGACTTGCTCTGCAAGAGTTCCAGGAGGACAAACCTGAGCGTTGCCCCAGTGGAAAGTTGTATGTTCCTGACCAGTGGAAGAAGAGAGTGATGTCTGAAGTTCATTGCTCTGCATTGGCTGGTCATCCGGGTATTTTTGGTACTAGAGATCTGGTGAGTCGCTCTTTTTGGTGGCCCACCTTGTCTCATGATGTCAGGAATTTTGTACAGTCCTGTGGGACTTGCTCCCGGTCTAAATCTTGTTCTCGCTCTAGTGGGTTGTTGATGCCTTTGCCGGTCCCCAGGAGGCCATGGACCCATATTTCAATGGATTTCATCTCTGATATGCAGGTCTCTCAAAGAATGACTGTTATTTGGGTGATTTGTGATAGGTTGTCTAAGATGGTTCATCTTGTACCACTCCCTAAGTTGCCATCTTCCTCTGAGTTGGTGCCCCTGTTTTTGGAACAGGTGGTTCGCTTGCACGGGATTCCTGAGAACATTGTATCTGACAGAGGAGTTCAATTTGTGTCTAAATTTTGGAGGACGTTCTGTTCCAAGTTGGGAATTCAGTTGTCCTTCTCCTCTGCTTTTCACCCTCAGACAAATGGGCAGACAGAGAGAACAAACCAGACCTTGGAGTCGTATTTGAGATGTTTTATTTCCGCTGATCAGGATGATTGGGTTTCATTTTTGCCCTTGGCTGAATTTGCTTTAAATAATAGAGCTAGTTCTGCCACTTTGATGTCACCTTTTTTTTGTAACTTTGGGTTTCATCCTCGATTTTCTTCAGGGCAGGTGGAGCCCTCTGCCTGCCCAGGTGTTGACACTGTGGTGGAGAGAATGCACCAGATCTGGGACCAAGTGGTGGATAAGTTATCTCTCTCCCAGGAAAAGGCCCAGCGGTTTTCCAATCAACATAGGACCATTGGTCCCCAGTTTAAGATTGGTGATATGGTGTGGTTATCATTAGAGTTGAGCGACTTTTGGTTTTTTAGGGTTGCGTTTCGTTTCGTGAAACCCGACTTTTCCAAAAGTCGGGTCGAGCAAGATCGTCCGATTATAGGGAAAAGTCGGGGTCGTCCCGAAACACGAAACCCAATGTAAGTCAATGGGGAATAGAAGTCGGCAGTGAGAGGAGGACAGGAAACACACCAACAGTGCCCATTTGAATGCCAAAAGCATCAATTCTTCTTACTTAAGCTTGTCAACCTTAATTAACTTCATAATACAAGTTACGCACTGAAAAATGGGGGTTATTTGGCTAAAGTTGTGGGGGGGGAGGGCTGGCTCCAGGTTTTCATGCGCCCTGGGCGAAAGAGCGCCCCTTTAACACATACCACAACTCATCATGCTCCGATACGGCAGAGAAATAGCGGTATAGTACAATGAAAAATACTTCACTTTTTACATCTCATGACAAGGCCCATCTATTTCTCCATACAGAATCATTGGTCCCATATAATGTTTGAAACAGTATATGATGAGCTCCACATAATGCTACAGTATATGTTGGTCCCCATGGATAAAGCTCCACTGTCTTATGGGCCCAAATAATGCTCCAAACATAATGGGCCCCATTTCTAATGCTCTAGTGTATAATGGGCCCTGTAAATGCTGCTCCAGTGTCTGATGTCCACCTTTGGAATGTTGCAGTGTATGGTGGGCCCCATCTATCATTCTCCAGTGTATAGTGCTCCCCAAAAATTGCTGTCCCAACATTGAAAACAATCAAATAAGTCTCCTCGCTAGGGAATCCCTGTACTAGTCTGAACTCCTCGTCGTTCCCATCTTCCATCTCACTGCACAGTATTTCAACCTTGCAAGTGCTGTGATCCTGCACAAGCAGGGGGGGCCCACTCGTTGGCGACGGCACTGGCACAGGGCCCCTGATAGTACGGTGGTGTGTCTGATGGCGGGTGGGCCGAACCTGCACTTTCATCTGCAGCTTCCTCTTTGTCACCGTGTAAGATGGAACTGTATATGGGAAGGGTAACCTGAGTTTCATCAGGGTCAGATTCAGGCCGTGTAGCGTGCGAGGGGAATGTAGTGGTCTGGGTCAATGTACCAGCAGATTCATCGAGCAGTGGCTGGGCATCAGTGCACTTGTGTCACCCCCCAGGAGTACGGTCGCCACAGTGGCATTACCTTCCTCCTAGGGAGTGTGATGTCATGCTTGGGAGCAACAAAGGATCTCTCTAGCAGGTTAACTGATTGGGCGGCGTTATTCCCATGAGTCATGACCCTCCAAACAGCGTTCATGAAGGCAAAGTGTTTGTTTTACGTGGGCAGTATGGTTGCAAAGCTGAACCTTAAAGGAATGTCCAGAAGGGCACCACCAGGAGTGGAGCCTACGGTTTAATTCGACTCCACCTGGGAAACCTCATCCATGCAAGCTACAGAACAGATGCACACATTGCAAGCTTAATTCCGTTAACGAACGAGACTCCGTCATGCCCCGCGGTCCGAGTCTGGCTTACTAGAGGGACACGTGAGGCTCTGGCACATGAGATTGGCCAATAACTGGTGTGTCATGCCCTTACATGTCCGTGGCTGCATGTGCGCTACACTGAAAAGGCCAGCGTTTGTCGCTTACAGGTGCAGATAACCCGCTGAACAACGTTAGTGATGGGGATCTGTGATTACAATTATTACCCGCGAACGATGATTTCCCAGTAAGTGCAGGTCAACCGCAGTTCCGGAATTAGGCCTAACCGTCATTCCTGAAAAAATGAAAAACTTACGTGTGCAAACCACAGGTGCTGTAGCTTGCTTAACAGCTCGCCACCTGTTCTCAGGCCCAGTATGGATTACACGTGATTGCACAAAGGTGAGAAAGGGTAGCGTATCCCCAGATAACATGTATGGATAGCATAGTGTACACATTCAAAATATATGTCTATACATCAGGAGGCAGGCTCAGACGGTGTCAGGCCCAGTATGGATTGCACGTGATTGCACAAAGGTGAGAAAGGGTTCCGTATCCCCAGATAACATGTATGGATAGCGTACACATTCAAAATATATGTCTATACATCAGGAGGCAGGCTCAGACGGTGTCAGGCCCAGTATGGATTGCACGTGATTGCACAAAGGTGAGAAAGGGTTCCGTATCCCCAGATAACATGTATGGATAGCGTACACATTCAAAATATATGTCTATACATCAGGAGTCAGGCTCAGACGGTGTCAGGCCCAGTATGGATTGCACGTGATTGCACAAAGGTGAGAAAGGGTTCCGTATCCCCAGATAACATGTATGGATAGCGTACACATTCAAAATATATGTCTATACATCAGGAGGCAGGCTCAGATGGTGTTAGGCCCAGTATGGATTGCACGTGATTGCACAAAGGTGAGAAAGGGTTCCGTATCCCCAGATAACATGTATGGATAGCGTACACATTCAAAATATATGTCTATACATCAGGAGGCAGGCTCAAACGGTGTCAGGCCCAGTATGGATTTGACGGCCCAGACTACACAGCGGAGGAGCAGGGAGAGGTAAAGATTGCAAATGCTGGGGCCCTGCCCAAGCAAGGGGGGCCCACTCGTGGGCGTCGGTACTGGCACTGGGCCCCTCATAGTACGGCGGTGTGTCTGACGGCGGGTGTGCACCACCACCGTCAGAGACACTTGATTGCACTATGAGGGACCCGCGCCCAAGAGTCGGCCTACCCACCTGTCCAGGGCAACGACACTCGCACGGTGTTGTGCGCTAGGTGGTGACCCCGGCCATGGTGGGGGGGAGGCAGCACAGTTAGGAAGCTTTAGAAAGTGGCATATGTTGATGTTGGACATTCAGCTGATGCAAAAGGTGAAATAGGTCAAGTCCCAGGAAGAGGTGGACCAAAGCAAGCCATTTTTCTGTCACCCTATGTGTCATCAGGGGAAGGTGGGACAAAATCCTTGGAAACCCATGCGTGGTTCATTTTAATGAAGGTTAGATCATCCACATTTTGGGTTGACAGACGGGTCCTTTTTTCTGTCAGGATTGATCCAGCTGCACTGAAGACTCTTTCCGATAGCACACTTGCAGCTGGGCAAGCGAGCTCCTGTAAGGCATATTGTGCCAATTCAGGCCAGGTGTCCAGTTTAGCGGCCCAATAGTCAAAGTGGAATGATCTGTGTGGGAGAACATCGATATGGGAGGAAAAGTAGTTTGTAACCATAGTTGACAACTGCTGTCTCCTGTCACTTTCCATCGATGCAGTATTACCAGTTGTGTGAGCGGTACTTGAAAAATCAGTCCACAACATTGTCATGAAACCCCTGTCTCCAACGCCACTTCTGCTGTGTGCACCACGAACACCTCTGCCAAGCTGACCCCGGCCCGTACGGCTCGTGTGAGAACCATCACCGCTGCTGTGTGCTGGGAATGCCTCAAGCAACCGATTTACCAGAGTTGCTTGTTAATTAGCCAATATTAGGTCAAGGTTCTCCTGTGGCATGATGTTTTGTAATTTGCCTTTATAGCGTGGATCCAGGATGCTGGCCAACCAGTAGTCGTCATCGTTCATCATTTTGGCAATGCGGGGGTCCCTTTTTAGGATCTGCAAGGCATAATCTGACATGTGGGCCAATGTTCCCGGTGTCAATGATGCACTGCGAGTGCTGGTTGGAGGAGCACTTTCTGGAAAATCCACATCCCTCCAGTCACGCACAAACCCTGTACCAGACCTTGCCACGCCAACATTTTCACTTGCCCCACGAGATGCATCCTCCTCCCCTAAGTAATCATCCCCATCATCCTCCTCCTCCTCCTCCTCTTCTTCCTCCACCTCGTCCAGGAGAGGTCCCTGAGCAGACAATGGCTGAATGTCATCAAAGATTCCCTCCTCCTCTTCCTCCTCATCAACATTGGCTGCAGAAGCCTGCTCCTTAAGGTGCGTCAAAGTTTGCATGAGCAGACGCATAAGTGGGATGCTCATGCTTAGGATGGCGTCGTCTGCACTTACCAGCCGTGTGCATTCCTCAAAACACTGAAGGACTTTACAGAGGTCTTTCAGCTTCGACCACTGCACACCGGTCAACTCCATGTCTGCTCTCAAAGTGCCTGGCCGTGTATCCTCCCACAAATGCATTATGGCCTGCCTCTGCTCGCACAGCCGCTCCACCATGTGCAGGGTGGAGTTCCACCTTGTTGCAATGTCGATAATGAGGCGGTGGTTGGGTAGGTGGAGCAATCGCTGCAGCTTCTGCATACGAACGGAGTGTACAGGCGACCGGCGGATGTGCGCGCGCAGTCTTCGCACCTTCTGGAGCAGGGCTGTTAACTCCGGATAATTTTTGTGGAAGCACTGCACCACCAGGTTCAAGGTGTGAGCCAAGCAAGGTATGTGTCTGAGTTTTGAAAGGGCTATGGCTGCCACAAAATTACGGCCGTTATCACTAACTACCTTGCCTGCCTCAAGATGTACATGACTCAGTTTCTCGCTGAAAGTACTCGGCCAGCACCTCGGCGGTGTGTCTGTCGCCCAAACACATCATCTGCAACACAGCCTGCTGACGCTTTCCACTAGCTGCTCGATAGGGGGACACCTCGTGTGCAACAGTGGCAGCTGCAGATGGAGTGCTCGTACGACTGCACTCTGTGGACGAGCTTTCGCTTCTGGAGGAGGAGGGTCGAACGCCTACAGCCAACTGTTTCCTATACCGTGGGCTAGGCAGCACTGTCCCACCACCGCTGTCCCCTGTGGACCCTGCATCCACCACATTAACCCAGTGCGCAGTGATGGACATGTAACGGCCCTGGCCATGGCGACTGGACCATGCATCAGTTGTGAGGTGCACCTTTCCGCTCACTGACTGCTTGAGTGCATGGACAATGCGGTCTTTCACATGATGGTGGAGGGCTGGGATGGCTTTGCGAGAGAAGAAGTGGCGACTGGGTAGGTCATAGCGTGGTACTGCATAGGCCATGAGTTCGCGGAAAGCTGCGCTTTCCACCAACCGAAAGGGCATCATCTCAAACGAGATTAGTTTGGCAATGTGGGCGTTCAAACCCAGTGTACACGGATGAGAGACTGAGTACTTTCTTGACCTACTCATAGTGTCTGGGAGGGTGAGCTGGACTTGAGAGCTGCATATGGTGGAAGTAGCGGTGGACAGGGCGGACTGAGAGAGGGTTGATGATGGTGATGGAGTTGGTGTTCTTTCTGATGGCCTAGAATCAGTCTTTCGTTGATATAACAGTGGGATTCCCTGACTGCTGTGGCCTTGCAACGACACCTCACCATTTGCTGCTGTGCTAACCGGTGGGCTTACAGTGGGGGAAACAATGTAGCGTTGCTGACTACCTTTGTTGTGATCAGTTGCACATGTGGCACTTGAGGTTTGGTGTTGTGTCCACGCTTGCAAGTGCATGCTGGTTAAATGTCTAAGCATGCAACTGGTATTCAAATTTTTCAGATTTTTCCCTCGGCTAAAGGTCTTTGCGCACTTCTTACAGATAACCTTGGCCTGATCATGAGGATTTTGTTCAAAAAAGTGCCACACTGCACTCTTCCTACTTTGGCAGACATTTTGTGGCCTAGCACGCTGTGATGTTTTGACCCTCTGGACAAGCTGTCCAGCAACTCTTTTGATTTTTGGAACCTGTCTTTGGAGTGCTCCGGGCCTGCCGGATAACAGCTGTTGCGATGTCGATGTCTGCTGTGGATGCTCCTCATCTGAGCTATTGGAAGAAGCACCCTCTTCCCCCAATGGATGCCAATCTGGGTCAACAACTGGGTCATCCATCACCTCCTCTTCAATGTCATGTGCACCTTCCTCTGTGTCACCGTGTATGGTGGTATAGTGTGCGGGAAGGGGCACCTGAGTCTCATCAGGGTCAGAATCTGGCTTGTACACTGCGAGGACAATGTAGTGCTCTGAGTGAATGTACCAGCAGAATCATCCATCAGCGGCTGTGCATCAGTGCACTCCATGTCAGATTCATCTTGGCCTGGGTAATTCACCATTTCACTTGATAATCCAGGCATGGTATGTGAAAACAGCTCCATGGAGTAATCAGTAGTATGGCCTGCGTCATCCTTCAATCTTGGTTGGGGTGAAGGACACAAGGAAAGGTGTGGTTCATGAACATGAGCCTCCAATGATGACTCAGTGCTTTTACTTTTTACAACTGAAGAAGAGGAGGCGATAGAGCTGGAGGCTGAGTCAGCAATGTAAGACAAAACTTTTTCCTGATGCTCTGGCTTTAAAAGCGGTTTGCCAACTCCTAGAAAACTAAGCCTTCGAAGCCTTATGGAGCCAGACGATGACGCAGGCTCAACACCTCCTGCATTCGGTCCTATTTTGCTTTTGCCAGTACCATCAGATCCACCACCAACACCATCATTACCAGCTGGCAACCCCCGCCCAATTCCACGGCCTCTTCCACCAGCCTTCCTCATTTTTGGTAAAAATGTAGACAAAATCCAACAAACTATATAGTAATGTAAAACAAGGTACAAGCTGTCTATAGGACAGGGGAGATTTTGAATTTCTTCTCACACTAGTGGACACTGGACACTTTTGGATTGTGTGAGGCCCAATGAATATCTGAGCGCTATGTGACAGGCTCGATGGCACTGCTGTGACCAAAGTGACTAGAGGATAAGTGAGATTTTGAATTTCTTCTCACACTAGTGGACACTGGACACTTTTGGATTGTGTGAGGCCCAATGAATATCTGAGCGCTATGTGACAGGCTCGATGGCACTGCTGTGAGCAAAGTGACTAAAGGATAAGTGAGATTTTGAATTTCTTCTCACACTAGTGGACAGTGGACACTTTTGGATTGTGTGAGGCCCAATGAATATCTGAGCGCTATGTGACAGGCTCGATGGCACTGCTGTGAGCAAAGTGACTAGAGGATAAGTGAGATTTTGAATTTCTTCTCACACTAGTGGACACTGGACACTTTTGGATTGTGTGAGGCCCAATGAATATCTGAGCGCTATGTGACAGGCTCGATGGCACTGCTGTGAGCAAAGTGACTAGAGGATAAGTGAGATTTTGAATTTCTTCTCACACTAGTGGACACTGGACACTTTTGGATTGTGTGAGGCCCAATGAATATCTGAGCGCTATGTGACAGGCTCGATGGCACAGCTGTGACCAAAGTGACTAGAGGATAAGTGAGATTTTGAATTTCAGCAGACACTTGTGGACACTGGACACTTTTGGATTGTGTGAGGCCCAATGAATATCTGAGCGCTATGTGACAGGCTCGATGGCACTGCTGTGACCAAAGTGACTAGAGGATAAGTGAGATTTTGAATTTCTTCTCACACTAGTGGACACTGGACACTTTTGGATTGTGTGAGGCCCAATAAATATCTGAGCGCTATGTGACAGGCTCGATGGCACTGCTGTGAGCAAAGTGACTAGAGGATAAGTGAGATTTTGAATTTCTTCTCACACTAGTGGACACTGGACACTTGTGGATTGTGTGAGGCCCACTGATATCTGAGCGCTATGTCACAGGCTCGATGGCACAGCTGTGACAAAAGTGACTAGAGGATAAGGGAGATTGGATTGCTTTTAAAAAAGCAGTTTGCAGAGCAGTGGGTAAACAGCAATGCCAGCCTGTCAGGAAGCCTTAAAAGGCAGCCCAACAACCAACACCACTGATACACCACAATATAGCCTCCCCTTGCACTGCACACACAGTGACTGGTGTGTTGTGCAGGCCAAATCGCTAGCAGCAGAAGCAGTTTTTTTGTCTTCTTCCCTGCCTAACACTCTCCCTACAGAATCAGCAGCAACCTCTCCCTATACTGAGATCGGCAGAAGTAAGATGGCGGTCGGCGTGCACGCCCTTTTATACCCCCTGTGACGCCCACCAAAGCAAGCCAATCACTTGCATGCCATTCTGAAAGATGGTGGTGACCCGTGCCTATGTCATCACGTTGCCCACAGTGTCCGTGGATCCTGATTGGCTGAAAAAGAGCGCAAAACAAACTTTTGAAACGCGACTTTGGCGCGTAAGTCGCCGACCTCGTGGCCGACCTCATCCTAGGGTCGGGTTTCGTTTCATGAAACCCGACTTTGCCAAAAGTCGGCGACTTTTGAAATTTTTCGACCCGTTTCGCTCAACTCTAGTTATCATCAAAAAATATTGCTATGACGGTGGCTTCTCCTAAGTTTAAGCCTAGATTTATTGGACCTTACAAGATTTTGGAGATTATTAATCCGGTCTCTTTTCGTTTGGCTCTTCCTGTCACATTTAAGATCCATAATGTGTTCCATAAGTCCTTGTTGAAGAGGTTTGTTGAGCCAGTTGTGCCTGAGGTGGCACCTCCGGACCCTGTATTGGTTGAAGGTAACTTGGAATATGAGGTAGAGAAAATTCTGGATTCCCGTCTGGCTAGACGGAGACTCCCGTATTTGGTTAAGTGGAAGGGTTATGGTCAGGAGGATAATTCCTGGGTCTCTGCCTCTGATATTCATGCCAAAAGATTGGTGCGTGCCTTTCATCGGGCTCACCCTGATCGCCCTGGTAGCGTTGTTGAGGGTTCGGTGACCCCTCCTCAAGGGGGGGTACTGTTGTGAGTTCATTTTCCCCTCCGTCACTGAGGCCTGGTGAACTCCCTATTCTAGTGAAGGCAGGTAGTGAGCCTGATTATCAGGCACCTGGGACTAATGAAGACGATTGGGTGAGTGGAGTCACTGACTGGATTTAAGGCAGCCTACGCCCTTTCTGCCCTGCGGATGATTTCTCTGTGGACTCTTGGACACCAGTCTGATTCCTGCTCTCCTAAAGCTAAGTTTTCTGTTTTGCCTTTTTGCATTTAAGATTTGTTTTTGTTTTTCTTGCTTTTTGGATTCTGCCACTCCCTGCTGGAGTGTGCAGTGTTCCGTTAGCTCTGTCTTCTGAAAGTACCTGAGTGCTGATTTAGTTTTTGAAGCTTAGTTGCTTCAGGGCCATTTTTATATCAGCTTGTTGGCTTTTGTCTCTGATAGGGTTTTGGTAGATTGCAGACAGCAGCCTTCCTATCCGTTCCTATCTAGGTAGTTTCTGGGCCCCGTCTTTGCTCAGTCTATCTTTCTGTCTATGTAAGTGTTTTCATCTTGCTTCACCGTCATTATATGTGGGGGGCTGCCTATTGCTTTGGGGTCTGCTCTGGGGCAGTTAGATTTCCCCTTTCCTTCTTTAGGCCTATGTATCTCTCCGGCTGTGATCGAGGGGTCTAGGTCATCGTAGGAACCCCCCACGGCTACTGCTAGTTGTGTTGATAGGTTCAGGGGTCTGCAATCTGATAGTTGCCAACTTCTCTGGTTTTCTGGACTTAGCTAGCATTTCTGTTTTTGCCTCCTACGGTGACTCAATCATAACATTAACCCATATTATAAACAAACTTTATAAATACTTTTTCTAAAGATCTGTTTATGCTAGGCAGTGTGTCTACATATGCAGACACAACTGCCGGTAGTTCTTGGGGCACGGGGGACCTAACAGGTTCCCTTTAACAGCTCATTTACATATTAGGAAAAACGTGGATTTCTCTGGAATAAGACATCGGATCACTGATATCAAGGTATCATGTTATTCAGCCTTCTATGACCTACATGCCCATATAAATGGCTTAGGAGGGTTAAACCTACAGGCAGATTCCCTTTAAGCATGTACTGTACATATGTTCCCTGAACAAATCAGGCACAAGTGGAGATTTGTTTTATAAAGTTTTTGCCAAATTTCCACTTCTCCTTTGTACGGAAACTTTCCTATCATTGAACACGTTCTTTGACTACTAATGATATGCAATGTGTTGTTAATAAAGCATATTATCAATAGTGTAAGCACACAAGACGGAGACATGGCTGGTTTTCCAATTACATCCCTAGAAAATGCTCTTCTATTATTTTTCGAATAATTATGTCCTTCCTTGCTGTATTTTCCGATCAATACATTCTATGAACACTATAAGCCACATCCTGCCTCCACCATTTTCACGCTGCTTCAGAAAGCTCCCTTCACGCGCCGCACTGTGAGATTATGCAGCTGTGTGGGCTACAAAACATTTTGACTACATAATTAGAAAAGCCATTTGTTCATTTTTCTGGCAACTTGTGGCCTATTATTTATAATCTTCTGAGGTTTTCCTTTTGCGTTAGTTTTTTCAGAGGAGCAAAATTGGCAGAAAATACATTGAACAAAATAAAATCCATTGAAGATCGTTAGCGCCGTCTATGGGATAAGAGAGACATTTTCTAACAAGCTCTGTAGATAATCATCCAGCCAATTTTACTGATGAAATCAGAAGCCGGAGGCATCAGTACGGAAAAGTGTTTATGAAAGATCCAAATCTTAGATACGGTGTGTAAAATGACTGATGTATGTAAGAAATATTACTGTTAACTTCACTGTGCAAAGAACAAGCAGTGGAACAACTGGCCACAGCTTATAATTGGTTCAGAAAGTATTCAGACCCCTTTATATTTTTCACTCTTTGTGTCATTGCAGCCATTTGGTAAATTCAAAAAAGTTCATTTTTTTTCTCATTAATGTACACTCTGCACCCCATCATGACTGAAAAATAGAAATGTAGAAATGTTTGCAAATTTATTAAAAAAGAAAAACTGAAATATCACATGGTCATAAGTATTCAGACCTTTTGCTCAGTATTGAGTAGAAGCACACTTTTGAGCTAGTACAGCCATGAGTCTTCTTGGGAATGATGCAACAAGTTTTTCACACCTGGATTTGGGGATCCTCTGCCATTCTTCGTTGCAGATCCTCTCCAGTTCCGTCAGGTTGGATGGTGAACATTGGTGGACAGCCATTTTCAGGTCTCCAGAGATGCTTAATTGGGTTTAGGTCAGGGCTCTGGCCGGGCCAGTCAAGAATGGTCACAGAGTTGTTCTGAAACCACTCCCTTGTTACTTTAGCTGTGTGCTTAGGGTCATTGTCTTGTTGGAAGGTGAACCTTCAGCCAAGTCTGAGGTCCAGAGTACTCTGGAAGAGGTTTTTATCCAGGATATCTCTGTATTTTTTTATTAATTTTTCAAAAATTTCTACATTTCTGTTTTTTTCAGTCAATATGGGGTGCAGAGTGTACATTAATGAGAAAAAAAATGAACTTTTTTGAATTTACCAAATGTCTGCAATGAAACAAAGAGTGAAAAATTTAAAGGGGTCTGAATACTTTCCGTACCCACTGTACATCTGAGGCCATGGTGGCATTGTATCCATAGCCCATGCACCTAACTATTGACTCAACCCTATTGCCCTGTTTTGGGGAAAAAGGTTACATTTTAGACCATAATAATAATAATCTTTATTTATATAGTGCCAACATATTCTGCAGCACTTTACAGTTTAACAGTTTCAAACACAACAGCCATAAGTGACAACGTTAACAGTAATACAATAATTAAAGCAAACTAAAATGACCCTGCTCGTGAGAGCTTACAATCTACAATGAGGTGGGGGAGATACAAAGTACAGGTGTGTATTTACAGTGATGCATTTACAATGATGGTCCAGCCATCTTGAGGGAGTGAGGGATAGATGGAGCTGGTGAATGGGCTACACACACACTTACACATAAAATTACATTGATTAGGGAACATGATAGGCTTCTCTGAACAAATGTGTTTTGAGGGAGCGCCTAAAGCTGAGCAAGTTGTGGCTGGTCCTAATTTCTTGGGGTAGAGCATTCCAGAGGATTGGCGCAATGCGGGAGAAGTCTTAGAGTCGCGAGTGGGAGGTACGGAGTAGTGCAGAGGTTAGTCGAAAGTTGTTTGCAGAGCACAGCGATCGGCTAGGCCAATAGACAGAAATGAGGGAGGAGATGTAAGAGGGTATCGCACTGTGGAGAGCTTTGTGGGTGAGAACAAGTACTTTGAATTGGATCCTATAATGAATGAGCAGCCAGTGTAACGACTGGTGAAGAGCAAACGTGTCCGAGTACCGATTAGCCAGATAGATGACCCTGGCTGCTGAATTAAGGATGGACTGGAGAGGGGAAAGTCGAGTGAGGAGGAGGCCAATTAATAAAGCATTACAGGAGATATTGGTGTCAAACATAACACCCAGACAGCGCACCTGCTGCCAGGGTGTAACTATGGTGCCACCAATGGAGAGGGCAAAGTCAGATTTAGGGAGGTTAATAGATGGCGGGAGCAGAAGAAGTTGAGTTTTGGAAAGGTTGAGTTTCAGATAGAGAGCGTACATGATATTGGAGACTGCGGACAGTCACTGGCATTCTGTAGTACAGCGGGGGTAAGGTCAGGGGATGACGTGTATAGTTGTGTGTGATCAGTAGTGTTGAGCATTCCGATACCGCAAGTATCGGGTATCGGCCGATATTCACTGTATCGGAATTCCGATACTGAGTTCCGATACTTTTAGCATATCGAATACCGGAATCGGAAGTTCCCATAATGCTATGAGCCAGTTTGATTTTATTCAGCCAATGACAATCCTCAAAGGTGTTGGAACATCCTGTTAGGCATGTTAACTAATGGCATCGCTGTGATTGGCTGCTGAAATGATGTCATGATGCACTATAAAAGCCGCCGCCGCCATTTCGGGTTCACTCTGCTGTGAATTCAGTTAGGGACAGGCTGCTGTTCAAGACTGTGAGGGACAGTTAGAGATAGCGATTTTCACAATCATAGTGTGCTTTACCCAGGCTATATAATCCACCACTGTAGCTTTCTTTTGCCTTGCAGCAGTGTTCACAGCTGTATGCAAGGTCTGTGTGAGTGCAGCTCACGCTGAGTAGTGTGTCCTGCAGCCATGTCTGGTTGTAGGCCGCTCAGCGTGTGTCACTGCCTCATACATATTTTTCTTTTTTTGCTGCTCATTTTTCATTCTCCTATTAGTGTGCATCCAGCCGTATCCATATATGTTGGTTGCAAACACTATAAGAGTAGACAGCGGAGCCTCTCTGCAGCCTTTCAGTGCTAGTTCCCACTTATCTGCACTGTTCACGGCTGTCTGAGAGGTCTCTGTGTGTGAGTGCAGCTCACGCTGTAGTGTGTCCTACAGCTATGTCTGGTTGTAGGCCGCTCAGCGTGCGTCACTGCCTCACACATATTTTTCTTTTATTGCAGCTCATTTTTCATTCTCCTATTAGTGTGCATCCATCCGTATCCATCTACATTGGTTGGTTGCAAACACTATATAGGAGTAGATAGAGGAGCCTTTTTTCTGTCTTGTGCCCTTCAGCTGCAGCCAGATTAGTATTACCCTATTTTTTGGAGCCTCATCTTTTGCATTGTAGGTTACCTTCCTGCATTGTAATAGCTCCAAAAAGTTTGTGATACTATCGCTTTCAAATCTTTGGTCACATCCTTTTAGTTTTTTTGAAAAAAAACAAAAACAAAATAAAGTTTACCAAACACTCCATTTGACAGTTGTGTAGGCCACATTAGCTCATATTAAAGTGTAGTCCACACACACACTTCATAAAATTAGTGTTTCTTATACCTGTTACCAGCTGTTCAGGAATAAGCACACTAAGCCCCCCCTTTGTACTTTTCTGCCTATCTTTATCAATCTACCAAGATGAAGAAGGCAGGGAGTAAGGCACGTGGGCGTGGAGTTTCAGCAGGGAGAGGACGTGGGGATTCTGCAGGGAGAGGACGTGAGGATTCTGTGCCTGCTGCGGGCACCAGTGAGTCAGCATCCCCCAGTTTTAGCAGGCAACAGTCCTTTATGCGCAGCTTTGTAGGACCTCGCCGTACCCCACTGCTGCAGGAGGAACAAATTGAAGCCGTTGTCTGATGGATGGCAGCTAACGCATCGACTTCAATGACTTCCACGTCCTCTCAGGGCCAGAGCACTGAAGAGCAACCATCTGTCTCTTCACCACCTGCCAAAGTGCCCAGGCAGTCAGAGAGCCCTGGACAGGAGCCATCACAGTCTCCACTTCTGTTCTCTGAATCTGTTGGCTTGGAAAGAGGGGGCCAGCCAAGCAGCATTCAAGAATGTGAAGAAGAGGGAGTATGCAGTGATGCGCAACTTCTTTGTCCCTCTGAATCTGAAGAGGCGGGTGGGCCAGTGCCTATGGTCAGCAAACCTCAGTACGCATCAGATGATGACGAGACTCAGGTGCCACTTTCTGGTGCGTACGGTGCTGGCGAGACAACCCAGGAGAAGCAGGTGTTTGAAGAGGGGAGTGTAGATGATGAGGTCCTTGACCCATCATGGTGTGAGAAACAGGAAGGTGGTGGGAGCAGCTCTGAGGAAGAGATTCCCTGAACAGCCAAAACAGGAGGGAGAGGGAGGGGGTAGACTTGGTTGCCTGTAGCCTCCACTTAGGCACCCGTTAGGAGCATTCCTATTCCAAAAGCCAAAACGGGCGCTCCCAAGATTTGCAGTGCGTGGTCCTTTTTTGACACAGTTGCAGATGACATTTCCTTTGTCAAATGCAAGCTGTGTCATCAGAAAGTCAAAAGAGGGAAAAATGTCAGCAACCTCAATACCACAAATATGTGGAAACATGTGCGGACCAAGCACGAGCTGGAGTTACAGAGACACACTGAAGACGTAGGCCAACGTACAGCACCACCTACCACCTCTTCAGCTCGTGTTGGGGCCTCTTCCTCCAGCTCACACACAGCTGGTTCGGCATCCTCACAGGATCGCCAAGGAAGAACCTCTGGCACTGTTGTCCGGAGATCCAGTGACATTCCACCCACAGTACCACGTTCCCGTTCATCCTCACACTCCCAGGCCACTCTACAGCCACGGTAGCACAGGCATGGGATAAAAGGCAGCCATACTCGGCAAACCATCCCCGAGCACAGGCTCTGAATGCTGGCATTGCCAAACTACTGGCCCTTGAAATGCTCTCTTTCAGGCTGGTGGAGACTGATACCTTCCGGAACTTCATGGCATTGGCAGTTCCACAATACACCGTGCTCAGCCGCTTTTATTTCAGCAGGCAAGCCGTCCCTGCCCTGCAAAAGCATGTGGATGGAAAAATAAAACATGGGATACTAAACGCCGTCAGTAGCAAGGTCCACCTGACCACCGATGCGTGGACCGGTAACCATGGACAGGGACGATACCTTTCCCTCACTGCCCATTGGGTCAATGTTGTGGAGCCGGGTACAGATCTGGAGAGTGGTGCTGTATGTGTTCTGCCAACTCCACGGATTGCAGGAATCCAGTCTGTACACATTGACTCCTCCTACTCAAGTTCCTCAGAAACAGCACTGCAGGAGCCTGTTATGACCGATATGAGCACAGCCATGGCCAAACGTCAACAGGCCGTACTGAAATTAATTTCTTTGGGGAATCGAAGCCATACAGCGCAGGAGTTCTGGAATACCATCAAGCAGGAGAGTGACGTGTGGTTTCTGCCAGCAAATCCCCAGCCAGGCTTGGTAGTGTGTGACAAAGGCCGAAATCTGGTGGCAGCTCTGGGCCTAGGCAACCTCACTCACATCCCATGTCTGGCACATGTGCTGAACTTGGTCATGCAGAGCTTTCTGAGGGACTATCCGGATCTTGATGCACTGTTGCACAAGGTCCGCATAGAGTGCGCTCACTTGTGGCGTTCCAGCATGGCAAGATCGTGCCTTGCTGCTCTGCAGCGCCGATTACGTCTTCCGGAACATCGCATCATATGTGACCTACCCACCAGGTGGAATTCAATGTTACATATGTTGCAGCGGTTGTGTGAGCAGCAGGCAGCAGTAATGGAGTACCAGCTGCATCAGGCGCAAACAAGTCGCACTGTGCGCCGGTCACACTTCAGCACCACTGAGTGGGCCTCTATGAAGGACATCTGCCTCCTTTTGCGTGCCTTCGATGATTCCACGCGGATGGCGAGTGCAGATGATGAACTAGTCAGCATGACTGTCCCCCTTATCTGCCTGCTTCAAAAAACACTGCAAGGGAGGAGGTTTTGGAAGAGGTGGAGGATGAGGAGTCACAAATGCCATCTGCTTCTGGACAGTCTGCACTACGTGGTTCCTCACAAAGGCCTAGGCAGGGGACACTTTGTGAGGACGATGAGGAGGAAGACATCTCTCCAGAGGAGGGAGGTACACAATGCTCTAGTCAGTATGTACCGCGAGGGTGGGGTGATGCAGAGCAGGCAGAGATGACGCCTCAAGCAGGGGACAGCGTTTCTTTGGCAGTTGGGAGTCTGCAGCACATGGTTGATTTCATGCGGCAGTGCCTGAGAAACGACCACGCATCGCCCATATTCTGAACATGGCTGATTATTGGGTGTACACCTTCCTAGATCCTCGCTACCGGGACAACTTACAAAGCCTCATACCACCGCTGAACCGGGAGCGTAAAATGCGGGAGTACCAAGACACACTGGTGCAGTCCATCTTGTTCTCCATTCCACCCAACAGCAGTGCTGCTAGAGCTTTACAAAGCAGCTCTGTGCGTCGAGGCAGTGGAGGAAGCTCTGCACAAAGAGGGAGCAGAGGCAGCGCCTCAGCACAAGGCAAGACCACTATGGCCCAAATGTGGCAAAGTTTTGTGTGTCCGCCACAAATGTCTACACCATCACAGACGGCTCCAGTCAGCAGGAGGCAACGTTTCCGTCAGATGGTGACAGACTACATGTCTTGCCCTGTCAGTGTACTCCCAGACAGCTCTTCCCCCTTTAAAGCTTTGGGTCTCTAAGCTGGACACATGGCCAGAGCTTAGCCAGTATGCATTGGAGGTGCTGGCTTGCCCTGCGGCCAGTGTATTATCGGAACGCGTCTTTAGTGCCGCAGGTGGTGTACTAACAGACCGTCGCACGCGACTATCCTCCGATAACGTTGACCGGCTTACTTTTCTGAAAATGAACAAGGCCTGGATCTCGCCAGAATTTGCCAGTCCTCTTCCAGAATAAATAATTGGTTGGCAACAGTATCCAGGTCTCCTGTTGTGTTCATGTTTCTACCACCTGAACTGTAATCCCTGGGCTTCAACACAGCCAGTTGTCGCTCAGAAGTGCCGTCTGCACAGAGAAAAACACTAGCTCCTGTGTTAGTGGGGTTCAGTAATGCCAGCTGCTCCCCTGCTGTGTGGACGACAAAGTCTCCTGCTCCCTCCACATTGACACAACATCCGATTTTCTACTTGTTCCAAGTACGCCTCAGCCTGCTGCATGATTGATTCTGGGCTTCAACACAGCCAGTTGTCACTCGGAAGTGCCGTCCGCACAGAGAAAAACACTAGCTCCTGTGTTAGTGGGGTTCAGTAACGTCAGCTGCTCCCCTGCTGTGTGGACGGCAATATCTCCTGCTGCCTCCACATTCAAACTAGATCATATTTTCTACTTGTTCCAAGTAGGTCTCAGCCTGCTGCATGATTGATCCTGGGCTTCAACACAGCCAGTTGTCGCTCGGAAGTGCTGTCTGCACAGAGAAAAACACTAGCTCCTGTGTTAGTGGGGTTCAGTAACGCCAGCTGCTCCCCTGCTGTGTGGACGGCAAAGTCTCTTGCTCCCTCCACAATGAAACTACTACTGATTTTTAACCGTGCTCCGCTTAGGCCTCTGGCTCCACTCTGTCTCCAGTATTTCCCCTGGCCTCCAACCCCGCCAGTTGCTGCTCAGTTGTGGCATCTGCACAATCAACACTTGTTCCTGTGTTACTGGGGTTCAGTAACGTCAGCTGAACCCCAGATGTGTGTCCGGCAATGTCTCCTGCTCTGTCCACATTCCCACTACTACTAGTGCTGCTTGCTGCTCAGAGGAGTCTTTGGCATGGGTACTCCCTCCTGCCCATCCTGGTTCCAGCACGCCTGCTGTTTCCGGGGAGTGTCAACGTCACTTTGCCACCGACTCGTTGTCCGGTCGTGCTGCGGTCGGGTTAGCCGAGTCTATGGTGCCTGCAGTTTAGGTGCTTCCTATGTGGGCTGCGGGTTCTGGTAATAAAGGCTGGTTCCATAGTGCCAATAGGACAAGCACCCCCTGTAGGACTGTGGCTTTCGGTAACTGCGGCCTGCTCATGGCCTTGCAACTTTGTTTATCATGGGTACCTTCTGCTACCCATCCGGGTTCCAGCACCGTCAGCTGGTTCTCGGCAGTGCCTTTGGCCGAGGTGCCTCCATCTCGGTATCCGAGTTCCAGCAACGTCTGCTGGTCCTTGGTAGTGCTTTGTAGCACAGGTACCTCCTGCTTAGTAACCGTGTTCCAGCACCATCAGCTGGTCCACGGTTGTGCCATTGGCTCTTGTTCCTTCTGCTGCCCCTCCGGGTTCCAGTACCGTCAGCTGGTCCTTGCTAGTTCCATTGGCTCTTGCAGCTTCTGCTACCCATCCGGGTTCCAGCACCATCAGCTGGTTCTCGGCAGTGCTTTTGGCCTAGGTGCCTCCTTCTCGGTATCCGAGTTCCAGCAACGTCTGCTGGTCCTTGGTAGTGCTTTGTAGCACAGGTACCTCCTGCTTAGTAACCGTGTTCCAGCACCATCAGCTGGTCCACGGTTGTGCCATTGGCTCTTGTTCCTTCTGCTGCCCCTCCGGGTTCCAACATCGTCAGCTGGTCCTCGCTAGTTCCATTGGCTCTTTCAGCTTCTGCTATCCATCCGGGTTCCAGCACCATCAGCTGGTTCTTGGCAGAGCCTTTGGCTGAGGTGCCTCCTTCTCGGTATCCGAGTTCCAGCAACGTCTGCTGGTCCTTGGTGCTGCTTTGTAGCACAGATACCTCCTGCTTAGTAACCGTGTTCCAGCACCGTCAGCTGGTCCATGGTTGTGCCATTGGCTCTTGTTCCTTATGCTGCCCCTCCGGGTTCCAGCACCGTCAGCTGGTCCTCGCTAGTTCCATTTGCTATTGTTCCTTCTGCTAACCATCCGGGTTCCAGTACCGTCAGCTGGTTCTCAGCAGTTCCTCAGCCTTCTTGTACCTTCTGCTACTTTTCCAAGTTCATGCTTGTGGAAATGGTTTTTGGTTCTCACTCTGGATCTCCCTGACTACGACCCTGAAGACCACACCGAAGAAGACCAAAAAGATGACCCTGAAGAAGATGACCAAGAGGACAAAGAACATGAAGACAACCACCAAGATGCAGAATAACAAGAGACAGAAGACCAAGAAGCAGAAAAACCAAAAGCAGAAGAACATTAAGCACAAGACTAAAAATCAGAGCAAATGATATTATCTAAATTATAAGCAGAAGAAGACTAAGCAGTGTATGGGGGTGAGTCCGTTCCTCCTCGTGGTGCCCCTGGAAAATGCCTGCTGCTGCAGGCCAAACTGAACGCAGACAAATCCTGTTGTAAATCTTTTGTGACAGGCAGAACGGAAGGTGTAATCTTCAAACTTTTATAGATAACAACTACAGGAATGCCTGTCACAAATAAGAATATGATGAAGAAGAAGAAGAAGAATAGGAAGAAGATGAAGAAGTAGAATATGAAGAAGAATAATAGTTGAATAAGAAGAATATGAAGAATGTAAAAAAAAAAAAGAATAATAGGAAGAAGGTGAAGAAGAAGAAGATGAATAAGGTGAAGAAGAAGTTGATGAAAAAGATGCTGCTGCTGAGTATGATGAAGGAGGAAGTGTGGGAGAAGTAAAAAAGAAGGTGAAGAGCATGGAAGTAGTGAAACATATATATCTGACAAAATATAAAAGAGGTTAACATAGTCAATATCTTTGTAACTCCGAACATCTTTAAAAAAAAAAATAATAATTCCTGCTATTCCATTTGATTGGGCTAAACCTCTATGGCTTTAATGTCTCCCACACCTCCCACAATACATTCTACATTATTATTAGTTGTTTTTCTTCATGTAGAATTAACCTACAAGGAAAGAAAGGGTTTTTTTTAATTTCGATATTTCTGTCGGCGATACCCGATACTTTTTGGATATCGGCCGATCCAATATTTTTCAATATCGGATGGTATCGCTCAACACTAGTGATCAGCATAAAGATGGTACTGAAACCCAAATCTGCTGATTGTCTGTCCAATTGGGGCAGTGTAGAGAGAGAAGAGAAGGGGGCCAAGGAGTGAGCCCTGGGGGACCCCAACAGTGAGAGGAAGAGGAGATGAAGTGGAGCCAGCGAACAAAACACTGAAGGATTGGTCAGAAAGATAGGAAGAGAACCAGGAGAGAGCAGTGTCCTTAATGCCTAGTGACTGGAGCCTAGAGAGTAGGAGATGGTGGTCAACAGTGTCCTAAGCTGCAGAAAGATCGAGAAGAATGGGCAGAAAGTGGTCACTGTTACATTTTGCTGTCAGAAGGTAATTAGTCACTTTGATGAGTGCAGTTTCAGTCGAATGTAGGGGGCGGAAACGGGACTGCGAAGGGTCTAGGAGGGAGTGAGTGGAGAGGTAACGGGTAAGGCGGGAGTAAACCAGGCGCTCCAAGAGTTTAGAGATGAAGGGGAGATTGGAGACTGGTCTGTAGTTGTTTGTGCAGGATGGGTTGAGAGCGGGTTTCTTTAATAATGGAATAATGATAGAATGTTTGAAGGAGGAAGAGAAAATGCCCGAGGAGAGGGAGAGATTAAAGATTGTAGTTAAGTGAGTTGTGATGACTGGAGAGAGAGACTGGAGGAGATGTGAGGGAATGGGGTCTGTAGTGCATGTAGTCGGATGAGAAGAGAGGAGCCTGGAGACTTCTTGTGTGATGGGATCAAATGTGGAGAGTGAGCCAGGGGAAATGCAGTGCTGTCTTACTCTGTCCTTGGAGGTTCTGAGGGTGAGGGGAGCTACTTGGTCAAGTGTGCTTCTAAAAGTGTCATTGTAGTGATGTACAGCCAGATCAGGACAGGAAAAAGTGGAGATTGAAGGCAGTGATGAGTGTAGGGAGTCTGAGGGTTAATGGCTTGTAGATTTCTGAATGTGTGGTAGGTAGGAGTGTGCTGTGGTGTACGAGGATTTGTGAGCGTGCAGTAGAGAATGTTGTGGTCAGAGAGGTTAAGTGGTAAATTATCAAGGTAGGAGATTGAACAGAGCTGGTCAAAGACCAGGTCAAGGGTGTTACGGTCTTTGTGTGTTTCAGAGGTTGAGAGCTGTGAGAGTCCGAGAGAAATGGTTAGTTATAGAACCTGGGATGCAGATGTGGAAGTGGGGCTGCTAATAAGGATGTTTAAGTCTCCCAGGATAAGGGTTGGGAGTTCTGAGTACATGAAGTGCGGCGGCCAGGCAGAGAAATGGTCAAGGAAGTGGGTGGGTGAACCTGGGGGCGGGTATATGACCGCTACTCTGAGGGAGAGGGGACCGAAGAGCCTGATGGTGTGGACCTCAAAAGAAGGGAATGAGAGTGATGGAATTGGGTGGATTACCTGGAAAGTGCATTGTGGGGACAGGAGTATGACGATTCACCAAGTCTGTTTGTGTATAAAAGAGGCTAAAGGAAAAAGAAAGCGCAATAGGGTCTTATCCGGGTAATATTGGGAATAGATGATAAGAAATTCACTCACCTTTTCTGAGGGAAATAAAGGCACATAAGCGACTGTCAGCTGCTGCACGCCCGAAGGTCCACTCTGTGACCGCCAATGTAAATCCTCATGGATGAAATATTTTTTCGGACTCACTGCTTGACATAGTTCAGTCGTACAACATAAAGGGTATCAACAGTTTAATTCCCAACGCGTTTCGAAGTTTCTGATACTTCTTCCTCAGGGGATGACATAAAACCTTTTATACTGTGGTATGCTATCTACATACATATTTGGTCTATTATTGAGATGTTTTTCTGTGGAGGTGAAGTTATGAGGGTTTGGTTCTATTGTGAACCTAGATGTTCAAGTCACATGTGTGACTAACTGAACAATTTGATGATTCGGTAAGACACATTATCATACACATCCTCTTAGTGACCAAGACCATGTTAGCACAATGGTGGAAGAAAGCAGAGGTTCCCAAGTTTTCAGACATACTTGACAAGATAGGCCAACACAGCGATTTAGAACGCAGATTTGCGATCAACAACAATCACATTCACAAATACTCAAAAAAATGGAAGACCTGGAACAACAAATTTCATATCAACTAGACTTAACAAGAGGCACTATATTTTGAAGTTTAAACCTGGGCGCTTTAGTACTGGGAGCTGTATCTCCTTCCAAGAATGTTACCCCATAATAAGGATTGTCGATTTTTTTTTTTTCTTTTATGTTGTTATTCGATATATGTTATTCTATGCCTGTTTGTGGGTTCTCTAGTTTTTAAAAATTTTTTCCGTACCTGTACAAGGTTGTTTATTCCCCACTCCCTTCCCTCCCTTCCTACTTTCCTTTCCCTACCCTGTTTATTTCCAAAAAACCAATAAAATTATTTGAAAACATGTGTGACTAACTTTTAATGTTTTTAACAATTGGGTGTTTAGTTGTTTGTGTCTAAATAAAGATTGTTACAAATTTTTGCTAAATCTTATGTTGGGTGATCCCCATTGTGTGGCCTATTCCTTTTCTCTCTCTCTTTAATCAGCATCAATTTTGTATAGGTCTGGTTGGATCCCCATTAATGTCAGTGGTGCCCCCGTGTGTTTAATTCTGAACCATCTTTGAGAAGGGCAAGTGATTGGCTCGCTTTGTGTGGCATCACAGGGGCTATAAAAGGGTGTGAACTCTGACCGCCATCTTGCTTCTGCCGATCTTAGCATAGGGAGAGGTTGCTGCTGCTGATTCTGAATAAGGGAGAGCGTTAGGCAGGGAAGAAGAACAAAAAAAACTGCTTCTGCTGGTAGCGATTTCCACTGCACAACACAACAGTTTGTGTGCAGTGACAGGGGAGGATATATTTTGGTGCATTCAGCTCTGTTGGTTATTAGGCTGCCTTATAAGGCTCCCTGATAGCTGCATTGCTGTTTGCACACTGCTGTGCAGACTGCTTTTTTAAAAGCAAAAATACTTTTCTTCCTCTTTTCTGCACAGTTACCAAGCGTTCATTTTTCCACACTTTTGTGTGCAGCAGTCCTGCTTATTAGGCTGCCTGCTGCCATACTTGGTCTGAGAGCATCATTGTCAGCGTCCTCAAATATCTAGGGAGATTCAAACTCTCATCAATACTATATACACCTTGTACCTTGTCATACACCAGCCTATTTCAGCCTGTTAAATTGAGGTGTAATTGAATCGCCCTCCCAGGGCGTGGGGTACTCGGTACCCGGCCGGTATCTCAAAGGGAAGCGTCACAGTAGCGGTGACCCGGTCCGTGGCCCTGGGTGCCCATGTAAAAGGGATTAAGTGATGGAATAAAGTTTAAGAGTGAATGATTCGTGACGCCACCTGTGGTGTGTCAGAAACACCGCACTGAACTTGCTCACTGAGCCAGTGCGCGTGTCCTGAGTTTAAGCAAACTGTGCTCAAAGATACCTGTGGAGCGGGCAGCAGCCGAGTAGGTGCGTACTTCAGAGCCGCAGGACCTGAAGCATGTGACTGTTAGGGGCGTGGCCTAAACTCCAGAGAGCTAGGAGCTGCAAGAGAACTCCTAGCAGGGTAACTGCGAGACAAAGTTACCAAGGGGCATAGACAGGGAGGATAATCAGGATGTAGCCAATAATTCATACACAGAGATAGCTGCAAGGTACAAGAGGGGCAAGCAGAGAGTAGTCAGATCACAGGCAATGAGTCATACACAGAGAGGATAGCACAGTACAGAATCAACAGGCAACTCACAACAGGGAACAGAACTGGGTCAGAACCATATAAACAAGCTATAACAACAAACAGGCACATGCACACAGAGGTCAGCACACTCGGCCAAAGGCAAAAGTATAACTGGCAGGGATTGGAGCTTCCCAGGGGTTTAAAAGCTCTCCCAGAAACAGAAAGAGGCACAATCATTAACCCCAGGTGTGCAGGTTAAAATCTGCACTGAGCTCCAGACATTAACCCCTGACATGCAGTTCAAAAACCTGCACTGAGATCATGACATGGTGTTCGGCAATGAAGATGTTAAGCCGACGCTGCAGACAGATCCTCTGGGACAGATGGTGGGGTGCAGCAATGATGGTGTAGCCCCCCACAGGCAGGGCTGTAGTCCCAGGGCAGAGTAGATGAAGAGGATAGGTGTTGAAGAAGAGGGTATAGTGTTTGGCACAGAGATGTAGCAGTGCTGGAGAATTTGCAGGAAGAAGGCAAGGACACAACAGGGTGCAGTTTCTTTACCTTTACTTTGCTTGGCAAATGCAGTCGAGAGTCTAGATTACAGATGGCACAGGAGCTGGTTAGCCTGGAAGCAACTTAGGAATCTCTCTAGGCCGATGGGTTGTGTAGTCTCCTTCCTAGCGCTTAGTTTTAGGTACTTGCAGTACAGTGTTACACTGAAGTTCCACTTGCTTATTCTCTTTAGAACTCCCTCGTATGGCAGACAACTGTAGCCTTCCTCTTCTGGCTCACACGTCACTGTTGTGCCTCCGAGTCTTATGTGGGAATAGAGCATTTACAGCTTCATATTCCTCCAATTTCTGTTGCAGGAACATGAGTATCCATTCAACCTTGGAGATCGGGCTCCAGATTATGCGCTATAGCTGGGAATGAGCCTGAACTCTCTGCTGAATCCCCCAGCTCTTCTCCTCACGTCCACACACGTTGCCCTCCTCACACGAACTCCTAATTTCCCCTTCCTGGCCCCCAGAGAGCAGCTTTTCCCCCAGTTTTTGGTCCAGAGCTCCCTCTGCTGGCCTGGAGTGGGAGCTGTGTTGTGTGCTGTGGTTAACTGCCAGAGAGATCCTTTATTGCTTCCAAGCATGACATCACACTCCCTAGAAGGAAGGTAATGCCACTGTGGCGACCATACTCCTGGGGGGCGCCACATAATCTATAGTGGGCCTGAGATAATTGTTCAGCCTCCTAAAATCTCTAGGGAGATTCAAATTCTCCCCAATACTATATACACCTTGTTCCTTGTCATACACCAGCCAATTTCAGCCTGTTAAATTGAGGTGTAATCTATAGTGGGCCTGAGATAATAGTTCAGCCTCCTAAAATCTCTAGGGAGATTCAAATTCTCCCCAATACTATATACACCTTGTACCTTGTCATACACCAGCCAATTTCAGCCTGTTAAATTGAGGTGTAATCTATAGTGGGCCTCAGATAATTGTTCAGCCTCCTAAAATCTCTAGGGAGATTCAAATTCTCCCCAATACTATATACAACTTTGTACCTTGTCATACACCAGCCAATTTCAGCCTGGTACATTGAGGTGTAATCTATAGTGGGCCTGAGATAATAGTTCAGCCTCCTAAAATCTCTAGGGAGATTCAAATTCTCCCCAATACTATATACACCTTGTACCTTGTCATACACCAGCCAAAATCAGCCTGTTAAATTGAGGTGTAATCTATAGTGGCCCTGAGATAATTGTTCAGCCTCCTAAAATCTCTAAGTAGATTCAAATTCGCCCCAATACTATATACACCTTGTACCTTGTCATACACCAGCCAATTTCAAAAGGAAAAACACTGAGTGTATATCCTAATTATGTAAAGAATTTTATTTACAAAACTTGATTAATAAAATGTACAAAAATTGCAAGTAATGTCATAAATACATAGTAGTAAAATTCATGATAGAGGGGACAGACAAACAATTAAATATGTAACACCAGGTCTGGTAGTTGCAAATATATAGAGGTGGAGGAGCGGCACTAATATAAATCAATCAAAATGAACAGTGCACAAAAAATTATACACTAATGCGTTCAATGGATAACAAAGTAATAAAGTGCAAAGTGAAATCACGTTTAATTAAGCACCAGGGCCATAATTAGAAGACAACCCACAAAAGAAAATGGGTGCTAAATAATTATAAGTATCCTAATGGCTATGTATGGTCACTAAGAATAGGGAATATCCAAAGAAATGCGTAATATCATCAAAAAATATTAATAAAGCCATTCTCACCCATAGGCCCCCTGCCCAGGAACCCGGAACACCAGCCTATTTCAGCCTGTTAAATTGAGGTGTAATCTATAGTGGGCCTGAGATAATTGTTCAGCCTCCTAAAATCTCTAGGGAGATTCAAATTCTCCCCAATACTATATACACCTTGTACCTTGTTTTACAGTACCATATAGCTGGTGGTATTTTGGGCACATTTTCCCAAAAATGAGGAAGTATAATGGAAGAGGCCGTGGAAGTGGGCGGGGGTTGCCAGCTGGTGCTGATGGTGGTGGTGCATCTGCTGGTAGTGGCAAAAGCACAATAGCACCTAAGGCAGTAGGTGTTGAGCCTGTGTCATCATCTGGTTCCACAAGGCCTCGAAGGCTACCTTTTCTGGGACTAGGATAACCACTTTTAAAGCCAGAGCATCAGGAACTGGTTTTGGCTTACATTGCCGAAACAGACTCCAGCTAATATGCCCTCCTCTTCTGAAGTTTCAAAAAATGCAAGCACTGAGTCATCAAGTGCTGGCTCCTGGTCAGGAAGAACCCCTTTCCTTGTGTCCTTCACCCCCACCAAAAGTGAATGATGCAGCAGGCCATGGAGTTTGGGTCGCCAGCCAGGGCAGTGGGGTTAATCGGTACCGGGCCGGTGTCTCAGAGGGATGTGTCACGGTGGTGGTGACCCGTTCCGTGGCCCTGGGCGTTCATGCAAGGGGGTGAATAATGTTTATAGGTGAATGATACGTGATGCCACCTGTGGTTTCTGATCAGATTAACCAGCGCTGCAGTGTCGCTTCTCTGGGACAGATATTGTGGTGCAGCTAAGATGTAGAAGCCCTGCACAGGTAGGGCCGTAGTCGCAGGGCAGATGAAAGAGTTGGTAGATGGTGTGCAGTGCAGGATGTAGCAGAGCCGTGCGCCAGGCGCAGGAGAAAGATGACAGACACAGTCGTGCAGTTCCTTTAACTGTTCTTGGTAAGTTCCGTCCAGGACCCAGAGTACAGATGGAGAAGGAGTTGGTCAGCCTGGAAGCAAATTAGGAATTCTCTCTCTGCAGATAGGTAGTGTGGCCTCCGTTCTAGCGCTTATCTGAGGTACTCGCAGTACTGAGTTCACTGAAGTTCCCCCTGTTGACTCTCTTTTGGAACTTTCTCATATGGTAGGCAGCCGTAGCCTTTTCCTTCTGGCTCACACACGTCACTGCTGGGGCCTCCGAGCCTTAGTTCGGAACAGAGCATTTACAGCTGCTACTTCCTCTGGTTTCTGCTGCAGGACCGTCAGTGTCCCTACAAACTCGGAGACCGGAATCCGGACCATGCGCTCCAGCTAGGAGTGAGCCTTAACTCTGCTCATCCTCCAGCTCCCCTTCTCATGTCCACACACTTCCCCTTCCCTTCACAGACTGCCCTAACTTCCCTCCTCCCGACCACAGAGAGCAGCTCCTCAGCAGTCAGGTTCAGAGCTCTCGCTGCTGGCCTGAAGAGGGAACTGTGTTGTGTGTTGGTTTAACTGCTAGAGAGATCCTTCGTTGCTCCCAAGCATGACATCACACTCCCTAGGAGGAAGGTAATGCCACTGTGGCGACCTTACTCCTGGGTACCACAAGTGTACTGATGCCCAGCCACTGCTAGATGATTCTGCTGGTACATTGACCCAGACCACTACATTCCCCTCACACTCTACACAGCCAGAATCTGACCCTGATGAAACTCAGGTTCCCCTTCCCGCATACTATACCACCTTGCACGGTGACAAAGAGGAAGGTGCAGATGAAAGTGCAGGTTTCTTGAGCAGGTGGGGGGGCATACTCATGGGCCACGGCACTGGCACAGGGCCCCTCATAGTACGCAAAAGTGTCTCTGCCGGTGGGAGGGCCCACACCCGCCGTCAGACACACCGCCGTACTCCGAGGCATATCCGGGGGGGCAGCCGGGGCAGTTGCCCAAGCGCAGCAAGCAGGGGGCGCAGTCGGGCCGCCTAATGCAGCGGTCCGCAGTGTCTCCCCCGGCGGCTGCGTTCTGCCGCTCCCCGTCCTTTGAGTCGGCTGTTCTCTCTGACTGCAGAGAAGGAGGGCGCGCCGGCTCCCAGGCAGCAATTGTACTGGCGTCTACATACACGCCAGTACAATTGAAGCTCTGACCGCCGGGTCAGAGCGACGTCAGCAGCGTGATCAGATAGAAAAAATAAAGACGTGCACTCATACTGTAGGAGGAGGTGCTGACTGAACGTGGATATACCACAGGTAAAATTCAATGGGTAGACAGTCGCACTCAAAATTGAATGTCACTTGCATCAGAGTCATTAAAGGAATTATTATGATTTTTATTTATTTTTTCAATTAATCAAAAAAAGTGAAAAAGCACCGCAAACAAAGATCAGATTCCAAACATGAGTATTACACGGATTACACGGTTACGTTTCGACCTATACCTAGGTCTTTCTCAAACCATACTTAATAGGAGTGTCAAGGCATAAGGAAAGAAGACAATTTTTCAGAGTCCCAAAGCAGGGGCTGTGGCAAGAGAGCGGCAGGGGTCTGCGGTGTTGTAGGTCATGTGATCACGCTGCTGACGTCACTCCTCGGCGCCCAGAGCAAACGCTGGTGGAGGTGGTAAGTGTGCTACACTGTGGAGCTGAAGAACCACCGAAGATGGGAGATGGGGGGAGTTAATGAGTGGAGATGGGGGTTAATTTGGGGATGGGGGTTAATGAGTGGAGATGGGGGTTAATGTGTGGAGAGTTAATGAGTGGGGGGGTTAATGAGTGGGGATGGGGGTTAATGTGGGGATGGGGGTTAATGTTTGGGGGGTTAATGAGTGGAGATGGGGGTTAATGAGTGGGGAAGGGGGTTAATGAGTGGGGAAGGGGGTTAATGAGTGGAGATGGGGGTTAATGAGTGGGGAAGGGGGTTAATGACTGGGGAGGGTAATGAGTGGGGAAGGGGGGTTAATGAGTGGGGATGGGGGTTAATGTGTGGGGGGATTTGGAATGGGGGTACATAATGAGTGGGGGCTACATAATGAGTGGGGGTACATAATGTGTGGGGGGATTTGGGTGTAGGGATGGGGGTTATTGAGTGGAGATGGGGGATATTTAATGTGGGGGGATTTGGAATGGGGATGGGAGATTTAATGTGTGTGGGGGGATTTGGAGTGGGGATGGGGGGTACTTAATGTGTGTGGGGGATTGGGGATGGGGGATTTGGAGCGGGGATGGGATTTAATGTGTGTGGGGAGATTTGAGGACACAAAATGAAGAGTATGTATGAGGGCATGTATGAGGAATACTGTAGAGAATGGGGTGCTCACTGCCAATTTAGGTGCTCAGAGTTAAAAGACATATATTGTACAGTAGAAAAACCTCGGCACACAAAATTTATTAAATATAATGCTCAACTTTTTAAGACTAAAGCAATTCTGATAAAGTTATTTCAATACATATATGCTATACAAAGAAAGTACCTCAGATTACCACCATAGAGATAAACAGTATTGTTTACCTCTGTGGTGGTAATCTGAGGTACTTCCTTTGTATCAGCATGTATGTATTGAAATAACTTTATCAGAATTGCCTTAGTCTTATAAAGTTGAGCATTATATTTCATAAATTTTGTGTGCCGAGGCATGTATGAGGAAATAGTTTGTGGGATGGGTGCAGACAGTAAGGGGTGCGAACGGGTAAATGTATGTGGACACAGTATGAGTAGCGATGGGAAAAATGTATGTGGACACAGTGTGGGGAGAGAGGGTGATGGGATGTGTGCAGACACAGTATGGGGAGTCAGGGGAATCTGTGAGCAGACAGTATAGAGAGTGAGGGGGTAAATATATGAGGAGACAGTATGGTGAACAAGTGGGATGTTAGAGGAGACAGTATGAGGAGGGAGGGGAATAGTGTGAGATGACAGAATATTGCAGATATTTTTATTTAGGAGCATTATAATGACACTTCTGTCTTTATGGCATCGTGTGGAGAATTGGTGCAGAAGACCGGAAGTCTATAGAGATGAGATGTGGATGAGAAAACTCATCATGGGGTCTGGACAAGAAGAAGTAAAGAAGGAGAACGACTCCAGAGACGACGTCATCTATAAGGTACCTGGATGTCAATAATATTTGTGATACTGACTTATTCTCATGTTTTTATTTATGTGGGTTGGCCAGGTCGGTGATGAGTCTGCTGTCATTCTATGTGACTGCAGACTTCTGAATTCTCACAGTGCTCACTGAACGCTGTTAGGATTCTCTTGTGCCGGTAATTTACATACATGCGGTCACATGCTGACGAGACATGCGTGGCCTCACTCAATGAAAATGAACTGAGCGAGGCCGGGCACGTCTAGTCGGAATGTGGCCAGAAGTATATAAATCACATGCTTGTGCTGTGCTGACTGTACATCGGCAAGGGAGAATCCTAAAAGTGTGCAGTGCATTCGTTGTGAGAATTCAGTCATCACATGGACACTTCACTCATATGCGATTTTCATAGTTATGGTCCTGTGTCAACAAGCCTCTCATCCTGCTTTCAGTTTTTTACTGAACATTGAGAGCATTAGGGAGAGCAGCTTGTGGGTACTTGCAAGTCGCATATGTACTTTGGGGGCGCCGAACCAAATGCTTGCCCAGGGTGCCAGAAAGCCTAGATACACCTCTGGCCGTACTATGAGGGGCCCTGTGCCAGTGCCGTCGCCAATGAGTGGGCTCCCCTGCTTGCTCAGGATCACAGTACTCGCAAAGTTGAAATACTTACCTCTCCCTGCTCCACCGCCGTGACGTCTTCCGCGTTTCTTGACAGTGACATTCTGGTCAGAGAGCGCGATGACATCATGTCTGTATGTCCTCTGCCTAAACAGTCCAAGTGCAGAGAGATGGAAGATGGGGACAACGAGGAGTCCAGACTAGTACAGGGATTCCCTAGCGAGGAGACTTATTTAATTGTTTTAAAGGTTGGGAGCAATTTTTGGGGAGCACTATACTCTGGAGAATGATATATGAGGCCCACCATACACTGGAGCATTCCAAAGGTGGACATCAGACACTGGAGCAGCATTTACAAGGCCCATTATACACTGGAGCACTAGAAATTTGGCCCATTATATATGGAACATTATTTTGGCCCATAAGACACTGGAGCATCATCCATGGGGCCCATCATATACTGGAGCATTGTAAATGGGGCAGATTATATATGGAGCATTATTTGGACCAATCGTACACTAGAGCATCATCCGTGAGGCCCACCATACACTGGAGCATTCCAAAGGTGGACATCAGACACTGGAGCAGCATTTACAGGGCCCATTATACACTGGAGCATTAGAAATGGGGCCCATTATATATGGAGCATTATTTGGGCCCATAACACAGTGCAGCTTCATCCATGGGGACCAACATATACTGTAGCATTATGTGGAGCTCATCATATACTGTATTGAACATTATATGGGACCAATGATTCTGTATGGAGAAATATATGGGCCTCATTACTCTGTATGGCGCACTATGCGGTGGCCTTAATACTGTATGGAGTAATATACTGCCCGTTTTTGTAGCTATTGAAGAATTTAAAATGGATATCAGTCATGTGATGTAAGAAGTGAAGTATTTTTCATTGTACTATACCGCTATTTCTCTGCCGTATCAGAGAATCATGAATTGTGGCATGTGTTAAAGGAGCCCAGTGACACTCTTTGGCCCTGGGCCCACGAAAGTCTGGAGCCAGCCCTACCCCCCCCCCCCCCACAACTTTAGCCAAATAACCCCAAGGTTTCAATGCCTAACTAATATTATAAAGTAAATTAAGGTTGATAAGCTTAAGTAATAAGAATTGATGTTTTTGGCATTAAAATGGGCACTGTAGGTGTGTTTACTGTCTTCCACTCACTGCCGACTTTTCTTCCCCATTGACTTGCATTGGGTTTCGTGTTTCAGTCGGCCTTCGACTTTTCATGATAATCGGCTGATTGCATTCGACCCGACTTTTGGGAAAGTCAGGTTTCATGAAACACGACTCGACCCGAAAAAAGGCAAAGTCGCTCATCTCTACTGGGAACCATGTTCCCACCTGGTGAGCTTTTACAGCAGCATCACTCTGGAGAAACACAGAGCTTGCATCCAGCCTATATTACTGGGAGAGGCACTTCCAAAAGAGAAAAATCTTAAAATGGGATTCCACCGCAAACTGCATATGAAGGAGTCTGAAAATTGCAGAAAGAAACGTAGTGTAATTTTAGTAACCAAAGTTAACACTAACATATGTAAAAATCATATGTTCCATGTCACAGGTGTTCATAACATTTAAAATATAAGGACTCTGGCAGTAGGCTCTGTGGCTTCTTCAGTGTGCTAACTAAACTAGAATTGATGTTTTGCTCGATCAGTCGTTTTGATGCTTTCTCATTACTCAATGGATTTTTAGCTATTGCTTTCTTTAACCCCTTTCCTACAATGGACGTAATATTCCGTCCATGTGACCCTGGACCTAATTCCCATGGACGGAATATTACGTCATAGCGATCAGCGGCGCCCACATGGTGAGCGCCGCTGATCGCGGCCGGGTGTCAGCTGATTATCACAGCTGACACCTGGCACAATGTGTCAGGGGCAGTCACGGACCGCCCCCGACATGTTAACCCCTTGCACACCGTGATCAAACATGATCGCAGTGTACCGGGGGTTAAAGGGAAGCATCGGCAGGGAGGGGGCTCCCTCCGTGCTTCCCTGAGCCCCCCACAGCAGCGCAATATGCAGCGATGCTGCGGGGGGGGGGCTCCATCCCTGCAGGTCCCCGGATCCAAGATGGCGACGGGGACCTTCGGGGGCCTGCAAGGAGCTGGCTTCCTCAGTGCCTGCAAAGCGCAGGCACGAGGAAGCCTTGTGCAGTGCCTGTGACAGATCGCTGATCTGTCACAGTGATCTGTGATGTGACAGATCAGTGATCTGTCACATGACAGTTATGTCCCCCCTGAGACAATGTAATAAAGTTAAAAAAAAAAGTGTAAAAATAATTTTCAAAAAAATCGCTAAATAAATTAAAAAAAAAAATATTCCCTAATAAATTCATTTTTTGGAAATAAAAAAAAACAATAAAAGTACACATATTTGGTATCACCGCATCCGTAGCGACCCGCCCTATAAAACTGTCCCATTAGTTAACCCCTTTAGCGATCCCCTTAAAAAATAAAAATAAAAAACGAAGCAAAAAATAATGAATTATTATCATACCGCCGAACAAAAAGTGCAATAACGCACGATCAAAAAGACGCATATAAATATCCATGGTACCGCTGAAAACGTCATCTTGTCCCACAAAAAACGAGCCACCATACAGCATCATCAACAAAAAAATAAAAAAGTCAATGCAAGAAAGCGGGTGGCACCGCTATTACCGTACTATGATCCGTGGCTGGCAGCAGGCGGAGAGCTCACATCCAGGATTCCCGGGTGCTTGACCTCATAGCAAAACGATAGTAGTATCCAAGAGAAAAAGGTCGCACTCTGCGGGATAATGATGAATGTTTATTGACACTAAATTACATGTCACGTAATTAGTGTCAGCCATTTGACACTCTCTCCTTCACATCCCCGACGCGACATGTAATTTAGTGTCAATAAACATTCATCATTATCCCGCAGAATGCGACCTTTTTCTCTTGGATACTAAAAAAATAAAAAAGTTATAGCTCACAGAATAAAGCGATGCAAAAATAATTATTTTTTTATATAAAATTGTTTTCATTGCATAAAAGCGCCAAAACATGAAAAACGACATAAATGAGGTATCGCTGTAACCGTACTGACCCGAAGAATAAAACTGCTTTATCAATTTTACCGCAGGCGGAACGGTGTAAACGCACCCTAAAAGAAATTCATGAAACGCTGGTTTTTGTTCATTCTGCATCCCAAAAATCGGAATAAAAAGCGATCAAAAGATCTCACGTGCCCGAACATGATACCAATAAAAACGGCAACTCGTCCCGCAAAAAATAAGACCTCACATGACTCAGTGGGTCAAATTATGGAAAAATTATAGCTCTCAATATGTGGTGATGCAAAAACTATTTTTACAATAAAAAGCATCTTTTAGCGTGTGACAGCTGCCAAATATAAAAACCGCCATAAATAGTAAATCAAACCCCCCGTTATCACCCCCTTAGTTAGGGAAAAATAATAACATTAAAAGAAAATGCATTTATTTCCATTTCCCCATTAGGGTTAGGGTTAAGGCTAGGGTTAGGGTTAGGGCTAGGATTAGGGTTAGGGCTGAGATTAGGGTTAGGGGTGTGTTGGAGTTAGGGTTGGAGTTATAATTGGGGGGTTTCCACTGTTTGGGCACATCAGGTGCTCTCCAAATGCAACATGGCGTCTGATCTCAATTCCAGCCAATTCTGCGTTGAAAAAGTCAAATGGTGCTCCTTCCCTTCCAAGCTCTGCTATGCGCACAAACAGTGTTTTACCCCCACATATAGGGTATCAGCCTACTCAGGACAAATTGCAAAACAACTTTTGGGGTCCAATTTCTCCTGTTACTCTTAGGAAAATAAAAAATTGGGGGCAAAAATATCATTTTTGTGGAAAAAAATGATTTTTTTATTTTCACTCCCGGGCGTTATAAACTTCTCTGAAGCACTTGGGAGTTCAAAGTTCTCACCACACATCTAGATAAGTTCCCTATGGGGTCTAGTTTCCAAAATGGGGTCACTTGTGGGGGGTTTCCACTGTTTAGGTACATCAGGGGGCTCTCCAAAAGCAACATGACACCCGCAGACCATTCCATCAAAGTCTGCATTCCAAAACGTCACTACTTCCCTTCCGAGCTCCGACGTGTACCCATACAGTAGTTTTCTCCCACATTTGGGGTATCAGCGTACTCAGGACAAATTGGACAACTTTTGGGGTACAATTTCTCCTGGTACCCTTGGGAAAATAAAAAAATTGGTGACTTGTTGAATTGAATTGTTTGTGGAAAAAAATACGATTTTTTTATTTTCATGCCCGGGCATTATAAACTTCTGTGAAGCCCTTTGGGGTTCAAAGTGCTCACCACACATCTAGATCAGTTCCTTAGGGGGTCTAGTTTCCAAAATGGTGTCATTTGTGGGGGGTTTTCACTGTTTTGGTACATCAGGGGCTTTCCAAACGCGACATGGTGTCCGATCTCAATTCCAGCCAAAAGCGTCAAATGGCGCTGCTTCCCTTCCGAGCTCTGCCATGCGCCCAAATAGTGGTTTACCCCCACATGTGGGATATCAGCGTACTCAGGACAAAGTGCACAATGACTTTTAGGGTCCTGTTACCCTTGGAAAAATAAGAATTGAGGGTGAAAAGATCATTTTTGTGGAAAAAATATGATTTTTTAATTCTACGGCTGTATGTTATAAACTTCTGTGAAGCCCTTGGGGGGTTCAAAGTTCTCACCACACATCAAGATAAGTTCCTTGGGGGTTCTAGTTTCCAAAATGGTGTCATCTGTGGGGGGTTTCCACTGTTTTGGTACATCAGGGGTTTTCCAATCGCGACATGGTGTCCGATCTCAATTCCAGCCAAAAAAGTCAAATGGCGCTGCTTCTCTTATGAGCTCTGCCATGCACCCAAATAGTCGTTTACACCCACATATGGGGTATCAGCATACTCAGGACAAATTGTACAATAACTTTTAGCTTTTAGGGTCCTGTTACCCTTGGCAAAATAAAAATTGGGAGTGATAAGATCATTTTTGTGGAAAAAATATGATTCTTTAATTGTACCGCTGTACGTTATAAATTTCTGTGAAGCCCTTGTGGGTTCAAAGTTCTCACCACATATCTAGATAAGTTCCTTGGGGGGTCTAGTTTCCAAAATTGGGTCACTTGTGGGGGGTTTCCACTGTTTAGGTACATCAGGGGCTCTCCAAATGTGACATAGCGTCCGATCTGAATTCCAGCCAATTTTGCATTGAAAAAGTCAAACGGCGCTCCTTCCATTCTGAGCTCTGCCATGCGCCGAAACAGTGGTCCCCCCACATATCAGGTATTGACGTACTCAGGACAAACTGCACAATAACTTTTGCATCCAATTTCTCCTGGTACCCTTGGAAAAATAAAAAAAATTGAACCTGAATTATTTTTTTTGTGAAAAAAAGTTAAATGTTCATTTTTTTTTAAATATTCAAAAAAATTCCTGTGACGCACCTGAAGGGTTAATAAACTTCTTGAATGTGGTTTTGAGCACCTTAAGGGGTGCAGTTTTAGAATGGTGTCACTTTTGGGTATTTGCTATCATATAGACCCCTCAAAGTGGCTTCAAATGTGATGTGGTCCGTAAAAATAAAATGGTGTTGCAAAAATGAGAAATCGCTGGTCAACTTTTAACCCTTATAACTTCCTAAAAAAATAAAATTTTGGTTACAAAATTGTGGTGATGTAAAGTAAACATGTGGGAAATGTTATTTATTAAGTTTTTTTGTGTGCCGTATCTCTGTGATTTTAGGGCATAAAAATTCAAAGTTGGAAAATTGCAAAATTTTAAAAATTTTCGCCAAATTTCCATTTTTTTCACAAGTAAACGCAAGTTATTTGAATGAAATTTTACCACTAACATGAAGTACAATATGTCACGAGAAAACAGTGTCAGAGGCACCGGGATCCATGGAAGCATTTCAGAGTTATTACCTCATAAAGGGACAGTGGTCAGAATTGTAAAAATTGGCTCGGGAGTTAACGTGCAAACCACCCTTGGTAGTGAAGCGGTTAACTCCATCTTTAATTGCTGTATCAGTCTCATTATTATTATTATTATTACAGCGCCACTTATTCCATGGCGCTTTACATTTGAGGAGGGGTATACATAATACATACAAGTACAGTAATCTTAAACAATAATGTACAAGTCACGACTGGTACAGGAGGAGAGAGGACCCTGCCCGCGAGGGCTCACAATCTACAAGGGATGGGTGAGGATACAGTAGGCGAGGGTAGAGCTGGTCGTGCAGCGGTTTGGTGGATCGGTGGTTACTGCAGGTTGACAATTTAACAGTTCAATGAAAATGGTTTCCATATTCATACAGTATGTTTTAGGTGCTAATAAGTGTCCTAAGAATAAGGATTCTGCCTTTTGCTAAACAACTATTTGTTATGACCCCATGTAACATAATCACATCATTGTATGATAAAGCATTACATAGAACTGTTCAAAGGCATTGCTATAGTTGGAATGTAGTCTACTGACCTATCTGTAAGGGGGTGAAGTGCAGGAAGAGCCTAGGGAGGGCTGCCTCCTCTGCTCCATGCCTTGAACCATTGAGCAGGGCAGCAGGTTCCCCGGGGGATAGAGAAGGGGCTGAGCACAGGAAGCCAGCAGAGCAGAGAGCATGAATACAGAGCACGCTTTCCTCAGAGCAGCCTGGGCAGCAGATGGGGAAGGACACTGACAAAGACTGGGAGAGAGACAGAGCTCCTGGTCACAGAATAAAGAGACAGAGCTCCTGGTCACAGAGTAAAGACCGGGGTACCATGCACAGAGACGGGTGACCGTGAGTACGTGAGACTGTACTGCGGAGACAGATAAGGTGCAATCTGATCCCTGTGGCCTGACTGAGACTCGCAGAGAAGTGGGGGCCTGTATAGAGACTGAGGCCAGAGCAGAGACCATAGCCCATGACTGTATAGAGACTGAGGCCAGAGCAGAGACCATAGCCCATGACTGTATAGAGACTGAGGCCAGAGCAGAGACCATAGCCCGTGACTATGTGAAGCTGGAGTCTGCAGTGACAGATGAGGTGTGTCCTGACCCCCGTGTGAAGTCTGGGTCCAGTGCAAAGACGGCAGCTAGTGCAAAGACAGCAGCTAGTGTGAAGACAGCAGCACGTGCAGAGGCAGTGATCCATGCTGAGAGATCTAACAGGGGACAGAGTGTTGTTTCCCCTGGGAGAGGCTGTTGTGCTTAGACAAAAGACTCAGAGCAGAGGGGACCCCATTTGCCCAGTACCCCCTCTGCCTCCAGCATTAACCCTTGCGACCCCAGTGGAGGAATTTAAAGACACAGAGTACAAAGGGACTATAGAAGGCAAGCGCTGCTGGTGATTCAGCGCCTACGTGGAAGAAGAGTGACCCTTCAATCAAGACCTCTTCAGACTGATAAGTGCCTTCATAGGAAAACCCCTGATAAGATTGTCCAATCCTGTTTATTCCTTTCTTTTGACTGTTTCCAGTGTTTGTTCTCATTATATCAATACTTTACCGTTATTTTGCCTGTATTATTCCCTGTAAATAAACCTTCCATTTAAAGGCCCCGTCACACTAAGCGATCTCGCTAGCAAGATCGCTGATTTTGTGACACATCAGCGAGATCGCTGTGTGTGACGGGGATCAGCGACCGGCCCCACTGCCGGTTATCGCTGATCGTGCTCGAGTGGCCAGGGCCGTTTTTCGATCACTGGTCTCCCGCTGCCCAACGCGCATCGCTGCGTGTGGCAGCGAGAGACCAGCGATCAGCGACACTGGACGCTGGTTGCTAATGTAAACGTCAGGTATCCAGGAGCCAAGGCTCATGGATACCCGCTATTTACCTTGGAAACCGGCGTAAACGCTGGTATCCAAGGTAAACATCTGGTATCCAGTAGTCGCGCGGCTCCTAGATACCCGATGTTTACCTTGGAAACCAGCATGTACGCCGGTTTCCAAGGTAAACAGCGGGTATCCAGGAGTCTCACGGCTCCTGGATACCCGACGATTACATTAGAAACCAGCGTCGCTGGTCCTGATCGCTGGTGCTGTCTATGTGACAGCTCACCAGCGATCAGCCTAACGATGTCCCAGCAATCCCATCATGTCGGATCGTTGGTGGGATCGCTGGGACATCGTTTAGTGTAACGGGGGCTTTACTGTTGGTCTGTCTGCTCCGTGGTTCATTGCTTGCGTTGAGAAAAATGTGATGGTGTCTCCGCGGCTTGTGCTATGCATGTTTCTACATATTTCCCATAAGGGATGGGGGCATTGCTCTAGAATCACTGTGTTGAGAAACATGTGATGGTGTCTCCGCGGCTTGTGATTTGCATGTTTTTACATATTTCCCATAAGGGATGGGGGCATTGCTCTAGAATCACTGCGTTGAGAAACATGTGGTGGTGTCACCGCAGTGTTGATCTCCATGAGTTCATTCATCCTCATTTTTCACAGTCTTCTACCAGGCATTGCTCCTACTGGCCAGTTTCCTACTCCACACTGATGAGGGTCAATACCCCGAAACAGCTGTCTGTGGATGGATACCATGTTTTGGCATAGGTGGTTTTTTCATTGGAGACTGCCCTTCCCGTGGTTGTTCCTTCCCGGGGAAAGACCTGGCTAGTCATTGCTTGCGTTGAGAAACATGTGATGCCTCCGCGGCTTGTGTTTTGCATGTTTCTACATATTTCCCATAAGGGATGGGGCATTGCTCTAGAATCACTGCGTTGAGAAACATGTGATGGTGTCTCCGCAGTGTTGGATGTTGATCTCTATGAGTTCATTCATCCTCATTTTTCACTGTCTGTTCCGTGGTGACATACTCATCCCTGCACTTTATTACATATCAATATGGCAATATGTAACGTTCTGCTTTGACATGATGTGTTCTCTGAGTAGTGCACTGTGCATCTAGATGCAGCTTCTGGTTCATTTTTCATTCATTTTCATATAGGGATGCTTATGGGATTTGGTTCTGTAAATGTTATCCCATCAGTCTACTAACATTACTGGCTACAAGATAGACATCACATATTGCCAAGAAATCTGACAGCTGCCACCCGTAATTTTCCCTTATAAATTGATCTACAACCTGCTTGAGGCGTCCAAGTCCTCACATCACAAGCTGCCAGATACGCTAAATGGCGCTAATTGAGTGATTTAACAAAACGTGGATGCAAATAACCGAAGGCATTAGACAATTGTGTAAAGCATTAACCCTTTGTCGCACAATGGTCATTATTGCAAAGTACTTATGTGGCACCCCTGAGGCTCAGTCACCACAGAGGTACTGCACCTCCTCCTGAGGTGTGGTATCCCACCATCCAGGTAAGGTGGAGACTCCTGACCACACTCCAACACCTGCACCCCACACCACAAAGTAGTGTAGCAAAGCACCTTCGGCGGCTCCCTGCTTGGAGTATAGCAAAGCACCCATTGGTGGCTCCCTGCTTGGAACACGAAACGTGCTGGGAGGTGGGTGGGGTTAGATTTCATTACAAGGATCGGGAAGAGTTTAGGACAGTCAGTCAGTTGGTTAGAGAGTTGGAGAGAAGAAGATCCCTGGAGAGAGGGATAGATGGATGGAAGTGCTGCAGCGGATCCCAGTGACCTGGTTCTGCTTGCACGGGAAAGGGAGAGAGCAACATAGACTGAAAGCCTGATTCTCCATAGAAAGAAAGACTAGTACAGAACGTGAGGAGTAAAAGGGAACAGAGGACGTGGGTTAGAAGAGAACCCTTCCTAGAAGTTCCAAGCGCAAGGCCGGGGCCCGGTCCCTGAGGTTGTATGGATACTAATGGTCCTGCAGCAGACACCGGAGGAATAGAAGTAGTGACCACTTTATTCCCACACAAGACTTGGGGACACAACAGCAACTGGATAGTGAGCCGGGACTTAGTAGCAAGAAGTCCCCGAAGCAGGCTACAGCTGTCTGCCGTACAAGTAGAGTTCATAAGAACATCGGACAGGAGGAACTCCAGTGTAACTCAATACTAGGAGTACTTAATTTAAAGGCGCTATAAGTGTAGGCGTTCAGAAAGGCACATGTTGGCGGAGTGTTGGAAAGGAGTATTCCATCTGGCCTGGAGGTTGACTGAATCCCTGACCCGGAGGACACGGCACGGAGGCAGGCACCTGTTTGTACAACAGACTGTGAGTAAAGCTTTGGAACTACATGCCCTGGTGTCCTCCACTTATTCCGGCGCCAACCTGCCCAGCACTGCTACATCCCTTGCGCCTGATACTACACCATCTACGTGTTACTTCACCTACTCTACCCTGGGACTACAGCCCTGCCTATGGAGGGCTATAACATCACTGCTGCACCACACCATCTGTCCCGGAGGATCTGTCTGCAGCGTCAGCTTACATCTTCATTGCCGAACACCACAGGTGGTGTCACAACTTACACGTTGACACTGAACATTTACAATGGGCGCCCAGGGCTACGGGCCGGGTTCCAGCTACCGTGACATCTCCCATTGAGGACCATCGGGCCCGGTACCGAGTACCCCACTGCCCTGGGTGTGAGGGAGTCCCTCTTACTCTCTCATACTGTATAACAACTAGCCTGCAAATAATCTGTTAGCTGCTTTGACTCCAAGAGGTTTTCTCATTTTAGGTTTTCTCATCTTGATGAATCCATGTCTCCCTGAACTTCATGAGGCGCAATGTTGAAAGATATGATAGTTAAGGATCTTCAACAATGGAAGGTATTTCTTTTCCTTCTAAAACTAATGTTCAGTCTTGCCATGTTGCAAGCAAAATTGCAGTCTCTATGGAAAATCTGCCATGGTGTATCCAGACACCTTCACTGCTCCGTAATATTGCCAACCACAGTAAATGCCTGCATACCATTGGGACCCACCATCGTTACCTTCATATATTGGCAATTCCATTCATTATGTCGATAAAACGATTAGTCACATCCAGTGCCCATACAGCATTAAAAGCTGTATTGAATATAGAAGAAAAAATGTAGGAGCTCTAGAGTCACATATTAAAAGTAGCAATCCTAAAAATCAGTATCAACCCTTTAACCCCTTAGTGATGGAGCCAATTTTGACTGTAATGACCAAGCCAATTTTTTTTAACCCCTTAAGGACAGCCAATACGTCTTTTTGCTGATCTGAGATATAAGAGAATAGCATCCCCATACAGGGATGCCACGTAGATGTCATGAAAGTCGGTGCCAATTCAACCTGTGACGCCTATGTGGCGCCATGGCGAGATCGTGTTCCTGAGGATCGGGTGATCGGGGTCACTGAAAAGTCACCCGACCCACAGTTACAGGAGGACCTATACTTGACCCCAGGGGGGGTGGCTTTGCCCCCCTGTGGCTACGATCACTCTGATTGGTTGTTTCACTTTCAACAGCCAATCAGAGCAATTGTAATATTTCACCAAAGAAACTTGGTGAAATATTACAATCCAGCCATGGCCGATGCTGCAATATTATCAGCCATGACTGGAGACCGCGATCTGCCCCCACCACTGACTGATGGCGGCAATCTGCCCCTGCCACCGACTGATGACTGGAATTTGCCACCATCAGTATTTGCTCCCCTCCCCTCGTCTGCCCTCTGCTCCCCCCGCCGTCAGATTCCACCCTCTCCCTATCGGTACCTCCCGAGTCTCGGCATCCCTGCCTGTGTAGGGAAGGTGACCTGATGGACGGACGGACTTGTCAGAATAGAGAAAGGAAGGTTTGCACAGTTTAGACAGATGTCAGTTACTACAGTGGGGAAACAGGTGAGAAAGTGTAGTGGATGTGCAGTACCTTGGGTTGACCATTAGAGGGCAGGGAGGAGTGTGAGCAAAGGACTTGACATCAGCTTAGGGCTTAGGAAACCGTTGGTCATGGGGGGTGGAGTTACAGGGAACCGGGAATGATATAAATTTGACAGGAGGGTTCCAGAAAGTTCCAGTCCCCAGGGGGAGCTCCAGTGACAGGAGGACTACGACAGTTTGTGCACTGTGAGGAAAACCAGACCAGGGGGACTGAGGTGAAAGGAAGTTAGGGGGGTGGTCCTGACAGGAAGAACCGCAGTATAGCTGAGGCTCTGGGTGTAGGACATCGTATTTGGAATGACAAAACTGACCAGTAAAGTGCTGATGATGTACGGGCCTAAGGCGGCCACAGTGACTGAGCTGACAGGATCGTCACAGAGTGAAAAAGGGGCGGTACGTTTAAATACATCCCTGGTGGAAAGTACGGTGTGTGAAGCGGCCCTGGACACGGAGGGCCGTGAGAAAGAGATATTGCGGTGTGCTGTGAGGGCCATCAGTCGGACGGTGGAAAATAAACTTGGACATGTTGCACCCGAAACTTGCCTCTATCTTGTGTCTGTACGTCACTGCGCGGTATACAGAGGGACCACCCCCCAGCCTGGCCCACAACTCTACACCTGTGTCCCTCCGTCTTTGGGCCTTCCCCCATGGGCGCCGCCATCTTCTAAAATGCGAGATCTGCCGGCACCCGGCAGATTCATTCATTCATTCATTCATTCCAGGTACATTTTGATCACTGTGATAGACCCTATCACAGTGATCAAAATAAAAAAATAGTAAATAACGCCCCCCCATTTATCCTCCCCATAGGTAGGAGAAAATAATGAAATAAAAAAAATATATTTATTTTTATTTTTCCATTAGAGTTAGGGTTGGAATTAGGGTTAGGGTTGGAATTAGGGTTGGGGTTGGAATTAGGGTTATAGTTAGGGTTGGATTAGGGTTAGGGGTTTGTTGAGGTTAGGGTTGTGGTTAGGGTTAGGGATGTGTTGCGGTTAGGGTTGCAGTTAGAATTGAGGGGTTTCCACTGTTTAGGTACATCAGGGGCTCTCCAAACGCGACATTGCACCACCATTGATTCAAGCCAATTTTGTGTTCAAAAAGTCAAACAGTGCTCCCTCCCTTCCAAGCTCCGACGTGTGCCCAAACAGTGGTTTACCCCAACATATGAGGCATCAGCGTACTCAGAAAAAATTACACAACAACTTTGGGGGTCTAATTTCTCCTGTTAACCTTAGGAAAATAAAAAATTGGGGAATAAAAAATTATTTTTGTAGGAAAAAAATTATTTTTTATTTTCACAGCTCTGCGTTATAAACTTCTGTGAAGCACTTGGGGGTTCAAAGTGTTCATACACATCTAGATGAGTTCATTGGGGGGGTCTAGTTTCCAAAATGGGGTAACTTGTGAGGTTTTTACTGTTTAGGCACATCAGGGACTCTGCAAATGTAACATGACGCCCGCAGACCATTCCATCAAAGTCTGCATTTCAAAACGTCACTACTTCCCTTCCCAGCCCGGACGTGTGCCTAAAAGTGGTTCCCCCCCACATATGGGGTACCAGCGTATTCAGAACAAACTGGAAAATAACTTTTTGGGTCCAATTTCTCCTGTTATTCTTGTGAAAATAAAAAATTGCGGGCTAAAAAATAATTTTGAGGAAAACGTTATAAACTTCTGTGAAGCACTTGGGGGTTCAAAGTGCTCACCACACATCTAGAATAGTTCCTTGATGGATCTAGTTTCCAAAATGGGGTTACTTGTGGTTACTTGTGGGGGCGCTCCAATGTTTAGTCACACAGGGGCTCTCAATATGCGACATTGTGTCCGCTAACGATTGGAGCTAATTTTCCATTCAAAAAGTCAAATGGCGCTCCTTGCCTTCCAAGCCCTGCCGTGCGCCCAAACAGTGGTTTATGACCACACATGAGGTATCGGTGTACTCAAGAGAAATTGCCCAACAAATTTTAGGCTCCATTCTATCCTGTTGCCCATGTAAAAATGAAAAAATTGAGGCTAAAACAAAAGTTTTGTGAAAAAAAAAATAGTACTTTTTCATTTTTACGGATACATTTGTGAAGCACCTGGGGGTTCAAGGTGCTCACTATGCATCTAGATAAGTTTCTTGGGGGGTCTAGTTTCCAAAATGGAGTCACTTGTAGGGGAGCTCCAAAGTTTAGGCATACAGGAGCTCGCCAAACGCGACATGGTGTCCGCTAACGATTGGAGCTAATTTTCCATTCAAAAAGTCAAATGGCGCTCCTTCCCTTCAGAGCCTTGCTGTGAGCCCAAACAGTGGTTCCCCCCCACATATGGGATTTCAGTATACTCAAGACACATTGAACAACAACCTTTGGGGTCCACTTTCTCCTTTTAAAAATTGTTGCTAAAAGATCATTTTTGTGGCTTAAAAGTTAAAAGTTCATTTTTTTCTTCCATGTTGCTTCTACTGCTGTGAAACACCAGGAGGGCTAATAAACTTCTTGAATGTGGTTTTAAGCACCTTGAGGGGTGCAGTTTTTAGAACCCTCAAACTGACTTCAAATGTGAGGTGGTTCCTAAAAAAAAATGGTTTTGTAAATTTTGATGTAAAAATGAGAAATCGCTGGTCAACTTTTAACTCTTATAACTTCCTAACAAAAAAATTTGTTTCCAAAATTGTGCTGATGTAAAGTAGACATGTGGAAAATGTTATTTATTAACTATTTTGTGTCACATAACTCTCTGGTTTAACAGAATAAAAATTCAAAATTTGAAAATTGTGAAATTTTCAAAATTTTTGCCAAATTTCCGATTTTTTCACAAAAACACACAAAAATTATTGACCTAAATTTACCACTAACATGAAGCCCAATATGTCATGAAAAAACCTTCTCAGAATCACTAGGATCCATTGAAACATTCCTGAGTTATTACCTCATAAAGGGACACTGGTCAGAATTGCAAAAAATGGCCAGGTTATTAAGGAGTTAAAAGTTTAGAAAATTTTTCAAACTTCAATTTTTGTATTCTTAAACCAGTTAGTCATATTGAAAAAAATAATTAATAAATAACGTTTTCCATAAGTCTACTTCACATCTGCATCATTTTTTCAAACGTCATTTTATTTTGTTAGGGGGGGTTAAAATTTAGCAGCAGTTTCTCATTTTTTAAAGAAATTTACAAAATCTGTTTCTTTAGGGACCTACCGTATATACTCGTGTATAAGCCGAGATTTTCAGCCCATTTTTTGGGCTGAAAGTCCCCCTCTCGGCTTATATGTGAGTCATATACGCCAGGGGGTTGGCGAGGGAGGGGAAGCGGGGGTGTCAGATCATGCTTACCCCCCCATGGCACGTCTCTGCAGCCCCCCTGCTTCTCCCATGGTCTCGAGTCATATACGCCAGGGGGTCGGCGAGGGATGGGTAGTGGGGGTGTCAGATCATACTTACCCCCCATGGCATGTCTCTGCAGCCCCCCTGCTTCTCCCACGGTCTCAGGCTCCTTCCTTCAGTGGTCATGTGGTAACGCTCATTAAAGTCATGAATATGCACATATTCATGACTTTAATGAGCGTTACCACATGACCACTGAAGGAAGGAGCCTGAGACCGTGGGAGAAGCAGGTGCGTTGCAGAGACCGTGCCAGGAGGGGTGAGTATATGCGATATTCACCTGCCCCCTGTCCATCGCTGCGCGCTGCTCTGTCCTCCGTGTCTTCTGACTGTGATGTTCAGGTCAGAGGGTGCGATGACATAGTTAGTGTGCGCCGTGCCCTCTGCCTGAACAGTCATTTACAGAGGACCCGGAAGACAGAGCAGCGTGCAGCGGTGGACCGGGGACAGGTGAATATCTCAGGTGCCGTGGCCCTGAGCGAGCGGTGACACCAGCACCTGTCCCCCATAGCACGCCAGTGTTCCCGCCTGCTCAGGACACTGGAACCTGGCCCCCAGTGACGAGAGGTGAATATGTCATTATTTTAGTTGCAGCAGCAGCATATGGGGCCTATTCTATGGAGCACCTTATGGGGACGCATATGGGGCATAATCTATGGAGCATCTTATGGGGGCATAATCTATGGAGCATCTTATGGGACATAATCTATGGAGCAGCATATGGGGCATAATCTATGGAGCATTTTATGGGGCATAATCTATGGAACATCTTATGGGGCCATAACCTTTATGGAGCAGCATATGGGGCATATTTTGTATAGAGCATCTTATGGGGCCATTATTAACCTTTGTGCAGCATTATATGGGGTGTATTTTGTATGGTGCATCTTAAGGGGCCATCATAAACTGTGTGGAGCATTATATAGGGTGTATTTTGTATGGAGCATCTTATGGGGCCCATCGTGAACTGTATGGAGCATTATATGGGGCTCCTGATTCAATATGGATATTCAAAAACACTTAACCTACTGATGTCTCAATTAATTTTACTTTTATTGGTATCTATTTTTATTTTTGAAATTTACCAGTAGCTGCTGCATTTTCCACCCTCGGCTTATACTCGAGTCAATAAGTTTTCCAAGTTTTTTGTGGCAAAATTAGGGGGTCGGCTTATACTCGGATCGGCTTATTCATGAATATATACGGTATTCAAATTTAAATGGACTTTGCAGGGCCTATATGTTGAAACTCCCCAAAAGTGATGCCATTTTAAAAACCGCACCCTTCAAATACTTCAATACTGTTGTCAGAAATTTTTTAAACCTTTAGGTGCTGCACAGGAATTAATGCAAAGAGGAATGAAAAGAAAAAAATATTTTTCCTCTAAAATGTTGCTTTAGGCCCAAGTCAGTTTCTTTACTTTTAAGACAAAATGGACCCCACAATTTGTTATCCACTTTCTTATTAGTGCGGTGATATCCCACTTGTCAAAAAGTTCTGTTTGGCTAAATGGCATGGCTTGGAACGGGAGGAGCAATTTTTTAATTTTGGAACCCAAATTTGGCTAGAATAGATTGCGGTGCCATGTCGCCTTTGCAAGGGCCCTTCAGGTGCCTAAACAGCAGAAACACCCCAAAGGGACTACATTTTGGAGCCAACGCCCATCAAGGATTTCATCCATATGTCTGGTGAGCATTTTGAACCCACGGGTATGACACAGAATTTGATATCATTAAGTTATCATACTGAAAATTTTAATTTTTTTCATACAAATGTTGCTTTAGCCCCAAATCTTTCACTTTTGTAAGCGGTAACACCAAAAAGTGGATACCACAGTTTGCTACCCATTCTTTGATGAGCGTGGCGATAGCCCACATGCAGTCAAAAAGTTCTGTTTTTACAAACGGCAGAGCTTGGAATGGAAGGAACACTATTTGAATTTTGGAACACAAATTTGGTTTATTTGGAATAGATTGTCATATTTGCAGAGCATATGTGATTCAAGAACAACAGAAAAACCCAATAAATATATTTCTTTGTAAATCATACCCTCGAAGTATTTATCTAGGGAAATAGTGAGTACGGTAATTTGATACCATCATTTTTTATGCAGTTGATGAAACACAAAATTTAACCCCTTTCCGTACATTTATGCTGATGTCGGACTCCCTCCCTTTGATGTGGGCTCTAGCGGTGTGCCCACATCTCTCCCGGGATATATCAGCTGTTTTAAACAGCTGACATGTGCCCGAAACAACTGAGGGAGGAATTGCGATCCACCCACGGCTATTAACTCATTAAATGCTGCTGTCAAACGATGACAGCGGCATTTAACCAGTGCTTCTGGCAATCGCGCCGGAAATCGGCAAACCGGTGACCCATGTCACATGATCACGGGTCAATGGTGGGGCAGCATGACAGCCAGAGGTCTCCTGGAGACCTCTATGGTTGTCACTGCCGGCTTGCTGTGAATCCCACCCAGTGGTCTACTTCATACAGGCGAACTGATCATCGCCTGTATGTAGCAGAGCCGATCGGGTTATGGCAGCTTCTAGTCTCCCATGGAGACTATTGAAGCATGCCAAAAAATTTTAAAAAATGTTTTCAAAAATATAAAAAAGTAAAAATTCAAATCTCCCCCTTCGCCCCATCCAAAATGAAACAATAAAAATAAAATCAAACAGACACATGTTTGGTATCATGAATACATATGGGATACACCAGATTGTTAAATACATATTCCAAATCCAAGGATACTCTCAATACACGATATAAAACATGAAAAACCAGAGCGTTTTTAAGATCCTATTAGAAAAAATTTTTTCAAGAAAAACGTCCAATTGACTATATTCCAAGACAATTTAAAGGTATACATAAATTGTCTTTATTACAAATTGACATTCATGTGAATACACATACAAAATTAGTGCTCATAGTAACAGATATACAAAAGAACAGACGGGCAGCGTATAACCTAGAAGCACCAGAGGGTATCAAGCATGAGACCGAAAATATCATTTTAATCTTTACATAACAAAATGTATAATGCAGATACTAAAGATCAATGCAAAAAATAATGATAAGGTTTCATGCAAAAGTTTAGGGGAAAGCAGGGGTAGAATAAAGGATTAAGTACCCATGTTGTATAAAATAGCACTAAAAGGGCTACAAAATTTGGCAGCCAACACATCAAATGGATAATCATGTAAACAGTAAAAGTACTAATAGCAGCAATCATAAGCCAAGAGCCCCTGTGCTCCAATAACACCCCATAACCTACCCATGTCCAGACCACTCCAGCGCACGAAAGCCCGTGTCAACTAGAACAGTTTGTAGGATTCTGTCTCGAAATGACCTCCATGGTTGAATCAGTGCCCAGAAGCCAGCACTAAACAAAAGGCAAATAAAAAACAGTGTTGCAAAGTCCCACAGCCTGCTAAACAGATGGACGCTGGAAAAGTGGCAGAAGGTGGATTTCTCTGATGAATCTTCAGTAGAATTACACCACAGTCGCCGCAAATACTGCAGGAGACCTACTGGAGCCTGTATGGATCCAAAATACACCCAGAAAACAGTTAAATTTGGTGGTGGAAAGATCATGGTCTGGGGTTACATTTAGTATGGGGGTGTGCGAAACATTTGCAAGGTGGAAGGCAATATCAATAGCCTAAAATATCAAGAAGTATTAGCTACCTCTTACGTATATTCCAAATCATAAAAGGGGTCAAATTCTGCAGCAGGATGGTGCTCCATCTCATACATCCATCTCTACAACAAAGTTCCTCCAGGCAAAAAAGATCAAGGTGCTCAAGGACTGGCCAGCCCAGTCACCAGACATGAACAGCATATTTGGGGTAGGATGAAAGAGGAAGTTTGGAAGACAAAACCAAAGAATCTAGATGAACTCTGGGAGGCATGTGAGACTGCATTCTTTGCTATTCCTGATGACTTCATTAATAAATTGTATTAATCATTGTTGAACCGCATGGATGCAGTCCTACAAGCTCATGGAAGTCACACAAAATATTAAATATGACTAATAGCACCACAACTTCATTCACCAATGTTATGCAACATATATTTGTATTATAACTTAATTATTTATTTGAATATTACATTACTTTCTGTGGGCGACAAAATTTTTGTCTTGCCAAAATCTGATCATTCTGTGTCCATTAAATGATCAATATTTCTACATTGATGCCAATTTATTTTCTAAACCTAAATCCCATTTCGGAGGGTTTCAGCTTTCAAAAGAATAATTTATACAACCAATGGATGAATTTAACGTCAGGTTATAAGCTTTTATTAACATAACATGGATAAGCGACACAACTTCTGTCAGGGAGTGTATGTGGCAAACCTGAGTTTGTTACAAAGATTAAAGAGCACTAGAAGGGCAAGAATGACATGTTTATCTTTCAGAGGCTATTTGTACGTCTGTTTAGCTCCATCAATCCCTATATGAAGGATGAATGTGCCAAGCGACATGGTACACCATAACAGGCTCCTGCCCACCAAGGTAGGAACCGCTATGTGCACAAAAGTACCAATCCCCTACAGAATTCTAAAAGTATTGTCTTGTACAGGAGGTTCGGCAAGAATCATGTAGTAAAGCAACAAAATGATCATGCCTGTATCACAAACATAAATAATATACAAGTAATATAAATGAAAACAAAAGTTTTGTGAAGGAAGACATAGTTGTAGAAACAGTTAAACTAAGATAAATGGTCAAAAATGTTTGTGAGTGATCAATTACATCCTAGGGTAATCAAAGAGTTAGCAGAGGAAATTTGCATAACCACTAGCCAGAATCTTTGAAAAATTCTGGAGATCAGGAAAAGCCCCAGAAGATTGAAGAAGGGCAAATGTTGTCCCTATCTTCAAAAAAGGAAAGAAGATGGAACCAGGAAATTACAAAAAAGTGAGCCTTACTTCTATACCAGGAAAGATATTTGAACAAAGTATTAAACAGCATGTAAGTACTTGGACAAAAATACATTAATTAACGAGAACCAGCATGAGTTTGCAGCAAACAAGCCATGCCAGACCAATCTAATTTCCTTCTATGATGGAAACACTGACCGGGGGCGAATCGGGGAAATGCAGTAGATATAGTATCTCAACTTCAGCAAAGCATTTGATAAAGTATCTCATACTATCCTTATTGAAAAAATGACTAAATATAAGATTAACAAGGCTATGGTTAGGTTGACTCATAACTGGCTCAGTGATTGTACTCAAAGAGTGGTGATAAATGGTTGCACATCCAATTGGAAGAGAGTTTCAAGTGGAGTACCACAATATTCTGTCCTGGCCCCAGTGTTGTTTAACACTTTTTTAAATGATCCAGATAAGAGAACTGAAGGTAAACTAAACAAATTTGCAGATGATGGAAAGCAAGAGGGATAGCTAACACCAGAGAAGACAGAGAAAGAATTCAGAAGGATCTAGATAAGTTTGATCAATGGGCAGCGACTAATAAAATGGCATTTAACGGGGAGAAATGCAAGATTCTACATCTGGGCAAGTGCATTGCCAAGTTTTTAACACTAAGGTTCGGATACGGCTTTAAAGAAGGCTACTACTTGCGATACAATGCAATTTTATTTCAAAGTACAAATTTCAAGGAATAGTATGATTGCGTACACTTTTGTATATTTTAACATAAAAAGGTTGAGTACACATAAAGATTAAATACATAAAATGATTAAGTACCTATAAAGATTAACTACATATACTCACATCATCAGAAAGAAACCGGCAGAGATGCACTAGCAGGGTGCAGCGGACCCAAGTAAAATGGCAACTGAAAAGATGCAATAATACCTAATGAAACAGCCAGCCTTCAATCAGGGATTGGCCGTGTGGCACACCAGTGCAAAAAAAATAAAATAATCCGTATGTGGCAATGTTCACACAGGGAATGCAGAGCTTCTGGTTCACAGCCTCTTAGTAACACCATATAGGGGGGCTGCCCAGTGCTAACTAGAATGCATCCCGTGTGAATACAAATTCTAACAGTCTATTCAGTAGGACTATCACCTGTGTATCTACCAGACTTCTGCACAACACAACTGATGGTCCCAACCCCATTTATAAGGCAAGAAATCCCATTTATTAAACCTGACAGAGCACCGTGTGAAGTGAAAACCATTTCCGGTGACTACCTCTTGAAGCTCATCAAGAGAATGCCAAAAGTGTGCAAAGCAGTAATCAAAGCAAAAGGTGGCTACTTTGAAGAACCTAGGATATAAGACATACAGTATTTTCAGTTGTTTCACACTTTTTTTGTTAATTATATAATTCCACATGTGTTAATTCATAGTTTTGATGCCTTCAGAGTGAATCTACAATTTTCATAGTCATGAAAATAAAGAAAACTTTGAATGAGAAGGTGTGTCCAAACTTTTGGTCTGTACTGTATATATATATATGTGTATATATATATATATATATATATATATATATATCAGTGAGTGAGTATGTGGTGGCCATTATACTGTAGGACTGCATTATATTCTATGAGGGGGCTACATTATATTCTATTGGTTGTCTACATTAAATTCTATGGGAGGGGGGTGCACTATATTCTATGTGGGCTACATTATATGAGGTGAACTACATTATATTATTTGAGGGGGCTGCATTATATTCTATGGGGGACTGCATTATACTACATTGGGGCTGCATTATGCTGTATTGGGGAAACATTATATTCTATAGGGGGTGCTATATGGTGGCCTGGGGGGACATGAGGGCCTGTGGACACCCTTTCTCTCTCCTCTGACATTAGGTAATATCAGAGGAGAGAGAAATTATTTTTGAATGGCACTTCACTTTTTATTATGTGATCACTGTTATTCGTTGAATAATGGCAATCACATGATTGGGGATTGTAAAAACCTGCACCGATCATGTTTTCCTGGGTCTCACCTACCATCGGTAGCTAAAACCATGGAGATTTTTTGATGTTGGGGAGCTATTACCTTATTCCTCAGCGCAGTTAAAAAGTTACACTGAGGAATATTAACTGCATTGGTGTATTGCTGGTTGCTAAGGGGTTAAAGAGCCTTGCCAAATGACTCAGGATATAAAATGAAACCAGAAGATTTATTTGTGACACTTGTTTTGGGGTGTTTGCCCCACATCAATGCAAAGCATGAAAACTTGGTGGAAGGCTTTTCAGTGTGTTTAAGTGGTAAAGGTTTTCCTTGTGGTGGACACCAAGCTGGCATAGGAAGACTTATAGGTCGTGCATTGAGAACCCTTACTTCTTAGACCCTTGTCAAAGGCCTCTTATCCAATTTGCCAGTTATCCTGCTTTTCACTGATGAGAGGCCAAATGCCAGAAAAATTGTGTCAGTAAAAAGTTCTTTATATCCTGAGTAATATGACAAGGCTATTTAAAGGGTTAATACTGACTTTTAGGATTACTAATTCCAATGGTTTAGACTAGAGACTAGACATTAGACACTAGAGACCCTGTGCTCTTCCTCTGTGAAGAGGATATTTGCATATTTAATTTCCCAGGGGAGCATTATATTACCTACATGTCTCCCTAGGCCGACTTGGCCCTTTGACATTTTTAGTCCCCCATATCATTGCCAGCCTAATATAGGGCTCCAATAAAATTGTCAGACACAATCAGCACCTTATATACTTGCCAGACACGGTAAATGCCATCCTTTCCAGCTACATTTACAATGCCCATAATATTATCAGCCAGATTACTATTATTTATTATTATAGCGCCATTTATTCCATGGCGCTTTACATGTGAGGAGGGTTATACATAATAAAAAGAAGCACAGCATTCTTAAACAGTACAAGTCACGACTGGTACAGGAGAAGAGAGGATCCTGCCGGCGAGGGCTCACAGTCTTCAAGGGATGGGTGAGGATACAGCAGGTGAGGGTACAGCCGGTCGTGCAGTGGCTTGGTCGATCAGTGGTTACTGCAGGTTGTAGACTTGTCTGTTGTGAGTTCATTCTCTGGTTCACCAGTTGTGAGTTCTCCTTCCAGACTCCCTCTGGTGGTAGCAGGAGGTAGTGAGGCTGATTTGATCGGTGGAGATCTGCCACCTGAGAATGAGGATGACGATTGGACCTCAGGAATCTCAGGATTGGATTTAAGACAGCCGACGCCCTATTCAGTTGCTGGTGATTCCTTCTGGCTTGTCAGCTCTTGGTTTTCAGCTCTGTTCCAGTCATCTAAAGCTAAGTTTTTCTGCTAATGTTCACACTTGATTTTGTTGGTCTATTCAGTTTTTTGAGTGGTCAGCCAGCCCCGGCTGGGGCCTGTACTGAATTTCCACTCTTATTTATCTGTATTTGCCAATTTGCTTTTTGTCCCTTACTAGTTTGGCCTCTTTTTGCTCTGTCTCAGAATATTTCAGAGTGCTGATATAGTGGGAGAAGTCTAATGACTTCAGGGTTAATTTTGCTATCAGAAGTGTTGGACATTATTTTTGTAGGGTTTTTTGCAGGTTGCAGACAGTGTCTTTCCCTTTCCTTTAATTTCTAGATAGTTTGGGCCCCATCGTTTGCTCAGCCTGTTTTCCTGCCTGTGTTTCTGCTTTCATCTTGATTCACCGTCAATACATGTGTGGGGGCTGTCTTTCCTTTGGGGTCTGCTCTGGGGCAGTTAGTTTTCCCCTTTTCTTGCTTTAGGGTTATTTAGTCCTCCGGCCGTGACGAGGTGTCTAGGATCATCGTAGGTACGCTCCACAGCTGCTGCTAGTTGTGTGGTAGGATCAGGGATCTGCAATCTGCATAGATACCAACCTCTCTGGTTTTCTGTGACTTAGCTTGTTTTGCTTTTTTCTCCTCGGTGACCCATTCGTAACACTTGTCGGAAGAGGTAGGTCTTCAGGTTCTTTTTGAAGGTTTCGATGGTAGGCGAGAGTCTGATATGTTGTGGTAGAGAGTTCCAGAGTAGGGGGGATATGAGGGCAAAATCTTGTATGCAATTGTGGGAAGAGGAGATACAGTAAGAGGGGAGTAAAGAAGGAGATCTTGTGAGGATCGGAGGTTGCGTGCAGGTAAGTGCCAGGAGATGAGGTCACAAATGTAAGGAGGACACAGGTTGTGGATGGCATTGTATGTCATGGTTAGGGTTTTGAACTGGAGTCTTTGGGTAATGGGGAGCCAGTGCAGGGATTGACAGAGGGGAGAGGACAGGAAATAGCAGGGGGACAGATTGATTAGTCGGGCAGCATAGTTTAGAATAAATTGGAGGGGTGCAAGAGTGTTAGAGGGGAGGCCACAGAGCAGGAGGTTACAGTAGTCAAGGCGGGAGATGATGAGGGCATGGACTAGGGTTTTTGCAGATTCTTGGTTGAGGAATGTTCGAATCCAGGAAATATTTTTGAGTTGAAGATGGCAGGAAGTGGAAAGGGCTTGTATATGTGGTTTGAAAGAGAGATCAGTGTCAAGGATAACCCCGAGACAGCAAGCTTGTGGGACTGGGGAGAGTGGGCATTCGTTTACTTTAATGGATATGTCTGCTGGGGGGGGTCGAGTGAGAAGGGGGAAAGTTGATGAGTTCTGTTTTGTCTATGTTAAGTTTTAGAAATCTAGCGGAGAAGAAGGATGAAATAGCGGACAGACATTGAGGGATTCTGGTTAGTAGGGTGGTGATATCTGGTCAAGAGATGTAGATCTGTGTGTCATCCGCATAGAGGTGATACTGAAAGCCATGAGATTCTATGAGCTGTCCCAGGCCGAAGGTGTAAATGGAGAAGAGCAGGGGCCCTTGGACTGAACCTTGCAGGACTCGGACAGATAGGGGGCGCGGTGAGGAGGTGCTGTGAAAGTGGGAGATGCTGAATGTCCGGTCTGTTAGGTATGATGTGATCCAAGATAGGGCCAAGTCTGTGTGCCAAGAGATGAAAGGGTCTGTAGTAATAGGAAGTGGTCCACTGTGTCAAAGGGAAAGAACAGGACTAGGAGGAGGAGGACGACAGAGTAGTGTCGCTTGGCCTTGGCGGTTAATAGGTAATTGGTGACCTTAGTTAAGGCAGTTTCAGGGAGTGGCATGGCCGGAATCCAGATTGTAAGCGGTCAAAGAGAGAGGAGCAAGAATAGAGTTGAGAAGACAGTTCAAGATGGACATGTTGTTCCAGTAGTTTTGAGGCATAGGGGAGAAGTGATATAGGGCGATAGCTAGACAAAGAGGATGGGTCAAGAGAGGGCTTTTTGAGGATAGGTGTGATTGAGGCATGTTTAAAGCTTGAGGGGAAAAACCAGTTGTTAGTGATAGGTTGAAGAGATGGGTTAGGGTTGGGATGAAGACTGTGCTGAGGTTTCGGATGAAGTGGGATGGGATCAGGTCAAGCGCACAGGTGGTGAGATGTGATCTTGAGAGTAGAGTGGAGAGTCGATCTTTTGTAATGGTGGAGAAGTTGGTTTTGGAGGAGGACTAGGCAGTTAGGAGGAAGGGGTCTGGGGGTTGTCGACCAAAACTGTTTCTGATGTTATCAATCTTCTGCTTGAAAAATGAGGCAAAATCTTCAGCTGAGATGAGTGGAGAGGGAGGAGGTGCTGGGGGACGGAAGAGAGAATTGAAGGAGTTGAATAGCTGTTTAGGGTTGTGAGACAGGGAGGATATGAGAGATGAGAAGTTGGTTTGTTTAGCTGTGGCAAGTGTGGCCTTGAAAGTTGTGAGGGACTGTTTGAATGCGATGAAGTCCTCGTTGGAGTGGGATCTTTTCTATCTACTCAGCAGCTGTGGAAGCCCGTCTCAGTTCTTTGGTTAGGCTGGTGTGCCAGGTCTGTCTGTTGATTTTGCAAGCTTTGGTATGTGTGAGAGGGGTAACTGATTCCAAAGCTACAGCTATTGTGGTGTTATATAGAGCGGCAGCGGCATCCACATTGTGTAGGGAACTTATGTCTCTAAGAGGGAGAAGGGATTCAGACAGATAGTGTAGATCGAGGTGTTTAAGATTTCTGCTAGGGTGCGCAAGTTTGTGGGGTGGGGATTGTGGACCTGGAGAGGAAAGGGAAGAGAATGTAAGTAGGTTGTGGTCAGAAAGAGGAATAGGTGAGTTAGAGAGGTTAGATTGGGAGCAGAGGCAAATGAAGATGAGGTCCAGTGTGTGGCCATCTTTGTGAGTGGCTGCAGAAGACCTTTGAGTGAGGCTGAAGAAGGAAGTGAGAGATAGAAGCTTAGTGGCAGCTGAGAGGGAAGTGTCAATGGGGTTGTTGAGGTCACCCAAGATGATAGTGGGGATGTCAGCGGAGAGGAAATGAAGTGGCCAGGTGGTGAAGTGGTTAAATAAGGTGGTGGCTGGCCCTGGGGGGTGGTAAATGACTGCCAGTTGGAGTTTGGAGGGGAAGAAGATGCGCACAGAGTGCACCTCAATGGAAGGGAGGGTAACAGAGAGTGGTAGTGGGATTGGGGTGAAGGAGCAGTTATCTGACAGGAGAAAACAACTCCTCCACCATGCTTGCTGCTGGGGCGGAGGGTGTGGGAAAGGTGGAATCCACCATACGAATGTGCAGCAGGAGAGGCTGTGTCAGAGGGGGTGAGCCAGGTTTCGGTGATGGCAAGGAAGGAAAGTTTGTTAATAATAAAAAGATTGTGGACATGGTAAAGTTTGTTGCAGACAGAGCGAGCGTTCCATAGAGCTCCTGTTAGTGGGACTGGGGAAGCTGGGACCCGGTGAATGGGTATAAGGTTAGAGATGTTACGGAAAGTTGTGATAGAGCATGGATGAGAGGTAGAAATGACTGTGGGGATGTGGTGAGGATTGCCAGGATTTGGAGAGTTCACAGCAGTGAGAAGGAGCAGAGAAAGTGTTAGCAGGTGGGAGCAGGAGAGGGCATGTGGCGGCTGTCTGTGTTTGGAGACAGAGGATTGTATGTGGAGGAACAGTTCTGAGGAGGAGTTGAGATGGATGGGGAAGATTGAAGAAAAGATGAACATTTCCTTAATTGGTGTAGGGATCAGGGGGTTAGCAGAAAGTGAAGGATTATAGAGATGAGAGTGAAAACAAACAGAAACATATCCAATGTCACCATATCATTTCCAGTTATATTCAGTCCTCCATAACATCACTGTGACACTACTTACTTTTCACGGCCAGTCCGTGAGTCAGGACAGTCAAGAAGTCCAAGATCAGAAGCCAGGAGGGTATGTTGTAAACAGAAGGAAGAGGCAATAGCGTAGTCAGGTAATGTTCTGAGGTCAGAATACCTGAAGAATAGCGGATCAGAGAAAAAGGGGTTAAACAGACAGATGGTCAGAGCGAGGTCCAAGGTCAAGCAACAAAAGATCAACATACAGTGCTTGAGGCACAGAGAAAACAAACCACACAAGCTGAATGTATATCAAGCAGAGGTCTGGAAGAAACAGCTCAGTTAAGTAGCATAGCAATCACCTGGGATAACAAACACTTGGAGACAGCCAACACCTTCCAGTCTCAGATTGGATAGTCAAGCTGTCAATCAACAATGACAGATCAGCACACCCTTCTACCAGATTGGATGGCTGAGCTGTCAGTAACTGCATTCCAGACACACTTAGGGGTGGAACCGTAACAATCACAATCCTAATCCAGGGCTCCTATAATATTATCAGCTAAAGTGAGTGTTTCGTATCAGTAAATGCCTACATAAAATTGGTAGCTGCCATCTATACCTTCATAAATTGCCAGATACAATCACATAGTGTCATGATCCAGCTGTCGAATGACCCGAGACTAGGGGCTCCTTCCCTGTCCATAACACTAGAGGACGCCCTAGCTAGCCTTATTCCCTAGGATACTTCTAAAGATGAAGATGCCTGGGCCTCCACCCTTGCCTTATCTCCTGAATCAGCCCTCCGTCTGTTCTCTTCTCCCACCGTGAGAAGAGGGGAGCTGCCGTGTACCGCAGTACACCAGCCCAACAAACAAGCCAACACGAACAAGGATAATTGAAAATACCAGGCATACGAATATTCACTCACATATAACAGAGGAATGCATCCGGGAGTGGAGGATGTGGAAAAAATAAAGTAACAAGAAGGAAGGGAATTATCACACTTACAAACCCATGCAACAGTCACAGATAACTCCCCCAAACTCCTTCTCATATACACAGCTCTCCTCCAAGCCATGCAGCATAAGTTAATTCTGACATGGGTTTCAATCAGGACCCAGATTTTAAAGGGCATGGGAGTGGCTAGCTGAGCTCAGCTGAGAGCTTAAACTACCATAGCTCCCAACAAGGCCAATTAACCCCTGTTCTGCCAAAAGAAATTAACACTATTTAAAAAGAAGGTGAAGTGCTTCTTTTCAGTGTAGGAGTAGGAGCAATCACACACTGAGGTCTTCTGGCTTCTCTCTGTTGCGGTAACCCCGTGACACATAGGGTCAAAAAATTGTCAGTAATCTTCAGTGTCTCTATAGCATCATCAGCTATATTCAGTCTCCCAATGTAACATTGTCATTCACATCTAAGCTTCTCCTAAAATTCCTATCAAGCAGCAATATAGACCTTAATATCCTAATTCAGTTATATATGCGTCACGTACGTTGTTGCATTTTATAATAGATACTCCATTTATGAAAGTATACAAATTCATGCAACATGGATACACAGCAGCAACAACTGCACAGAGGAGGGGGCCAGTGGGTCTGAGATTGCGGAACCATGAGGAAATGTTCTGAAAGGGCAATCATGGTTAATGCATTAGAGAGAGCATCCTTAGGAGCTTGACAGCACAAAGAGCTTGGCCGGAATTATTGTTTTGTTTCGTTAGAATTCTCTATGAAGTTATTAGCTCAAGGCCCCGGCCACAGAATAAAGCATTAGTTCCAGGCTTCCCTGCTTCACAGGCACCAGAGCCTCTTCATTAATTATCACTTGTGTACAGCCCTGCTGGGATTCCACTTGTGCTTTCACTAGGACTGTTAACATTACTTATTCAGCTGTACTATTCATCAAACCTTGTGAAAGTCGCACATCTAAAAATGGTCATAAACTTTCAACTTTGGTTAGAAATACTTTTTACATTTGAATATTTCCTCGTTATGGGTTATTTTCCCGTAAATGCCCAGCTAGCACTGGGAACCAATGACTTCCTTTAAGAAGTACTCCTCCTATCATAGTTTTTTTTCCTCTAAATATATTACAGTCATCATTTGCACTGTGTACTTACAATTGCTCGTTTTCCTTTCTACCCAGATAATTTTTCTCTTTTCCATTAGATCTATGACATCACTTAATTGAAAACTATTTTCCCTGTATGAGTCATCAGTCACTGCAAAAGTCCATGGCAGGGGTGGTGGATCAGGAGTTGAAGAGGGGAATGAATCATGCAGGGACAAGAGACATCCTGTTTCTACATAGAGCATAGAAAAGAGAGGTGCTGCTGCTGATTCTTAATAAGGGAGAGCATTAGGCAGGGAAGAAGAAAAAAAAAATTGTTTCTGCTGATAGCGCTTTTCACTGTACAGTTAGTGTGCAGTGAAAGGGGAGGATTTTTGTTGTGTGCAGCAGCGCTGGTGGTGATTAGGCTGCCTTTTAAGGCTACTTGATAGCTGCATTGCTGTGTGCACACTGCTGTTCAAACTGCTTTTTTCAAAGCACTCCAACTTTCATTATTTTGCTCTGGTGAGTTACCGAGCATTCATTTTTTCACACACCGTATAGCGGTGTACACTCCTCACACACTGTGTACTGGCTGGTATCACGGACAAATACAAGCTATCTGTGTGTGACTCTGGAAAAACAAGCCGAGGAAATTTTCCATTTTTCCATACCTACACCTTATAGAGCTGTCCGCTTTTCAAACAGTTTTGTATATCTGCTGTTTGATCACGGTCAAAACTATACAGAGACAGAGTGTGTCACTCCGTATAAAAATAGACGAAGATTGACAATTTTCCATACAGACATCGTATAGTGGTGTACGCTCCTCACACAATACCGTGTACCAACTGGTATCATGGACAAATACAAGCTATCTGTGTGTGACTCTGGAAAAACAAACCGAGGAGATTTTCCATTTTTCCAGACCTACACCTTCTCAAGCTGTCCGCTTTTCAAACAGTTTCGTATATCTGCTGTTTGATTACTCTCAAAACTATAGAGAGACAGCGTGTGTCACTCCATATAAAAATAGACGGAGATTGACAATTTTCCATACAGACACCGTATAGCGGTGTACGCTCCTCACACACTACCGTGTATCAACTGGTATCATGGACAAATAAAGCTATCTGTGTGTGACTCTGGAAAAACAAGCCAAGGAGATTTTCCATTTTTCCAAACCTACACCTTCTCAAGCTGTCCGCTTTTCAAACAGTTTTGTATATCTGCTGTTTGATTACGCTCAAAACTATACAGAGATAGCATGTGTCACTCCGTGTAAAAATAGACGGAGATTGACAATTTTCCATACAGACAACGTATAGCGGTGTACGCTCCTCACACACTACTGTGTACCGGCTGGTATCACGGACAAATACAAGCTATCTGTGTGTGACTCTGGAAAAAAAAAACGAGATTTTCCATTTTCCCACACCATCACCTTCTCGAGCTGTCTGCTTTTCAAACAGTTTCGTATATCTTATGTTTGATTACGGTGTAAACTAGACAGAGACAGCGTGTGTTTCTCCGTATAAAAATAGACGGAGACTGACAATTTTCCAGACAAACACCGCATAGAGCTGTCCGATTCTCAAACAGTATTGTATACCCCGCCTACTGTATTATCACCCATCCCTTGAAGATTGTGAGCCCTCGCGGGCAGGGTCCTCTCTCCTCCTGTACCAGTTATGACTTGTACTGTTTAAGATTATTGTACTTGTTTTTATGTATACCCCTCACATGTAAAGCGCCATGGAATAAATGGCGCTATAACAATAAATAATAATAATAATAATAATAATATCTGCCATTCGCATTACAGTCACATCTACACAGAGTCAGCGTCTGAGTTTGACACTCCGTAAATACATATACGGAGAATGTTAGTTACACAAAAAACTTATACAGCTGTACACTTCTGATACAATTCTGTATATCTGCTTGTTGGATCACGGTCAAATACATACTGGGAGAGTGTCAGTGACTAACAAAATATATACGTAGATTTAATTTTTTTAATACACCTTACACAGTTGGATGCTCCTCATACAGTACCATCTCTCTGCTGGTATTTTCCCAAACATGAGGAAGTATGATGGAAGAGGCCGCAGACGTGGGCAGGGGGGCACAGCTGGTACCGATGGTGGTGGTGCATCGGCTGGTTCTGGCAAAAGCACAATAGCAGCTAAGGCAGGAGGTGTGGAGCCTGCGTCATCATCTGGCCCAAGAAGGCCAGTAAGGTTCCCTTTTCTTGGAGTAGGAAAACCGCTTTTAAAGCCGGAGCATCAGGAACAGGTTTTGGCGTACATTGCCGAAACAGCCACCAGCTCTATTGCCTTCTCTTCTGAACGTTCGAAAGCTGCAAGCACGGAGTCGTCAGTGCAGGGTTCTGGTCAGGAAAAACACCTTTCCTTGTGTTCTTCACCCCCCACCAAAAGTTAAGGATGCGGCAGCCCACACGTCAGATTACTCTCTGGAGCTCTTTTCACATACCATGACTGGGTTATCCAGTCAAATCCTGAATTCCCCAGTTCAAGATGAATCTGACATGGAGTGCACTGATGCACAGCCACTGCTAGATGATTCTGCTGGTACATTGACCCAGAGCACTACATTGCCCTCGCATTCTACTGAGCCAGAATCTGACCCTAATGAAACTCAGGTGCCCCTTCCCGCATACTATACCACCTTACATGGTGACACAGAGGAAGATAAAGAGGAAGGTGCAGATGACTTTGAAGAGGAGGTGATGGATGACCCAGTTCTTGACCCGGATTGGCATCCATTGGGGGAGAAGGGTGGCGCTGGCAATAGTTCAGATAAGGAGAAGGATCTGCAGCAGGCATTGACATCGCAGTAGTGGTTATCTGGCAGGCTCGTAGCTGTCCAAAAACGTGGACCAAAAACTAAGAGTTGCAGGACAGCTTGGCCAGACGATCAACTTAGCACAGCGTGCAAGGCCAGAAAATGTATACCATAGTAGGAAGAGTGCAGTGTGGCACTTCTTTGTCCAAAATCCTACTGATAAGGCAAAGGTTACCTGTAAGAAGTAAACAACTCAGAAATTTGAATACCAGTTGCATACTTAGACATTTAATCAACATGCACTTGCAAGCGTGGACGGACTACAAAACCTCAGGTAGCACATGTGCACCTGCTCCGACTGAAGGTAGCCAGCAATGCTCCACCGCTTCCCCCACTGTAAGACCACTGCCACCGTTAAGCACACCACCAGCACTAAATGTTGGGGTGTCATCGCAAGGCCAAAGCACTCAGGGAATCACAATGGTTTTGCAACACAACACTGAATCTAGGCCATCACCACCAATGCCATCACCAAACCCCTCTCACTCCGTCCGGTCCACCGCTACTTCCCCCATATGCAGCTCTCTAGTCCAGCTCACCCTACCAGACACTCTGAGTAGGACAAGAAAGTACTCATCCTCTCATCCGCGTACACTGTGTTTGAACGCCTACATTGCCAAACTAATCTCATTAGAGATGATGCCCTACCGTTTGGTTGAAAGCGAAGCGTTCTGTGAGCTCATGGCCTACGCAGTCCCACGTTATGACCTACCCAGTCGGCACTTCTTTTCTCGAAAAGCCATCCCAGCCCTCCACCTGCATGTGAAAGACCGCATTGTCCATGCACTCAAGCAAAGTCAAGCAATCAGTGAGTGGAAAAGTGCACCTCACAACAGATCCATGGTCCAGTAGGCATGGCCAGGGCCGTTACCTGTCCATCACTGCGCACTGGGTTAATGTGGTGGATGCAGGCTCCACAGGGGACAGCAGCGGTGGAACAGTGCTGCCTAGCCCATGGTATAGGAAACAGTTGACTGTAGGCGTTCGACCCTCCTCCTCCATAAGCGAAAGCTCGTCCACAGAGCGCAGTCGCACGAGCACTCCATCCGCAGCTGCCAGTGTTGCACACGAGGTGTCCCACTATCGAACAGCTAGTGGTAAGCGTCAGCAGGCTGTGTGGAAGATGATGTGTTTAGGCGACAACAGACACACCGCGGAGGTACTGGCCGACTACTTGCAGCGACAAACTGAGTCATGGCTGGGCAGTCTACATCTTGAGGCAGGCAAGGTAGTTAGTGATAACGGCCGGAATTTTGTAGCAGACATAGCCCTTTCAAAACTCAGACACATATCTTGCCTGGCTCACACCTTAAACCTGGTGGTGCAGTGCTTCCTCAATAATTATCCGGAGTTAACAGCCCTGCTCTATAAGGTGCGAAGACTGTGCTCGCACATCTGCCGGTCGCCCATACACTCCATTCGTATGCAGAAGCTGCAGCGATTGCTCCACGTTCCCAAGCAAAGCCTAATTATCGACATTGCAACAAGGTGGAACTCCACCCTGCACATGGTTCTGAGGCTGTGTGAACAGAGGCAGGCTGTAATGCATTTGTGGGAGGATACATGGGCAGGCAGTTGGAGGGCAGACATGGAGTTGTCTGGGGTGCAGTGGTCGAAGCTGAAAGACCTCTGTAAAGTCCTTCAGTGTTTTGAGGAATGCACACGGCTGGTAAGCGCAGACGACGCCATCATAAGCATGAGCATCCCACTTATGCGTCTGCTCATGCAAACTTTGACACACATTAAGGAGCAGGCGTCTGCAGCTGAGGAGGAAGAGGAGGAGGGAAGCCTTGATGACAGTCAGCCATTGTCTGCTCAGGGAACTCTCCTGGACAAGGTGGAGGAAGAGGAGGATGATGGGGCTGATTATTTAGGGGAGGAGCATGCTTCTCGTGGGGCTAGAGAAAATGTTGGCGTGGCAAGGTCAGGTGCAGGGTTTGTGCATGACTGGAGGGATGTTGATTTGCCGGAAAGTGCTCCTCCACCCAGCACTCGCAGTGCATCATTGACACCTGGAACACTGGCCCACATGTGCGATGCCACAGGAGAACCTAGAGCTAATATTGGCTAACAAACAAGCAACTCTGGTAAACCGTTTGTTTGAGGCATTCCCAGCACACAGCGGTGGTGATGGTTCTCCCACGAGCCGTAGGGGGCAACATGGAAGAGGTGTTCGTGGTGCACACAATCGAAGTGGCGTTGGACACAGGGGTTTCATGACCATGTTGTGGACTGATTTTTCAAGTACCGTTCACATGACTGGTAATACTGCATCGATTGAAAGTGACAGGAGACAGCAGTTATCAACTATGGTTACAAACTACTTCTCCTCCCATATCGATGTTCTACCTCACGGGTCATTCCCCTTTGACTATTGGGCCTGTAAAGTAAACACCTGGCCTGAATTGGCACAATATGCCTTACAGGAGCTCGCTTGCCCTGCTGCTAGTGTGCTATCCGAAAGAGTCTTCAGTGCTGCTGGATCAATCCTGACAGAAAAAAGAACCCGTCTCTGTCGATCGAAAATGTGGATGATCTAACCTTCATTAAAATGAACCATGCATGGGTTTCAAAGGATTTTGTCCCACCTTCCCCTGCTGAAACGTAGGTTGCCAGAAAAATGGCTCGCTTTTGTCCTCCTCTTCCTCTGACTTTTCCAATTCCTCCATTTTCAGCTGCTGAATGTCCAACATCAACATATGCCATTTTTTCAACCTCCCTAACTGGGCTGCCTCCCCCCCCAGGGCCGGGGTCACCACCTGGCGCATGCACCCGTGCGAGTGCCGTTGCCCTGGACAGGTGGGCCCACTCTTGGGTGACGGCACTGACACAGGGTCCCTCATAGTACAATCAAGTTGTCTCTGATGGTGGGGGTGCACACCCACCATCAGACACACCGGCGAACTATGAGGGGCCCTGTGCCAGTACCGCCGCCCATGAGTGGGCCCCCCCTGCTTGCTCAGGGCCCCAGCACTTGCAATACTTACCTCTCCCTTCTCCACCGCTGTGTAGTCTGGGCTGTTAAATCCTTCACTGGTACTGCGAATACAAATTTGGTGAACTGATAGATGATGGTTAAGACGTAGCTATGCCCTGTCCTGCTGGGCTCTATCTTCAGATGATCAATGGCTTCCATTTGTTATGGACGTCGACTCACAATGAGATGCAGTGGTGGTTTATCATCAGCTTTCACGGTTTTCCTACTCACAGATGTGTGACATTCCTGCCCACATTTTTAAATGTGTCCTCTCGTGCCAATCCAATAGAATCGCCTACGGCCTGTGGCTTCTGTCTTTTGCACTCCAAAGTTGCCTGACAGATCATGATAGGCAGTGAGGACAATGTCTACATCTCTCCCTGTGATCACAATTTGATGGAGATGAGTAACGGTGATGGGATCCACGGTACTGCGATACAGCAAACCTTTCTTCACAAGAACTGTTTTTGCTGTCTCCACAGACAAAGTAATTGAGGGTCCGCATCGCCTCTGATAATTCTCCTGGGAATTTTTCCCGTGATTAGTAATTCCAAAATTTCTGCAATCACTCGACTTTCGGTCTGTACTTGTATCCATCTCGTTTCCTCTTGCGGAAAGTCTGGACTGTCTTACTGAGACTGAAATATATATGAAGATTGAAAAATACCCCAACAGTGTATACTTGTGTACGCTTCGAATACATTACCCTTTTTCTACTTTTTAGATTCTTGTCTAATCCATACTGAGGATGAGTGTCTTTGTCGGACTACGGAAATATACACGGAGATTTTTAATGTTTAAACTATGCTATATATACCTGCTATCCAGTGATACTGTACCCTTTCTCAACTTTCTATAATCTTGTCGAATCCATACTGGGCCTGAGACCGTCTGAGTCTGCCTCATGATATATAGACATAGATTTTTTATGTGTAAACTATGTTACATATATACCTGTTATCCGGTGATACTGTACCCTTTCTCAACTTTCTACAATCTTGTCGAATCCATACTGGGCCTGAGACCGTCTGAGTCTGCCTCCTGATTAGAGATGAGCGGTGTTCGAGTCGACTTGTTCGCGAAGTTCAAATTCGAGCTGTTTTGGGCGGTGTTCGAGCCATTCGTCAAACTCGAACACTTTGCCTAAAATTCGGCTGTTCGAGGTTCCGTTCGAGAACGGTTCGTTCACCAAAAGCGTAACTTTATTTTCACATTAATAATGGTTTTCAATGTTAATAGACATTTTCATGGCATAGTAGTGGTGTCTGGTAGCCAGCGGTGTAGTGCACCTGTCAAGTAGCTACACCGTGTGTGTTTCTAATAATTTTTTACCGCATCTTGTTCAGAAAATCCTTCAGGGCCTTGTAGCACTGTCTGCTACTCAGCAGAGGAGCCCACCCGTGAACCTAGCTATGCCGCCTGTTTATGAAAGAACCAGTTTTTGACTGCATTTAGCCCAATTAATACTTTGGGCTAGTAACTGTGTCTGCTACTCAGCAGAGGAGCCCACCCGTGAACCAAGCTGTGCCGCCTGTTTATGTAAGAACCATTTTTTAACTCCATTTAGCCCAGTGAATACTTTGGGCCTAGTACCTGTGTCTACTGCTCAGCAGAGGAGCCCACCCCTGAACCTAGCTATGCCGCCTGTTTATGTAAGCACTGTCTGCTACTCAGCAGAGTTGCCCACCCGTGAACCAAGCCATGCTGCCTGTTTATGTAAGAACTGCGTGCTACTCAGCAGAGGAGCCCAGCTGTTAAGCAAGTGACAGCACCTGTGGTTTGGACACTTAATTTTTACATTCTTTCTGGAATGCCGGTTAGGCCTAATTCCGGAATTCCGGTTGACCTGCACTTACTGGGAAATCCTCGTTCGTGGGGAAGAATTGGAATACCAGATCCCCATCACTAACGGGGTTCAGCGGGTTATCCGCACCTGTAAGTGACACACGCTGGTCCTTTCAGTGTAGCGTGCATGCAGCCCCGGACATGTAAGGGCATGACAGACCTGTTATTGCTCTATCTCGCATGCCAGAGCCTCGCGTGTCCCTCTAGTAAGTTGGACGCGGACCGCGGGGGCATGCCGGAGTCTCGTTCGTTAACGGAATTAAGCTGACAAATCGCTAGCACAACTAAAAACGGCCATGCACCACCACCCACAGAATCGACAAAGCTTGCAATCTGTCCATCTTTTCCGTTGCTGGCATGCTTGAGGTTGCGAAAAAAAAAAGGGGGCTTACCAGATCACTTGAAAACAGCCTGTGGTGTGTGGGAGCAAGGAATCACGTCTTCCAGCATGTAGTTACTCCAGAAAAAAGAAAAAAATTCCAGCTACTATAAGATCCATTTATTGAGTGAAAAGACAGAGTTCACATGATTGTCTCTATTACGCGTTTCGAACACCCACACTGTGTTCTTTATCAAAAAAGCTGATGATAATGCTGGCAAATGCCTTTTTGTACACAGCTATAGCCAATAGAAAATGATGATACACATGTGTCACATACCCATATGGGGTAATTTTAATTAATTGTAAGAATTACTAAGACATGTAGAAAAGCATATATCAATTACTAAAACATATATATCCGGCTCCTTTTACTCCTCCACCTCTTTTCTATATGTAGTTGTCCTTTTCCATATGTTATTTTTGTCTTCTGAGCATTTTGTCTGCTTTGGGACACCTTTTAAGGTGTTTTGTAATTGTTTTCTATGTGTTTGTATGTGTTTGTGTTTGCCTGCCATTGTTTTCAATGGGGCTCGACGGTGTTCGTCGAACGTTCGACGAACATTCGACGAACTTGCCTCCTGTTCAATGAACCGAACCGAACTCGAACACTAGCGGGGTGGCTCAACACTACTCCTGATATATAGACGTACATTTTTAATGTTTAAACTATGCTATATATACCTGGTATCTGGTGATACTGTACCCTTTCTGCCAGAAAGTCCTCCTCCACCCACCACTCTAAGTGTATCATTGACACCTGGAACATTGGCCCACATGTGTGATTATTTCTTGCAGATCTTCTTTTTATATTGTGGTGTGATCCATCCTGAGCGTGTGAGAGTCTGTGGGTTACTCCTGCAATTTATATGTAGATTTAAAAATTACCCCAACACTGTATACAGCTCTACGCTTGTGATACATTACCCATTTACTGCTTTTTATATTCTGGTCTAATCCAAAATGACCATGTGAGAGTCTGTTTCTGACTGTGGAAATAAATACTGAGATTGACAATGACCCCTACATTGTGCACAGCTGTACGCTTCAGAACCATTACCGTTTTACGGCTTTTTATATTGTGTTGTAATCCATACTGAGCCTGAGAGTGTCTGTGTCTGCCTCCTGAAATATATACGGAGATTTAGAATGTTTAAACTATACTATACATACCTGCTATCTGATGATACTGTACCCTTTTTCTACTTTTTATATTCTTGTCTAATCCATACTGAGCCTGTGAGCGTCTCTGTGTGACTCATGAAATATATAGGGAGATTGACAATTATCCTTTGACTGTATAGAGCTGTACGCTTCTGATACAGTATCATATATCTGATGTTATTTTGGATACATTTTCTCCAAAATTTGGAAGTATGGTGTAAGAGGCCGCGGACGTGGGTGTGGGAGGGCCAGCTGGTACTGATGGTGGTGGTGCATCTGCTGGTAGTGGCAAAAGCACAATAGCAGCTAAGTCAGGAGGTGTTGAGCCTGTGTCATGGTCTGGCTCCAGAACGCCTGGAAGGGTACCTTTTCTGGGATTAGGTTAACCGCTTTTAAAGCCGGAGCATGAGGAACTGGTTTTGGCTTACATTGCCGAAACAGACCAGCGCTGCAGTGTCGCTTCTCTGGAACAGATGTTGTGGTGCAGCTAAGATGTAGAAGCCCTGCACAGGTAGGGCCGTAGTCGCAGGGCAGTGAAAGAGTTGGTAGATGGTGTGCAGTGCAGGATGTAGCAGAGCTGTGTGCCAGGATCAGGAGAAAGATGACAGATACAGTCGTGCAGTTCTTTTACCTGTACTTGGTAAGTGCCGTCCAGGACTCAGAGTACAGATGAAGAAGGAGTTGGTCAGCCTGGAAGCAAATTAGGAATTCTCTCTCTGCAGATAGGTAGTGTGGCCTCCGTCTTTTTTTTTTTTCTTTTTTTTTTTTTTTTTTTATTTTTTGTTTTTTTTTCTAGCTCTTATCAGAGGTACTCGCAGTACTGAGTTCACTGAAGTTCCCCCTGTTGACTCTCTTTTGAAACTTTCTCGTATGGCAGGCAGCCGTAGCCTTTTCCTTCTGGCTCACACAAGTCGCTGCTGGGGCCTCCGAGCCTTAGTTGGGAACAGAGCATTTACAGCTGCTACTTCCTCCGGTTTTTGCTGCAGGACCGTCAGTGTCCCTAAAAACTCAGAGACCGGAATCCGGACCATGCGCTCCAGCTAGGAGTGAGCCTTAACTCTGCTCATCCTCCAGCTCTCCTTCTCACATCCACATACTTCCCCTTCCCTTCACAGACTGCCCTAACTTCCCTCCTCCCGACCACAGAGAGCAGCTCCTCTCACAGTGGGAACTGTGTTGTGTGTTGGTTTAACTGCTAGAGAGATCCTTCGTTGCTCCCAAGCATGACATCACACTCCCTAGGAGGAAGATAATGCCACTGTGGCGACCGTACTCCTGGGGGCGCCACAAGTGCACTGATGCCCAGCCACTGCTAGATGATTCTGCTGGTACATTGACCCAGACCACTACATTCCCCTCGCACTCTACACAGCCAGAATCTGACCCTGATGAAACTCAGGTTCCCCTTCCCGCATACTATACCACCTTACACGGTGACAAAGAGGAAGATGCATATGAAAGTGCAGGTTCCTTGAGCAGGTGGGGGGCATACTCATGGGTGACGGCACTGGCACAGGGCCCCTCATGGTACGCAAAAGTGTCTCTGCCAGTGGGGGGCCCACCCGCCGTCAGACACACTGCCATTCTAGTACTATGAGGGGCCCTGTGCCAGTGCCGTCGCCAATGAGTGGGCCCCCCTGCTTGCTCAGGATCACAGCACTTGCAAAGTTGAAATATTACCTCTCCCTGCTCCACCGCCGTGACATCTTCCGCGTTTCCTGACAGTGACATTCTGGTCAGAGAGCGTGATGACATCACGTCTGTACGGCCTCTGCCTAAACAGTCTAAGTGCAGAGAGATGGAAGATGGGGATGACGAGGAGTCCAGACAAGTACAGGGACTCCCTAGCGAGGAGACTTATTTAATTGTTTTAAAGGTTGGGAGCAATTTTTGGGGAGCACTATACTCTGGAGAGATATATGGGCCCCACCATACACTGGAGCATTCCAAAGGTGGACATCAGACACTGGAGCAGCATTTACAGGGCCCATTATACACTGGAGCATTAGAAATGGGGCCCATTATGTTTGGAGCATTATTTGGGCCCATAAGACAGTGGAGCTTCATCCATGGGGACCAACATATACTGTAGCATTATGTGGAGCTCATCATATACTGTATGGAACATTATATGGGACCAATGATTCTGTATGGTGAAATATATGGGCCTCATTACTCTAGAGCGCACTATGCGGTGGCCATAATACTGTATGGAGTAATATACTGTCCGTTTTTGGAGCTATTGGAGAATTTAAAATGGATATCAGTCATGTGATGTAAGAAGTGAAGTATTTTTCATTGTACTATACCGCTATTTCTTTGCCGTATCAGAGGATCATGAATTGTGGCATGTGTTAAAGGAGCCCATTGACACTCTTTGGCCCTGGGCCCATGAAAATCTGGAGCCAGCCCTACCCCCCCACAACTTTAGCCAAATAACCCCCAGTTTTCAATGCCTAACTATTATTATAAAGTAAATTAAGGTTGACAAGCTTAAGTAATAAGAATTGATGTCTTAGGCATTAAAATGAGCACTGTAGGTGTGTTTTCTGTCCTCCACTCACTGACGACTTTTCTTCCCCATTGACTTGCATTGGGTTTCGTGTTTCAGTTGGCCTTCGACTTTTCACGATAATCGGCCAATTTCGTTTCATGAAACCCGACTCGACCCTAAAAAAGGCAAAGTCGCTCATCTCTACCTCCGACTTTTCCCTATAGTTGTCCGATTTCATTCGACCCGACTTTTGCGAAAGTCGGGTTTCATGAAACCCGACTCGACCCTAAAAAAGGCAAAGTCGCTCATCTCTAGTGACTGCAATATATTAAGAGGATAAAACCTTTGAAGGGAGAGCGTTTTTAAATGAGTTTATCTTTTCCCTCCACAAAGATTTAGTTTGTTGTCTTCACACATTTCAAGCTTTCATGTGTTGCCGTTTTGTGGCATATGGCCAATTACTGCATTGGCAAAACCTCAACCAAGTTATTTTGTTTGCCATGGTTTTGCATTGCAGTTATTACATGTGAAAGATTATGTGTAAACCTAGCCAAAAGCCCCCCTACATATTAGGCTAATGTTGGATACAACCGCCAATCTCAATGGTTACAGCCGATATGTTAATGTTTATGGGAGTCACCAGCCAACTGATTGTTGGGGGAGATATCTGTCAGGCATGTTAGATTGCAGAATACTGATCTCTTTGTTCTCCCGGATACTCACCCATCCCTCGCAGAGATGTCTGTCATTGGCTCTCTCATAGAGAACATAGCAGCACTGTGCATAGGAGAGTCAGCTGAGACAGCTGTCGGCCGACTCATCGGCAGAACCATCACTTATGAAACAGCCAGCTACCATATATACTCGCGTATCAGCCAACATTTTTTGCCCATTTTTGGGGGCTGAAAGTCCCCCTCTCGGCTTATACGCGAGTCATATACCGGTACCAGGGTTGGGTGGGGGAGGGGGAGCGGGGGTGTCAGACAATACTCACCCCTCTTGGCATGACTCTGCAGCCCCTGTTTCTCCGTATGCAGTCTGCAAAACAGGTGGCAATTTACATCCTTTTGAATGCATTTACAGTCATATGTAAAAGTTTTGGCACCCCTATTAATGTTAACCTTTTTTCTTTATAACAATTTTGGTTTTTGCAACAGGTATTTCGGTTTCATATATCTAATAACTGATGGACTCAGTTATATTTCTGGATTCAAATGAGGTTTATTGTACTAACAGAAAATGTGCAATCTGCATTTAAACAAAATTTGACCGGTGCAAAAGTATGGGCACCCTTATCATTTTCTTGATTTGAACACTCCTAACTACTTTTTACTGACTTCCTGAAGCACTAAATTGGTTTTGTAACCTCATTGAGCTTTGAACTTCATAGCCAGGTGTATCAAATCATGAGAAAAGGTATTTAAAGTGGCCACTTGCAAGTAGTTTTCCTATTTGATTCTCCTATGAAGAGTGGCATCATGGGCTCCTCAAAACATCTCTCAAATGATCTGAAAAGAAAGATTATTCAAAATAGCTTTTCAGGGGAAGAATACAAAAAGTTGTCTCAGAGATTTAACCAGTCAGTTTCCACTGTGAGGAACATAGTAAGGAAATGGAAGAACACAGGTACAGTTCTTGTTAAGCCCAGAAGTGGCAGGCCACGAAAAATATAAGAAAGGCAGAGAAGAAGAATGGTGAGAACAGTCAAGGACAATCCACAGACCACCTCCAAAGACCTGCAGCATCATCTTGCTGCAGATGGTGTCACTGTGCATCGGTCAACAATACAGCGCACTTTGCACAAGGAGAAGCTGTATGAGAGAGTGATGCGAAAGAAGCCGTTTCTGCAATCACGCCACAAACAGAGTCGCCTGAGGTATGCAAAAGCACATTTGGACAAGCCAGTTACATTTTGGAAGAAGGTCCTGTGAACTGATGAAACAAAGATTGAGTTGTTTGGTCATACAAAAAGGCGTTATGCATGCGCTGTATTATGGGAATGTGGACAGAGGCGATATTGCCGGACACACATCAGGGGATTAACTGACCGGACTGAACACCTGTAACACAGGAACAAGTGTGGATTGTGCAGACGCCACTTCGGAGCTGTAACTGGCAGGGTTGGAGGACAGGGGAAAATACGAGAGACAGTGGAGCCACAGGCCTAATTGAAGCACGGTTAAAAATCAGTAGTAGTAGGACTGTGTAGGCAGCAGGAGACTTTGCCATCCACACAGCAGGGGATCAGCTAGCGTTACTGAACCCCACTGAGACACGGGAGCAAGTGTCTCTTTCCGTGTGGACGGCACTTCCGAGCTACAACTGGCTGTGTTGAAGCCCAGGAAATAGGAGGGTGTAGGCAGAGGCCTACTGTCTTTGGAATGCGGAGACAGCAGGAGAGACTGCCATCCACACAGCAGGGGAACAGCTGGCGTTACTGAACCCCACTGAGACACGGCAGCAAGTGTCTCTTTCCGTGTGGACGGCACTTCCGAGCTACAACTGGCTGTGTTGAAGCCCAGGAAATAGGAGGGTGTAGGCAGAGGCCTACTGTCTTTGGAATGCGGAGACAGCAGGAGAGACTGCCATCTCCACAGCAGGGGAACAGCTGGCAGTGCTGAACCCCACTAACACTTGAACGAATGTGTTTGGCTCTGTGGAGACGACACTTCTGAACACCAACTGACGCTGTTGGAGCCCAGGATTAGGCGAGGAGCAGGCTGGGGCCTGTTGCTTTTGGCAGGTGAAGGCAGCAGGAGACTTGCCATCTCCACAGCAGGGGAACAGCTTGCAGTGCTGAACCCCACTAACACTTGAACGAATGTGTTTGGCTCTGTGGAGACGACACTTCTGAACACCAACTGACGCTGTTGGAGCCCAGGATTAGGCGAGGAGCATGCTGGGGCCTGTTGCTTTTGGCAGGTGAAGGCAGCAGGAGACTTGCCATCTCCACAGCAGGGGAACAGCTTGCAGTGCTGAACCCCACTAACACTTGAACGAATGTGTTTGGCTCTGTGGAGACGACACTTCTGAACACCAACTGACGCTGTTGGAGCCCAGGATTAGGCGAGGAACAGGCTGGGGCATGTTGCTTTTGGCAGGTGAAGGCAGCAGGAGACTTGCCATCTCCACAGCAGGGGAACAGCTGGCAGTGCTGAACCCCACTAACACTTGAACGAATGTGTTTGGCTCTGTGGAGACGACACTTCTGAACACCAACTGACACTGTTGGAGCCCAGGATTATGCATGCCGCATGCAGAGGCCAATGGGCAGCGGTTTTTATGGAGGTTGTTGACTACTACTGATTCTAACCATGCTCCACTTAGGCCTCTGGCTCCACTGTCTCTACTCTTTACCCTGGCCTCCAACCCCGCCAGCTACATCTCTGAAGTGGCGTCAGCACAATCTACACTTGTTCCTGTGTTACTGGTGCTCAGTCCCGTCAGTTGATCCCCTGATGTTTGTCCGGCAAGTTCGCCAGCTCTGTCCTCATTCCCACTACTGGTTATGGGAATGTGGACAAAGCAGGAGACCTTGCCGGACACACATCAGGGGATAAACTGATGGGACTGAGCCACAGGAACACAGGAACAAGTGTAGATTGTGCTGACGCCACTTCAGAGATGTAGATGGCGGGGTTGGAGGCCAGGGGAAATAGTAGAGACAGTGGAGCCAGAGACCTAAGTTGGGCACGGTTAAAAATCAGTAGTGGTTTGAATGTTGATGGAGCTGGTGACTTTGCCGTCCACACAGCAGGGGATCAGCTGGCGTTACTGAACCCCACTAACACAGGAGCTAGTGTGTTTCTCTGTGCAGACGACACATCTGAGCGACAACTGGCTGTGTTGAAGCACAGGGATTATAGTTCAGGTGGTAGAAAAATGAACACACCAGCAGACCTGGATACAGTTGCCAACCACTAATTTAGTCTGTAAGAGGAATGGCAAAGTCTTTGGAGATCCAGGCCTTGTTCATTTTCAGAAAAGTCAGCCGGTCAACATTATCGGAAGATAGTCGCGTGCGACGGTCTGTTAGTACACCACCTGCGGCACTAAAGACGAGTTCCGATAATACACTGGCAGCAGGGCAAGCCAGCACCTCCAATGCATACTGGCTAAGCTCTGGCCATGTATCCAGCTTAGAGACCCAAAACTTGAAGGGGGAAGAGCCATCTGGGAGTACAGTGACAGGGCAAGACATGTAGTCTGACACCATCTGACGGAAGTGTTGCCTCCTGCTGACTCGAGGCGTCGCTGATGGTGTAGACAATTGTGGTGGACACACAAAACTTTGCCACATTTGGGCCATAGTGGTCTTGCCTTGTGCTGCAGCGCTGCCTCTGCTCCCTCTTTGTGCAGAGTTTCCTCCACTGCCTCGACGCACAGAGCTGCTTTGTAAAGCACTAGCAACAACGCTGTCGGGTGGAATGGAAAACATTATGGACTGCACCAGTGACTCTTCGTACTCCCGCAGTTTACGCTCCCGGTTCAACGTTGGTATGAGCCTTTGTACGCTGTCCCGGTAGCGAGGATCTAGGAGGGTGTACACCCAATATTCAGCCGAGACGAGAATGTGGGCGATGCGGCGGTCGTTTCTCAGGCACTGCAGCATGAAATCAACCATGTGCTGCAGACTCCCAACTGCCAAAGAACCGCTGTCCCCTGTTTGAGGCGTGACCTCGGCCTGCTCTGCATCACCCCACCCTCGCTGTACATACTGAGTAGAGGTTTGTGTACCTCCCTCCTCTGGAGAGATGTCTTCCTCCTCCATCGACTCCTCCTCATCCTCCTCACAAAGTGTCCCCTGCCTAGGCCTTTGTGAGGAAGCACGTAGCGCAGACTGTCCAGAAGCAGATGGCATTTGGGACTCCTCATCCTCCACCTCTTCCGAAACCTCATCCCTTAGTGCTTGCAGTGTTTGTTGAAGCAGGCAGATAAGGGGGACAGTCATGCTGACTAGTGCATCATCTGCACTCGCCATCCGCGTGGATTCATCGAAGGCACGCAAAACGAGGCAGATGTCCTTCATAGAGGCCCACTCAATGGTGCTGAAGT